>NC_138772.1:273948476-274598476 GCF_965119305.1 Pelophylax lessonae | reverse complement strand
GCTCAGACCAAACGCTGCATACTGCATCAAATTGGTCTGCATAGCTGTCGTCCCAGAAAGAAGCCTCTTCTAAAGATGATGCACAAAAAGCTCAAAAAACAGTTTGCTGAAGACAAGCAGACTAGGGACATGGATTACTGAAAAAATGTTCTGTGGTCCGATTAGACCAAGAAAAGCTTATTTGGTTCAGATGGTGCCAAGCGTGTGTGCCGGCAACCAGGTGAGGAGTGCAAAGACAAGTGTGTCTTGCCTACAGTCAAGCATGGAGGTGGGAGTGTCATGGTCTGGGGCTGCATGAGTGCTGCTGGCAATAGGGAGCTACAGTTCATTAAGGGAACCATGAATGCCAACATGTACTGTGACATACTGAAGCAGAGCATGATCCCCTCCCTTTGGAGACTGAGCCGCAGGGAAGTATTCCAACATGATAACGACCCCAAACACACCTCCAAGATGACCACTGCCTTGCTAAAGAATCTGAGGGTAAAGGTGATGGACTGGCCAAGCATGTCTCCAGACCTAAACCCTATTAAGCATTTGTGGGGTATCCTCAAATGGAAGGTGGAGGACCGCAAGGACTCTAACATCCACCAGCTCAGTGATGTCGTCATGGAGGAGTGGAAGAGGACTCCAGTGGCAATCTGTGAAGCTCTTGTGAACTCCATGCCTAAGAGGGTTAATGCAGTGCTGGAAAATAATGGTGGCTACACAAAATATTGACACGTTGGGCCCAGTTTGGACATTGTCACTTAGGGTGTACTCACTTTTGTTGCCAGCAGTTTAGACATTAATGGCTGTGTGTTGAGTTATTTTGAGTGGACAGCAAATGTACACTCTTATACAAGGTGTACATTTACTACTTTACATTGTAGCAAAGAGTCATTTCTTCAGTGTTGTCACATAAAAAGATATAATAAAATATTTACAAAAATGTGAGTAGTGTACTCACTTTTGTGGGATACTGTACCTATGCTTAGGCCTGGACTGGCCATAGGGCATACCAGGCATTCCTCCCCTCCCCAGTACTGCCACTGATCCCATCCCCCCACCCCCTCTAGAAACCATTCAGTGAACGGTAATAATATGCATTATCCTCTAGCAACCAATCAGCAAGCAGAAATGATGTGCTGTAACCTCTAGAAACTAATCAATGAGCCATAATGTGTGCTGTAACCTCTAGCAACCAGTCAGTGAATGGTAATGATATGCTGTAACCTTTGGCAACCAATCGTAATCACTGCCTTATCTGCTGTCGTAAACTGATTGAGTCTAGCTGCTATTTAGTGTATGTCTCAGAGCAGGTGGAAAGCAAAATTGCATGGGAGAGGGCTAGGAAAATGTATGCCCAGAATCCAATCAATATTAAAGACAGCCCTGAACGTGACAGAAAGCTCCAGAGGGTGAGAACCACGACATAAAATATTAAATTATATTGTATAGTTTAATGCACCTGGCTCTCACCCAGGGGTATCTGTCTTCCACAACCATGTGGGCCTCTAGGGAGTGACACCGACCTCCTGGACTGATTCTCTCTTTGGCCTCAGCACAGAACATAATGATGCCACTTAATGGTAGCTGCCTGCAAAAACCTGATAAAGGAAGACAGAAAATGAGATTCTGTTACGTGATATGCATAGCCAATTTCTGTATTATACTTCTATATTGTGTCTGGTGTGGGCCTCCAGGGAGGGACTGTGACGTGGGCAGAAACTTACTCGGTTCGAGTAATTCTCTATTGCAGTGTGTCACCTCTCGTGGCGGACGGTCAGTAGAGAATGCCAGCGTTCAGAGAGGGGCAGTAGTCTGCTAGCCTACACAACCCGTTGGAGATGGAATAAAGGTGTATCAGGCCATGCACATTGTGTAGGATACACAACGTGCTTAGAATACACTATAGGTGTGGTCAGATACTGTCTTTGTTCTTCTCTGGTGCTGTGCTGGTATGCCTCCAATAAGCCCACAGGGGGCTTGGTCCTCCTCTCACAGTCAGGTTGTGAGAATCATCTTCCCTGCCCACTGCCCAGAATTAGTGACTTTTTTTTTTTTGTCTTTTTCATTTTATATTTTACTTAGATGTCTCCAAAAAAACAAAAAGAGAGAGGAGAAAAAATCAGAGAGAAATATAATAAGTCTTTGGAACTTGATGCTCAGAAATGTGCTAAAATTTGGGATATGCTCAGTCAACTTCGCACACAGAGTTCCAGTGGTCCCATGGCAGGGCCCAGTAGGAGAGGCAACAAACATAGAACAAATAACATTAGAAGATGATTTAGTGGAATCTGTTGATGAAACATCAGAATTATCCACTGAAGAACATAGAGAATCATGGCACACTGAATTACCAAGGAAACAAGTTATTTTGGATGTTTCAGAGTGCAAACAGAAGACATAGATATATCATTTAATTATTTTGCTCATCCAAAATATCATCCACGGCAGGATATTCCAGATCCAGTATTAAAAAAGGCTACAAAACTTAAAGATTGAACAATTTGCTCACCTACTTCAATGAAAAAAAAGCTATGTTTTGCTCTGTTTGTCTAGCTTTTTCAAAATCACAGGAAACATATTCTTTTATTGAAGGAATGACAGATAAGCGTCACGTTCATCAAAGAACTGAAGAGCATGAGAAGAGTGTAATGCACAACGTGTGTGCCGAAGCCTTTTTTCTGAAATCCAGCAGTGCTGGTGTTGATGATCTACTTTTGTATAAGCAAATGTCTGTAAGGCAAGAACAAGTGAGAAACAGGCAACAAGTACTGCAGCGGGTTGTAGATGTAGTAAAAGTTATAGGAAAGCAAGATTTAAGTTATAGGGGAGATTGAGATAAGGCTGCATATAATTTAGAGGATATAAACGAAAGACCATGGACATTTTTTAGAGATCAGTCTTCTCGTCAGCAAGTATGACATTTATCTGAAAGATTATGTAAACAAATGTATTGAATACAGAAAGAAATTGCAGTCTTCTGGGGGGAAAGGAAGAGGATCTTTGATAACTTTGCTCTCAAAAACAACTGTTAAAGTAATACCAGCTATTCAGATGCTTATCCAGGAAAATATCTCAAAAGAAGTAAGGAAAGCCGTGATGTTTTTAGTTCAGATTGATACAACTCAAGGCATCACTTCCAAAGACCAATGCTCCATAATTGTTTGCTATGTGACTGATTGTATCAATGAAAAACTTCTTGCAGTTGTTGAATGTGAATCTTCAACAGGGCAAAACCTTTTTAAATTGCTAACAGAAGTCTTAAAAAGATGCAAACTTAATAATACAAAGTGCATTGGCAATTCAACGGATGGAGCAGCAAAAATGCAAGGCCAGTACAATGGTTTCTCTTCCTGGCTGTCAACTGAACCACCAGGGCAAATTCACATCTGGTCCTATGCACGCATTCTGAATTTAGTACTTGCAGATACAACAAAGGTGGTAGTTGAAAGTGCATCACTGTTCTGTTTGTTGAATGACATTGCTGTGTTTATTCGTGATTTTTATCAGCGCATGAAAACGCGGGAACAAGTTAGCCAGGACCCTCACCGTCAAAGAATTTCAGTAATTGGGAAAACACGCTGGTGGGCAAAAGATGCTGCTTTAAGAAAAGTGTTTGGGGAATTTTCAAATCCTGATTCCGCTTTGTTTCTTAGTCTACTGTACACTTTGAGCAGAATTGAAGACAGCGTGTCATTGAAACCTGAGGTGCGTGTTAGAGCAAAACCTTATGCGGAATCCTTGCTCTAATATGAAACCACAGCTCAAGTTTTTCTGAGAAAATCTGAATTGACAACACCATTGTCCAAATATCCGCAAACAACTCAGATGGATATCTCAAAAGCTATTCAAATGGTACAGGGAACTTATGAAAAACTTAAAACAATTAGAAGAGATTTTGATTCTATACAAATGACTGCTGATTAGTTTGTTAAGTGGGCAAATGACAAGATTCAAGAAGAAGAAAGTTACCACCTGGAAGTACAGACCACTCTGCCTCAAAAAAGAATAAGAAAAAGAAAGCGAATGGCAGATGAGACTGATAACGATGTAGCAGTTTGTGATGCTGTTTCAGCCTAAAAAATATGTGTGCACAATGTAATCTTGTATACGGTCCCAGAGAGCATGAATCACTGCTTACTCTCTTGTGGGACTGTCTATGCTGGCTTAGCTTGCTTGGAGCCAAACAACTTTTCTGATATAAAAAAATTCTGAACTTCAGGCACCAGCACTGGAAGAGCTCAGCAAACGATTAGTTAGACTTGATGAGGGAGCAACATCAGAAAATTTGCGTTCCCAACTGGCAAATTTTGCAATGCAGTGGGACAAGCTGAAAACATCACCCCTTGAAGAATATAGTATTGTAGAAGATGTATCTATGGAAAACCAGGGAAGCAAATGAACAGAAACAGAACTGGTGAACAAATCTTGCATGGCATGTAAGAACTGTGCTATTTGTTGTTATAAGATACTGCAGTACTATCATTTGTTAATTGATGCCTATAATGTCATTGGTTTAGCCTACAAATTTTTGCTTACACTATATTCTACTCCAGTAGCTTGTGTGTCTCTCCGCGTTGAAGTTTATTAAGACCCATCTAAGTAGTTATGTATCTCCGGAGCATTTGAGCTCTTTGATGCTGATGGCAATCGAAAGAGATACACTAATGAACCTTGATTCTGGTGATGTCATTGACAGAGTTGAGAAACCAGTGGACTTCTACAAAACCTACTGAATCCACAGTGCAGTTATTTTGTTCTGTGATTTTAAATTAAAAAAAATATATATGCCAAAAAATGTATTATATTTTGCTATTTGTTTATTATTGTATTGAATCTTTAATTATCCACTTCAGCTCCGGAAGGTTTTATCCCCTTAATGACCAGGCCATTTTTTTTTTGATTCGGCACTGCGTTATTTTAACGAAAAATTGTCCGGTCATGCGATGATGTACCCAAATAAAATTGATGTCCTTTTTTCCCCACAAATAGAGCTTTCTTTTGATTGTATTTGATCACCTCTGCGGTTTTTGGATTTTGTGCTATAAACAAAAAACGGGCGACAATTTTGAAAAAAACGCAATATTTTTTACTTTCTGCTATAAAACAATAAAAAAATTTAAAAAGTCCAATTTCTGTTACCAATTTGTATTCGGCTACATATTGCTATAGCGTTTACAAACTATGGGATAGATTTTTGGACTTTTTTTTTGTTTTTATTAGTAATGGTGGAGATCAGCAATTTTTAGCGGGACTGCGACATTGCGGAGGACAGATCAGACCCCTAACTTACATTTTTGACACTTTTTGGGGATCAGTGACATTAATACAGTAATCATTGCTAAATAATATGCACTGTTACTGTATAAATTACACTGGCAGGGAAGGGGTTAACACTGGGGGTGATCAAAGGCGTTAATGTATGCCTAACTGTGCTTACTCGCTGTGGGGGGGGGTGCTCTGTGACAGGCAGAGAGAGATCAGAGTTTCAGCTTAGCTGAAACTCCTGATCTCTCTCTGCCTGTGTGACAGAATACTCGCCTGCTTTGTTTACATAAGCAGACGGGTCTTCTGTCAGTTTCTCTGATGATCGAGGGAGGCCGGCGGCGATCTCCACCGCTCCTCCCATGGCCCACCTTCCGCTGCGTCTAAACATGAGCGCCGCCGAGACCATGTGCACAAAATCACGTAGATCTACGTGATTTTTCGCAGTCAAGCCACCTTGCCACAGTTTATCTGCATGGGGCAGTGGGCAACTGGTTAAAGATGTAGTACCTTATATATTGCATTCATTCTATCATTTATTATCATATATTTATATAATTCCAAATAATTGATAAATTAAAGTGACTGAAGCAGGTTAAATATAACTAAAAGACATTGAGAAACCAGTAGTTGTCGTTATTTGTAATTTTGTTTGATTTTTTGATTTTTGTTTTTTAGTTTTGATTTTTGCACAGGCCTATTTTTTGTCCCTGTCCGGCCTGCTCACTGCCGTCAGTCTGCAGTTGTGACTAACCTGCAGTAGATTGATCTGAAAGTGAGGCTTGAAGTGCTTGTGGAGCGCAGCGTGGAACAGATGATAGTCTATGTTGACAGCTTTACCTCGGGTACCTGCATACTTAGATGTGCCTCTTTAATCAGCAACCATGTGAGTTGCTAAATGTTGTACCTTCCTTAAATGTAACCATATTGCTACACTTACAGGCGCCGCTCTTCTCTTTTATACTTAGTTGTGACATGACGCTACGTGTAAATCAAGATATCGCTTGTTTATCATTTCAAAATTTATAAAAAAAATTTGCTTGTGTTGCAAATCGCTCTTAAACCAAGTTACTCTCAATCCAAGGTTTTACTGTATTTGTAATGTCTGTGAGGACAAAATGTATAAAACCAGAAACTCTGGTCTGGATATTTTATCACTATAGTGATATAAAGCTAGCATATAAATAATCATGGCACCAACTGTAATTGAAGTAAGTATGTAAATATATTTTTTCCTGGGAAACTATTTAGTAAAATGTCCATTCAGCTGACACAAATGTGTCTAAATATATTATAAACAATTAAACACATTATAAATAAAGGGTTGGTTACTAACTATGCATAAAGATAAAGAAATTGCATAAAACAGTGAACAACATTTAAATTAAACAAATTAAAAAAAAATTAATAAAAAAATAAATAAAAGAAGGCGCATGCGCGGAGTCTCCTAGAATGGCCGCTTAAGCCCGGAGCTCCGCACCGCTCCGACAGGCACTCCCACCCTGAACCGCTGGACGGTCACCATCGGCTGTCCCTCCCGCAGCTAACCTGTCAGGGAAACACAGGCTAGCGGTACATGCCGCACGATCGAGTCCGGAGGGACATCAGCAGCCAATTTCAGCCTGCAGAAGGGGAGGCTGTTCCTCCCATCATGGCGGACCCGGCGCCTCAGTGTGACAGGATGGAGGAGGGAGAACCGGAGCAAGCCGACAAGCAGGCAGATGGCACAATTCCTGCTACCACACGGGGCTCCATGAGTACTCCCTATTTATTAACCCCTTCACCAGCTTCCACAGCATCGTTATTGGGGCGAGTGAGGGATGATTTCTCCCTATCCCCAGGCTATAGTTCTCCTGCACCTCCCCCTCCTTTACCTAACATGGCGGGAACAGGCAGCCCTGCACAGCCTGACAGTGAGGATCTCCTCTCCAAACTCTCTGCTCTCCTTGATTGGGGTCTCTCCCAAATTGCCATTAAGATCACATCAGATTTGAAAGTGGACTTTCAGAACTTGGGCTCCAGAATGGAGGCGATGGAATCTAAAATAGACATGACAGTGGCTCAAACTAATCAACACACTGTACTCATTCAGTCACTGCAGGACCAATTGGATACTGCTTTGCTCAAAGTTGAAGACTTAGAGAATAGATCCCGCAGATGTAACTTCAGACTGAGAGACCTGCCGGACTCTGTGACTGACATCCCCACAGCCATCAAAGGTTTGATCAAAGACCTTATTCCTGACATACCGGACCATAAACTGGAATTGGACAGAGCCCATAGGGCATTGGGACCACCGAGGAAGGATGGAAACCCTAAAGATGCGGTTGTCAAACCGCACTTCTACTCCATCAAAGAAGAAATTATCCACAGGGCCAGAGCACTGCCACAGCTCACATGCCAAGGTCACCATGTGCAAATTTTTACTGATCTGTCTCCCTCAACTATACAAAGAAGGCGTTCCCTGAAACCTCCTTCGCTCTCAAGTTTACCTTCAAAAATAAGACATTCTCCTTCTCCAGTCTCACAGAAGGCGAAAAACTTCTCCTGCACCTGAATCTCATCCATCACACACCGGAACTACAAAGCCCCTCCACCGGCTCAGGATCGACCAAGCGACCAATTCCTACCAGCCCCATCACCCCCCTGTGGAATAGATCGAAGTTCAAGCGTACCAAGGACTGTAATCCACCCTGACCTGCACCACTGAAGATGCCTTCTTTTTTTTTTCTCACTCCAGAGCGTAAGCTCTTTCACGTGACTCCCCCTTTTTTTTGGGGTCCAGATGCTTTCATTACCAGCCATTGAGGTCCTTTGCCTTTTACTGGGGCCACCCGTGGCTCATAACTATTGACCTGTTTTCCTTTTCTCGTGATGTTTTTTCATGCATGGTTCACTAACATATAATGTCTCTCTCTGCATTTACACATTTATCAATGCCTAGCAGTAAGGTGTTTTTTTTGCAGGCTTGATAGGCTAAACTGCTGTTTTCATACATCTATCCGTTCATATATGCAACTGGTTTTCTTTCGTACAGGGACGGGAGTCCTGTCGGAGTGGCCGATTAGCGCCTCCACTAGTCACTGGGACATGCCGCAGCATTCCCCACGTGGCTGCTTCCCCCTCTTCTTTCGGAGGAGTGGGAACTTTGTTGGTTTTTGTTTGGTCGGGGTGCTGCAGACCTCACCCCGGCTTCCGGAGTCCTTTTTGGACATAGGTCTGCTCAGTCTCTTCCTGCTTTCTCTTTCATCCTTATCTTTGGTTTTCTCTTTCACAGCCGGTCTCCAGATTTTGGTACGTCACCTCCTTACAGCCATCCAACTCTCCGGTTCCCAGGGATATCTCTTCTCTTCTTCTTTGATCCGAACTTGGGTAAGTGTCACCTGCTCCCAGTTGCACAGTGTTACCTTCCTTAATGACATCCTCTAAAATTCCCACACCATACCTCAGGGTAGCCACCCACAACACCCAGGGCCTCAACTCACCTATAAAGCGGCGGAAAGCTTTCCAAGAATTCCACCACCGTAGGGTGGAGGTGCTGTTGCTTCAGGAGACCCATTTCCCAAAAACTTATAATCCCACCTTCATTCATGCTAAGTTTCCTGTCTTTTACTTGGCGAACGCTACCGACAAGAAACGTGGGGTTGCCATTCTCTTTGCCAAGGCGTGCAAATTCTCACTCCATATGGAATTGAAAGACCCAGAGGGAAGGTTTCTCCTAGTTAAGGGCACTATAGACGAACAATTATATACTTTGGTTTCTTATTATGCTCCTAACCAGAACCAAACTCAATTTTTTCAAACTATGTTTAAGAAATTACTCCCACATCTCGAGGGTCACATTGTCATGGGAGGGGATTCCAATACTGCATTTGATTACGGCCTTGACAAATCTAAACCACATGGGTCCCAATCTATCAAGCCACCCAAATGTAGTACAAAGATAGCCAAGATCATCAACCAAATGGGTTTGGTTGATAGCTGGAGAGAAGTTCATCCCACACAGAAAGATTATACTCATTTCTCGCACCCGCACCAATCATACGCTCGCATCAACCACATTCTGGTATCTCACTCCCTGCTCCCATCCCTTCACTCTGCCAACATCAGGGATGTGGTTTGGTCAGATCATTCCATGGTCATGGTGGCACTATCCCGCGCACCCGCTCCCTCTAGATCCCGTCACTGGAGGCTCAATGAATCCATTTTGAGCGAACCATGCAGGGTTACCGAAATAGAACGTGCTATTTCCGAATACTTTCTCTTGAACGACTTAGATGACATTTCCCCTGAATCGCTCTGGGAGGCCCACAAATCGACAATTAGGGGTAAACTGATCCAGATAGCCTCTAGAATTAAGAATGATAGCAGGGCTCACATTGATGGTCTGGAAAGAGACTTCCTTGCACTCAGTGCCCAACGTAATTGGGATCCCACAAAGGTTCCCTTGCGGGACCTAGACGAAGCCAGAACTAAGCTGAATCTGGCCTTGACCAGCACGGCAGAGAAATATCTTAGATGGCAAGGAGCCAAATTTTACCATACCAAAGACAAATTAGGCCCCATGTTAGCCTCTAAACTCCGGCCCAGGGTTAGAACTTTCGCTCTCCCTAAATTCTCCATCCCTGGAGGCCACAAGACCCAAAACCCCAAACATATAATGCAAGCATTCTCTGATTACTATGAAAAGCTTTACTCACCTGAAACGCCGGGCA
The DNA here is from genome assembly GCF_965119305.1 of Pelophylax lessonae. NCBI lineage: Eukaryota > Metazoa > Chordata > Amphibia > Anura > Ranidae > Pelophylax > Pelophylax lessonae. Next base: position 274,588,508 of record NC_138772.1, on the reverse strand, counting down.
CGGTATCTCACTTGTCGGAATTCCTGCAGAATCTAGATATACCTAGCATTTCTACACAGCATAGGGAAGTCCTTGAAGCCAACTTTTCTGACACAGAAATCCAATTGGTGATTAAGGATCTCAAAGTCGGCTCATCTCCAGGGCCTGATGGGTTCTCCAATCTGTACTACAAAACATTTTCCAGAACCCTGGCCCCCTTCTTGGCTAGATATTTTAACGCTATCAAAAAGGGATCCCCGATTGCGGCTGACAGCAACTTTGCCTTTATATCGGTGATACCAAAACCTGACAAGGACCCTGGAGTGATCGGCAATTATAGACCGATATCTCTCATGAATAATGACTTAAAAATACTCACTAAAATCCTATCTAACAGACTTGCATCCTTTATTAATCGTTACATTCATAAAGACCAAGTCGGTTTTATTCCGGGGAGACAAGGGCCTGATCAAATAGGGCGGGCAGTCGATATCATTTCCCTCCTCCAATCCGGTTGGGATGGCTGTGGACGTCAGGAAGGACTCCTTCTGTCACTAGACTTGCAAAAGGCTTTTGACTCCAAAGAATGGCCATACCTATTTACTATTCTAGAACGATGGGGTTTTGGCAACAATTTCATGGGCGTAATCAAGGCACTTCATTCCCCACAGCTAAGATTAGATACCAGGGCTTCTATTCAGACTCTTTTTCAATCGCCAGGGGAACAAGGCAAGGCTGTCCCTTATCTCCGCTTATTTTCGCAATTGCAATCGAAACATTGGCTATAGCTATTCGAGCGGACACTAACATCAAGGGAGTCCGCTGTGGACCTCTCGAACATAAGTGCGCATTTTTTGCGGACGACGTCTTAATGTTCATTACATCTCCTTCTACTACCCTCCCAAACATCTGTGCCCTATTGGATAAATTTGCAAAAGTCTCTGGTCTCAAAGTGAATCTTTCAAAGTCATCCATCCTGAACGTTTCGGTCGACCCTCAGGAAGCTAAACGATTGCAATCCTCCTTTGCCTTCGCTTGGAGCGATTCACACATTAAGTATCTAGGGGTTAACCTGACTCCTAAAGTGGAGTCCCTACATAAGGCTAATTATCCGGCCCTTTACCATTCCCTGGAGAGGGAATTGACGGACTGGTCATTGTATCACTTATCGTAGCTGGGCAGGATTCACTCTGTGAAAATGAACCTACTTCCTAGAGTCCTATATCTGTTCAGGGCCCTCCCGATCCCGCTACAGAGAATGCAATCACACAAATTCCAACGCTCAATACTTAAATTCATTTGGGGAAATCGGGCCACCGGTTGTCACGTCCAGTTCTTTATAGGCCACGGAAATTGGGGGGATTGGGGGTCCCTGATCTCTGGCAGTACTTCCAGGCAGCTAGACTAGCACAACTCTCGGCGGTTTACTCTCGATATGAAAAGCCAGATTGGATCAACCTAGAAAGGCAAGCAGTACCCTCCTTCACATTAGATTATCTTCTTTGGTGCCCTCCCAAACACAGACCTCCAATCTTGTCACCTACGCTTTCCTCCTCTGTTGCTCTTTGGGATAAACTTAAAAAACTTTTGGCCCTCACTTCCACTATCCGCCCGTTAGCTCACCTGTTTAACTGTCCGGCATTCCCTCCTGGTCAGGGTATTAAAGCCTTTAAATGGTGGCTTGACAAAGGCCTTTACCGTATTGGACACTTCTTCACTACCACTGGCCCTTTTTCCTTACAACACTGTCTGAACAAATTAAAAATGCCACGCTCCGAAATATTTCGATTTCGACAAATATCCCACTTTCTCGTCTCTATTTCGTTAGGCGTAATGCCGCCACTATCATTCACGGACTATGAGGTATGGTGTGGCAATTCCACGGATCAAAAAGGGGGCATCTCGGTGATCTACTCAGCACTGGTCTCAGAACGTACTAAATTACCTTTTATGAAAGCTTGGGAATCTGATCTAGCGGAAACATGGGAGATAGAAGATTGGGGACGAGCCTGTCTGCGCTCTTATAAGGGCATCCAAAACGTGTCCCTGATTGAAGCAAGCTTAAAGGTCTTGACTCGCTGGTATCTTGTTCCCATGAGACTTCACGAAATGTACCCATCCTCTTCTCCCTTATGTTTTCGGGGCCGTCAATTGTCAGGATCTATGTTACACGTTTGGTGGGAATGCCCTAAATTGAGAAGCACTTGGAACAAGATATTTGCCATGATATACAAGGTCACCACTCACAAAATTCCTAAACAAGCAGCTACTGCGCTACTGAACTTTCCTATTCCTGACGTTCCCAAGCTTTCCCAACAACTGATATTCTATATATTCCTGGGGGCCAAAATGTCAATCGCAGGCTCCTGGAAACAACCATCGGTCCCGATGCGGAAAATAAAGGATAAAATCACGTGGATAATGTCACAAGAAAAGTTGGTCAGTGTTCTTTCTAACTCAGTGGCAAAATTTGAGAGAATATGGGAACCATGGGCTACATATATTGGAATTGCGCTGACCCCTGGATTGGATAGCAACTAATTGGAGTCCCTTATTCCTACTGGAGATCGGCTGTTCTCTCGCTTCTGCTACTTCCTTCATCTTTCTTTCTGCCTTTCCTTTCATCTTTTCTCTTTTCTTCTGGTCTAACACCATCAGATTCTATACTTACGGGGTATCTCTGTACTAATGCTTATGTTACGATCTACCAAGGCCGTTTACTCCCCTGATTTGTCCAGCGTTCACTCACAGGTTATTGTAGTTTTGTGATTGCAGCTTGTTGTACCCCCGAATGTTTCCTATGTTTATCAGGGATCTCGGGCATTCCTAGGCCATACGTCCTAGTGGCTTCACATAGCGAGGCTCCTTAGTTGAGGGTCGAGACGATAGTATGGCACAGTTTCATGTACAACACATTTTAACCTTAACCCACCTGGCCGTCAAACTATTAGACAGCTTAATTCACTGTTGGTTTATCATCTGACTGTTTTTTTCTTTTATGTGGTTGTATCACACTGTAACTTGCCACCTACCTGATACCCTGTAACCTTATGTTCTTGTTTGCAATGTTATGATGTCTCTAATGTTAACCTTCTTATTTTTTTCTTCAAATAAAAATACATTGAAAGAAAAAAAAAAATAGAAATAGTTATGGTGGACACACTGCTGTTAGACAGTCTAAAGACGCAAGTGCTCAACACACTGATCGCCATGTCAAAATTAATTTCTAAGTAGAGTAAATTATTAGCAAATACTTATACCAATTACCATAATTTGACTCAGTTTGCATGAACAATAATGCTGCCGCCACTGTAGCTTCTTTTGATTGTCAGTGAACTGCTGAAACCCAGGCTGTATAGTTATGGTAAATGGCATGTAAATGGCAATTGTGATTTGCATTAATATTGCAATCACACAACATCTGAACAGACCCCATTAATTTTTATCATAGTAAAAAAATCAGTATATATTTTGGAAAAATTAGTATGATTTTCATGTTAGAAACACAAATACAGAGAGGTTTAACAAAAAATAAAATAAATGCAAATTTTTTTGGCAGTAAAAAAATGTGCATTCATAATTTTTTTTACTTGGATCCTCTAAAGCATTGCACCCCTGATTAGCAGAACCTGGGTGCCATGCAGGACAGAAAAAGACAATGAACTACCAGAGTGCTCAACAGCACAATAGTAATTCATTAAGAAATAAAAAAAAAAAAATAGTGACAGCGAGTGGGGGGAGAATATCCCCTGCTTGCTGTCTGAAGAGGCAGCGGAGTGGGCAGCAGCTGCAGGAGTGGGAACATGTCACATGTTCCATCCTAAAAACGGGTGGAACATGTAATATGTTCCAAAAGATGAATTTTTCCTTTAATCAGTATTTTTAAAAAATAATTTTCAATTGACATAGTATGTACACAAGCTCCACAGATTTTTGTACGAGGGAAGGCAAAATAAAAAAACTCTTATGCCTCCTAAAGTGTAACTATGGCCAATGATATGACACAGTCTGCGAGTAGCATTAACACCGCAGTCTTTGTATTTCTGTGCCCCCCTTGTAACATAGTATATTAAACTGGTGATCCTGCCAATAACTCTGTTGCTTTCCAACTTCCTTTTAACAGGCAGTATTGGTGTTTTCCCTGCCCTCACTGCTCTCCTTCCCTGCGGCCTCCATCTCCTGGGCTGCCCAGTCGCACTGTGGAGATGGTAGCTAGAGCTGGGTGATGTCATCCTGCTTGCACCTTGCCACCCTTGCTGTGCTTGTCCTCGCACTTGCTGTCATTGACCTGGCCCCTCCACATCCAGTCCCCCTATTGGCCACTGGCCCTCATGCAGAGCCCCTTCATTAAACCAGCTCTGGCGCAGAGGCATTTTACTGCCCCCCCACCCCCCCCCCCAGCCGGGCACCATAAGGCAGCTGCCTGTGATGCCTTATAGTGGTGCCAGCCGTGCTTCTTCTTTAATCTAACAATACTCAATTCACTGGTTGCCAATGCTGCTGTCAAATGGTGACTACATTGTTCCTCCATAGATACAGTGGAGGGGGGAATATAGCCACCCTAAGAAAGAAGGTGTGTTACTTGCTGATTACCAGATGGAAATAATGAAATAAACCCCTGAAAACTAAAGCAGCCACCACAGACAATGATTTGTAAGTTACAATATATAACATTTTTGTTTATGGGTTTAGTTATGCTTTAAGGGAATTTTCTCTGACCCCCACAAGGCAGATGGATTAGTTCTCTGGTTTAAAATAATTAAAAACACTATTCTTGGCCATTTGGTTTTCAGCCACTTGTCAGTCAAACTGACTTATGAAAATATATTTATGCTTATTATTTAGATTATCTACTATAAGTCACATTTTTCACAACTAAAAAAGCTTGTTTTTTCCAAACTTTAATTCCTTGCAAATTTAACTAGATTGCCTTCCTTTGTACCCTATTCAAATCTACCATATGTATCTTTCTTTACAGTGCCCAAAATTGCTCCACATTCGGGATGTAGACTTATAGGTGCATCTCAGAAAATTAGAATATCATCAAAAAGTTAAATTATTTCAGTAATTCAATTTAAAAATTTAAACTCATATATTTTATATAGATGTGTTACACATAGTGTGAAATATTTCAAGCATTTCCTTCTTTCACGCTTGATGATTTTGGCTTACAGCTAGTGACAGCCTAAAATTCAGTATCTCAGAAAATTAGAATATTACATAGGACCAATAAAAAAAAAAAAAAGGATTTTTAATACAGAAATGTTGGCTTACTTAAAAGTATGTCCATGTAAAGTTTAGTTTACATTTATGCACTCACTACTTGGTCGGGGCTCCTTTTGCATGAATTACTGCATCGATACAGCATGGCATGGAGGTGATCACACTGTGGCTCTGCTGAGGTGTTATGGAAGCCCAGATTGCTTTGATAGCAGCCTTCAGCTCGTCTGAATTGTTGGGTCTGGTGTCTCATCTTCATCTTGACAGTACCCCACAGATTCTCTATGGGGTTTAGGTCAGGTGAGTTTGCTGGCCAATAAAGTACAGTGATACCATGATCAGGAAAACAGGTATTCATACTTTTGGCAGTGTGGGCAGGTGCCAAGTCCTGCTGGAAAATTAAATCAGCGTCTTCAGAAAGCTGGTCAGCAGAGGGAAGAATGAAGTGCTCTAGAATTTCCTGGTAGAGGGCTGTACTAGCTTTCGACTTGATAAAACACAGTGGACCAATACCAGCAGATGACATGGCTTCCATAACACCTCCGCAGTGCCACAGGCTGATCTCCTCCATGTCACGCCACATTGATACAGTAATTCATTCAAAAGGAGACCTGACCAAGTATTGAGTGCATACTATACTGTACTTGGATAAACTTTTCAGTTAGCCAACATATCTGTATTATAAATCATTTTTTTTTATTGGTCTTATGTAATATTCTAATTTTCTGAGATACTACATTTTGGGTTTTCACTAGCTGTAAAACATAATCATCAAAATTAAAAGAAAGAAATGCTAAAAATATATTGCTCTATATCTAACACATCTATCTATAAAATTAACTTTTTTGATGATATTCTAATTTTATGAGATGCACCTGTACATGTCATTTATACAGAAGAAATTGCGTTTTTGTACCACATGCTTTCCTCTCTCTTTTAATATTACGAGGAATCTGAAATGTTTGTGCCTTGGTCACTGTACATAAAAAAAAAAAATGTAAAAAAACAATAATTATTTTTTACATACTGTCTCCAGGCAGGGTCCCTTATGACCACCACACCAGTTGTATGATGACACTGTACTGCACTGGTGACAATATATCAATTTATTTCCTTAATTTTCAAAAAAAATTGTGACAAAAAATTAAAACATCAAAAACTCACTAAATACCTTGAACTGTCTACTTTGCAAAAATGGGTCATTTGTGGGAGATTTGTACTGTCATAGCATTTTCTGAGTACATCAGGATTGATTGATTTTCATACATATATACCATATATACCAGATTGAGGACTTTCCTACAGACTAAATAATATACACAGATTTGGGTTGTTTTCACCCAAAAAAATGTAACGGTATACATTTTGGCCTAAATTTATGAAGAAAGATATTTTTTTACAAATTTATTATTTTTTTTTTCATTTTTAAAGAAATGAAAAAAACACTTTTTTCCCCAAAATTTTCAGTCTTTTTTCATTCATTTAGCAAAAAAAAGAACAGCAGTGAATAAATATCAACAAAAGAAAGCTCTAATTGTGTGAAAAAAGATTATAAAAATTTCCTATGGTTACAGTGTTGCATGACTGCACAATTGTCCTTCAAAGTGTGAATGCACTGAAAGCTAAAAACTGGCTTGGGCAGGAAAGGGGTAAAAGTGTCTGGTATTGAAGTGGTTAAGTTTATATATGTGGTTTGTCCTACTACTTGAGAGGTAAAGCTTGAACCAGTATTCAGGTGTGATTTTATTTTTTAGCCAACTCATTTGTGGTTGCTGCCCCTTATTTCTATCTCTCCCTTTATGAATTGATATATTTATACATCTGGGCTTTCTATTTTTTTTTTTTTTTTTTTAGTTTTTCTTCCTTAGCTATTTGGAGCCCTAGAGCTTCCTCACCATCCAGGGAACATTTCATATACTCTGTCGGTGTTACACTCTTTTACATGGGGACTGTTGGTATGCATGGTGTATGTGGTGTTTTTTTTTTTTTTGTCCTTTCTCCCTATAATGAATGTGCCCCAGACTGCACACATACTTACAAATGATGAGCCAAACATGTGGGATTTAGATTCCAAGTAAGTTTTCAAACTTAACAAAAGTTTGGGTGCTGAATCTGACCCCTTTGAAGTCAATGGGGGACAAGTGTTTATACTAATACAGGCTAATAGGCAAACAACTGGCATGGGGGGGGGGGGGGTTGGGTAGGACAGGGAACGCCCCCAAAGAAAGTAACAAAGCAAAAAAAAAAATAAAAAACTTTTAAAATTCCGTTTTGTGTGGGGGCAGAAATTTTAATCGCACGACTGTTTACTGCGGCGGTCAGCCCCGTACAGGCAAAGCGACGTAGTACTACGTCGCTAGCCTGTGAGCCTCTAGGGGGCGAGCGCGCGCCGCCGGAAGTGCACTCCCGCCCCCGCTTGTTCCCTAACAAGTCCGCGCGTGTGACTGGTGGACCCGATGTTCGCCGGTCACTCGCGATCTCCCCGTGGAGAGGGAGAAAGGCAGGCGGCTGATGTAAACAAAGCCGCCTGTCATTCTCCCTGATCTAACTGCAGAGATCATACGATCCTGCTATGTAGGGTCGTATGTCTCTGTGGTTACATCACTAGCCACACCCCTTTACAGTTAGAAGCATGCCCCTAGGGGCACACTTAACCCCTGCATCACCAATAAAGTTAACCCCTTCCCTGCCAGTGTCATTTTTACAGTAACAGTGCATATGTATAGCACTGATTACTGTAGTAATGTCACTTGTACCCCCAAAAGTGTCAAAAATGTCAGTCAAGGGTCCGATCTGTCCGCCGCAATGTCGCAGTCCCGCAAAAAAAATCACAGATCGCCGCCATTACTCGTTAAAAAAAAACCCACCAAAAATGACAGAAATCTTTCCCTTAGTTAGTAAACGCAAAAACTTTTGCGCAAACCAATCAAAACATGCTTATTGCGTTTTTTTTACCAAACATATGTAGCAGAAAACAAATTGGCCTAAAATGTTAAAAAATTAGATTTTTACATTTTTTTGGGGAATTTCATATAAAAAAATCTGAAAAATATTGTTATTTTTTTTAAAAATTGTCTCTGTTTTTTTGTTTATAGCGCAAAAAGTAAAAATTGCACAGGTGATCAAATACCACCCAAAGAAAGCTCTGTTTGTGGGAAAAAAAGGACGTCAATTTAATTTGGGTACAGTGTCGCACGACCGCGCAATTGTCTGTTAAATTCACGCAGTGCTGAATCGCAAAATAGGGCCTGGTCAGGAAGGGGGTAAAATCTTCCGGGGCTTAAGTGGTTAATAATACTTAAAGGGAAACATAACATTAAAAATGCAAAATTCCTTTCAATACCATGCTTGAGGGATGCTTTTATCCTGCCTGTTAAGTGGCACATCTGTACAATGTATACAGCCCACTACAGCAAAAGGACATTACACAAAAAAAAGCAGTTTAAATTGCCAAAAAACAACAGGTTTTGGCTGCTTACTTTTGTTTGGAAACAGAGCAGCAAAATAATCCCTTAGTCCCAGTTCACACTGGGGCGACTTGTCAGGCGAGTTAGTTGCCTGACAAGTCGCGCTCCATTCAGTGCAATGGAACTGTTCTAATTGGAGCAACTCAAGTCGCTCCGACTTAGAAAAAGGTTCCTGCACTATTTGGGGGCGACTTCGGACCGGCTTGCATTGACTTCTATTAGAGAAGTCATTTGCAAGCCACGCTGAAGTCGCACTGCACTGGGCGGCTTCAGAGTCGGGCGACTTTGAAGCTGCCCCAGTGTGAACCGAGCCTTATTCTATACTAGACCCTTATCCTAGATGAGGGTCTGTATAGGTGTTAATGGAGGACCCCACATAAATATAAAAATGGCATGGTGTTCTCCCTAAAATACATACCAGACTTTTATCAGTGATGAGGTCTGGAATGGATGTCAAGAGGGACCCTATACAAAAAAACAAAAAAAAAAAACAAAAACTAAAAAAAAAAGGCAGAGAATTCCCACCAAATTCCATAGCAGATTCTTAAAAGGAAGAAGCCAACCCATGTTCACCATCAGGAGCTCTAGGTAAAACTGTCCATTCTTTCAGTTCTACTCCTCAGTGAACCCAGCTGTGGTCAGAGTAGACTGACCGGCTATGTAAAGCAAGTCTGTGATAGGTAATCTCACTTGTTGGATACAGCAACAGCTGCATAAAAATCTCACGCACACAGATTATAAAATGCATACCATGGGATTTCTTTACATCCTATTCTATTTTTGTAGATCTTAGTATGACACTAATCACATTCCTGTTGCATTCTTCACATTAAGGATCCAACAAGGTGAATGCGTAAACTCCCATGTATGATTTTTACCTATATTTAAGTCTATAATAAGGCTTACCTATAGGTACAGTAAATATCTCCTTAACCTGCACCATTTAGGGGATATTTACTTTAGATGCAGCCGGTGATGTCACCGGCGAATGTGCTCTGAAGGAATAGCATGCCCGTGCTGTTCCTTCAGAGCCGTGCCGTAAACAGCAACCCCCACGCCCATATATGGAAAGTACATCATCATCTGCTCAGCCATTCTTATTACCCATGAACCCGGAAAGAAGACGGGGTGAAGATAGATGCACCTTCAGCAGTGGTAGCATGCCGCTGGAGGGCTTTGTTTTCAGGTCTGTCAATGCATACTAGCATATTAAAAATTAAACTGCCTGGGGCCTGATTTTTATTTATTTATTTATGCAGTTTACTACCGCTTTACTGTAAGGATATGTTGCATAGACCTAGGCAATCAAATGATTCCAAAAACATGTATTTGTAAAGCTGAAAACCCTTTATTTGATTACCTAATTAAGATCTTTTTTTTTTGCATTTCTACATCCATGAGCAAACAGTGTTCGGTGGTCAATATTGGAGGCAAATGTATAGATGTGCAATTTTATTGTAACATAACTTTTTTTTTAGTAATGTGATATTTTTTAGCTATAAGAGGTGAAAATACATGTGATGATACCCTCGTCTAAGCGAGTCCTTCAGAAGTTGTGGTTTAACCCTCCTCTTGTGTTAGGGTCAAAACTGACCCGTTTTCAGGTTTTGAATGTCTATAAGTATCACATAAATTTGTTTATTGCATCAAGATATTTTTACTTTGTCAGGAACCTCTATTTAAACAATGTAATAGAAAAAGAATCCTTTTCACTAAATTATAAAATACTGTGGTGAAAATTAAGACGTTCATGGTGTTAGGGTCAATTCTGACCCAGTTATAATATAGGATTTTAGGACACTAATAAGTGCCAAAACTGAAATCATAAACACTCTCTCTGCTTAGTAACAGTGACAGCCAATCCCCTCTCAACCCTGTGAGCTGTAGTTAGGGAGGGGCCTATCTCTTTGCCTGCTTGTCTTCTTCTCTAAATAAAGTGAAGAAACATAGGACCAATACATTTCAGAGTTGCTGACTTTATTTTACCATTTTTTAAATTTGACAATGAGAGGTATGCTATCAAAAGAAAGGTCTAGGGGTCACACTAAAAATATTAAAACCAATCTTTTCAAGGATAAAGAAGCCTAACAAGGTAACCAAGAGGTAAGAAACAAATTTGATGATAAATAATTATTCAGAGGGTATTTTATGGCTGATTTAAAACACGGGTCAAAACTGACCCTAACATCATGGATAGTAACGGAATTCTAACATAAGAGGAGGGTTAAATATTGTTTTCTTTTTTTTGTTGGGGGGGGGGGGGGGCGATTAGAAGGTTAGAAGGCTAGCTAGTACGTGAACCTTACATTTTCATGCAAGAATTGCATTAATTACCATGGATAAAAATTATTGTTTAACTCTCCTTTTCTATTTGCATCCATTCATAATTTTCAGCAACTGCCATAGTAAGAATAACATTTCTCTATATTGCAAAATTTCAACATGGCAGCAGCATTCACATGGTCTAGATTTTAAAATAAATTATTATTCAAATGATGTTTTGTATTCTCTGGTTTTGAGTAGCTTTACTATGAGTTTTTCGTAGCCAAAATTGAATAATTAACAAGAATATGATAGAATGTATGAATGCGGAATAGTTGACAGCTGAATTTGCACATGAACCTTTGTGTTTTGCCTTTTTATCATATAGTACACACCATCATTAGAAGTTCCTTGTCTGATTCAAATTGAAATTTCCTCTTTGACAGCTAAGGACAGCTTATCCTTTCCTGTCACTATGGTAAATACAGTATCTCTTCTACAAAAAAGAGTCATGGCAGGATTGGAGAAAATGTCAAGAGCAGATCAATCTGAATGCAGTAACTTCCAAGGAGATACATAATAATCAGATTGCTTGGATGAGAACAAAATAACAGATCCTGGTATATTCAGTTAACATTTAGTCATGCATAAGATGTCTTAAACATGTATATGCCTTTTTATCTCCTGAAGTTAAACAAAAAAAAAACCTCAGTGCAACCACTACCAAACCTCCTGTGTACTATAAATATTGTTATTATTGCTTACTGCTGCCCACACTCTATGTGTTCCCACATGTGATCAGGAATTATATATATTTAACTAGTGTATGCCACACAGTATTATGACAAAAAAATGTGACAAATAATACTGTGACAAAACAATCACGATGATGTGCTCAATATACAATAATACCCAAAACTATTTCATATAAAGGGGAGATTTACTAAAACTGGTGCACTCAGAATCTGGTGCAGCTGTTTAACCACTTGCCGACTGCCTAACGCCGATCTACGTCGGCAGTCAGCCCCTCACAGGCAAAGTGACGTAGGGCTACGTCACTAGCTTGTGAGGGTCTAGGGAGCGAGCGCGCGCCCCCGGAGGCGCGCTCCCGCTCCCGCGTGGTCACGGACCCCCCCGCGCGTGTGACCGGTGGACCCGATGTCCGCCGGTCACTCGGCGATCGGCGGGGGAGAGGGAGAATGTCAGGCAGCTTGTGTAAACAAGCCACCTGTCATTCTCCTTGCTGTTAGGATACTGATCACTCGGATCTAGTATGTAGATCCGTTGATCAGTGTCCATACAGCTCAAGCCCCAGCCAATCACAGTAGAAAGCACGCCCCTAGGGATACACACAGCCCCTCCCTCCCAAATAAAGTTAACCCCTTCACTACCAGTGTATTTTTACAGTAACAGTGCATATATATAGCACTGATTACTGTAGAAATGTCACTGGTAACCCCAAAAGTGTCAAAAATGTCAGTCAAGGGTCCGATCTGTCCGCCCCAATGTCGCAGTACCGCAAAAAAAATCGCAGATCGCCGCCATTACACGTTAAAAAAAAAAACAACAAAAATGACAGAAATCTTTCCCTTTGTTAGTAAACGCGATAACTTTTGGGCAAACCAATCAAAATACGCTTTTTGCGATTTTTTTTACCAAACATAGGTAGCATAAAACAAATTGGCCGAAAAAGTAAAAAAATTTTGATTTTTAAATTTTTTTTTTTGGGGAATTTCATATAAAAAAATGTGAAAAATATTGCTATTTTTGCAAAATTGACGCTCTTTTTTTGTTTATAGCGCGTGATCAAAAAATCGCACAGGTGATCAAATACCACCAAAAGAAAGCTCTGTTTGTGGGAAAAAAAGGACGCCAAATTCGTTTAGGTACAGCGTCGCACGACCGCGCAATTGTCCGTTAAAGTCACGCAGTGCCGAATCGCAAAATACCCCCTGGTCGGAATGGGGGTAAAATCTTCCGGGGCTTAAGTGGTTAAAGTAATCAATCAGCTTCTAAGTTTAGCTTGATCAAATAAGTTTTGCCAATAAAACCTAGAAGCTGATCGGTTTTAATCTCCCCCAAAATGTCCGTTATTAAATCTAACATATTTACATTCACGTGTTAATATTAATAAAACATCACAAAATAAGTTTACATGCTGTCCAATCTCAATCCTGTTTCTGTAGCTTTATTTTTCTTGTGTAGTGAAAATATGTCCCACACAACGTGCTCTCACTTCTTTAAATATTGTTCCAATGATGCAACATTGGATCTACCATTCACAGGGCAATGCCCACCACCTTCACTCTGATTTTCTCACCTGTTTTTCGACCTAGCAACAATTATGACTCACGCGCTTTCCCCTTTAAGCAGGGTGTCTTAAACAGAAATGGTGTTGCCCGCACTGACCGGAAGTAAGAATGCCGCCATTTTGAGACCATACTATTATTAATACCTGTACAAGTGCACTTTTTAAGTTGAATATTTTTCAACGTAATTGGTAGTTTTTATAACAAATAGTCATTTGGATGCAGGGAGCACTAATGATTTTCTTTTTTGAGTTTCTTACATGCATTTACCTGTAGATGAGACTGTATAGAGGTTGACTGAGAACCATTAGGGAAAACCATTAGGGGATTATCATTCCAGGCTAAGGCACCCTGTTTAAAGGGGAAAGCACATGGGACCTAATAGTTTTACCCTCCTGTATTAGTTTTGGTTGTACTGAAAATACAAGATCTACTTATCTTTGAAACCCCATATTCCCAGTACAGAGGCAGAGTTAAATAAAAATAAAAATTATACATAACTTATGGCCTGATTGGCGATCTCTCTGAGAACGTATTTTCTGATAAAAATGTACGCCGGGGCAGAGCTTGTACTGATACAATGTGCCCAATGGAGTCTGTACTAGCGGCGCTGTCTTTGGATGTGATTTGCTTAATACATTGGATGTAATGTAAGTAGAAATGCATTTTTTTATATCAATAAACCTAATGGTGTTACATTATTGGAAGCTGTGATCGGTTTCCTTTGTCAGGTGATACTGTCGGAAAGGAGCTTTTATGGTGCAGTCCCCTGTTGGTATGCTCTGTGTTCCTGATGTTGAAGGTCATTTTCAAACTTGCAGCTCAATTGCTTGCTCTCTGGGCAGGCGAGAGTCAAGGTGAATGGCCACCTATCAAATGCCTTTGGAACTAGTAATGGCATGAGACAGGGGTGTCCCCTATCCCTGCTAATCTATGTGCTGACATCAGAGCACGTTCTTCAATGCCTTTGTGCAAATCCTAATTTTAGAGGCATCTCCATAGGCAATGGAGAGTAAAAACTTACAGCATTTGGATGATATTATCCTATTTCTTTTAGACCCATTTATCACTCTTCCAAATGTAAGATTGCTAACCTATTTATGTGAGACCTAGAGCCTTTTTATACAATCTACTATCTCAATTTTTTACCCTGAACGTTTCCCTCCATCTAGGGGTTGTCTAACGATGCCAAGATGCTTTTTCATTCCAGTGGCAATTCCCTTATGTATCCAACTTCCATTCAATCTGTCAGAAATGTATGAAAAAAGAAAAAGCCCCACTTCTCCTGGTTTGGAAGGTCAGTGATTTTGAAAATGACAGTTCTTCCGATGTTTCTATATAAATTACAGACTATTCCAATATGGTTACCTCCAGATTTCTTTGCTTACAAGACAATGACTGTGAAATTTATCAGGAAGGGACAGCCCCCTCGTAAAAGTTGGACCCAAGTTATTCTGCCCAAATCTAAAGGCTGCATTGACAATTGAAAGAGTAGTCGACTGGAGGCTCCATCAATCTGTCAAAGACTTGGTGGGTTTGGAAAATGCTTTTTCCTCATTCCATCTTGGTTTTCTACCATGGATTACACCTCCACATACTCCTGGACAATTACTCGACCACCTGACAATAGAGGCTACCCTTTGGAGTTTTCGGGAGTGCTCTCTATCCGCTACAGTACACTTAACACTCCTTCCCCCCACTAGGGGTAATCCTGCATTCCCTCCTAGGATAACGCATCACTTCCTGGCTGCAAAATGGCCTCACAATAAAAATTTTGCTAAGCATTTCTTTTAACAAGGAAGATTTACTAATTTGGAAACAGTTCCATCAGCCTTGCCTTCCAACACATTTCCCTTTTAGTCCTACATGCAAATTCACCATTCTTTTGACCAACTAAGCCACAATGATACATTAAATCTTCCATCTACCAATTTTAGTTCAACGCCTGGAAGACAAAGTCGGGGGAAAATATGCTTGTTCTAGGAAAGGAATTTATTTTTGCAACATCAGGCTTCTCCATGCTGATCCTTGTACATCTAGTTGTTTATACTCTGTTTTGTACGTTTACCTTGATATATCCTGAGAAGAGTATACACTCACTGCGATTACTGTAGTAATGCCACTGGTCCCCTCAAAAGTGTCAAAAATGTCAGTTAGGTGTCCGATCTGTCCACTGCAATGTCACAGTCCCCTAAAAAATCGCTGATCGCCGATTACTAGTAAAAAATAAATAAATAAAAATGACATAAATCTATCCCCTAGATTGTATACGCAATAACTTTTGTGCAAACTAACCAAAATACACTTACTGTGATTTTTTTTTTACCAAAATTATGAAGCAGAATACATATTGGCCTAAATTGATGAAAGAAATTGATTTTTAATTTTTTTTTATTGGGAATTTTTTATAGCAGAAAGTAAAAAATATAGACTTTCCATGATTCGGTGTGCAACAATATAATATATGTCGGTTCTTCATTTTGTTCCATTGTTCTATCTACTTGGTTCTTTGGCGGCTGCGTCCACTAACTTTGTTGTACTCTATGCTAAAACTTCAATAAAATTTATTTAAAAATAAAAAATAAAAAAAAATATAGGTTTTTTTTTTTCAGAATTGTCCCTCTTTTTTTGTTTATAGCACAAAAAAAAAACAAAAAAAACGTAGAGGTAATCAAAAGAAAGCTCTATTTGTGGAAAAAAAGGGACATCAATTTTATTTGGGTACAGCAATGCACGACCGCACAATTTTCAGGTAAAGTAATGCAGTGCTGTTTCACAAAAAATGGTCTGGTCATTAAGGGGGTAAAACCTTCCAGTCCTTAAGTGGTTAAACAGCATAGTGTTTGTGCTTTCTAATCTGTCCCTTTCTATGCCGTAAAAAACCTGGTTGATCCTGCCTGTCCCCCCTATGTAAACTGGCCACTGACAGTGTGAGGTGAGGAGAGCCGAATAGCGGCTCTTCCTTATTTACATGTGACCGGCTGTGATTGGACACAGCCGATCACATGGGTAAAGAGTCATGTCATTGACTCTTTACCAAGATCGGGGTCACGCTGTGTCCTAGCAACATGGCACGACCACGATCGCCGCTCTGTGCGCCCCCTGTGCGCCCCCGCTCCATCGTCATTTGATGGCGGGCGGGTAAGAAGTGGTTAAAATAAAAAAAGTTCAATAGTTATGGTACAGAGCCCTGATTCTCCTCTTCTGGGGTCTCCTGCTGCTGCTCCTGGCTGCACCCCTCCCACAAGTCACTTGCTATGGGGGCACCTGTGTGTGATCACTCCTAAGCCCCACTCTGTGTGTATTTTGGACAGCCCCACCCCATTACTGACTCAGATTCGCAGCATCAGGAGCCAATGGCTCCTGCTGCTGTTTCTGAGCCAATGAGGAGGGAGCCTCAGCTCCCATGCACATCGCGGAATCGAGATCGGGCTCAGGTATTTATTTGGGGAGGGGGCGGTGGGGGAAGCTGCACACAGAACGTTTTTTTTTTTTTTACCTAGAATGCAGCAAAGTAAAAAACCTTCTGTCTTTACAACCACTTTAGAAGTACATAGAAGCTCCTGAACCTAATAGTGTTTTGAAATGTTACAAGCTGTGACATGAACAAGTATAAAACATATTTCTAGTATCTTGGCATACCTGAAATGAAAGAAAAGTCATGCTGTGTTGGAAATTTTGACTGGTAACTAAAAGCTACAGATGAAGCTGAAAGCTGAAGGGTATATTGTGGGTTGTCATGTGATACACATATAACATTAGCAACAATAAAACAACACCATTTTTTAAGAATTAATAAAAAAATGCATATAAAAAGAAACTTTGAGATTTAACCGTAACAGAGCCTTGTTATGTGGGAAAAAAATCAAATCTAGGATAAGTATAAACTTCTACACTATATGTATTTACCTGAATAGTGATACATTATATGGAATTACTCAAGTCTCTTAAAATGAACTTGAAGTTCCCCAACCACCTTAGAATATAGCTTGAAAATATAGGCATTACAAGTATGACCTTATGTGTGATTATTGATAAATGTCTCTAGTATCACCATAGTCAATGGTGTGAAAATAAATGCTGATAATGGCTATAGGCTATGTCACTAGATGGAGACATTATTCAAAATGTGCTGCTCTGTTTAGACTACATTTGTAATCTATCCATTCCTGATATGATTGCTTTTTTACAGATACACCATCAGTATAGACATTGGCTACATTTTGTGCCTGGCTGCATATACAGTAGCATGCACTCCAAGAAAACCCTTGTTGGGCAAACTGACGCAGTAATACGTCGCTCGCCCAGGAGCCTGAAGGGGGCGAGCACGGGCCGCCGTAGGCGCGCTCCCACCCCCGCTCATTCACGGGCATCTCCGCGCAAGTGACTGGGGGCTCTGATGTCCACCGGCCACTCGCGATCTCCCGCTGGAGAGGGAGAAAAGCAGACGGCTGATGTAAACAAAGTCGCCTGTCATTCTCCCTGATGTAACTGCAGAGACTACACGATCTTGCTATGTAGGATTGTATGTCTCTGTGGTTACATCACAAGCCACACCCCTTTACAGTTGGAATCACGCCCCTAGGGACACACTTAACCCCTTGATCACTAATAAAGTTAACCCCTTCCCTGCCAGTGTCATTTTTACAGTAACAGTGCATATTTATAGCACTGATTACTGTAGTAATGTCACTGGTACCCCCAAAAGTGTCAAAAATGTTAGTCAGGGGTCCGATCTATCCACCGCAATGTCGCAGTCCTGCAAAAAAAAAATCGCAGATCGCCGCCATTACTAGTTAAAAAAAAAACAATAAATCTTTCCCTTAGTTAGTAAACGCAATAACTTTTGCGCAAACCAATCAAAATACGCTTATTGCGATTTTTTTTTTTACCAAAAATATGTAGCAGAAAACAAATTGATCTAAAATGTTAAAAAATTTTGATTTTTACATTTTTTGGGGGGGAATTTCATATTGAAAAATATTGTTATTTTTTCATTATTGACGCTTTTTTTTTGTTTATAGCGCAAAAAATAAAAATTGCACAGGTGATCAAATACCACCAAAAGAAAGCCCTGTTTATGGGAAAAAAAGGACGTCAATTTCATTTGGGTACAGCGTTGCACGACCGCGCAATTGTCCGTTAAAGTCACGCAGTGCCGAATCGCAAAATAGGCCCTGGTCTTTGAGCAGCCAAATCCTCAGGGGCTTAAGTGGTTAAGAGCATGGTCATTTTAATCCGACAGTAGAATGTTGTCCACAAATTGAAAATGTGGAGTGTTCAACTAAACAGTAATAGTGCATAACCATAGCAGTATGATTCCATGAATCATTCGTAAGCATAGATGATCCGTACAAATAACAATAGATATCTATTAAGAGCAACAGCAAATACCATAGGCTGAAAAATTCTAATATTTGTACTTATAGACACATGAGTACGTTCATAGATCTTTTCCAGGTCTTTCATACTTGCTATTCTTTCTCAACTGCTATATCCTTTGTTGTTAATAATTGATCCATGGACACAGAATCTGTCTTCTATGTCTTCACCATCAACTGTGAAATTAGACCTGCTCCAGTTAACATCACTGCTCATGAAGCGCTGTTGATTGTAGCAGTATTCACAGGGGGGGCTAGCATGTATCAGACCACTAGAGAGCTGGGCTGCTGCTTTTTTGGAGAGAGCCACGATTCTCCTATATGTTGACAGATCAGTGTATTTAACCCCTACAACAACACTTATAAAAAAAAAAAAAAGTAAGAGCCTAATATGCATTACTGTATATGCAGTCAGAATCTCTTACAGTAATAAATAACAAGGGCTTTATCTGGCTTCATGGCTCAATTTTAGGAAAATGCAGCTGCAAAGAGAAAAACATAGGGGACAGGAAACTGCCTCTCCCACCATTTGTTGCAATGCTAAAAGCCATACAACATAACAGTCAAGCTGCTGCATGGTCCAAACTGTTAACCCATGTACAACTGAAAAATGACATTTACTGTAAACAAAAACACTAAAGAAGAATACAACATTTTCAAAAATCTGAAATAAAAAAATTATTGCATTTGGGGGCATGGCTTGCGCATGATCATGATGGCCGCTTAAGTCCGGAGCTCTGCAAAGCAGACAAGAAAATCCCAGTGAATCAGCAGGCATCCTGCAGCTCTGCAGCCCCGATGCAGCTCACCATCACTAACGGAGCTCCCACCAGCGATGTTATGGAAAAGGAAGGATGAGCGGCGCTGAAAGAAGGCTGTAAGCTTCTTTGGGTACCGCTTGTCCTTTCTTTTCCGCAACTATGAAGGATATGCTTTGCTTCTATCAGGATTTTTCCTCCCTCATCCATAAATTTACCACTAATATGCAATGCATGGAAGAGAGGGTGCATTACATTTAAAATAGAATAGAAGAATGCACCACCGCAGTGAATGCCTTAATTGATTCTTATAAGGAACAAAATGACAACAACTTATGAATAAAGGCGATGCTAGCAGATCTTGAGGACAGCTCACGCCACAATAACGTCAAACTCCGAGGTGACCCTAAATCTATTTTACCATCAGATCTGCATAAATACGCTAGTGATCTGATCTCAAGTTTACTTCCTGAGGTATCACCAATAGAACTCACCGTTGACTGTATACACACAATTCCTAAGCCCAAACATCTAGAGGATTCCGTTCTCCCCACTTTCTACAGTGGAGTACATATTTACGCACACCTACAGTATGTCAGTATACTCTTAGTTTGAGACGACAAATGGAAACAGTAACCGAAGCTCTCAACAATCACAAAACAACATACAAGTGGAGTCACCCTTCTACCTACTTGTCAAAGGCAATGTTACATCTCACGCTATCTACAACCTTAAATATGGAATCAAGCCCCTTCATTCCTTGGATAATATTCCAGAGGTGCAGAGAGAAGACTACAACTGCACCCAAAACTCCGGACCACCACAACATGGCCACCCCCGTCGCGGGAACTACAAGTGCCTGCCCCTGTAATGTATTTTCCCAACTATGGTCCTACTCTATAGTCAGGCCTTCAGCTCGATAATATCTATTGATTGAACTTTCTTTCACAACTGGTCAGCAGTTTTTGAAGCATTTCTTCCCTGACCTTTAAATTTCTTGTTTTCTTTTTTAGTTATGGATAAAAGCATCCATTAGGATCCTGTTATCTTGTATGCACCGTCCAGTGTTTAATACTGCTTCTTTTACCACAGACCGCTAAAGGACATAATACTATGCTCCTCTCCATTGGAACTATTGAGTCTGAGTAAACCACTACATGAGCCAATTGCACTTCACTATGTCCTGAATGCAAAAGGCTTGAACCATCCGGAAAAAAAGAGCCTCTTTATGGAAAACAGCCCTGTCACATAATTGTGACATCCTTTGCATCCAGGAAATGCATTTCACCCAAGATGCCGCACCTACTAACCAACACAAATCCTTCCCACACACATTTTAATGGACACAACAAAAAAGACCACATTTGAGCGCTAGATGAACCCAATAGATGATGTGTGGTGGCAGCAATGGTTATTGTAAACAATGTAATACCCTATATGTGAATTAAGTATGTAGGGGATCAGACTCAAGGCAGGGACACGCTCACAGTTTCTTTAGAAAATGTCAGGTTTAATCCACACTCAAGTTCATAACAAAAGAAACTGGCTCCTGGCCAAAACAAACAAAAGTATACTTCCGCTCAGCTGAGCCTTACTGTGTCCGTAGTCCATTAAAGTCTTTGTTCAAAGGTAAGTGTCCTTTCTGGAACAAACGTTAATATCCAAGTTTTCAGGGACAAGCAGCCGTGCTCCCATTTGCTTCCTCTAATGGAGACATCCAAACTCTCTCTGAGATCCAGGTCCAGCTGCCTTAATCAAGGCCTAGGCAGAGACCAACAAACTGTGGTCCACGGAATTGGGAATCTCTCCCACCCAGAGCACTATCAGATTCCCAGTAAAACCAGCCCTGGAACAGACTTTACTAATAAAGGGTAAAGAATTAGCACTCTTTACTAGGGTTGAGCGAACACCTAGATGTCCGTGTTCGACGGGTTCGGCCGAACTTTAAAAAAAAGTCCGGGTCCGTGTCCCGGACTTTTACCGAACTTTTCCCGGACACCGAACCCCATTGAAGTCAATGGGGACCCGAACTTTAAGGCACTAAAATGGCTCTAAAACACCAAAGGAAAGGGCTAGAGTGCTGCAAATGGCAGCAAAACGTAATTAAGAGCATGGCAAGTGCTCTGCAAACAAATGTGGATAGGGAAATAACTTAAAACAACAAAAAAAAAACAGAAAAATAAAACAATGTTCTTCTTCATCTCTGAAGGACGAGGCCCATATGGAGTAGGAGGGAGGTTGAGGTGGTGGTGGATGTGGCGGTGACATAGGCGTGCGCACAGGGTGTGCTGGGTGTGCCTGGGCACACCCTAATCACCTAGGGCACATAGCATTGCCAGTGAGGAGATGGGAAAGATCTCCCTGGGACCTGCTCTGCTCTATTTCTCCTTGCCTACAGGTACATGGCCCCGATACATTACTCTCCCTGCTGGCAAACACATGCATGTGTATTTCAACTTTGGGGTGCACACCTTAATGCAATAGGCTGCGCACACCTATGGGCGGTGTAGGTGGAAGCGGCGGTGGAGGAGGACCAGGGCCGGATTAACAGCATCATGGGCTTGGTGCTGAGGATTTTGAAGGGCCTTAAGGGCCGTGCCTTGCCATGCACCCAGAGGAGGAAGGGTGCAGCCATGCATGCCTAATTCAACATGGGATGCTGTCTCTGAAGCCCATAAACACATCCATGCATCGCCAACTGTCCCTCCTTGTCCGGCCTTCACGCTGTGTGGGGAGGTTCTGAGGGTGCTGCCTGGGGAAGCGAGCATAGAAGCCAGACTTCTGTGTTTACAAGTGACAGAAGAGCGGTAACAGTGAATATGGCCAACCCGGGGCCTATATAAAAGGTAGGGGCCTGGAGCTGCAGCTCCAATAGCCCCTACATTAATCTGGCCCTGAGGAGGAGGACGAGGTAGCCAACACTGCTTCTTTTCAAAAATTTTAAATGAGGGTACACCCCAAAAGAGTGAGAAAGAGCAAAAATGGAACAATGGGTGGGTAAGGTCGGTATCCATTGCTATTCTGCATAAGGTACGGAAAAGTCCCGTGGGATCCATGCCTGGTTCATTTTAATGAACGTGAGCTTGTCCACATTGTCTCTGGACAGGCGGCTGCGCTTGTCTGTTATAACGCCCCCAGCCGTGCTAAATACCCGTTCAGATAATACACTGGCTGCAGGGCACGCCAGCACCTCCAAGGCGTAAAGGGCAAGCTCAAGCCATGTGCCCAATTTGGAGACCCAGAAGTTGAAGGGGGCAGACCCGTCATTCACTACATGTAGGCGTGTGCACACATACTGCTCCACCATGTTGGTAAAATGCTGCCTCCTGCTAAGACGTTCCATCTGAGCTGCTGGTGCTGCTGTTTGTTGTGGCGTGCTGACAAAGCTTTTCCACATTTCGGCCATGCTAACCCTGCCTTCTGAGGTGCTGGCGGTGCCCTGGTTGCGTTGGCGACCTCCTCCTCCTCCTCCTCTGCCTTGTGCTTCCACTGTGGCCCCGCTGTCAGATGGGAATGCCAGCAGCATGGCGTCTACCAGCGTGCGCTTGTACTCGCGCATCTTGCGATCGCGCTCCAGTGAGTGAATTAAGGACGGTACGTTGTCCTTGTAACGGGGATCCAGCAGCGTGGCCACCCAGTAATCAGCACAAGTTAGAATGTGGGCAACTCGGCGGTCGTTGTGGAGACACTGCAGCATGTAATCGCTCATGTGTGCCAGGCTGCCCAGAGGCAACGAAAGGCTGTCCTCTGTGGGAGGTGTATCGTCCGTGTCCTCTGTATCCCCCCAGCCACGCACCAGTGATGGCCATGAGCTGGCCTGGGTGCCACCCTGCTGTGAACATGGTTCCATCTCCTCCTCCAGCTCCTCCTCCTCCTCATCCTCCTCATCCTCCAGAACTGTGCCCCTGCTGGACAATTGCGTCCCTGGCGTTTGCGTGTGCAGGAACCCACCCTCGGAGCCCCTTGCGAATGACTGCCCTGAAAGCCTTGGAAATGTTACCTCTTCATCCTCCTCCTCCTCCTCATCCTGTGCCACATCCTCTTCCATCATCGCCCGAATTGTTTTTTCAAGGAGGCATAGAAGTGGGATAGTTAAGCTGAGAACGGCGTCATTGCCACTGGCCATGTTGGTGGAGTACTCAAAACAGCGCAACAAGGCACACAGGTCTCGCATGGAGGCCCAGTTAAATTAAATAGCGGAATAGAAAATATGATCCAAAAAAAGTGTATGTATATCACACGTACACAACCACACTGGGCCCCAATTACTATTGTTTGTACCCCTAAAAGGCTAGATGAGGAGTAGGGGGAGTATGGAACAGGCAGCACCCTCAAACCTTCAGAAGTATGAGATGAACCCCAACAACTTGGAAAGGTGGATCTCTCTCACACGTACCGACACAGACTATCCCGCAATTCAATTGATCCTCAAAGGTTTTTATTGAATAGCGGAATAGGAAATATGATCAAAAAAAGTGTATGTATCTCGCACGTACACAACCACACTAGGCCCCAATTACTATTGTTTGTACCCCTAAAAGGCTAGATGAGGAGTAGGGGGGGTATGGAACAGGCAGCACCCTCAAACCTTCAGAAGTATGAGATGAACCCCAACAACTTGGAAAGGTGGATCTCTCTCACACGTACCGACACAGACTATCCCCCAATTTAACTGATCCCCAAAGGTTTTTGATTAAATAGCGGAATAGAAAATATGATCCCAAAAAAGTGTATGTATATCACACGTACACAACCACACTGGGCCCCAATTACTATTGTTTGTACCCCTAAAAGGCTAGATGAGGAGTAGGGGGAGTATGGAACAGGCAGCACCCTCAAACCTTCAGAAGTATGAGATGAACCCCAACAACTTGGAAAGGTGGATCTCTCTCACACGTACCAACACAGACTATCCCCCAATTTAACTGATCCCCAAAGGTTTTTGATTAAATAGCGGAATAGAAAATATGATCCAAAAAAAGTGTATGTATATCACACGTACACAACCACACTAGGCCCCAATTACTATTGTTTGTACCCCTAAAAGGCTAGGAGTAGGGGGAGTATGGAACAGGCAGCACCCTCAAACCTTCAGAAGTATGAGATGAACCCCAACAACTTGGAAAGGTGGATCTCTCTCACACGTACCAACACAGACTATCCCCCAATTTAACTGATCCCCAAAGGTTTTTGATTAAATAGCGGAATAGAAAATATGATCCCAAAAAAGTGTATGTATATCACACGTACACAACCACACTAGGCCCCAATTACTATTGTTTGTACCCCTAAAAGGCTAGATGAGGAGTAGGGGGGGTATGGAACAGGCAGCACCCTCAAACCTTCAGAAGTATGAGATGAACCCCAACAACTTGGAAAGGTGGATCTCTCTCACACGTACCGACACAGACTATCCCCCAATTTAACTGATCCCCAAAGGTTTTTGATTAAATAGCGGAATAGAAAATATGATCCCAAAAAAGTGTATGTATATCACACGTACACAACCACACTGGGCCCCAATTACTATTGTTTGTACCCCTAAAAGGCTAGATGAGGAGTAGGGGGAGTATGGAACAGGCAGCACCCTCAAACCTTCAGAAGTATGAGATGAACCCCAACAACTTGGAAAGGTGGATCTCTCTCACACGTACCGACACAGACTATCCCGCAATTCAATTGATCCTCAAAGGTTTTTATTGAATAGCGGAATAGGAAATATGATCAAAAAAAGTGTATGTATCTCGCACGTACACAACCACACTAGGCCCCAATTACTATTGTTTGTACCCCTAAAAGGCTAGGAGTAGGGGGAGTATGGAACAGGCAGCACCCTCAAACCTTCAGAAGTATGAGATGAACCCCAACAACTTGGAAAGGTGGATCTCTCTCACACGTACCAACACAGACTATCCCCCAATTTAACTGATCCCCAAAGGTTTTTGATTAAATAGCGGAATAGAAAATATGATCCCAAAAAAGTGTATGTATATCACACGTACACAACCACACTAGGCCCCAATTACTATTGTTTGTACCCCTAAAAGGCTAGGAGTAGGGGGAGTATGGAACAGGCAGCACCCTCAAACCTTCAGAAGTATGAGATGAACCCCAACAACTTGGAAAGGTGGATCTCTCTCACACGTACCAACACAGACTATCCCCCAATTTAACTGATCCCCAAAGGTTTTTGATTAAATAGCGGAATAGAAAATATGATCCCAAAAAAGTGTATGTATATCACACGTACACAACCACACTAGGCCCCAATTACTATTGTTTGTACCCCTAAAAGGCTAGGAGTAGGGGGAGTATGGAACAGGCAGCACCCTCAAACCTTCAGAAGTATGAGATGAACCCCAACAACTTGGAAAGGTGGATCTCTCTCACACGTACCAACACAGACTATCCCCCAATTTAACTGATCCCCAAAGGTTTTTGATTAAATAGCGGAATAGAAAATATGATCCCAAAAAAGTGTATGTATATCACACGTACACAACCACACTAGGCCCCAATTACTATTGTTTGTACCCCTAAAAGGCTAGGAGTAGGGGGAGTATGGAACAGGCAGCACCCTCAAACCTTCAGAAGTATGAGATGAACCCCAACAACTTGGAAAGGTGGATCTCTCTCACACGTACCAACACAGACTATCCCCCAATTTAACTGATCCCCAAAGGTTTTTGATTAAATAGCGGAATAGAAAATATGATCCAAAAAAAGTGTATGTATATCACACGTACACAACCACACTAGGCCCCAATTACTATTGTTTGTACCCCTAAAAGGCTAGGAGTAGGGGGAGTATGGAACAGGCAGCACCCTCAAACCTTCAGAAGTATGAGATGAACCCCAACAACTTGGAAAGGTGGATCTCTCTCACACGTACCAACACAGACTATCCCCCAATTTAACTGATCCCCAAAGGTTTTTGATTAAATAGCGGAATAGAAAATATGATCCCAAAAAAGTGTATGTATATCACACGTACACAACCACACTAGGCCCCAATTACTATTGTTTGTACCCCTAAAAGGCTAGGAGTAGGGGGAGTATGGAACAGGCAGCACCCTCAAACCTTCAGAAGTATGAGATGAACCCCAACAACTTGGAAAGGTGGATCTCTCTCACACGTACCAACACAGACTATCCCCCAATTTAACTGATCCCCAAAGGTTTTTGATTAAATAGCGGAATAGAAAATATGATCCCAAAAAAGTGTATGTATATCACACGTACACAACCACACTAGGCCCCAATTACTATTGTTTGTACCCCTAAAAGGCTAGGAGTAGGGGGAGTATGGAACAGGCAGCACCCTCAAACCTTCAGAATTATGAGATGAACCCCAACAACTTGGAAAGGTGGATCTCTCTCACACGTACCAACACAGACTATCCCCCAATTTAACTGATCCCCAAAGGTTTTTGATTAAATAGCGGAATAGAAAATATGATCCCAAAAAAGTGTATGTATATCACACGTACACAACCACACTAGGCCCCAATTACTATTGTTTGTACCCCTAAAAGGCTAGATGAGGAGTAGGGGGAGTATGGAACAGGCAGCACCCTCAAACCTTCAGAAGTATGAGATTGTGTTCACTGTACCCCACAAAGATTGAGTTCACTGCACCCCACAATGATTGTGTTCACTGCACCCCACAAAGATTGTGTTCACTGCACCTCACAAAGATTGTGTTCACTGTACCCCCCAAAGATTGTGTTCACTGCACCCCACAAAGATTCTGTTCACTGTACCCCACAAAGATTGTGTTCACTGCACCCCAAAAAGATTGTGTTCACTGCACCCCAAAAAGGATGTTGTTCACTGCACCCCAAAAAGGATGTTGTTCACTCCACCCCAAAAAGATTGTGTTCACTGCACCCCACAAAGATTGTGTTCACTGCACCCCAAAAAGATTGTGTTCACTGCACCCCAAAAATGATTTTGTTCACTGCACCCCAAAAAGGATTTTGTTCACTGCACCCCAAAAAGGATGTTGTTCACTCCACCCCAAAAATATTGTGTTCACTGCACCCCAAAAAGATTGTGTTCACTGCACCCCACAAAGGATTTTGTTCACTGCACCCCAAAAAGATTGTGTTCACTGCACCCCAAAAAGGATGTTGTTCACTGCACCCCAAAAAGGATTTTGTTCACTGCACCCCAAAAAGATTGTGTTCACTGCACCCCACAAAGGATTTTGTTCACTGCACCCCACAAAGATTGTGTTCACTGCACACCAAAAAGGATTGTGTTCACTGCACCCCAAAAAGATTTTGTTCACTGCACCCCAAAAAGATTGTGTTCACTGCAGCCCAAAAAGATTGTGTTCACTGCAGCCCAAAAAGATTGTGTTCACTGCAGCCCAAAAAGATTGTGTTCACTGCAGCTCACACACAGAAAAATGGATGTGGATCACTGACACCTGCCTATCTCCAATCCCACACCACACAGCAATATCGATTGTAGTTTGTAGAACACAGTTTCCCTAAAATTCAGCAGACTCTGTCCCTAACAGGATTGAGAAGAGATCGTAGATCAGGATTGAGTGCAGACCCCACCCCCCACACAGCAATATCGATTGTAGTTTGTAGAAGACACTGACCCTATAATTCAGCAGACTCTATCCCTAAAATGCCTACAACTCGCCCTGCCTAAACACTCCGACCTGTCCCTCAATTCTATCCGGACACAAATGGTTTTTTCCTGCCTATCTTTCCCTAATCAGCAGCCAGCACGTTGATGTGTGCTCTGTCCCTGAATCTAAGCAGCATAATGACGCCGCTGCGGCTGCCTCGAACTTATAAAGACTTGGTCACATGCTTCAGACGGCCAATCACAGCTACTGAGACATTTGCAGGCATGGCTGGGATGGCTTAAGGCACACCAGTTAAACGATTGTTGATTGGCTGTTGAAAGCCCGCCATGAAAAGAGCGCCAAAGCATGCAAAACCCGGAAATAAAACGACCGAACACGGATTTTTACCCGAACATACAGTAAAGTGTCCGTGTCCGTGTTCGGGTACAAAAAATCCAATTATTCGGTACGAACACGAATAATACAGTCCGTGTTCGCTCAACACTACTCTTTACCAAAACATCTTTGCTGATTTTACCTTAGATTGAATCATGATAGATCTAAGAAACGGTTGAGAAACATAGATCCCATCAACCATCTCCCCTGCCATTTGGAGCTGTTTTACCAGCACCCTGCTACAAGTATAACGTTTATTAAAAGTCAATTCCAAAATGATAATAATAGAGACAGTAGCAAACCTTGTTCAAAACCCTTTATCACCATTTTCACGGCCTGAGGTACAACATGGCTACCTGTACCTCTGCACTGTCTTGGTTGGTCCCATGTCCTTACAAGTGAACCTGCTGACAATCATGCTGTGAGTTATTTCTGCCCCTGTGTGTTGCACACCATAGCAATTGGGTTTTGCACAAGGTTTGCTACTGTTTCCTTATTATAATTTTGGAATTAAAAATACCGCACTAGCGTCCAAAAAGAAGGGACAGCAGCCAGCACAACACTTGAACCAGTGCAAATATATATGGATATAGGCAATATGTGCAGCGCTAATAGATGCGTTGGTGTATATACACCCAATATGCCAGGGAGGACAACAAATGGCCCTTCACATCATTTGCCCCCACGTTTTCATGTGTTGGAAAAACTCTATTAACCGTCAACAATCCGGATAAATGCAGAGAATGTAGCCCTCAAGATGAAGAATCTCCCATTACGGATAGGTCATCAAGGAAAGGAAACAAAAAGCTCCACATAGTGTAAAATCATAAACAGAAGATAATTATTAAAAGCTCTGAACACTTACAGTGAAGTAGATAAAAAAAAAGCGCTTTCAAACTAGATCTGTAAATAGCATCAACAGGCAGTAGCATGGACAGGAGTCAACATAATGCGTTTTGTCTGCTTAGACAACATCTGGGGTGATGATGTCCCCAGATGATGACGTACAAAAATTAGAACCTTTAATTTCTGTATTCAAAACTGAATACAAGCTTGTATTAAAAAATAATAAAATATAACTCAATTGTATACAAGGAAACAAAGAGAAAAAAAAAACATTTACGGTCACCACTCAAGCTTTGGTTCCCATTTCTTCTCCTAAGCTCAGCCCACACTTGAAAGCCATGCTGTTGTTAATTTAGTCACATTAAAATTTATTTTCTACAGAGTAAATTACAAATGAACTGAACTGATGCATGTGTCTACTTATTTAGTAATTAGAAACTCATACTTTATACATAATGTCTAAACTTCAAAGTGGCTTCATAAAATCAAACTTCAGTGGCTGGCAATATTTTTCCTGATATTGTACATGCAAGCAATGTTCCCAGTTCAAGCGTCACTTGAAATCTGGGTGAGGATCAGGTCATGGAGCCAATCCTTATGGGAAACATTTGTTAAATTGCTGGAAAAACCTTGAGAAACAAACACTGGTCATTCTAAAAATGGAACAAAAGAATCACTTTTTATACAATGTAAACAAACCTAGGTGGAGACAGAAAGAAGATTATCCACTTTAAGAACAGGCCTTTTCTGGAACTTTTTGTTTACAATTTTAAATTAGTATTTTTTTATAGAAAATAATTAGAACCCCCAAACATTATACATTTTTTAGCAGAGACCCTGGAGAATAAAATGGCAATTGTTGCAATATTTTACGTCACACTGTATTTGTCTGAGGTTTTTCAAATGCAATTTTTTGGGAAAAAATACACTTAAATGAATAAGAATAAAAAAAAAAAAAACACTAAAGCTAGCCACATTTTTTGTAGAATGTGAAAGATTATGTTACTGTGAGTAAATAGAATTCTGTGCACATGCGTGTAATGGCGACAAACTACAGTACTGAAAAATCTGCACAGGCGGCGCTTTAAACATTTTTACTGGTTACTTGTTTTAACTATCGCGGTGATACCTCACACGTGTGGTTTGAACACTGTTTACATATGCAGGTGGCTTAAGTATGCTTTCGCTTTTGTGCGCAATCACGGAGGGACAGGGCGATTTAAATGTATTTTTCTTATTTTTTTTCTTCCTTACTTTACTATTTATTTTTTATTTTTACACTGTCCCTTATGTTTTTTTTTTTTATAACTTTTGTTCCTGTTACAAGGAAAGTAAACATCCCTTGCAATAGAAATTAGCATGACAGATCCTCTTTATTGAGAGATCTCGGGTCAAAAATCCCAGATCTCTCATTTACCCTTAAAAGAAAATAAAAATCAGGCCTTTAAGACCTAGAGGCGGAAGTGACATCAGACATCGCTCCAGTCCTCCAAGGACATAGAGCCTAGTGGGGGCTATCTTGCCCTCACTCGGCTTCCTGCCAAGGCTTTCTACAGATCGGATCGCCTCCAGGCTTAACGAAGGCTCCGGTAAGCTCGGAGACGACCAGGAAGTGGCAGGAGGGGGGGACCCGTGGAGAAGCCGCCACTGGGACCACTTTTATCAGACGCAGAATCGCCAACACTACTAAATAATACTGGGGTTATGGCAGCTAACACTTACCATGTTATTATGCTACCATGTCAACTTAACAGTTAACAGTTACCATGACCTAGAGTAGATGATGTAAAAAAACATTCACAAATGTGAAGATATTGTTCAGTTCTATGATCACTATATTTCCATCTGTATTAGATGCTGTAAAATGTATTTTACAGAACAAGGTTATAG
The DNA here is from genome assembly GCF_965119305.1 of Pelophylax lessonae. Classification (NCBI taxonomy): domain Eukaryota; kingdom Metazoa; phylum Chordata; class Amphibia; order Anura; family Ranidae; genus Pelophylax; species Pelophylax lessonae. The sequence goes on along the minus strand of NC_138772.1, from coordinate 274,557,413 downwards.
CAAAGTTTCAGATTTAGAATTTTCCTGATGTCTATATGGTACGCAAGACTATTCTATATTCAAGGTGATGGAAAGTGGATTTGTGGAGACTGTGGTAGGGAGCTGTCTATTCACCAATGTCAGGACTAGTGAAGCAGAAACCTTTTCTTTGTCATGGAAATTTAGCATTAATGAGTTTGTCAGGGTAGGAAAACTACAGCTTTCAAAGATCCTAATATGCAAAATACTTCATCCAAACATTACAAGTCTGTTTGAACTTAGCAGCTAAAACAGGTTAGACCCCGGAGGAACCCTTTTTATTTATTTATTTTTTCTTAATTTTCTACAGTTTGTAAATGCTAAATATACAGTATGTGAAGTGAAGCAAGCAAAGAAAAGCAAAAAGCAAAAATGAAAACTTGTGTCAGAAGATGATACATGTTGTAGAGCAAAAGAATAAAGATGGTATATTTATATATGTAAATATAACTCTTCCTAGGCAGCATCTAGTATCAATTGCATCTATTATTTTATCATAAATATCTTCATGACATAGTTGACATTGTACACATGAGCCAGAGCATCAAGTCATTGCAATGCATGTGCTTTAGACACAGAGAGGATAAAGGCAAGGTGATTCCATTACTGTAAACTCCTCCACGTTAAATGTATCATTGTACCATAGATGATTATATAACCGCTCAAAAACAAATATCATATTTACAATGTACTTCTCTGCAGAGACTATTAATAATTATTTTGTAAAGGACCAGATACAAAGGAATATTATTCACCCAATGTTAAGTAATTACAATACTGAACCCAGCCTTTCATAACCTCATGTTCTCTATACATAAAAGTTATTATCCCACCTGTCTTTGTGCTGGGAGCAAGCCACACAGCACACTTCCAGCATAGAAACCTTGGCTGTCACAGAGAGCCCTGGTGCTTAAACTAATATTCAGAACCTGAGATTCCCAGTTTCAGGTCACCTGATTCCTGTGATAGTCTCTGATTTGCTATTCCAGTGATAAATCACTGTGCAGCCCAGCCATGTGCTTACTTTCTCTTTGGAATGGAGAAAAAGATTCATTATATTTTCCTCTCCTTGCAGCAGAGAATGCATGAAATATAGTGGGGTAAATAACATTAGTAAATTTGGGGACCTTTGAAGTGTGTTTCTTGTATAAATGTAATATGCGTTTGATTTTTTAAGATTTACCGGAGAACCATACACCTTTCCTTTGGGATGTTAAGTCCTCTGGTGTTAAGTGAAAAAAAGTTTTACACCATTTGAGGGGTGCACACTGTAATGGGACGACAGGACAATATTTGTTTGCATGTGCCTCCAGCTTGCACCCTTGAGGGCAGAGAAGGCAGATGGGTTTATATGAAAAACCATGAAATTAAGATGAGCTTTACCCTGGTGGTAAACTGGTGAGATATGTATTCTGAACCCAGGGTATTGAGAAGGGAATAAAAAGGCAAAGGGCCAGGGGTATGAGGTAAACAGGAAAAAAGGTGGGGGTCAAATGAAAGAGAAGAAAAAGAAGGGAGAGTAAAGTAGGAATAAAAGGAGAGGAGATGAGGAAACCAAAATTTAATTTGGGTGGGTCTAAGCATCCCAACCCACTTGATTGGTCCGAAAAGGGTCAGCCAGGCCTTCAGCCAGGCTCTGTGGGGGAACAAAAATAAAATTGGTGATACAGGACACGTTCTGCTCAGGCAGAAGGGCCTAGGTACTAGAAAGAGAAAAAAAAGAGAATCTCAGGTACTTAAGATAACATTCCAAACAAGCTAGACTGAGAGGGAGCTCTGTCAACCAGGTAAACAAGGGGCAAGAGCACCTAACCTGAGGGTGGGCAAACTAAAAAAAAAAAAGCACAATATAGAATTAAATAGTTAGGTAAGTCAAGACAGAGATGGCATGAGGATTTTCATTCCTAATCAAAAGTACAGGCAGCAGGGTGCTATTACATGGGCGTAGGGGTGTTGTATTTACCCTGAGTCAGGTACTTAATAGACTAACTGTACATGCAAACACAGTACTGTATAATTACCATTAAACATCAGTAGTAAATAAGGTGTCTGTAAGGACACTCAAAGTCCCAATTATGATTAGAGAATATGGCAATTGTTTATTTGATTTCTTTCTCATGGCCAGTTAAGGCAAAAAAAAAAAGGGAAAGGGGGGGCAGGGGGAATTAAAGCAAATGGGGTATAAGCTATAGATCCGAGACCATGGCAGGTGAGGCTAGCAAAAATTTTTGAACTGAGAGCATTTGTCAACATCTGATGCACCATCCCCCGAAGAAACTGGTCAAGAAAGTCAACATCTTTTATTAGTATAGACAAGTAGAGGGATATGGATCTCTTAATCATACTTAATGGTCTCCAAAATTTGACAGCTCAAAATAATAGGTAATTGAATGCAGTGCAGAAGTTTTGGATAACTAAGGTGTATGCTTAAGGTGTAAAGGCTCCAACTAGACCAGACCAAGTGCATCCTCTCTTACCTCATGCCCACCGTAACCCCCCATGGTGCTACCAGCGGTGTGAGTATTGGAGATAAAATGGAAGAAAAATATGATATATCAAAATCAACTTTCTTGAAACATGTAAGTATACATAGAAACTCAAAATAACAGTTACGCTGAGTTATCCCAGAGCGTGAGGTAGAAATTCATGTGCATCAGATAACTCCACATAGATTGGTCTGGAGAGCTAACCAGATAACCAATCTGGGATAGCTTAGAAATAGATTATATTACAGTGTAGCAAAATGGAGAGACAACCAGGTTTAGGGGGATCTTCAGAGAATCTGGACTGCACATTCTACTAAGATTAGGTATTACTTTAGTGTGATATTTGGCAGTGATAGGAAAAGGGAACCCATAAATCAAAAATTTTAAATCAACAGCAAACCAAAGAAAAGAGAGTATACTTTGCAATGCCAGCTGTGGACTATAGAAGCTGGCATAATAGCAACCACTTGCAACTCTAAATAGAGAGTGTAGACAAAAGAAGCATACAGTCACCTATATATCTCAGTAACAGCCTATTTAACAGCGAATGTTAAATCACTTGTGGTTCTTCCTGAGGGTCCACTAAGGTTTGTGGAATATCCTTAGTTCTTCATCAGCAGTAGTGTGTTTAGGGGCCCTTGCGTCTAGGAGTGTGCTGTTCACTCGCAGATCTGGAGTGGGATCTTTAAAATTCAGGAACCTGAAACTCTAGGTACCACTATGGGACCTAAACAGGAGCCATGTTGAGGCTTTCGAAGAACTGCGGCAGATTTCTCAGGACCTGTAGCGTAGATGACCTGCCATGGTCAGTAGCAGTTAAACTGAATGGGAAATGCCATGTGTAGATTATGTTTCTCTCCCGTAGCTATTGTACAATAGGTCAAAGGGCTTGTCTTCTGTTTCATAAGGTCTTGAACTTTTTTTACTCCAGAGCCATTAAAAGTGAACTAATCCTGCTTCCTTGCTCTCTAAACCACCTCCTCCTTTAGGCAACAATCCACAAAAAAACAGATGATGTCTCTGGGAGGATAAACCTTCCTGCCTCGGGGTCCGAGAGCTCTGTGGATGAGTTTGAATTCCACAAGGGACTTATGTGACCTCTCCAAAAGGCTGTTAAATAGAGTTTGGAGGGCTAAGGGGGGCTGATTGTATTCAATCATCTCTGGAATACTTTCATAAAGAGATTTTTGCCATGCCCTGTCTAAGTTTGTCAGTTTTCACTGCATTTCTGTGGGGTAGTTAGAGTTTAGGGCAACATGCTGCTGTAGTTCCTGTATGTCTGCATCATGGCACCCTGCCACTTGCTCTACCTCCATCAGGCAGTCTGCTATTATGCCATTAGTGTGTTCTTTATATCCAAAGCGATAGACTGAAGATTGAGGCATTTGGGCATTTGTTGTATGAGTCCCAGTACTGAGTCAGAATCCATCCTTTGGTGCTGTGTACCGCTGCAGATTCTTCTGGGGGGGGGGGGGGGGCTGACAGCTGAGTCCAGAATATCTCTGGCAGATTTCATCCCAGTTGGGAGTTCAGGGCTTTAGTGTAAGACAAAGGATGCCCGGGAAGAAATATCAATAACAGGGGGATCCATAGGGCAAAAAAAGCATAGTATAAAAAAAATGGAGGCCGCAACTCATGTTATCCCACATGGTCATTGTGCTGCCACGCAGCTTTAACTGTCTAGCAGTTGTTATTACATGTTATGTTATGCTATGTTATTGGTATCTTCCTTGCACCCCTGCTGTTTCTGGCTAGATGGTTTCTCCCATCCTCCATTTTCCTGCTGTAACTACCATTTTGTTTAGTTGTTATGAGGAGACTGCAGAGTGTGGAAGCTGTGTAACTTCATTGTAAATTTACCTATGGAAAAGCCTCTATGTTTATGCCTTTGCTAACTTGAAGCATAAAGAAGCATTGGAGAACACCTCTGGAGTCTTTATTCATTGAGTAAACTATCTGTTAAAGCCATCAATCAACCTGCTGCACACACTTTCAGACTGGGGGTCTACAAGAAGGTCACAGGTACAATCGATGCTGAGACAGAACAGTAAATTTCCAAGAATACACAGTTTCAGAGAGTACATTTACATGAAGAATCCATCACAGGTATCTCTGCAGCTTAAGAATAGTAAATTTCCAGGAATACACAGCTTCAGAGAGTACATTTCCATGAAGAATCCATCACAGGTATCTCTACAGCTTAAGAAAAGTAAATTTCCAAGGTTCTGCAGCTTCAGAAAGTAAATTTCCATCCACAGAAACGTGAGTACCCACTTGCCTGTGTGTTAACTGCAGTCACCAGAAGCATTACTCTGCATATGAAACCAGCCACCTACTGAATGCTTCATTACTGTTACAGCCTTCTGAGGTGATCCAGTTTGAACTAGTTCCAGCAATAGCAGGCTATTGTATCAAATACCCAGCACCTCAGCCAGCCTGCTTAATAACAGAAGTCACTACTTACAGAGCTGAGCTCTGGCAGATTTCTAACAAGACACCAGAAATACAGTACTTATTATGTCTGACAGAGATCTCACAGAATTACCTGCATTTAGTCAAGATAAAGCAGACTCCTTACTTCATTCTTCTCGTCCTGTCAGAGCCCCTCATCCATCCTTGAAGGCAAGGGAGGTTTATGAAGCAAGTAAGGAAGAAACATCTAGTAACCTGACTGCATTGTGGGAAAAGACTTTAAGTTGTATAAAGAGGGGGTTTTTTCTTGGTGTCTCAGGCCAAGGGAGTGGGACTTTATGGGCAGGTAAGTTTGAGTAAAACAAGGTGAAAGGAATATATATATAATAAATCAATTTATTACCAATATTAACATGAGTTAAAAGTAAATAGGAAATATCATCTCAATGTGAGTATTGGTGTTGGGTATAGGCCCAATGTGAAAAGAATGAAGAAGGAAGAAGGATTCTTATTGAATCCGTGACACAAGTGCTATTTGTGACAGTTATGGATCCTGTCTCTGTGTATCCCATGTATACTCAGGGGTAGATGGTTCACAGAGTTTCAGCCATAAATTCTGACGCGTTTCGGCTATATTAAGCCTTTATCAAAGTTCTCTGTCACCCAGCTGTAATATATAATTAATGGTATTTAGTATTCCCATTGATTGGGAAATATGCATATAATTAATATATAGACGTGACTAGATACATACTTTCATTTTAAATCTTGTTTTTGCAAACCAAAAGATTCCCTCTGTCTCCTCTAGTCCTGCAGCAAGGAGTCGTAAGATACCATGGTCTGGAAGGATATTTTTATTATTATTAGAATGTCATATCATATAGGGATATAAAATCATATACTGCCATTGTTGGCTACTCACATCCAGATTTGGAGGTAATCCTATATGAGTATATATTGTTCTTCCAGTAGTATCCTGGAATGTTCTGGAAGGGAGTATATATGTATATATATATAATATTAACATTATATATTTCTGAGTAAATAAAAACGTGTGGGTGTTCTATGCCCAAGTACAAAGGACTTACGTTTTGCAAAGTTTGTAAGTGGAAATAAGTTGGAAGTAGGGAGGGAGGTTGTCTCTCCTATTACCGCAGTCCAAGGTGAAAAAACTGCCGCCAGTAAGCCGTTTCTACAGGGGGGGGGAAGAAAATCATGGGTTGTATCCATGAAGTGTTTGTTCCCAACATGATTTGGTGGTTTAAACGAAATTTTATTGTGACTTTAGAGAAGGTAATAAGGATGTTCGTCCAGACTTACATTTTTAGGAAAGGTATGGTGTAGGGAGGAGTGGGGTAAAAAGTCCTTTACCGCCGCTGGTCACGTCCATCCTGTTCCCTCCTTCCGAGGGAAGTGAGAGTGAACGCCGGCTCCCCGGCCTTATAAAGCCGCTCGCGCATGCGCAAAAGGCGCTGCACGTAGTCGGCTTCTTCCGTCAGTGACTCAGGCTCGTTTACCACCTTCCTCCAATAATAAATTAAGATCCCTAATAGCTCTGAATTCATTTTTGGAGGAAGGTGGTCTGGAAGATTGGACGGACGATGATACCACAATGGACAGCGAGGAGGAAGAACAGGAAATAGAACCACCAAGGGGGACATCTCTTAAAAGATTTAAGAAAAAATCAAGTGTCTTTCCACCCCTAAATACTAACCCGGCTATTGCTCTCTTCGTACGGGAGATCACTAAGGAAATCAACCAACTAAAAGACCAGGGGATCACACAGAATCTAACGAAACATCAAAAGAAGGCCCTGAAGGAACTCCAGGATAATGAGAACATCACAATTAAACCCTCTGATAAAGGGGGTAATGTTGTTTTGATGGATAATGACCAATATAAAATGATGTGTCTAAATATTTTGAACAACAAAAAATGTTATAAGGAAATATTACCTATCATGCTGGAGACTTTCAAGGAGGATTTCTACAGAAAATTGGATAGAGCCCTTAACGAGGGTACCATTACAGAAACCCTATGGACATACATGAGGACTAAACATCCTAGAACCCCTACGCTATACGCACTACCAAAGATACATAAAAACAAGGATAACCCACCAGGGAGACCAATTGTATCCGGGAACGGTAACCTTACTGAGACAACAAGCAAAATTATCGATGCATACCTGAGACCTTATGTGACCAAACTCCCATCACACATAAAAGACACAGCCCACCTACTCCAGATACTTGACGATCTAACAATACCGGAAGATGCTTTCCTGATTACTATTGACGTGGAAGCTCTTTACAACAACATCCCCCACAAAAAAGGCATTGAGATAATAAGAGAAACCCTCAAACAACAGAGTGAAAGAGACTACAACTTCAATGAATTCATCGTTATGATGTTGGAATATATATTAAATCATAATGTTTTCACTTTTAATGGCACCTATTACCTACAAACGTGCGGCGTGGCGATGGGTACGAGTTGCGCACCGTCATATGCGAACATCTACTTAGGAGCCTGGGAATCTGAATTCTTAGCTGAAGAAAAAAACAGTATTTTCGTGGACCACATTTTACTATGGCAACGCTTTCTGGATGATATTTTCATCATCTGGACAGGCCCGGAAAATTTAATTAGGGAGTGCCTGAAAGTAATGAATAACAACACCTACAACATGTATTTCACACTCAACTACGATAAAAATAAAATCGCATTCCTAGACACTTGGATTCTAAAAGAAGATAATGGAACAATTAAAACCACACTTTACCGCAAGGAAACAGCGGGAAACTCCATTTTGCATGCCACTAGTTTCCACCCAAAATCACTGAAGAGAGCTATACCATATAGCCAATTCTTACGTTTGAAGAGAATTTGCAGAGATGAGGATGATTTCCAAAAAGAAGCTGATCTCCTTACAGGCAGACTACTAGAAAGAGGGTACACCAAAAGCACCCTCAGGAAAGCATTCAATAAAGTTAGGAAAAGACAAAGGAACGAACTCCTCTTCCAAACCAAAAAAGTAGATGAAATAAAAGAACAAGGAGAAAAAAGTCGTATCATCTTACGATTCACAAATGAACATCATAGAATAAAAGAAATTCTCCAGAAACATTGGACCATACTAAGTGAAGACCCTGTGGTGAAACCATATGTACCGGATGGCCCACTAATCACCTATAAAAAGGCCGGCTCCCTCAAGCAAGACCTAATACATAGTGAATTTAAGGAAAAAAGGAAGGATCCATGTAAGGATAAAGGCACATACCCTTGTGGCACTTGCGCACAGTGCAGTGTCATCAAAAAATGTACAGATACCATTCTCCCAAATGGTGAACATTTCAAACCACTTCACTATGTTAATTGCAAGACGAGAGGGGTCGTTTACCTTATGAGGTGCGACTGTGGGTCATTTTATGTTGGCAAGACCAAACAAGAAATGGGCAAGAGAATAAATAAGCATATCCAAAGTATGGAAATATGCAATTTCCACCTTCCACTTGGCAGACATGTCAAAAATACACACAACAACAAAATGCCCAAAGTAACTTTTATCGCCCTTGAGAGAATGCATATACCGCAACGAGGGGGCGATTGGAATAAAAAACTGTTACAAATGGAGATGCGCTGGATCAGACGCTTGAACGCCACCAAATACCCAGGGCTAAATGAAACAGAGAGTTTCAGACCTTTCCTGGAATGTTTTGTTTTCGGGAAAACAGATTGACAATATAAAGAAAAAATCCTTCGGAGATTACACTTACATCATTTCCTTTGAATTCCTGCTTAATCCTCCCCCCTCCCTCTTTTGATATGTCAGGACCTGTGGATATCCTGTTAATGTCCCCCTTAGGGATGCTCCCCCATGTATCCATCCATATATTGCTACTGCTGTTAAAATTAGTCACAAGAATGTTTTATATACATGGAACTTGTATTTATTTATTATTCATTATTATTATTATTTTCTTTTTATACATATAGAACTGCTGTTTCTTATGTTACAATGATTATATATATCTTGTTTTTCTCAAGCAAACCACTCTGTTCCCCTCCATCCTGCACCTGGCACGGGAAGCCCCTGCCCCTCTCTCTCTTGGGACAGGGGCTACCATTGAGACGGAAAGGGCTTTTTAAGATCGTTCCTCCGCACCCACCGGCCACGGCTGGGTGACCTTCCAGATCTCACATACTCCGTGTCAGCGGCCGAGCTGCCAGGACCGGCTCATGCTGCGCGCGCATCACCCAGGCGCCTGCACAGTAAACGAGCCTGAGTCACTGACGGAAGAAGCCGACTACGTGCAGCGCCTTTTGCGCATGCGCGAGCGGCTTTATAAGGCCGGGGAGCCGGCGTTCACTCTCACTTCCCTCGGAAGGAGGGAACAGGATGGACGTGACCAGCGGCGGTAAAGGACTTTTTACCCCACTCCTCCCTACACCATACCTTTCCTAAAAATGTAAGTCTGGACGAACATCCTTATTACCTTCTCTAAAGTCACAATAAAATTTCGTTTAAACCACCAAATCATGTTGGGAACAAACACTTCATGGATACAACCCATGATTTTCTTCCCCCCCCCCCCTGTAGAAACGGCTTACTGGCGGCAGTTTTTTCACCTTGGACTGCGGTAATAGGAGAGACAACCTCCCTCCCTACTTCCAACTTATTTCCACTTACAAACTTTGCAAAACGTAAGTCCTTTGTACTTGGGCATAGAACACCCACACGTTTTTATTTACTCAGAAAGATATAATGTTAATATTATATATATATACATATATACTCCCTTCCAGAACATTCCAGGATACTACTGGAAGAACAATATATACTCATATAGGATTACCTCCAAATCTGGATGTGAGTAGCCAACAATAGCAGTATATGATTTTATATCCCTATATGATATGACATTCTAATAATAATAAAAATATCCTTCCAGACCATGGTATCTTACGACTCCTTGCTGCAGGACTAGAGGAGACAGAGGGAATCTTTTGGTTTGCAAAAACAAGATTTAAAATGAAAGTATGTATCTAGTCACGTCTATATATTAATTATATGCATATTTCCCAATCAATGGGAATACTAAATACCATTAATTATATATTACAGCTGGGTGACAGAGAACTTTGATAAAGGCTTAATATAGCCGAAACGCGTCAGAATTTATGGCTGAAACTCTGTGAACCATCTACCCCTGAGTATACATGGGATACACAGAGACAGGATCCATAACTGTCACAAATAGCACTTGTGTCACGGATTCAATTAGAATCCTTCTTCCTTCTTCATTCTTTTCACATTGGGCCTATACCCAACACCAATACTCACATTGAGATGATATTTCCTATTTACTTTTAACTCATGTTAATATTGGTAATAAATTGATTTATTATATATATATTCCTTTCACCTTGTTTTACTCAAACTTACCTGCCCATAAAGTCCCACTCCCTTGGCCTGAGACACCAAGAAAAAACCCCCTCTTTTTTCAAGATATAGGGACGGAGGCAACACCTACTTATACCACCTTTAAGATCAAAAACCCCCACCCACTGACTTTAAGTTGTATAACAGCCACTAATGAAACTAGCAACAATTCTGAGCAATTGAACACTGCTCTCTCAAGGGTTAAGAAGGCATTTGAGAATTATAAAAGACTTTCTGAGAAGTACTATTCCCTATTGTCACATTCCAACATAGAGGAAGCTGCATTGGAATTAAAGGACTTTACTTCTAATGACCAGCAGAGGCATAGCACATATCTTGAAGCAAAGGCACAGATAGAAGGTAGATTGGCACAGCTACATGAAACTACATCCTGTAACTCTGCTTCTTCCAGACACTCAGGAAAATCTTCTAGGTCTGCCCGCTCATATCATAAATCTTCTTCTAAGTCATTGCGGTCCTGCTCTATAAGGTCAATACTGAGCGACCAAATACTCAAAGCTTGCCAAAAGGTTGCAGTAGCCCAGGTTCAAGCCGCCTGCTCTGAAAAAGAAGCAGCCTTCAAGGCAGAAGCTAAATGCAAGGAAGCAGAAGCTCAACGCATTCAAGCAAGAATACAAGCAGAAACAGAGGCTCAGCTAGAAATTCTTCAGAAGAACAGAGAAAAGGAAGTAGCTTTAGCAGAGTTATCTGTCTTGGAACAAGCCCTATTGGAAGAAGAAGGAGCAGCTTGTACCAGCTTAGCTGCTTGTCAAGACCCTGTTGAAAGGACCCTACAGTTTGTCCTAACTCAGAACCACGACAATACAGTCCCACCTACAGTTGGAGATTCTTCTCATAATCATCCAGCAAGTGGATCAGAAGGCAATGTGTCGCCAAAGCAAGCTGGTCAAATAGACGCACCTACTAACAGAGACCCTCAACAACTACTGCACGTCACAAAATCAAGTGAATCAACCTACGTAGCTCATGTGCCACCACAACCCTATGTGCATAGAGATTACAAGGGCACAGCAGAAGACTACAGAATGAACTCTATACCCCCTTTGATACAGCTCTCTTTGACTTCAAATGCTCAGAGACCTTCAGACGACAGACCCTTACCTAAATTAAACCCATCTGCAACACCTTTCTCTCTACCTACCAGCCAACATCAGATACCAACCATGGTCCAAGACGGCGCACCATCAGTAGACCCTGTGGCTATAAAAACTGAAAGCACTGACATTGCAGAGTTCAGCAAGTATATCATTCGACGAGAGTTGATTACAACTGGACTGTCTGGATTTGATGACCGCCCAGAAAACTACAGGAGTTGGAGATCTACATTTAAGGCGGTAACCAAGAACTTGGACATTGATCCTCAAGCAGAACTTGACTTACTAATAAAGTGGTTGGGGCGTCAATCTTCAGAACAAGTAAAGAGACTTAAATCTGTCTACATTTATAACTTTAAAGCAGGCCTTGATGCTGCCTGGGAACGTCTAGAACAAGACTATGGGAGCCCCGAAGTCATTGAATCTGCCTTATTCCAGAGACTAAACGACTTTCCTAAAATCTCTGTTAAGGACAATCATAAGCTTAGAGAGTTAGGTGACCTCCTTCAAGAACTTGAAATTGCTAAGTTAGATCCTAGTTTACCAGGTCTTAGCTATTTAGACACTGCTCAGGGCGTAAATCCTATTGTAGCAAAGTTGCCTAGTCATCTTCAGGGAAAGTGGACTAGTGTAGGATCAAAGTATAAGTATGAGCATCGTGTTTCCTTCCCTCCCTTTTCTTATTTTTCAGAGTTCGTGCGGAAGGTTGCAAGATCCAAGAATGACCCAAGCTTCTTCTATCCAGATACAACCACCATTCCTTTAAGTACTTCAAGGGGTATTGCCACCAACAGTAAATTCAAGGATTTAAGGCATCCTATTGCCGTGAGGAAGACTGCAATAGCATCCAACGTCTTAGCTACAGACATTAAAGCTAGCAATCTTAATCAACAGTGTCCTATTCATAATGCGCCACACTCTCTCTCCAAATGTCGTGCATTTAAGGACAAGCCTATTGAAGAACGCAAGTCATTTCTCAAAGAGCATAATATCTGTTTTAAGTGTTGTGCATCCTCCCATCATTTAGCTAGAGACTGTAAGATCGCCATCAGATGTTCTCTCTGCAACAGTGCCAAACATGTGGACGCTCTTCATTCAGACCTGTTCAAAAGGAAACCTTCACCCGGCAGCAACCCCAAGACTACATCAGATGATGGCGGGGAGAGAACTGAGCAATATGCCGACCCCGTAACCACAAGGTGTACAGAGGTATGTGGAGAAGGGCTTCTCAGCAAGTCTTGTAGCAAGATATGTCTTGTAAGAGTTTTTCCTGAAGGATGTCCACAAAAATCCATAAAAATGTATGCCATACTCGATGATCAGAGCAATCGCTCATTGGCCAGTACAGAATTCTTTGACCTATTCAACATTAAAGGAGAGACCTGGTCTTATACCTTGCAGACATGTGCAGGAAAGGTCAATACTTCTGGAAGAAGAGCCCATGGCTTCGTAGTTGCATCAGAATATGAGGACACAGAGTTTCCTCTTCCAACTCTAATCGAATGTGATCAGCTACCGAACAACAGAGAAGAAATCCCCACACCAGAGGTTGCACGTCATCACCCTCATTTGAGTCACATTGCTAACTACATTCCACCACTTAACAAGGATGTTAAGATTTTGATTCTACTAGGGAGAGACATTCCTAGAGTTCATAAAATAAGAGAGTTATGTAACGGTTCAGATGATGCTCCTCAGGCCCAGAAACTTGATCTTGGATGGGTGATAATAGGAGAAGTCTGCTTAGACCAATCTCACAAGCTCTTGGATGTAGCTTCCTACAAAACTAATGTTACCTGTCAATTGATGAAATGTCCATCGCACTATTATGTGAAGGAAAGACTTGATTTTAAGAGCGAAGTTCCAGATCAAGCACTCCAAATCATTAACTGCAAGCTCACTTCTCAAAAGGACTTTGGTGATTCAGTGTACCAGACTACTTGTGATGACAACAAGATTGCCCCTTCAGTCGAAGACAAGGAGTTCATCAAGATTATGGATGAAGAGTTCTTCAAGGACAATTCCAACAGTTGGGTAGCTCCATTACCCTTCCGAGTACCAAGGCTTACTCTCCCTAACAATTGAGAACAAGCTTTAACCAGATTTGCTGCACTTAAGACAACTCTCCGTAACAAACTTGAGAAGCAAGAGCACTTTCTAGCATTCATGCAGAAGATTTTAGTGCCAGCAGTTGTCCTCACACAAACCATTTGGTTTTCAGGACTCAAGTTTTTAATGGACCAGTCTTCTACAAACTCAGAAGAAGATATCGATTTCCACCTGGAGGATCCAGATACTGATCCGGAAATCCGGCCTGAAGTTGTAGCATTGAGTTCCAACATCTGCTCAAGAAGAAATTTGGAGGATGAAGATGACTCCACAGATATGGGGGATGGAGCTGATGAATGGATGCAGGCCAAGACTCTGGTTAAGCCTCCGGACCAGCTGGAACTCAGCAAGGCTGAACTTAAGGAGGAATTCACTCGTATCCTGACTGCAAACAACTCTCATGCCCCCCAGAACATTGTGAGGTACAGTTTTAAGGAACGGGCCTACAAACCCATTAGCATCGTGGGCCAGCTGGCCGTACACTTCTCCCTGGATGGAAACATGTCACACAAAGACTCTGATGAAGCGCGGCGACAGGGGGCGAAGTTGGGAGTCATTGAAGAGACTCAGACCAACGACTCCACAGAGCCGGGAGACAAAGATACAGATGGGAAGTCGGCGCTCAGGCTAGTGAAGAATGGACAGAAGGTGAGGAAATACCATCCAGGAACAAGAAGGAGAGAAAACTGACCAACCAGTTCAATTATAGCGAGAGAGCGTCCCAGAGCATTAACAAACCCCTGCGGGAGCGAGCTTCTCAGACAGAGCCACCTCCAAGGGCCACCTTCTCCGCCACTGCAAACCAGTGGAAATTCAACCCACCACACGCTTCACACATGGGCGGAGCATGGGAACATATGATTGGGATGGCAAGGCGCATACTGGATTCTATGTTGCTTGATGTGAGTTCTTCACGTCTTACCCATGAAGTACTTACTACATTCCTTGCTGAGGTCGCAGCAATAATCAACTCAAGACCGCTGACAGCTGTATCCACAGACCCAGAATGTCCAACTGTTTTAACTCCAGCTGCATTATTGAGCCGTAAAATTGGACAGATCCCAGCGCCAAAGAGCATCTTTGATGAAAAGGACATATATAAACGTCAATGGAGATACGCTCAATACCTTTCAGATTGTTTCTGGGACAGATGGAGGAGGGAATACCTCACACTTCTTCAAGGACGTAAAAAGTGGCAAACCCAGAAGCCTAACTTAAAGGAAGGGGACCTGGTTCTTCTAAAAGACAAGCAAACCAATCGGATCCAGTGGCCAGTTGGAGTTATTACAAAGGCCATTGCTAGTGACGATGGAAAGGTCCGAAGTGTGGAAGTCGGGATTGTAAAGGGAGCCCAAAAGCCTTCCTGAGACCAGTCACTGAGACAGTCCTAATTATGCCTGCTTCCAAAAATTCTGATTCAGTGTTATGTGTAGGAGTCACTTAGAACCTCTAGCATAGTTAGCTTAGAGGAGAGGGCTACATAGCATTCTACTGTATGCAATGTTAATTGTATGTTTATGGAAAATAATTGTGTAGTGGTATCTCACGATACCAGGCGGGGAGTGTGCTGCCACGCAGCTTTAACTGTCTAGCAGTTGTTATTACATGTTATGTTATGCTATGTTATTGGTATCTTCCTTGCACCCCTGCTGTTTCTGGCTAGATGGTTTCTCCCATCCTCCATTTTCCTGCTGTAACTACCATTTTGTTTAGTTGTTATGAGGAGACTGCAGAGTGTGGAAGCTGTGTAACTTCATTGTAAATTTACCTATGGAAAAGCCTCTATGTTTATGCCTTTGCTAACTTGAAGCATAAAGAAGCATTGGAGAACACCTCTGGAGTCTTTATTCATTGAGTAAACTATCTGTTAAAGCCATCATTCAACCTGCTGCACACACTTTCAGACTGGGGGTCTACAAGAAGGTCACAGGTACAATCGATGCTGAGACAGAACAGTCATAAGTGTCACTTCGGCACACTCACACACATGGAACATGTGTCCTAGACTATATTGTTATTGTTAGAATAACATATGCATTTAAATTCACAGATTTACCAGCCAGCAGTGGAGTAACAGATCAAGACTACCCATTTAGATTTAGCCCTAATATTATGGGAGATTTTGTATTCAGAATAGGAAGACATTCCCCAATGCAGTGGGGGGGGGGGGGGGTGGCACATACATTGCACAGTAGAAAACAGAGTGGAATATTAAAAGCACACAAATACTGTAGTTGCCGCCTTTTAATATAAGGACACTTACCTGTCCAGGGATCCAGTGATTCTTCAATCAAATTCAGATGCAGGCGCTGACATCTCAAGTAAAGGAAACAGGCAGTGAAGCCTAGAGTTGTGAAGATCTGTGCTCAAAATCTAAAGAGAAGGGCAGCTGGATCCAATGGGACCAGGCCTTTTCCTTTTATAATGCAAAATAGCTGTAATGTTACCATTGGTTATCATCTAAGGCCTGTTTCACATGGGCTTCATCTTATATGAGTAGTGTGAACAGCAGGCTTTGACAAAGCATTTGCAGCAAGCTCTGTAAAAGCTTTTAAAGCACCCTTTATCTCTACTTTGTAAATGTTGAACACAGATCCTAATAAGGGTTTTGATTGCCGCTTTAAACTAGCTGATCGCAGGCTTCAGATCCTTTTGAAGACTGCTTAAAGTGGTTTAAAGGCTCAAGGTTTTTTACTTCCATGCATTCTATGCATGAAGGTAAAAAACTTTCTGTGTGCAGCGCCCCCCCCCCCCCAACACTCACCTGAGCTCCCTCTTAATTCAGCAATGTGCACAAGGGCTGAGCTTTTCCTAGGTCTCTCATTCCTTATTGGCTGAGACAGCAGCGGGAGCCATTGGCTACTGCTACTTTCAATCACAGCAAGTGCGCCAATGAGGTGAGAGTGGGGTGGGGCTGAGCACACACCAATGCCCCCAGAGCAAGAGACTTGCTATTGGGGGCACTGGTTAAAAAGGAGGAGCCTGGAGGGCCAGTGGGGGACACATAAAGAAGAGGATTGGGGCAGCTCTGTGCAAAACCTTTTCTGTCTTCAGTCCCTTTCTCTGTTTCAAAAGAGTGACATTAGAGGTCTGTTTAAACCCCTGATGTCCCTCCAAAGCCCCCCTACCAAAAAATTTCTAAAAATTAAAAATATTACAAATAAAATATAAAAAAAATTCAGTTGGAAAAAAGATAAAAATAAAAACATAGTAAGGGTGGATTTAGACATGCATCTAAACTTCCCTTACCTCTGAAGCCTGACCCACATTCAGATTGCACTCCAGTGGCTACTGATAGGTGGTGAGGAAGCAATGCGATGCTTCCTCACTGCCTGTTTTAACTCCATTGTACCAATAAATGCACCAAAACTGCATGCATTGCTCGAGGTTGTGGGGTGTTTGCGGCACTTCCCCGTTAACATGAATGTGTAGTGTTCGGTGGATGCCATGTCTGCAAGTTGGGTTAACCCTGCTGTGGACTTGAAGCATCACAGCATCAGCACCCTTTCCACTGTCTATTGCAGCTTAAGGGGGGCGTTTGGCAGGTGGCAAAAATGTAGTTCAACTGCACATTTTTGCCACCCCAAACTGCAAGTTTAAACAAGGTCTAAGGCCATACTACAGCGAGGCCATGTTTAGCTGCACAGGGATGTTCAGTAGTTCCATGCATCCCTATGCAGGCAGTCTTATTGATGTCAATTGGGACACAGTGGCTGCACAGGAATGCACAGTTGTTCTGTAAAGTCCTGTGCAAGCAGTCCCATCCATATAAATTGGGACGCAGCAGCTGCATCGAGACAGCTACTGCTCTCAACTTGACATCCATGTGGATGTATGTCCCTGAACTCACACTGTTTTTGGGGTCAAGCACCTAAACCCAAACAGATGTCAGATCTGTCCTTGCAGTTGCTGTGTCCCACTTGACATGAATAGAGCTACCTGCACAGGGATGCACAGAACACCTATGCATCCCCATGCGGGTAATCATGGCCCTCCATGGGCGTATGCTTTAGTACACCCCATTGAATGAGGCCTTAGTAGGAATTTAGCAGGAATTTTGTAAGTTATGTTGTGGTTTTATGTACAAATAAGGATTTTAGTGTTTTTCTTGTGAAAATAGCAATTTGATAAACATTTGTGCAACTATTGTGGGGCTTAAAAAAATTAGCAGCACCTTATAATACAAATTCTGAAAGCTGTAAGTGAAAAATAAAAAACCTTTACATTTTGCATACGCTTGATTTATTCCATTTCGCTAAAAAGGCACAATTTAAAAGTGACAAAAATATGTTATTCATTAACTCAATACAGGTTAAGCTTTTATATTCAGTAGAAATTTAGCAGTAATTGTGTATCTGCTAATAAGGATTTAGTGTATTTTTTGTGAAAATATTGTTTTGATAAACATTACCGCAAATACTGCGAGGCCTTAAAAATCAGTAGCACCTTCCTTTTGTTCTACTGGTCATGTGCTTTCAGAAAATATATGGTTTAGGGGGTCTTCTACAAACTCTGAAAGCTGTAAGGGAACAAATAATAAAGCAACTGTCAAGGTCTTACCTTGCCTTCCTGTTGGCAGCCATCTTGGACATGTGCAGACTGCACACTGCAGACTATTGACTCTGATTGCATCATCACTTCATGCTGCCTGGGCATCGCACATTGATGATGTCACACACCTGACTATATCTATCACCTGCTGGATTGCTATTATTGCTTTTGTGTTTGTGATCCAAGGTGCATCTCTGCTAGCAGTCTTTTGTTCTCTGTGTTCCTCTGTACATGACCTGGCTTGGCTGACGACTCTCCTGGGTCTCAACCCGGCATCAGCTGATGACTCTCCTGGCTCTCGACCCGGCATCGGCTGACGACCCGGCTTTGGCAGACGACCCAGCTTCTGAAGATTACCCACTTCTGGATCCGACCACGGCTTGGATTACTACCCGCTCCTGGACTTGACCCCGCCTTGTTCCTGCTCTCATTTCCTCACTGTTGCTGTGCGATTATTATTGTTGCTTCCTCAAATAAACTGCTTCATTATGCCTGCATTCCCATGTGGTCTGGTTTCCTGGCACTCTAATTGCAATGTAAAAATTGCAAAAATGGTCTGGCCTCCTAAATTTAAAAGTGGAGAGCAGAGCCTGGCAGTAAAAGGCACCATGACATGTGTGTGCTGAGTATAGGTGGAGGATCAGGTTTTATTGTCCCTTTAGGCCCCTCCCACTGCATGGCCTACCCAACGCTGCCCCACGACAGTTGGTGTGCATTTGCGAAGTGGCTAAGTTAGGGACAGTAACCCACTGGTTTTGACAGTGTGTAGAGCTGGGAAAGGTTTCAGTGGAGGAGGAACAGAGTAGGGATTTCATGTCTGACTGCCTGTAACTAGTATACTCTGTCGGGTCAGGGCTAGGAATGCCTGTCAGTCCCGCCCCTGTCTCTTGCTTAGAGACTGTGTTCCAATAATCCCAACTGTGAAGAACTGCTGTGCTTGAGTTGGTAGTGATATTTAGGCCCCATTGCCACATTGTTGGAACTGTAAGAGAGTTCTTTCCTACTAGCTACCAAGTGTCGTTCATTGCTTATCTTTGTTCAAATGTATTGTTTTGTCTGTATGTGGAGTACTCCACCTTGGGTGCCAAACATCTGGCCTCGTCCACGTATGTACAATCGTTTTACCATTTTCTGGGTTTACTATGACTAATAATATATATTCACAGTTGTACAAAAATGCCATTTATACTCTTTTTTTCTACATTCTCTGATGCATTTGCAATTCTGGTCAGTTGTGGTTGCACATAATTCCTGCAGTAGAATTCCTAACTGCAGTGTCTGTAAGCTCACCTAGTTCTGTTTGTATTTATCTGTTTAATCTAATGTGTTCTCTAAATTGCAAGAAAGCTGAGGATTTTGTGTGTCTGACAGTGAAGGATTACTATTAAGAATTGGTTCATAACTGCTCTGGAGACTTTTTCCTGGGCTTTATTTTTTTTTTTTATTTCATATTTGGATCAATGAATTTAGGAATTTAAGGAAGTTCAGCCACTGGTAAAATATTGCTTTACCCAGATGCACATCTACTGATTTTTCTGAGTTTTACGCTTCCTTTTGATGCTGATCAAGTGGAATATTTAACTTGTCTGCTAGAGGAAGAAGAAGCTTATTTTAATCAAATGTTGCCTTGGCACTCTAGGTAAATGAATTAATTTACTATGTCTACTTTCCAGTAGGTTGCAGTATTAGTCAGGCATAATCAGCTACTAGGAAACATTGGGTTTTAGATACATACGTATTATCTATTCCTACAGCCAGCATTCCCAGGGTCACACCACTGCTGTTCAATGTTCAAAACATTTAGCCCAAATTCAGTTCTCAGTAACTACAATGTCAGCAAACCAATGCTCTAACCTGTTTACCATTGCCTCCCCATATACTTTTCCCAACCATCTTCCTATCCCCAAATAAAGTTCTCTGCAATCGATTTTCCTACATATTCTATTTTATTACTTCAAGTATCAAATCACTGCATTCTAACAAGCTTAACCACACATTGATCCTGTTCAGCTATTAAGGTTTCTATTTATAGTTCCATTACTAATAACAGTGTCTTTTCCAGTTAAGTTCTTGAAATCAACGGGGTCATCTACCCTGAACATTTCCAGAATGACTAGGCTCCTACTGCAACAGTCATTCATGCTGTGTCTCTAGGTACAGTGGTTTTGCCTATAGCAGTGCACTGTAGACAGTGGAATTTAAAGTTTTGAACTGCAGTGACTAGGGACTCAAAGTATCAGGCTGAACCAGTTTTGAGCCTCTTGTCAATTAATTTTAAAACTTCAAACCTCTTTTCTCTATAGTGCAGTGCTGTACTACTGCTGTTCAAAACTCTAAAACTGCATTTACCACAATACCATTGCCTTTGACATCAACCTTCAATCTATTCATTCAGACAGAATTTCAGCCCCACTTCTACCAGACATTGGAGATAACTACTTGCAAGACTCTCTCCAACAGTAGACATTTTTGTGATGCGCTCTGCAATAAAAATGAACATGGGATTGGCAATGTCATGGAGGTCTGGGAGTTTAAAATTTATTCAGCCTGTCATACCTGCAAAAAGTTGCTTCTTGTCAGCTATACAATGATTTTCCCCCAACTTTATTCATTATAAATAAAAAACAATAGATATATAAAATACATATTGCTATGAACTTATTATAAATACAAAAAAACAGTCAAATCAGCAGTGCAGGTGTCTAAAGTAGAAATGTTCTGCTGTAAGGCCTGGATCACAGTGGTAATCGACTCAAATAATGGTAAGTTTCAGGTATGCTGCCCTCTTCTGTCTGAGGGAAATCTCTAGAGTGAACTATAAATAACAAAAAAGATGATGTGAGACCTCATGCATTATCTTTAAAACTATTTAATTAATTAGGAAGATGTCAAAAACATTCTCACAAAAACCATACGGCTATAGACAACAAGGGTTACGCAAATCCCAGTAGCTGACACTGGACACAAGACACAAATGCTTCATATGGACCTGGACATCACTCAATAACAAGCAAACAACTATTGCATTTTGAGGGCAAAACCCTCTTCCTCAGAACTTATGTGCCTGTCCGTGTGATCCACGGCTAAAGTAATCGTAAAGTCATAATATTTTTAAATTAAAATAACAAACATTTCATACTTTTCTGGTTTTGCACAGAGCAGCCCTGCTGCCATTGTTCTGGGCAACACCCCCCACAGAGTGCCCCCCTGGCAAGCCACTAAAGTCTCCTGCTGTTGTGTCTCAGCCAATAAGGAGAGAGAGAACACAGGTATCCTCCTGGATAAAGATCGGGCTCAGATAAATACAATGGGGGAGGGTCTAGAGGATAGGCTGCTTGCAGAAGGTTTTTTCCCCTAATGCACAGGTGTCAAACACAAGGCCCGCGGGCCGAATGCGGCCCCCCAGGCCATTTCATGTGGCCCTCGCACGTCTCCTGCAGCTGCGGCACCCCCCTTGTCTCTGCCCCCACCTTGTCTCTGTAGTCGACAGCAGAGAGGACAGAACTCCTTTGCCAGATCCTGCACTCCTCTGTGCAGCTGTAGAAAGGTTTCTCTTTGCCCCCCCAGGACATGGGGTGCTCTGGACATCTAATCCTACACATATAACCGGCCCTTTGAGGGCAACCATAATGCTGATGCGGCCCTCGATGAAATGGGAGTTTGACACCCCTGTCCTAATGCATAGAATGAATTAAAATAAAAAAAAAACCTTCTGCCTTTAGAACTACTTTAAATGACAATAATCAAATTGTGAGACACTCCTTTCGTACACATGAAGAAGGGGCTAACACAGGTATTCTTTAACTATTAGATGTCCATCTTCTACATTTGAACCTCCCTATTTAGGATAAACTTGGTGTTGTATGTCGACTGCATTAATGATATTCTTATCATCTTGGGGGAAGCTCAGCTCATAGACTGGGGCAATTTATAGAATATTTTAAAATAACCCCTAAAATACTGAATTTACCTATGTAGTGAACTAAGACAGCTTGTTTTTTTTTTTATCTCAAATTTGGTTTTGATTCTGATCTAAATATAATCTCAAAAACACATTTTAAACCAACTATAGGTGATTCCTATCTGCATGCATGGGTTAGAAATGTCTCTTTTGGACAATTTTGCAGACTGAAATGCACCTGCACTCAGCTGGAAGATTATGATTTTTTTTTTTTAGTATGCTTTTGACATATTCCTAATTTAAAGCTGATTTCAAGGAATTCAGCAACTTTGTAATATGCGTATGCATACTAGGAGTTAAGCCCAATGAGGTGCATGCCACCTCCAGGACTTTTCTCTATCACTCACATCTGACAAGTTTATGGCATTCCCAGATGATACACTCGGGCTCTGAGAGGAGAGAAACACAGAGAGCATCTATGCCCACCCTCTTCTCCTTTCTGCTGCCCATTCTCAGAAGCTTTTGTATTTTGTGAATGAGTTCACATAATACAAAGGCTTCTGCGATTAGGCAAGAGAGGGAGGGGTGGGCATAACACCTACATTGACTCTACATTTGAAGAAACTGAACGTGCAGCATCGAAACTCCTGAAGCTATCTTCCCAGAGCACAATAAACCTGTCAGATGTAAATTGAAGAGATAAGGCTAGGAGGTGACATTTATCTCATTAGATTTAACTCATGGTATGAGTGTTTTTTACAAAGTAGCTGAATTCCGCTTTAATAAACAGTTTTAAAAGTGATGCTTGAGGTCTTGCACCCTTCTTTTTGTTATTTATAATACATTTATTTTAGTTTAGTGATATGCTAAGACTGATTAATACATGCAGAACTTGGTTCCTAAGAGAAAGCAGGCAATGTTAGGAAACCATCCCCATTTCACCTGTTGGTTGGAATGCTTCTCCAGTGGTTGCCACCTGGCAACTCCTTGTAGCTGGTAGACATTTATGCTAGCACTAGTTCAATAATGTAAAATCTGTTCTTAAGGAAGTATGGGTAACATCAGGAAAAAAGCACCTTGCTTTGCACCTGCTAGAGGGAAACTGTGCAGCAGTTGATGCCAGACTGCTATTTCAGTGGCCACTAGCAATCTCCTTCCTCCAAACAGTAGACCTCTGGGTTTAATTTACACTTCGGGTAATCTAACACTGAGATCATTTCCCTGCTGTATCCTGTGTTATTTTAATTAACCTTTTCTGTGGTCCTCTTCAGTCCTAATTAAAAAAAAAAAAAAAAACGAAAATTCCAGAAACTGTATTTAGGAAAAGGCTCTGTATTGTCGGTTTCCATTGGCAACTATTGCATTCTCTACAGAAAATATTATATTTTTACATCGACAGGCGAATGTACACAAAATGTGACATTTTCCCTGCTGTGACATCGAATGTGAGGGATTTTTTACTTAGTAAATGTGGCAAAGAATGTGCAATAAAGAGTACAATAACTACGAAAAGGGCTCCTTGAAAAGATTTAGTGAGTTTAAAAATGCCACAAAGTCACCATCTTACTTTGTTAGACAGACCTTTCAGTTGGTCTTGTTTTGCCTAAGTTGCAGTGTTTTCTTTATTGAAACTATTTACCTATCATAGGATGGATTTTTGAAGTTATTTTATTTAGCTGCTGTGAAGATACCTCCTGTTCAAATAGGCAACCATATGGCATGTAGAGAGAAATAAATGGACGCTTTACTTTTTCTCATGAACAAGCACAAACAGCGGAGGAAGTAGGCACAAATGGAAAATCATTCCTACATACATTCCTATGAGAACAGCTCTCCCTCTATGAACATTTTCCTACTTTGATTAAAAAGATTTAAAAGGAAACCTGTACTGAGGAAATATGGAGGCTGTCTGTAGTACAATTTCCTTTTAAAAACAATAGCTTTCATTGTCCATTGAGGAGAGATTGAGATTTACTTTGGAGCTATATGACCATATAAATGCTTGAGCTTGAGAGTGCAGGCCACATATTTAAAGGACATAAAAAGAGTTAATATTCTAATATGCCTAAACATTTATTGAAGAGAATATAAAAATGGAAACTTAGATTGACAGACATTACAGACACAAATATTTTTGAATAGTTTGACAGACACTGGTAAATATACTGGTATAATACTGTTAATACATAAAGTATTCCTCACCCCTATACATACCCTTAGTCTTGTTTAAAACAAGGCAGCCTGGATCCTCCTCTTCTTGGGTCCCTCTTCTCTGCTCCTGGCCACTCCCTCCTGACGAGTGCCCAACAGCAAACAGCTTGCTTCCGGGGCTCCTGAGCCGAGCTGCAGCTCTGTGTGTCCATTCAAACATGGAGCTGCCATTTGGACATGCCCCTTCTCTCTCCTGATTGTCTAACTGACTTTTTATTGACAGCCACGGGAGCCAATGGCGCCGCTGCTGTGTCTCATCCAATCAGGAGGGAGAATCCAGGACAGCCGAGGGATCCGTGGACATCGATGGACAGAGATGGGGCTCAGGGGGTAGGGCGTTCCAAATTCGAGGGGCAGAGTGGCTAAAGGCTCTCAGTCCCATAATGGTCAGGCAGTTGGATGGAATATTGAGATGAATGAAAAAAAAGACCTCAAAATGTTGGAGGGTCTGTTAATATGGAGGAGTTCAGAAAGGTACAGAGGAGCGAGGTTATAAATGACCCTAAAGTGATTGTAAAGTCTCGTTTAAAACAAGGCAGCCTGGATCCTCCTCTTCTTGGGTCCCTCTTCTCTGCTCCTAGCCCCTTCCTCCTGACGAGTGCCCAACAGCAAACAGCTTGCTTCGGGGGCTCCTGAGCCGAGCTGCAGCTCCGTGTGTCCATTCAAACATGGAGCTGCCATTTGGTCACGCCTCTTCTCTCTCCTGATTGGCTAACTGACTTTTTATTGACAGCCATGGGAGCCAATGGCGCCACTGTTGTGTCTCATCCAATCAGGAGGGAGAATCCAGGACAGTCGAGGGATTTGTGGACATCGATGGACAGAGATGGGGCTCAGGTAAGTATTAAGGGGTTCTGGGGAGGCTGCTGCACACAGAAGGCTTTTTATATTAATGCACAGAATGCATTAAGATTTAAAACCCTTTGCCTTTACAACTCATTTACATGTAAGTAACATCATTTTGAAATCAATACGATATTTGAATGGAAGCCATGGAGGTGCTGAAGTACAGGAGTGATGTGAATAAAAGAAGGGGTTCTGGTGATGATACAGGCAGCAGAGTTCTGAACCAGATGCAGTTTATGGATGGACTTTAGAAAAAGACCAATAGGAAGGAAGTTACAATATTCTTCGCTGGAAGTGACCAGATTGTGAACAAAAGAGAGGTACCGTTGGGTGTGAGGAATGGACGACGGCAATAAATCTTTTGCAGATGGAAATATGCTGACCGAGTAACATTACTGATATGAGCTTGGAAAGATAGTGTACTGTCAAGGGTGACACTCAGACTCTTTACCGGAGGGGAGGGAAAGACTGTGAAGTTATCAGTATTAACTGAAAACTGTTGTGCTTTGTCAGGGTAGATTTTGTCACTATTTATTTGAGAAAGTTAGAAAAATGCCAGGATTTAAGTTCCTGTAAACAGTTGGTGAGGGATTTGAGTGGAAGGGTGGTCGTAGGTTTAGTGGACAAGTGGAGCTAGGTGTCATCTATATAGACATGGACGTGAATAATACATTTAGGAAATATGAGACCAAGAGAAAGAAGATACATTCTTACCAGAAAGGGGCCCTGGACAGAATCCTGGGGCATACCAGTAGAGAGTAGAGATTGTTGAGATTTAAAAGATTTGAGTTGGATGAATTGAGTACGGCCAGAAAGATAAGACTTAACCAGCTCAGGGGTGTGCCAGTGAGTCCAATGGAGGCAAAGAATTCAACATGGTCACAACAGTTTTCTCCCTTTATTCTGGCAATGGCAGAGGGTAGACATTCTTAGAGGATTGAGTTGATGATGCGTGTCTGCCATTCTGTCTTGTAATATTGTAAGCCCTGCCTGTGTAATGATGCAACCCCTAGGGGAGCATGTAAATGACAAACAGTGCTCACATATAATGGGCCAAATGACAAAGTATTGTTTTGCTCTAAAAAGTATCTCCAGTGCAGATTCGAGAAGGAAGAAAGAGACTGGAGAGAATTGGGAATATCCATTGGAAAAACAATAGAGTTATACCTTAATTCACACTGATTGGCTTATTTGAATTTAGAGATGAGGCTAGGGATTTTGAAGGAGGTTGTCAAAAAGATAACAAACAAGTGATTCAATAAAGGTCCAAATAGCAGAACTGCAGATCACTCATTATCCACTAATTTTGGTGCAAAGCACACCAACCAGATTTGCTAATCCCTAGCAGCCTTTGCACCTTATTAAAGAAACATTCATAATGTCAATACCTGCAATAAATTGTATTTGAACATACTGTGAGGGGTAAAAAGTTCTGTTCTTTATGTAAAAACATACTAAATAAACACAAAAAAAAAAAAAGAAACACTGGATATCCACCTGATCTATTAGGGAAGAAAGGAACTGATTAATTAAGTCTGTCACTGAGAAAAAACAAAGCTTGTCATGAGTGTATTAAATCCTTCCTCAGAAAATGCAGAGTACTTCCAATTAAGAGCAATCGGCAGGAAACCAATTTGTAGAAGGTCATTACAACCATTTCTAAATCTGGATATGCTTCTTGTTAGATTTTGAACTCATCAGTGGAGCCACCAAAAAGTGCTCGACTTTAACATTCACTATGCTTTTTATTATGTGTTTACATATAAATAACAATCTGGGTAAGATTTTCAATATTTCCCAAACATCCCAATTTACTGCCTTAATGTTTTGATATATTGCATATTTTGACAAATATATATATATATATATTGTGACAGGAAGTCAGGTAAATCTGGGAATGTAGTCACTGAGAGGAGACACATTCCCACCTGCTTAGAAAGTCCATTAATTAATTTAGGGTGTTGGCTACAGAGCTAGCCAGCAGGAAGTTGAAAGGCCTTCACCTGTTCAGAATGAGGGAGTTAAGGCTCTATAATTTGTTCAGAGAAAGTCCTATTGTTTGCTGCCTCCAGAAGCTGTGTCCTGAAGCCATGTGGGCTGGGAGCAGGAGGACAGTCAGCGTGTGCCTCCCGACAGGATGTGTGGGCCTGGGAGAAGACCCCCCGGAGTGATGTGTGCCCGGGACGGTAACCAAGGGTGAATACGTCTCAAAGGTGAGAAGACGAACTGTTGATGTGAAAGAAACAAAGGACTGTGTTCCCCTGTGAAGATATTATAAAAGGACTATTGAGTGTCCGCTGGAGGACAAGGAAGTCTGCCCGACGGTAGGTTGGAGACAGACACTTAGGCAGGTTCCAGTTGTGAGAAGGTAGCCGCCCACAGAGGCAAGGATTTATTTTCTGTTTTATTTTATTTTGGATGTTTTGCTGCATACAGCCTGGTGAAGAAAACACCATTTAATAAACCACACTGTTTGTTTGCAAGCACTTGTCGGCTACCTCTCTGGGAAAACGCACCCCCCAAGGGGTCATCCACGCCTACCACCGAGCTAATCCCTCACATATGGTGGAGGTATGCAGTGGGCATAAGCAGAGATCCCTGCAATGGAGTGCATATGTTTGATGAACTTTGTCTGGTGCATGAGATTGCACAATCTATGTGTGCAGGAGAGAAGATCCTGACAGAAAAAAAAAAAAAAAAAAGTGTTTTAAAGAGACAGCGGTCTCAAAATTATTTGATGAACTTTGTTGTGTCTGGTGCAAGTGACTGCACAAACTGTGTGTGCAGGAAAAGAGATCCTGCAAGAGAGAGAAAAACTACATGTGTTGAAGAGACAGTGGTCTGAAAATTGTTTGCTGGACTGTGAAAAATTTGTTTGTGGAGTTATTGAAGATGGGGCGGTCCAAACGCCTGAAAAATGCAAAGATAGATGAAATGAGAGACCGGATTCTATGGATGGAGGGGATGTTGCCGTCTGAACCAGCCCCATCCATGCCTAAAGAGAGTCTACTAAAGAGGAAGGTTGTTGTCCCTAGCAACACTGATGAAACCGCTATGGAGACGCAGTGTGCTCAGATGAAAAGTAAACTCAAAATGGAGGAGATGTTGAAACATCTGATTATATCAAATGCAGCTCAACAGCAAGCAAATACAGCTCAACAGCAGGCAAATGCGGATTTTCAGCAGAGCTTTGCAGCTCAACAAAAGGCTCATCAAGAGAGCATGGCAGGCTGGAAACAGAGACGCCAGCAGCCAATGGAGGCCATCGGTTTGGAGGAAACCGAGTATGTGTGCAGGGCTGAGTTGGATGCCTTGCAACGGAAAATGGAAGAAAAGGAACAAGCCTTGGAATTGCTTAAAATGGAGCATAGAAACTTGCAGGAAATGAATGAACTACTCAAGTCTCATGTGTTACAGTGGGAAGAATCCACTGCTCTTCTTTTGGTCGAGTTGCAAAAATGTCAAGACACTATAAAGGAGAAAGATACCATCCTCATGGAAAAGGAAATTGAAATTCAGACTTTGCAGAAGCAAAGTATGGCTGATATGTTGGAGTTGCGTAATCAGCTGGAAAAAAGTCTTCAGTCTTTGGGAGCTACAAAAATAGACCTGCAGGAGTCGCAGGAACAGAATGTTGCTCTGGAAGCGACATTGTCTCTCAGCGACAAAGAGAAAAGTGAAAGAGAGGCTAAATTACTGAGTACTGTGTATGAGCTCACTACTTTAAGCAATGTGGTAGATGAATGGCGTGCGGACTGTGAAAGTTGGAAAGGGGAAGCCCAACGTGTCCAGCAGCAGTTAAAGGAGAAAGAAGCCTGTGTGGCAGAATTACATTCTTATTCCCAGATGCTAGCCAATGAGGTGAAGGCTCTTATGCAGGGAAAAGAAGATTGTGAACATAAGAGGGAAAAAGTAGAGGCACAGCTTCTGGAATCGCAAGTCAAGGTGTCAGAAGGTGACCGATTGTGTGCTAAGCTGTCAGAGAAGGCAAACCGACTGCAGGTTGAGTTGGACAATGTTACAAATCAGCTTTCTCAAGCAGACAGCAAATCTAGAGAAATTGCGGAAGATTTTTCTATCTTGGAATCGCAGCTGCAAGACACGCAGGAACTCTTACAGGAAGAGAGGTGTCAAAGGCTGAGTTTTAGCACAAAGCTCAAACAAATGGAAGATGAGAAAAATGGCTTCCTGGAACAATTAAAAGAGGAGGCGGAAGCAAAGAAAAACCTATCAGAGCAAGTCGCAACATTGCAAGCTCAGATAGCGGATATGAAAAAACGCATGGAAGAAAGCGTTGCTTCATTACAGTGTGTTGAAGATGTGAAAAAGAAGTTTGATCAGATGCTTGGTGAAGAGAAGACTGTGTCTGCAAAATATGCAGAAGAACGCGACCGCGCAGAAGCGGAGGCGCGTGATAACGAGAGCAAAGCCCTGTTCTTGGCTCGCTCTTTGGAGGAAGCTCTAGAGTCCAAGGCTGAACTAGAAAGAGTTAACAAGCAGCTATGTACAGAGATGGAACATGTGGTCAGCTACAAGGATGAGGTTGAGAAAAGCGTTCAGGAGCTAGAAAAGTCTAAACGAGCCTTAGAACAGCAAGTAGAAGAGATGAAGATTCCGTTGCAGGAACTGGAAGAGGAATTCCAGGCAACAGAGGATCTGTCCCAAAGAGGGGATAGTGTGCCTGATGCAGTTTTTAAAAGGATCAGTGTTTTGGGGTCTGTCCTGAGTGAGCCTCAGAAATGTGATGACACGTGGCTTGAATCACCCCTTTGGAATAAACCGTTCCTTCAAAAACTTCAAGCATTGGAAAATGTATCATTAGAGCTTCAGCAAACAAAGGAGCTGAGTAAGAAATGTGGTGATTTCTCAGTTCAGGCTGAAAACCTAGTGGAGAAAACTAAGGCTGTTGGTGAAAACGTGAAGCAAATGAATAAGTGCCTTTCAGGGAGTGTTTCCAAAATGGAACTGGTGAAAGACGGGTGGCAGAAGTTTGATCGTGATCTTGAGATGCATTCCATGTGGAATTCGGATAGAGAAAAAGAACTAGGTGACCTTGAGCGGTCAAATAGTTCAGCAGAAAGTGCATTGAAGAAACCTGTAAAAGAATGTGTTGCAGTTCCATGCTTCTTCACTGATGCAGAGAGGAGGTCTATAATGGATACCACCCAGATCGCTGGGTTCAACTGTGTTGTTGCCTTTGACCCCTATGTTGGTGGAAGGAAAGTTGATGATGTTCTGGTTGGCTACTTCTGTGAAGAGTTTGGCAAGAAATATAAACTGAATATCAAATCAAGTAGTAGGCCTTTACTGCGACTCGCTCAGGAGGGCGAAAAGTTTAAGAAGTTGATGAGTGCAAATGCTTCAGATCTGCCTATGAATATGAAATGTTTGAATGATATTGATATCTCTGGGAAAAGGAACAGGGGTCACTTTGAAGAAATGTGTGACAGCCTGTTGTCTCAATTGGAAAATCCTCTGCACAGCATCTTAGAGCAAGCAAAGCTCAAGAAGGAAGATCATTCCCTTTTACAACAAAAAGTCAATGATTGTGTACAGCTGTATGGAGAGGCAACTCAAGTCACAGAGGGATGTCAAGAGTCCCTACTTGGAACAAAGCTTAGTGAAGCAAAGGTTCTCAAAGTTTTGTGGAAAACATTTATGGATTGCAGAGAGAGGCGTCTTAAGAATGTTGAAGACATTAAGACTAGCCCAATTGAGTTGCCTATGGATCACGGTCCTCCATGGTGGATTGGACAGACGGTTATGAGGGACAAGCTGTCTGACATTTATGAGAAAGCTGTCAATGAAGATGACAGAAACGAGAAGGAGCAAAATGATGCCAAAAATGCAGTTGAAGAATGTGTATATGAGATGAGAGACAAACTGTGTGGCATTTATGAGAAATCCGTCAATGAAGATGACAAAACAGTTTCATCCGGAAGCTTGAGGATAATAGGAGGCTTATCAGTGAGTCAGCAGTGCCTGACACATGCGTGCCTGGAAATATGTGTCCCAACCCTAGGGTTGAAACAAGAGGGGGGGGTATGTGACAGGAAGTCAGGTAAATCTGGGAATGTAGTCACTGAGAGGAGACACATTCCCACCTGCTTAGAAAGTCCATTAATTAATTTAGGGTGTTGGCTACAGAGCTAGCCAGCAGGAAGTTGAAAGGCCTTCACCTGTTCAGAATGAGGGAGTTAAGGCTCTATAATTTGTTCAGAGAAAGTCCTATTGTTTGCTGCCTCCAGAAGCTGTGTCCTGAAGCCATGTGGGCTGGGAGCAGGAGGACAGTCAGCGTGTGCCTCCCGACAGGATGTGTGGGCCTGGGAGAAGACCCCCCGGAGTGATGTGTGCCCGGGACGGTAACCAAGGGTGAATACGTCTCAAAGGTGAGAAGACGAACTGTTGATGTGAAAGAAACAAAGGACTGTGTTCCCCTGTGAAGATATTATAAAAGGACTATTGAGTGTCCGCTGGAGGACAAGGAAGTCTGCCCGACGGTAGGTTGGAGACAGACACTTAGGCAGGTTCCAGTTGTGAGAAGGTAGCCGCCCACAGAGGCAAGGATTTATTTTCTGTTTTATTTTATTTTGGATGTTTTGCTGCATACAGCCTGGTGAAGAAAACACCATTTAATAAACCACACTGTTTGTTTGCAAGCACTTGTCGGCTACCTCTCTGGGAAAACGCACCCCCCAAGGGGTCATCCACGCCTACCACCGAGCTAATCCCTCACAATATATATATATATATATATATATATACACAGTGCCTTGCGAAAGTATTTGGCCCCCTTGAACTTTGCGACCTTTGCCACATTTCAGGCTTCAAACAAAGATATAAAACTGTAATTTTTTGTGAAGAATCAACACAACACGTGGGACACAATCATGAAGTGGAACGAAATTTATTGGATATTTCAAACTTTGTTAACAAATACAAAACTGAAAAATTGGGCGTGCAAAATTATTCAGCCCCTTTACTTTCAGTGCAGCAAACTCTCTCCAGAAGTTCAGTGAGGATCTCTGAATGATCCAATGTTGACCTAAATGACTAATGATGATAAATAGAATCCACCTGTGTTTAATCAAGTCTCCGTATAAATGCACCTGCACTGTGATAGTCTCAGAGATCCATTTAAAGCGCAGAGAGCATCATGAAGAACAAGGAAAACACAAGGCAGGTCCGAGATACTGTTGTGGAGAAGTATAAAGCTGGTTTTGGATACAAAATGATTTCCCAAGCTTTAAACATCCCAAGGGGCACTGTGCAAGCTATAATATTGAAATGGAAGGAGTATCAGACCACTGCAAATCTACGAAGACCTGGCCTTCCCTCTAAACTTTCAGCTCATACAAGGAGAAGACTGATCAGAGATGCAGCCAAGAGGCCCATGATCACTCTGGATGAACTGCAGAGATCTACAGCTGAGGTGGGAGACTCTGTCCATAGAACAACAATCATCGTATACTGCACAAATCTGGCCTTTATGGAAGAGTGGCAAGAAGAAAAACATTTCTTAAAGATATCCATAAAAAGTGTCGTTTAAAGTTTGCCACCTGGGTGTAACGCTCCTGCGTTTTATGTATGGTGTGGATTTTCAGCTGCAGAAATATTCCACTTCAGTAGTCATGTAAGAGAAACGCTGAGATACCATTCCCAACTCTCAATGACTCATCATGTGTGGAAGGTCTCAATTCAGCAAGTAAATACACACACTCAATAAGATGTTTCCTAGAGGGACTTATGTATATAGTAACACAGTGT
This sequence comes from Pelophylax lessonae, assembly GCF_965119305.1. NCBI lineage: Eukaryota > Metazoa > Chordata > Amphibia > Anura > Ranidae > Pelophylax > Pelophylax lessonae. The sequence continues at coordinate 274,524,551 of NC_138772.1, read as the reverse complement.
AATGTTCCGGTACCTTTGGTACCCTAAATTACTCTAGAGCCCAAATTACTCTAGCGAGGTATGCTTCAAGACAGGTTAGCATCAAGGCACAAAGCAGTTTGAACGAACACATGTGAGTGAGAGCCGGCGATCTAAATAGCCATCCAGTCCGGCGCTGAGTGATGACAGCATCAGTCTTAAAAGGAAACACACCTATATGTGTTTCATATCTAGGTAGATGGAAATCACCCGGAAATAATGTGATAGGAGGCACTGAGAGTGCCAGAACCTTACAGTACCACCCCCCCCCCCCGTAAGGCCGGCTCCGGAAGGCCTCTAAGGCTGGTTGTCGATATAAGAATCGGAAAAGACTGGTTGCCGATACGAGAATCGGATAACACTGGTTGCCGATACGAGAATCGGATAATACTGGTTGCCGATACGAGAATCGGATAAGACTGGTTGCCGATACGAGAATCGGATAAGACTGGTTGCCGATACGAGAATCGGATAAGACTGGTTGCCGATACGAGAATCGGATAACACTGGTTGCCGATACGAGAATCGGATAAGACTGGTTGCCGATATGAAAATCGGGAAGAAAAAAAAAAAAAAATGGTTGCCGATATGAGAATCGGATCAGGTTGGTAACCGATCTGAGAATCGGATCACTTGTTGCCGATATGAAAATCGGATCAGGTTGGTAACCGATGTGAGAATCGGATCACTTGTTGCCGATATGAGAATCGGATCAGGTTGGTAACCGATCTGAGAATCGGATCACTTGTTGCCGATATGAGAATCGGATCAGGTTGGTAACCGATGTGAGAATCGGATCACTTGTTGCCGATATGAGAATCGGATCAGGTTGGTAACCGATCTGAGAATCGGATCACTTGTTGCCGATATGAAAATCGGATCACTTGTTGCCGATATGAAAATCGGATCAGGTTGGTAACCGATGTGAGAATCGGATCACTTGTTCTTAGGGTGTCTGCTACATGAACCCCCCACTAGAATCGGACGCATAACCATCCGAAGTAATCCTAGTAGTCCTAGCAACCAATGCTTCTTCAAACATCCTCAGATCCTTCCTACATACCACCGTGCCATCAGAAGCGCGTACGCAGTCAGGTGCAATAATCTCAATATTTTCATTGGAAGCTAAAAATGTGCTTGCAAAAATAGGAGTATCTATACCAACATCTGCCAATTTCTGGGTGTCCTTTTCTGATATAGAACGGGGACAGGGCTGGCAACAGCTTTGGTAATTTCCAGGCTGTTTTTCAGGGAAGACCCTTCGGATTCGCCTGGCCTCCATTGGGAGAGCCTTAGGCCTATGGGGTCTGGTTGGGCAGAATGTAATGAAATGTCCCCCTTCACCACAATAAAAACAAAGGCCACAGATTCTCCTGTGATCTCTTTTTTCTTGTAAGGACAACTTAGTATGTACGGCACCAATCTATATAGGCTCCTCATCCATCTCTGTAGGATCAGGGTTCAAATGGGATGTGTCAGAGTGACAAGGCTGACTGTTTAAGGCAGGCTTGGACCATGACCAGGCAGGATCACCATATTTATTTGGTTTCCTATTTTCCCTAGGTAGCCGGGGTCTGTGGTTACCTGGAGCAGGTTTAGGAGTGGGGTCAACGGCCGAAATCCGAGAAGAACTGGATAATGGCATTCCCATTTTTTCAGACTTCCTTTCTCGTAGTCTTCTATCTATGGTGATACTGAGTTGTATCAATGCATCCAGGGTTTTTGGCAGATCCGCTCGGGCCAGCTCGTCTTTAACGGCCTCTGATAGGCCAAGCCTAAATTGGGTTTTCAGAGATGCATCATTCCATTCTGAATCAAGGGTCCATCTCTTGAATTCTTCGACAAAGTCTTCCACAGGTCTTCCACCTTGGTTCAAGGATCTTAATTGAAAATCGGCAGCACTCTGCCTATTGGGATCATCATATAGGCTAATAAGTTCTGCTAGAAACAAGGCATAGGAGCTGAGAAGCTGGTCGTTTTTCTCAAAAAGAGAGTCTGCCCAGGCCCGAGGATCGCCTGTTAGGTATGAAATAATAGTACAAACCTTAATATGATCAGTAAGGTAGGTACGGGGTCTTAACAAGTAAAGTAACTCACATGCGTTTTTAAATTCGCGAAATTTTTTGCGATCGCCTGTAAATACCAAAGGAGGATTTATTTTGGGTTCAGGAGACTGAGCAGAGGTAAGTTGTGTCAGTATAATTACCTGCTGCGACAGAGCCTGATTATCTTCTTTTAATTCAGCAAGTGCGTGTATTAACGCAGTTACTTGCTGTTTTAATTGTGTCACCTGAGTGGTTATTTCTGCTGAATCCATTTGTGGTTCGTTCAATCTGTAACGCTCCTGCGTTTTATGTATGGTGTGGATTTTCAGCTGCAGAAATATTCCACTTCAGTAGTCATGTAAGAGAAACGCTGAGATACCATTCCCAACTCTCAATGACTCATCATGTGTGGAAGGTCTCAATTCAGCAAGAAAATACACACACTCAATAAGATGTTTCCTAGAGTGACTTATGTATATAGTAACACAGTGATGATAGGCTGAAGAGACAGGTTGGGTAGAGATGGTAGAGGACAGACACTTGAAAGGTGGTTCCAATAGCGAGGTATGCTTCAAGACAGGTTAGCATCAAGACACAAAGCAGTTTGAACGAACACATGTGAGTGAGAGCCGGCGATCTAAATAGCCATCCAGTCTGGCGCTGAGTGATGACAGCATCAGTCTTAAAGGGAAACACACCTATATGTGTTTCATATCTAAGTAGATGGAAATCACCCGGAAATAATGTGATAGGAGGCACTGAGAGTGCCAGAACCTTACACTGGGAGACACACCAAACATGTGGAAGAAGGTGCTCTGGTCAGATGAAACCAAAATCAAACATTTTTGGCAACAATGCAAAACGTTATGTTTGGCGTAAAAGCAACACAGCTCATCACCCTGAACACACCATCCCCACTGTCAAACATGGTGGTGGCAGCATCATGTTTTGGGCCTGCTTTTCTTCAGCAGGGACAGGGAAGATGGTTAAAATTGATGGTAAGATGGAAAATACAGGACCATTCTGGAAGAAAACCTGATGGAGTCTGCAAAAGACCTGAGACTGGGACAGAGATTTGTCTTCCAACAAGACAATGATCCAAAACATAAAGCAAAATCTACAATGGAATGGTTCACAAATAAACATATCCAGGTGTTGGAATGGCCAAGTCAAAGTCCAGACTTGAATCCAATCGAGAATCTGTGGAAAGAACTGAAAACTGCTGTTCACAAACGCTCTCCATCCAACCTCACTGAGCTCAAACTGTTTTGCAAGGAGGAATGGGCAAAAATTTCAGTCTCTCGATGTGCAAAACTGATAGAGACATACCCCAAGCGACTTACAGCTGTAATCACAGCAAAAGGTGGCGCTACAAAGTATTAACTTAAGGGGGCTGAATAATTTTGCAAGCCCAATTTTTCAGTTTTTTATTTGTTAAAAAAGTTTGAAATATCCAATAAATTTCGTTCCACTTCATGATTGTGTCCCACTTGTTGTTGATTCTTCACAAAAAATTACAGTTTTATATCTTTATGTTTGAAGCCTGAAATGTGGCAAAAGGTAGAAAAGTTCAAGGGGGCCGAATACTTTCGCAAGGCACTGTATATATATATATATATATATATATATATATATATATATATATAGATATATGTATATATTTATATATCACGTATATAAACAGTTTACTGTATACACAGTATATATGCAGTATCTAACAAAAATGAGTACACCCCTCACATTTTTGTACATATTTTATTACATCTTTTCATGTTACAACACTGAAGAAATGACACTTTGCTACAATGTAAAGTAGTGAGTGTGCAGCTTCTATAACAGTGTAAATGTTCTGTCCCCTCAAAATAACTCAACACACAGCCATTAATGCCTAAACCACTAGCAACAAAAGTGAGTACACCCCTACGTTAAAATGTTCAAATTGGGCCCAATTAGCCATTTTCCCTCCCCAGTGTCATGTGACTTGTTAGTGTTACAAGGTCTCAGGTGAGAATGGGGAGCAGGTGGGTTAAATTTGGTGTTTTAACTCTCACTCTTTCATACTGGTCCCTTGAAGTTCAACATGGCACCTCATGGCAAAGAACTCTCTGAGGATCTGAAAAAAAGAATTGTTGCTCTACATAAAGATGGCCTAGGCTATAAGAAGATTGCCAAGACCCTAAAACTGAGCTGCAGCATGGTGGCCAAGACCATACAGTGGTTTAAAAGGACAGGATCCACTCAGAACAGGCCTCGCCAAGGTCGACCAAAAATGTTGCAGGTGCTCAGCGTCATATCCAGAGGTTGTCTTTGGGAAATAGATGTATGAGTGCTTCCAGTATTGCTTCAGAGGTTGAAGAGGTGGGGGTCAGCCTGTCAGTGCTCAGACCATACGCCGCACACTGCATCAAATTAGTCTGCATGGCTGTCGTCCCAGATGGAAGCCTCTTCTAAAGATGATGCACAAGAAAGCCCGCAAAGTGTAATTTCATGTCACATGAAAAGATATAATAAAAAATTTACAGGGGTACTCACCCCTTTTTGTGAGATACTGTATATATATATATATATATATATATATATATATACAAGGTATTGCCTCTTGCTACCAGTAGTGACACTGACCCTAGCCAAATGCAATACTAGTGAAAAACAGTCAGAAAAAATAAGTAGGGAAAAAAAAGTCAATGGCCTCCACCTGTAAAACCATTCATGTTTTGGAGGTCTCATTTTTGCCCTGTTGGTAATTTCAATAACACCAAAGCAGCTGAAACTGGTTAACAACCCCCTCTGCTACTTAACTGACCAGATCAATATCCCAGGAGTTTAATTGACATGATGCTATACTCTGATTAAAAAGTGTTTCTTGCTTTTTTTGAGCAGTGTATATGTATATATATTTGATAGTATTGGAATAATTTGCTTCACTGCTGCTCAATCAGACATATTTATTGATAGTGTTTACACCAGGAGATGGCATCAAAATATTTGTTTTCTGCTGTAGTCATGCTATGCTATTCAGATTCACTTAGTTTCAGAAAATGAGAGACTTATTTTTTTTTTAATAATTTCTGAAAATAGATTCAAACACAAAGAACATTCTATTAGCTACTAGAATGACAGCGTTCATTGCATGACTCACCAAAACATAATATAGAAAAACAAGAAAGATTGACATGTGATTGCCATCAGTGGCAGAACTAGCAGGGTCGAAGAAGTAATACTGGGCCCTGATATTCTGCTACTGTGCAGGGGGCCCCAGGCAGTGTTGCAAACTGTCCAGTTTGAAAAAACAGCCTGATCCGGACAGGAGAATCAGTCTGTAGATGTGGGGACTGGTGGCTGCAGTGGAGCTGGATGTCTATGACACACGCACAGCCCAGCGAGCACACTCACACTCACTTTGGGCAGCCCACACATTGATTTTTTTCATTTAGGCTTTGTTCACACTGATGCGGTGTACCGCATCGCATGTCAATTGTACAGGAATCGCACCAGATTCTTGTACAAACGGCATGCCAGTTTAGTGCGGGGCAAATTGAGCCATACATTATGTATGGCTCAATTTGCATTGGATTCGCACCAAAAAGGTGTGCAGACCCATGCGATCAGATTCCATTTGATTCCACAGTTCGCACTGCATTCTGTGAATCGATTTGGGGGTGTCATTAACTTTATATTGAAACCCACAGCGGTTTGCAGATCACAGTGTGAACTGCCTGTGATTCTGATGCAGTGCGGGAACCGGACAGGAATAGCTGCAGTTCCCTCACTGCATCGGTGTGAACCAGGCCTCCACCACTGTGTTGACGAAAAAAAAAAAATCTAATGCCCCCATCTACACATTCAAAGTGTATGGGGGAATCTTCCCACTGAGACAGTGAGGGAACTACCAGGGTCACACTTGCAACCGGGTTCTGGCGTTCCGCCACCAGGGGGGTTTCCAGCCTCCTCCTGCTGTCCTGCCCCTGCTATTGACAATGCCAATCTGGTGTCTCTGTCTCCATGGTAGCAGCTGCAGCACATTAGGACCCAGTACTGGTTACATTAAGGGACTGATGACTGATGGGCACATGCACGGGGGGGGGGGGCAGGAGCAGGGGCAGCACTACTGGCTGAAGACAGCTGAGCTCTCTGCCAGTCACCTAGCAGCTGTAACACTGGGTATGCAGTATCACCGCTGCTAGGCAGATGGCAGAGAGCTCAGCTGTCTACAATCAGTAGTGCCAGCTCTCCCGCACATTTGCCTATCAGACCCATTATGTAACCAGCACTGGATCCTAATGCGCTCCAATGAAGACAGAGATGCTGGACAAGCACTGTCAACAGTAGGGGCAGGACAGCAAGAGAAAGTTGGGAACCCCCACAGTGGTGGAATCTTTGCAATCCTGGTAGTTCAGCCACTACATTGGACCCTTATGTGGAGTTCCCTGGTGTGCTGGTGACATATCTCTTGCTTTCCACTACCATGGCGAGGGGCCAAGATGGCAGGAAGGGGGCCAACTGCAGAATACCTGAAAGAGTCCCACTGCGGGACTGTAATTAAAGGCCCCGGGATCAGTGGGAAGGGCCCTGAGACAGATGGTTGGGGGGGGGGGGCCTCTATGGTTTCATGCACCAGGGCCCTGAAGGTGCTAGGTATGCCTCTGATTGCAATACTTGTTCCCATTAGACCGTACTAGATGATTTGTGTGTATGTGTGGACATTTGTGCGTACATACATGCTCATACAAGTAAATGTGCGATTAGGTAGGTGAACGTGCCTGTGACATACCTATTTTTGAGGCATGTAAGTATCACCTAATTGTATGTGGCCCTGCCCCCTAGAGGACTGCTAAGAATTACACTTTCTGGATACCCCTGGGTTACCCTTAGCAACTGGTAGCAGACAAACAGCATTGAAAATCCTAGGCTCAGTCAATAATCAATCCAGGGGATGTTGTTTTTTGTGTTTTTATTTAGAACTGGGATAGGAGAAGGGATGAGGAGAATACTCCAACTATGAATTATGCACAATCTTGAGGACAGCTAGCTGTAGTGTGCAGCATGGCCACTGCTTCACCTTGCTTCTGAAGTAAAGATAATGTAGAAAGTTCCTGTTTAGATAATTCTCTTCAGGGTTCTAACTTGGCACCCCCTTTACTTTCACTGCCTGTGTTTGCTGACACCCGTCCACTGACTCTATCCACTGGAGTGGTCCCCTTTCTGGGCAGACCCCTTGGCAAGCTTCCCTGTACTTACGGACACTGTGTTTACAGAGTTGCTCTGCCGTCTACTCCACTAGTCAGCTTTCCTGGACCTCCGGATTCAGCACCACACTCCTGGTCCACAAGGCCGACCGCCTGTGACCATCATCCTCAGCAAACAGGAGGAGAGACAGCCGTCCTCCTGGGACCTGGCTTCCCGCCCAAAGACCCCTGCCACATGTGCCCTTGGCTTTTTTATAACATATCCCAGGATGCATCACTCTCTGTGCTAACCCACTGGGACAGTTACAAAGCCTGTGTATCATTGGCTATGTTTCTTTCACTGTCCAACAGGCCTCCCTATTGGATACAGTGGGGACACTCCCTCAGACCAGATAAATACACACTGAGCACAATGAGCAGGCCTAACTATCGACCAGGCTCCCCTGATAAGCAGAGAGAGCAACTAGGTTTTACCTGCCACTCTCCTGATAAGCAGGCAGAGCAAATTACACTCCCCACCTAGCACCTATCTAGGAGGGTGCTACATCTATAACTGAAAAGAAATTGCAAAAAACAAGAGGTGCACATTACAAAATGAATGACACAAAAATAAATAAATAATAAAATCTTATATGCTGTCTCTTCTATTTACATCGGAGTACCCCCAGCTATAACTTTTCTCCTAAGCCTGTAATATTCAGACAATTTATGTCATTTTTGTAAAGCTGCTGATCCATTTCAGATATCTAATATGCATATCTATTTATACATAAAAATAAATATTTACACAGATCCAGCCAATTAAAGTGGAACTTCACCCAAAAGGGGAAGTTATGCTTGTCTGCATCCCCCCTCCTCTTTAGGTTTTCACACTTTTTTTAGGGTGGGGGGTGGTAACTTGGTTTTGATAGGCACCCACTACCACTCCCACTTCTAGTCGGATCACATACAGCTAGTTTGGCCCCCTCCTTTCCCCGCAGCCTTCTGGGACACATCATAGGTCCCAGAAAGCTGTAGGGCTATCAAGAAGCACTGTGCAGATTATGAATGCACTGTGAAAAGCCGGCTGTGAAGCTGCAAGTAGTCACAGCCAACTTCCCAAAGTAAACATGCTGTCAGGAAAGGCTTTGCCATAGTACAGAAAAAAGAAAAAGAAAAGAAAAAGAAAAAAAAAGTGCTCTGTGTCTTGGATTATTCTATAGATCATACTAGCAATAGATGGTCATCTCCATGTGGTGAGTGCCGGTCCATGTGGGGCACTACGAGCACAGTGGAACAGAGCAATGTCATTTTAATTTAAAGAGCACCAGCACTTTATCAATTGGAAAATATTTTGTGGGACATTGCATATATTAACACACATGGTGTGGGACTTTGGATGTCTAAGTTTTTATAAAGTTTATGATTCTCTTGTTACTTATGGTATGTGATATTATCAGATATTACACAGTTTTATTTGGTGTTTTTTTTGCCATAGTACAGACGAAGTTCCGAGGCACATACGTATGCGCATGTTTCAGCTGGAAACTGTCCGAGCAGTTGTGCACAGACGTGTGCAGATGAATGTGCACATGCATTCCCAGGCACATGCCTATCACCAATACTGGCACCAAACAGCCTATTAAAACAGGGCTTCTGCACTGGCTAATTGCTGTTGCGTCTACAGCGTTCTGAGTGTGTTCCTAACTCCTGTGCATGACTTCTTATCTGGAACCAGCTTGCTTCCGACCATCCTTGTCTGCTACCTGCCCTGACCATGGCTTGTCCCCAGATTCTGCCTCTGCCTTCTGCTCTTGTCTTATCCGTTCGCCATTTGCTGACATTGGCCTGTGACCCAACCATTCTTTTGTCTGCCGTATGCCTGATGTGCTTGCCCATTACCGATCAGCTTGTCTGATCCTGCATCCAGCCATTCCAGCCTGCTACAACTCCATCCATCTTCTGGCTTCTACTTCCTGCTGCGCCTGTCTGCTCCCAGCCTGCCCTGCTGTTACATCTGGAATTCCTGAAGTGAGGTTTCAGCTACTACCAATGCAGACTACTGGACTGATCATAGGCACCCTTATCTCACCGTGCTCTCACGGTCACTGTTCCATTATCAGTGATTCCTGAGCCGGAGCTGTACAAGAGGCCTTCCTTTACATGTCAGGCTCACTAACCAGGTACGTGACACATGTCGACGCCTGGCCCCAAAGTCTGCATTAAAGTCGGCTCGGGTAATGACCTCGCTGGATCCCTGGAAAAGGTAAGTGTCCTATTATTAAAAGTTAGCAGATACAGTATTTGTAGCGACTAAATTAAAATTTTTGGTTTCTAGGGTGAAGAATTGCTTTAACAAAACAAAGCTCTTGCAAATATTGTTCACATATATTATTTGCTTGTATGCATTTATAATTATCCTTTATAAGGAACCAAAGCTTGTCCTTGATTGTCTGTTGTCATAGGAATGCTGCACATCAAATTTTCTTCAAAGTTGTTTTTCTAGATAGCGGAAAATGATTCATGTCATTTATGACAAAATATTTTCCCATTCCCCTCAGCCCTTTATCTTTTAACATGCCCTGTGACCACATGCAATATACATTTTAAATCATCATAATACGTGTATTCTACGTGTAGTAAAATAGTAGCTTTATAGTAAATTTCCTCCCTAAAGCCTACAAAAAATATATGTAAAAAGGATTAAAAAAAAAGTGCTTCCTAAAATATTGCTATTCTATATTGGATTTCAAAAAATGTAAGCCAGTTCGGTGATCAATGTTAATGATAATGAAGAGAGAGTCAAACCAATCCTTCAATGAAAAGATCATTGGTAGGGAAGCCCTTTGAAATAAATGTGATGCCCTACACGCAGCATGCAGCAACACAGATGTGAACCAAGGGTTTGTTGTTCACATGTCAGATTGGAGGAGCGGTAAAAACACATGGTTGAGCTGTTTTTACCACCCCCCCAACTTCTCCTCCTTTAGCTGCAGAGGCAGCAACTGGTTGTGTACACATGCTGTGGCTGCAGTTGGAGGTATACCCAAAGTGAATGGGGCTGCACTGCAACCACCCCACATTGTGTGCATTGCACGTTTGCAGTGTAGTGATGATTCATTTATGGGGTTAAAACAGGTGGTGAGAAGGCAACATATTGCCTCTTAACCGCCTGTAAAATGCCACTGAAAAGCAATCTGAGCATGGATTGCTTTTCAGAGAAGCAGCAGTCCTTGCTGCTATCATAAACTAGCCCTACAAAAACAGTTCTGATGGTGCAGGAATAGGGGGGCCAGGATTAAAAATAACACACACACACACACAAACAGACACATGCACACACACATATGTACACACACAAACACATGCACACACACATGCACACACACACATACACACATACAGACATAAACAGACACATGTACACACACGCACACACACACAAACACATGTACACACACAAACACACATACAGACACATGTGTGCACACACATACAGACACATGTATATATGCACACATAAAGACACATGTAGACACACACACATGTAGACACACACATGTACACACATACACATGTACACAAATACAAACACACATGTACACACATACACATGTACACACATACACACACATTTATAAAGCTCTTGAAAACATTCCAGCACAGTACCTTTCTCATTTAGCTGACTGTAGGGGGAAGCAGAGAGCACAGCACACTTCCCCTCCCTTTACTTTCACTTTTGAGGCTTACGGAGCTGAATCACAGTGCCAATGTACAGTTCGGCAGGTAATCGGAAGATCGGGCTCATCTGACAGCCCTTCTTTCCCATGATCCGGCGGCACACCTGAGAACCTCTAGCGGATCACCAGTGCGCCGTGGCACACTGTTTGAGAAAGCTGTGTTATTGCAATCAATGAATTGCGTGTAAAACATTTCTATATATTTATTTAACATTTTGTATAATTTTATTATGTACTTTTTTCCTTCTGAAAAGTTTCATAATTAGGGTCCTTTCACACGGCCGCTCCGCTGCTTAAGTCCGCTGCGGGACTTTTTTTTTCACGGAACGGATGACATTTGTGTCATCCGCTCCGTGTGCCCGCATATCATCCCATCCGTTTGCGGATGATATGCGGACATAATGTAAGTATATGGCATTGCGGATGTCAGCGGATGACACCGCTGACATCCGATTTTCCTTCCTTTCCGTTTTTTACACGGATGAAAAAATAGGGTTCTGTTCCATTCGAAAAAACGGAACAGAACTGAAAGGAGGAAAATCGGATGTCAGCGGATGGTATTCCGCTGACATCCGCAATGCCATTCACTTACATTATGTCCGCAAATCATCCGCAAACGGATGGGATGATTTGCGGACACACGGAGCGGCCGTGTGAAAGGACCCATACACATAATTACCTCTCATCTGCAAGAAGTGGAAACATGGGTTTCTATAAATATTATAGCAATAAAAAAAAAGATATTTGGGAAACTATAAGGTTATCTATTGAAAGGTTTAGTCCAGAGTGGAGCTTTGGCTGGGGGTGAGGCATTAGTCAGGCAGGCCAGGATAGCAACAAGTCTTGACAGCAAGGTACAAAGTTGGAATTAAAGGCATGGCCAGGGACAGACAAGGTCATACACATGCAGGCAGAGAATTGCAGAATTGTTAGGCAGACAGAGAGTAGTCCAGGGATCAGGCAAAGTTCAAAAGTCCAGAAATTCAGTAGTAGTTCAGTAGTATAGAACAGTATTTCTCTTTTCAAACAATTTTATTTGAGAAAAGTGGTACAATACAATATCAGCATATGATATACAGAGAGTATGAACAGTTCTCAAAAAACACATGAGGAACACAGTATAACCAATAAGCAGGTAATAATAAAATCGGATAAAGTGTGGTGCAACAGTTATGTCAATAACATAGAAAAGCCACAAGATTCAGGAGTGGCAAGATTGCGGGATATAGTTGTGGTCTCAAGAATAACCTGGGTAAGGGGCCCAGTCACACTGGGTACACAGAGTAGGTACAGGGCTGTAGAGGGTGATGGGGAAAAAAGGGGGGCGAGGGGGATAAGGAGGGAACTAGGGAGAGGGGAAGGGACAGGGCGTAGGAGGGCATAGTGGATGCCCGGAGAGAGTCCCGGTCCACCACAGTGAACTCTGGCAGGCATGTAGGGCATAATAGTGAGGACCATAGTTTAAGAAAGTACAAGGGAAAAACAGTATTTCTCAATATTTTTTCAGTCAAGGCACCCTTTAAAAATTGTGGACAATCTCAAAGCACCCTTTAAAAATTATGGACAGTCTTGGGGCATGCTTTAAAAAATATGGACAGTCTTGAGACACCTCATTCTAAAATGTAAAAACAGTTCTAATAGTTTTACATAATGCAGCAACATCCATACAAGTAGGACACCCAATATTAGAGGTTGTTTATTCTTCCAAAGCAATTGCACTTTTGCAAACTGGGGAGAATAAACAAAAAGAAAGCAGCGCCAGTCTTAGGTAAGTAAAGGCCAGTTCGGTAGGTAAATGGGATCATCCATCTTTTTGTATACCGTTGCAGAAAGGAGGGGTGCAGGGTGCCGGTGGTGCGTGGAGGCTGTTGTCTGGCAGCCTGTCTGATGGTGCTGTGGTGGTGGAGGACTCTCAATGGGGCTCCACTTCCTACTTCCTGTCAGCCCGACATCACTTCCTGTGAGGTGGAGGGAAAGATGGGCGTTGCTAGCTTTCGGAGCATCCGTGCTCCTTCATTAGGCGGTTTTTTATATTTTTCTACCCATTTTTTACTTTCTATATTTTTACCTCTTTACCTCATGGTATGCCACCCACCATCAGAGAGCGCCATGTAATCATTGACTTTTGCAAACTGGTACTGACTAGTGTTCCAATGTTTCTCTTCTCCCTCAGTTTTTCTCCATCACTCAGCTAATGTGACCCCAGCGCTGATGGAGAGGAGCAGGGGAGGGTCAAACAAGGATGCTATGCAGGTGACTGACATCCTCCTTATCAGCCGATGATGCCATTGTTAGAAGGTTGTAATGGTGCACAGTGAAAACCTGTGGCTTTCTGTAACTAAAAGGCAGCCTTCATCCACACGCCGGCTTGTATACCATTTTTGGGCAACTTTATGCATTTTGCCAAGGCACCCCTGAATAAACCTCAAGGTGCCCTGGTTGAATAAGGCTGGTATAGCACACATCCAGGGAAACAGATCCAACAAATGGGCAGAGTGTACAGAAAGTCCTGCAATTTTAGACGAGCTAATTGTGCATTGACTCCAGCTGGAAGGCAGGTGGAACTAGAGAGTCCCAGGAGCAGATATACTAAGCAGGGTATATGCAGAAGCTTAAGTTCCCCAGTGGCAAAGCAAACAGAGCAACAGCAAAAAGGTGGAAAAACCCAAGTTCAAACCCAGGCACATAACAGAAACAAAGAGTAGTGTTTCAGTACCCTAAAAAATATAAGGTCACATGTCACCGCTTTCATTACAGATCCAATAAACATGAGGTCAATACCCCACCTAAAAATCTGCATAAATTTTGGCACATAATCTGATGTTGAGAATCCATATTGATGTAGAGCAGTCATTTTTTTATGGATATAATTTCAAGAGGATGTTTATAACCAGGGCTCCAGATACTTAGAGGGTCTGTATTGATATAAAGTTATTAACAAAGTTTAGCAATCACTTCTTCTTAGACCTCCAGTGCTGGGTAGTTCTTATCTAGATTACCTTGACAATTGCATACTCCTCACTTCTTGATGAATGACAGTGGCATTTTTAGAGATTTCAAACCTCTGTCCCTATGGTCTATTCAGGATATAGTAATGATTCACACAATACAGGATTCCCTATGTAAGCCAGCAGCTTAAAGTGGAATTTTTATTGATTTTGAATGTACTTTTTCTTTTAGGTTTCTATGTTTTTAAATACTGTAGCATGCATTCACGATACTTGTGTCACTTAGAATTATGGGCAGAAGCAGCTGTTTGCTTTCAGACTCTCTCTCTGTTTTCTCTCTCTCACTGTATGTAACAGTATACTGCAGAAATAGGGGTGAAGGGATGGATTACTTCTGCTATGAGTATGTTATGAGCTTGAGCTATTGATCTCTGTAAACAACATTTTTTTTTTAAAGCAATTAAAATTACCAAGGTAAAAATATTAAAAGAGCATAGAGCTCTACCTACTGGCTGGCAAAAAGTGAATATACTGTAAATTAGTCATAATTAGTCATCAAATATTTCATTTTCACTTGCCTAAATACATGAATAAAAATATTTTTGAAGCATTTATTTTTTTAGCCCTGAACACGAAAATCAAAGAATATAAATATAAAAAATATACAGTATTTACACTTATTGATCAGAATGTTCTAACATTATAAACAACTCTCTTTTACAATATCACTTCACAAGAACACATTATCAGTAACAAAGGGTGGGAGTGGCTTGGAAAAACTGTGAGATGACTATCAAAAAAACTTTTGCTATACCATCTATTTACGCCCCTTTCACACTTGCATGACCTAAAAGTCATGCGATTTTCCCGCAATTTTGCAGCATTTTTTTGCTGCGATTTTCCCGTGGTTTTGACTGGACTTGAAGCAATGCCTATGGATCTCAAAACGCATCAAAGCCGGACCAAAGTAGTGCAGTGACTTGAAGTCGCACAGATATGAACGGTGCTCATTGGAAATCATGGGGTACGACTTGTCATGCGACATTGCAGTCCCAAGTCACAGGACAATTCACGCCTAAGTGAAAGGGGTCTAAGTGTTAGGCACAAATCATGTCCCTGATATTATTATTTTTATGCCTCACTGTCATTACTGTGTGCAACAGAACAGAAATGTCATGTGCACATGTTGTTCCTTATTGTGTCTATGGTTGCAACACATATGTGGACAGGTAAATGTCAGACCTCCAGACAACCATCTGCCCCGTACATCCTTCTACATCACAGGGAGTAACACAGAATTTGGCTTCTCTCAGCAGCACAATGCAGAGGGCAGACATCTGAATTGGCACGCTGAACAGCTAAGGAAGAAGAACTCTGTGCACAAGCACAGCTGTGGCTGTCAATCACAGGCTGTGTGCTAGAACTTTCCTCTCCTGACTCCTGGTTTCTCTTGGTGTTGGGAAAAAACTGTTAGAAGTGAGTCATGCTGATAACAGAGGAACCAGGCAGCAGAAAGAAATGACAACCAGAGTTTTGGAGTGAGGCAAGTACACATTATAGAAGGATGTGCTTTGTTCAGATTTCATGTCTGAGGTTTACAACAGCTTTAATGCTTTGTAGATTTCCAAAGGGGACTTATATGTCCAAATTCTGTTTGCCCATAGACTGGAGTGCTCATTAAATAATCTTTTTGCTCCTATGGGGTGAACCTGTGCTAAAATATGGATGTACCTAGCCTCCTAATTTGCCGAAAGTTACCCAGAAGTGAAAGAGTTTGAAATGCTTAAAGGGTAAGTCCACCTTTGTGGGGAAAAAAATAGCAAATAAAGAAAAAAAACAATATAGTGTATACAATTGCGACAAAAATCATATTGCCTTTCCTTTTCAATTGGCAGCTGTTGTCATTTTCTAAAAATGCAATGCAATATGGCTATCTGGAGCTATTTAGTACACAGATTGTGTACTGACCACACCCCAGAAACATAATTTCTGCCTGTGTGATTGGCTCACCAATTTTCCCAGAAGTCTACCTAAGATACAAGTCAGATTTCTGGCATCCCCTGCAACAAAAATGTCATTTTTTGGTGAGATACTCCAAATAGGAACATTTCTAAAGGGATGCAGGTCTAGCAGCTTTCCTCATTAGAGCTCTGCAGCTGCCACAGCTGATAGATAATTTTGAAACCACTCCCATTTGACCCACTCAGCACAGAGGCACAGAACAAACAATGATTTCTTTAGAATGACAAAAGGTAAGAATCTGCAACAAAGTTTGTTAAAATCCTTGTATTGTACAGAGATCACCCAGAGGGGATTGCTTTTTTCTCAACAAAAGTGGAGTTACCTTTGAATTATCTGTCCATCTTTTAAAGTGTCCCACCTGCTACATTTTAGTGTAGGTTACATATATTTTTTAATACCATTAGCAATACACATTTATATTGATGATGCTTTTTCCCTTAATCCATTTTCAAAACTAACAAAGTCTTTATTTCAATATTGTACACTTTTATTATTTAGAGACTTGTGAACAAGCTTGCTTGTGAAATTTCTAACTCCTTTGAAAGTCTTGTGTAATGTTCAGTAAATTGAATGGATAGGTTTTTTAATTGTTCTATCACCCTGGGGTCCAGTTTAATGAAATTAAAGACAATGCCTAGTTTGGAGACAATTATTGAAAGTGCTCAATCTATAATAGGTTATTTGAAAGTCAGAGTATAAAACAGCAAATTTGTTGGACACAGAAACGCTATAATCATAAGGTCGTAATTTCTTGCAGTTTAATTAACTTAAACCTAATTAATTGCTTCCAATTTTCGGTGGCGTTGATGGGATGAGCAATAGCTTGTTGATTATAGCAACTGCATTTCCCTTTCTGAGCTAAATCAGAAAGTATGTGTAATTTGTATGGTCGTCGGAAGAAAAATATTTTGGCTTGGTAAAAATATGAACAGGATTTCAGATTTAAAGTGAACCTAACTACATAAAATGTTTACTTTATGGAATGAATAGAGACACAGAGATGCCTGCACCTGACTTTTTTATTCTGTTACATACAGTATGCAAAGTTTTCTTTATTATGGGTATGGGTATTTAGTATGGGTTTAGGGAAAATGGGTTTAGGGAGACAACTTTGTGTACTTCACTTGATACATTGCAAATGGTTTTGCTTTAATCACTTGCTGACCAGCAACAGTATATACCTGCAGCAGGTCGGCTCTATTGTGCGAAACAACGTACCTGTACGTCATTTTGTAGAATAGCCAGCGGGGGCACACGAGCCACAACAGGGGCGCCAATCTGCGGGTCAGAGACATTGCGTCCACCGGCCACCAGCGGTCAGAGGTAGAACGGTGTTCTGCCAATGTAAAAAAATACTGTTCTGCCTATGTAAACAAAGTTCTGTCAGGGATGAACACAGTGATCTTGTGTTCCTGCTAAGCAGTTAGAAAGCACCCCCTAGAGGCACACTTGGCCCTTTGATCGCCCCTGGTGTAAACCCCTTCCCTGCCAGTGTCATGAGTACAATACCAGTGCATATTTTTAGGACTGATTACTGTAATAATGTCACTGGTTCCCAAAAAAGTGTCAGTTAGGCGTCCTATTTGTCCGCCGCAATGTCGCAGTCCCGCTAAAAATCGCTAACTGATCGCCGCCATTACTAGTAAAAAAAAAATAAACAAATAAAAATGTCATAAAAATATCCCATTGTTTGTAGCCGCCGTAGCTTTTACGCAAACCATTCAATGTACGCTTATTGTTTTTTTTTTACCAAAAATATGTAGCAGAATACATATTGGCCTAAATTGAGGAAGAAATTAGATTTTCTTACATTTTTTTTATTGGATGTGTTTTATAGCAGAAAGTAAAAAATATTGTTTTTTTTTCAAAAGTGTCGGTCTTTTTTTGTTTCTAGAGCAAAAAATAAAAACCACAGAGGTAATCAAATACCACCAAAAGAAAGCTCTATTTGTGGGGAAAAAAAAGGACATCAATTTTATTTGGGCACAGCTTCACACGACCACGCAATTGTCAGTTAACCACTTTAGCCCCGGAGGATTTGGTTGCTCAATGACCAGGCCCTATTTTGCGATTCGGCACTGCGTGACTTTAATGGACAATTGCTCGGTCGTGCGAGGCTGTACCCAAACTAAATTGATGTCCTTTTCTTTTGGTGGTATTTGGTCACCTGTGCGATTTTTATTTTTTGCGCTATAAACAAAAAAATAGCGACTATTTTGAAAAAATAACAATATTTTTCACATTTTTTTATATGAAATTCTCAAAAAAGAAAAATGTAAAAATTAAATTTTTTTTAACATTTTAGGCCAATTTGTTTTCTGCTACATATTTTTGGTAAAAAAAACCCCGCAATAAGCGTATTTTTATTGGTTTGCACAAAAGTTATTGCGTTTAGTAACTACGGGAAAGATTTATGTCATTTTAATTGTTTTTTTTAAACTAGTAATGGCGGCGATCTGCAATTTTTTTGCAGGACTGCGACATTGCGGCGCACAGATCGGACCCCTAACTGACATTTTTGACACTTTTGGGGGTACCAGTGACATTACTACAGTAATCAGTGCTATAAATATGCACTGTTACTTTAAAATGACACTGGCAGGGAAGGGGTTAACTTTACTGGTGATCAAGGGGTTAAGTGTGTCCCTAGGGGCGTGATTATAACTTTCAGAGGGCGTGGCTTGTGAGATCATCACAGAGACATGTGATCCTATATAGCAGGATCGCATAGCCTCTGTGATAATCTAAGGGAGAATGACAGACGGCTGTATTTACGTCAGCCGTCTGTCTTTCTCCCTCTGCTGCGGGAGATCGTGAGTGACTGGCGGCCATTGGAGCCGCCAGTCACATGCGCTGGCTCCCCAGGGAATGAGCGGGCGCCGCAGCGCGCGGGCGGCGGCGCGGGCTCGCCCCCCACAGACGACTGAGTGAGCGACATAGGGCTAAGTCGCTTTGCCCAGCAGTACGGTGGGCGGGGCTGAAGTGGTTAAAGCAACGCAGTGCCGTATCACAAAAAAAATGGCCTGGTCATTAGGGGGTAAAACCTTCTGGTCCAGAAGTGGTTAAAGAATAAATACAGAAAAGGATAGGGGGTTTTACCTTACCAATAATAATCTTGTTATTGAAAAATGACGGTCATGCTCCGTGGTCCAACAATTTTGGAAGGCTATCTTTTGCATTCTCTCTACCCTCATGGACACACACATCCCACCTGACCCCTGTCTCGCCCTCTTAAACACGAAGCCGGATGACGTTTCCAAACGGCAGCACAAACTGTTCTTACAAGTCACGACAGTGGCTAAACAAACCATAGCTAAAGCTTGGAAAACCCCCCCCCAACTACCTCTTCCCGAAGTGAAACACAGAATCACCAATGCCATGATTCATGTAAATATTGAAGCTGTCCTGCTGGACAAGGTCGAGAAGTTTGACAAATTATGGCAACCATGGGTAGACCACTTTCTCCCTCCGAACTTTTTGATAACTCTCTCTTATTGCCCTGAATGGCATCTTCGCGATGCTTATATCTACCAGTAGTTATCCTGCTCCCCCCCCATTTTTTTCCCCTTCCACCTTCCTACTTTCCCCCCATTCCTTTCTTCTCCCCCCCGCCTCCCCCTTCCTCCCCGTTCTTCCCTGATCTTACCCCTCTTTCTTACAACAATATCCCGCCATATGTACAATAATATGTATTTTAATCTTCCCCACAGTGGTTACTTCTCTTCACATTCCTTACACAAATCATTTCACCTTTCTGCTACAGTTTGCCTCCTTTTTGACCTACTGCCAAGGTCTCCTGACCTTACCATGTTTCCTTCAGTGCTCTAGGCCATGTATTGTGACTTCCGATGACAATACTTTCATGCATGCTATATGGCCCACTGAAGGCGCAGTTGCATGCGGGCACAGCAAGTTCCCTTTTAGGGGTGCCCGGTTTTTGGCTGTGTTGGATGGATCTCCCTTCTGGGTCACCACCCACATGGCTCTTGAACCTGTTCGTTAAACTTGTTTGCTTTGTTACTATCACCGGTTTACCGTTGTTACCAATTGTACGAATGTAACCTCTCCTACTTTGATTGTACTCGTTGCGTTGTATTTATTTCTGTTTTTCAATAAAAATGTTTGAACAAGAAAAATGACTATATAGATTTTACATTCATGTGAAAATATACCAGTACACTGAGCACCAGGGCAAATTTGGTACCTTTTGTATTTATATACATAATGTTTACATTGATAAATGAATACATGGGAAACAGTAATATGCCACCAACAGTACTATGAAAAGAAATATAAATCAGTACCTTTTTTTTCTGATCACAAGAACTGGAGCAGATACAGCAGCTACTGGTTAATTCTGGTGAAAAATAATAGGAATGATATAGAACTTCAGTGAAATAGGAAGGTATACATTTTTTAGTGACTGAAAATGTGTGGAAAAGGGGATATAGGTTTCAAAGCCCCCGTTTACCTCATGGGATCACCGCAGCAGGGGTTTCAAGTCTCCCCTCAGGTAAGGGGGCGTGGTTATCAGGGGGAGCCTGGTAACTGCGAGGAAAGGGAACCTTGAAAAGGCAAATAATTTTCTAGAACCTCTTTGGGTTCCTATATATAGAGGGGTCCTGACAGGAATTTGTGCCAATCATCGGTGGAAGGACACGCTGTGGAGCTCACCCAACCCCCCCTCCCTTGCATTTATAATGTCGTGCGTCACCTTTTCATAATGAAAAGGGGGACAGTTTAATAAATACTGATCGGTGGTAATTCAGCTCGAGCTGTAATAGCTGAGTTGAATAAAAAAAGGTATTGTAAGTTAAAGTTGTCAAAGTGATATGGTTTTTGGTGTGAATTATTTAACCACTTGCCTACAGTGCACTTTCACCCCCTTCCTGCCCAGGCCATTTTTCAGCTTTCAGTGCTGTCACACTTTGAATGACAATTGCGCGGTCATGCTACACTGTTCCTTTATGAAATTTTTATAATTTTTTTCCACACAAATAGAGCTTTCTTTTCGTGGTATTTAATCACCTCTGTTTTTTTTATTTCTTACAAAAAAGAAAAAAGACATAACATTTTGAAAAAAAAAAGTTTTTCTTATTTTCTGTGAGTAAATTTTCAAAATAAATAATTTTTCTCCTTCACTGATGTGCACTGATAGGCTGCACTTACTAACGAGGTGGCACTTATGGGCACTGATGAGGTGGCACTTATGGGTCCTGATGAGGTGGCACTGATGAAGAGGTACTAATATGCCGCACTGATGGGCACTGATAGGTGGCACTGATATGCGGCACTGATGAGCACTGATAGGTGGCACTGATGGGTATTGATAGGTGGCACTGATGGGCACTGAGAGGCGGCACTGACAGGCGGCACTGATGGGCACTGACAGGCGGCACTGATGGACACTGACAGGTGGCACTGATATGCACTGATGGGCGGCACTGATGGACACTGACTGGCAGCACCATCAGTCCCCGCAATCAGTGCCCATAGTGCTGCCAGTCAGTGCCTATCAGTGCCTAGATGAGCAGGCACTGATGGGCACTGACTGCCAGCACTATGGGCACTGATTGTGGGTACTGATGGCAGGCACCGTGGGCACCGATGGTGGGCAGTAATTGGCACTTTATGTACATTTTGGGTAATCAGGGCACTGACGATCAGTGTCCTGATTACTTGTACTTGTCTCCCCTATGAGGAGAAGCCACTGATCAGCTGAATAATGGCACTTCCTCATTTACATGTGACCGGCTGTGATTGGACACAGCCGATCACATGGGTAAAAAGTCATGTCATTGACTCTTTACCGAGATCGGGGTCACGCCTTGTCCTAGCATATGACAGCGTCCCAGAACAATAGCTACACCATTGCGCCATCATTTGACGGCGGGCGGTTAGCAAGTGGTTAAAGTAATTACATTAAAACCAATAATAAAGGCCGCGGCCAAAGCTTTGTCCAAAATAAAATGTTGTAGTTATTTATTTAGCGTTTAGCGTGTCTGATGATTGTTAGTGAATGAATGCTGCATGTGATCCCATATCTTCTGTACAATCCAATTGGAGTGGAAGTACAGCCCAATGAAATCTGATGACTTTAAAAAAAAATGTGAACAGTCAGGCAACCATTCGATTTTCATTCAAACACTGTCTACAGATAAAGGTGATATACCTAAACAAATGATACATAAACTTGCCAGGTGTATTCATTCTTGTATTCTAAATAAAAGTAAATACAGATATGTTGTATGTAATAAGTAAGTACACCTTCCACTTACCTCTACCTCAAACCCATGCAATTAGTATCAGGTATTTCTTATTTAATATCAATGATTAGAACCATGGAGTGTGCAGACGGGACCCGTTTTATTTAAGCCTGAAATATTCAGGGCCTGGTGTTCTCTTTGCTACTGACATGTGTTGTGTCATCATGCCAAGATCAAAAGAATGTATTTGATTTTTTTTTTTTTACCACTTGCCGACCAGCCGCCACAGTTATACGGTGGGTAGGTAGGTTCCCGCGAATCGCTGTACCTGTACGGCCGTCCACCGGAGCGATACTGGGGGTGGGGGTGCATGTGGGGTGCCACTCACCAGTGGGGAAGCCGATCCACAGGCCACCGTAATTGCTCCCAGTGAAGAGAGAACAGCGGTCTGCTGTTGTAAACAGAGCAGACCGTTGTTCTCTCTGGTATCAATGCAGAGGGTTCCTCCTATTTAGGATCACAGATCTCTGTATTGATTTCACAAGCCCATCCCCCTCACAGTTAGAAAACTCCCCCTAGACACACTTAACTCTTTGATCGCCCCTGGGTTAACCCCTTCCCTGCCAGTGTCATTATTACAGTAACAAAGCATATTTTTAGCGCTGATTATTATAGTAATGTCATTGGTCCCCCCAAAAGTGTCACAAATGTCAGTTAGGGGTCTGATCTGTCCGGCGCTATGTCGCAGTCCCTCAAAAATTGCTGATCGCCACCATTACCAGTAAAAAAATAAATAAATAAATAAAAATGAAATAATAATATATCTTTCCCGTAGTTTGTAAATGGGATAACGTTTGCGCAAACCTATCAAAACACGCTTATTGGGATTTTTTTTTACCAAAAATATGTAGCAGAAAACAAATTGGCCTAAAATGATGAAAAATTTTGATTTTTACTTTTTTTTTTGGGAATGTTATATATCAGAATGTGAAAAATATTGTTTTTTTTTTTCAAATTGTCGCTCTTTTTTTACATCAAATTTTATTTGGGTACAGCGCC
Source organism: Pelophylax lessonae (assembly GCF_965119305.1). Taxonomy (NCBI): domain Eukaryota; kingdom Metazoa; phylum Chordata; class Amphibia; order Anura; family Ranidae; genus Pelophylax; species Pelophylax lessonae. The sequence continues at coordinate 274,501,348 of NC_138772.1, read as the reverse complement.
GCACAACCGCACAATTGTTTGTTAAATTGTTTTTTTTTTGGGGGGGAATGTTATATAGAAGAAAGTGAAAAATATTTTTTTTTTTCAGAATTGTCGCTCTTTTTTTTTTTTATAGCGCAAAAAAAAAATCACACAGGTGATCAAATACCACCAAAAGAAAGCTCTATTTGTGGGGGAAAAAATCACATCAATTTTATTTGGGTATAGCGTCGCACGACCACGCGATTGTCCATTAAATTAACAAAGTGCCAAATCGTAAAAAATGGCCTGATCATTTAGGGGGAAAATCTTCCGGTCCAGAAGTGGTTAAACAACCATTCCACTACATGGGAAAACAATCTAGCATAGATTTTAAATGACTGCTAATTTGTCCAAGGCTAGTGAGCCAAGTACTTTAAGCCCAAAAGCTAAAAAATAAAAAAAACTTTCCAAGAACTCCAATATTTAAAATATATTTATATAATAGTTTTAGTTATATAACTTAAGTTTTATATCATTTTATAATATAATATTACTTGATCTGCAGGTAATTTTTGCAACAGTTGGTATCAAAGTGCATGCATCTATAATCAGAAAGAAATTGCACCAATTTACTCTGCATCAGAAGTGTGCCAGTAGGGATAGGCCGAACACCCCCCTGTTAGGTTCATAGCAGAACTCCCGAACAGGGGAAATGTTATAACCCAAACGGCGAACCCCATTGAAGTCTATGGGAGGCATACAGGAAAAATAAAAAGTGCCCATTTTGAAGGCTTATATGCAAGTAATTGGCCATAAAAGGAGTATGGGGTCTGGGAACTGCCTTGGGGAACATGTATCAATAAAAAACAAACAAAAAAAAACAATTGTTTTTTCAGGAGTAGTGATTTTAGTTATGCTTAAAGTGCAATAATAAAAAAAAAAATCCTTTAAGTATAGTGCCTTGGCAGGTCCCCTTAATATGCCTGTAAAGTGGCACATCTGTAGAATGCATGAAACATGCTACAGCAAAAAAAAAGACATTTCTGAAGAAAAATAAACTAGTCAAATCCCATTCAAAATGACTCCCAGTTACAATTGCTGGTACCTGGCTATTAAAAAAATAAATAAACAAATGGCATGGGGTTTCCGCTCCCCTCAGTCCATACCAGGCCAACCCCATATTAAGTGTTAAAGGCATGTGGCCTGGTATGGTTCCGGAGGGAGCTTGCTCGCCCCCCCCCCCTTTCCTGACCTGGACCCCACACCTTTTTTTTGGCATGGGGTTCCCCTCCAAATCCATACCAGACCCGGAGACCACGTCCTTTTTTCTTTATTTTTTACTAGCACTTTTTTTATTAATTCAGCTGTCAAGGGGGAAACCCATTGACAGCTGATGACTCATTGGTTGTTAAAGACACCACGACCAGCTTCCCAGCCCCTTTCCTTAACAACTGGCTTACAAAGCTTTGCCCAAATCTTTGTGCAGAATGCACTGTGCAGCGGTCTGTGCATTGCAGGGTGTTCGTCCGGGCAAACACCCAGTGAACACTGAAGCATTTCATGAGAAGAACTTCATATCAACTGTGAAGCGTAATGGTGGAAATGTTATACATTGGGGTTTTGAATTCAAAAAGTCTAGCACTTAAATATATGGAGCTGTTTCTTCAATCAATCAACAGGTAAGTATATGCAATAGGTTCAAGTCCCAAAGATTCTTACCAGATTTTCTGACCCATACACCAGTCAATTGGCCTAATAAGGTTTTTTTCACTCCAACATCTCCATGTCTTCCTTAAACCTCTTCAGACCCTTTCCGGTGTATCCCCCCCCAAAACAAACTCATATAGTGCAGTATCTTCCAGACTATAATACATTTTCTGCTCATATGCTTACATGTGTGCATACCATCATGCATGTGTAAACACCAGTGATCAGTGACTTCATGATTCCCCTTTTGTCTAAATCCTTACCAAACAGAAAAAATGATCATGCCAATCAATCCAAATCTCCTCTTCCTCCCATAGACACCCCCCCCCTTCCTTATTAAAATTCTCTTTACATAGATTTTTTTCAACCCATACACATCAATGGGTCTAATAAAGTTTTTTCCCACTCTAACATCTCTGAGTCTTCCTTAAACCTCTTCAACGCTCTTCAAAAATGAGTTTGAACGATTTTTCGTATAGTGTATGGCCAGCATTCCTGGTTTCTACGTGTAATATCTACATACCAGCAAAAGATGAAGCGTTCTAAGGAAATATAGCAAAAGCACAAGTAAGGCATTCTCTCAATTAAAGAAATTGTGTATTGTTTTGCAACAGAAGTACATTAATGTAATTGTTACATAGATGAGCTGGAATTAAGCAAAATGAAAAGTCAACTTAGCCTTTAAGTGGGGCAAATGCAGACACACTCAGCTGCCAGGGAAAACTGGTAAAATGTGAACAGAGATGACTCATTTGTGGCATTTTCTGTGACGGGTGAACTTTTGATTGGGTTACATGTGAACATCACCAGGATGAGGCAACCAAAAACAAGACATGTATATATAAGGTGGCAAAAATTGCTAGCTTAGTTACATGTGCATAGAGTTCATTATGACTATACAGGATTTTATTTTAGCCAACAGTTTGTGGAGCACTTGCTAAAATGCATACACACATTCCACACTGTATTTACAGGAACATGTACAAATGCAGGAATATTACTGTGCATAGAATAAGGAATTGAAGTGTGTTCTGAGGATCACTAAACACAAAATTCCAACAATACATCCCCCTAATCCCTGGGCACACCAAGACATCTCCCACACTTACCTTGCAAATCAGCAACATCTCCGCATAATAAAAAAAGTGATCTTACTATGTTAACTTGCTGACAACTCTGCGAAGTACTAACACTTGCAAGTGCGTCCGAACATCCTTCCACACACATGAGGATGCATTTCCAGGCCAGGAGCCAACCCGGGCAACCAGTTGTGTGCCATTGTGAAAAGATATGCACGATCGCAAATAAATTCACATTTGCTAACATCTTTTCACAGGTGTTCAATATGCTAATTTTGCTAAATAATTATTTAAAAAATTGTGTTTATGGGGTGGGCAACTGGTGATTAGAGAAAATAAATCCACAATTTGACATGTTTATTAGTTTACTTAGGCCATAGCAAAAATTATTGAAACCTGAAAATCAGCATTGGAGCTGTTAAAAGCTTGCTCTTTTCGTTTTTTTTTTTTTTTCTCTATTGCTTGTGTGTAGAATAAAATTATTTTGTAGCAAACTAGATTTAATAGAGATTGGAAGGTGTATTAACAAGACATTCCACTTCTAAGATATTTTATAAAACCTCAATAAAAAACAAAAAAATTAATTCAAAACCAATTCTAAATTGTATTTGGACAATAGGAACTTGAATTGTTCATTCAATTACTTTGCCCCAAAAAAATTCTTGGCATTTAATGGTGCAACAATTTTCACAGCACTTTACAATATGGTTAGAAGGGTCCGGCTCTGAAGAGCTTACATTCTAAAATAAATACTTAAATTGGACACCTTACTAATTTCGTAGTGTACAGCAGGGACAAAAATAAGGTGAATACTAATAATGTCAAACATTTTAGGGTATAACAACTCTCACCACCCCACCCCCATCAAAGGTTTAAGTGAAGGATTAAACAAAACAGACAAGATATAACATTTTACAAAATAAAAGGCAGCGCAATAACTACACCCCTCCAAATTCACACACACATACATTTCTGGTTAGGGTTAGCAGGAAGCTTCATTTTTATAAAAACAATTTAGGAAACTAGACCGACATTAGGAGAAGTTTAACACCTGAGATCTGTAAGTAAAAATCAAAAGACAAGCGTCAGCTGATGCTCACAAACAAGAAATGCATGGTCACACTGGACAAAGATACACAAAAATCCACTTTTGAGGGCCAAAATGCAAAAAAATTACAGCAAAAAGACAAAACATTCATCAAACCACCGCTGTGGGTCATTATGCACACTATCGCACCCTGCCCGCAAATAATCTGGCCTCTTCTCAGGCAAAGCAAACCACGCTAGTGCAGGCCTTTATATAACATAAGTTGGATTGATAGCACACCTATACCCACCCAGTAAAGGACATGCCCACCAGTGTAATGAATTCTGCTTCTTCATGTATGCCTCAAGTACTCACACCTGTTGATTAGGAACAAACACTCTTGGCAAATGAAAGAATGCATCAGCTATATAAGCATTTGTATCTGTGCAGTGTATAATGGAAAAGATCAAATGTCCAAGTCTCTGGACATGATCAGTGATTTGTTTGGCATGTGGAGGGTACATAGCAGGAAAATGTAAACTTTGTGAGGGCTGCTTCACACAAACACAAGCACATTTGTCATCATCAGCATCCAACATTTAACCGCTTGCTGACCTCGCGCGCCGCAATTGTACGGCGGCAGTCTGGCTCCTGGCTCTCCCAGGCAAAGTCCCGTACATGTACAGTCCCCGCCTGGGAGGAGCTAGGGGGTGATCGCACTCCCGCCCCCGCTCGTCAGCTGGGAAGCTAGTGCATGTGGCAGGCGGCTCCTATGGGCGGCGGCCACTCACGATCTCCCGCAGCTGAGAGAGAAGGACGGACGGCTGACGTAAGCACAGCCATCCGTACTTCTCCCTGAAGTGATCACAGATGTCATGTGATCCTGCTATATAGGATCACATGTCTCTGTGATGACTTCGCAAGCCACGCCCCCCACAGTTATAATCATGCCCCTAGGGTCACATTTAACCCCTTGATCACCAGTACTGTTAACCCCTTCCCTGCCTGTGTCATTTTTACAGTAACAGTGCATATTTTTAGCACTGATTACTGTAGTAATGTCACCAGTACCCCCAAAAGTGTCAAAAATGTCAGTTAGGGGTCCGAACTGTCTGTCGCAATGTCGCAGTCCCGCAAAAAATCGCAGATTGCCTCCATTACTAGTAAAAAAAAAAAAATGACATGAATCTTTCCCGTAGTTAGTAAACGCAATAACTTTTGCGCAAACCAATCAAAATACGCTTATTGCAATTTTTTTTACTAAAAATATGTAGCAGAAAACAAATTGGCCTAAAATGTTAAAAAATTTTGATTTTTTCATTTTTTTTGAGAATTTCATATAAAAGAATGTGAAAAATATTGTTCTTTTTTCAAAATAGTTTATAGTGCATATCATAAAAATCGCACAGGTAATCAAATACCACCAAAAGAAAGCTCTATTTGTGGGAAAAAAAGGACGTCAATTTCGTTTGAGCACAGTATCGCACGACCACGCAATTGTCCGTTAAAGTGATGCAGTGCCGAATCGCAAAATAGGTCCTGGTCATTGAGCAGCCAAATCCTCCGGTCTTAAAGTGGTTAAATATGGGTGCAGGATCACACCATACTTATAAATCCATATCTGGCCAAAGAAAACTGTTACAGATTTGGTGTAAAACTCACACTCTCTTTTTTACACTGTCGTTTATTTTGTTTCCATTATGTGAAACCCATCAGAAAAATAATATCTTGTGAAAAAGAAGCTATAACACCACAACTAGTGATGTCGCGAACATAAAATTCGCCGCTCGCGAACGGCGAACGCGAACATCTGCGAATGTTCGCGAACCGGCGAACATTGCGAACCGCCATAGACTTTAGTAGGCAGGTGAATTTTAAAACCCACAGGGACTCTTTCTGGCCACAATAGTAATGGAAAAGTTGTTTCAAGGGGACAAACACCTGGACTGTGGCATGCCGGAGGGGGATCCATGGCAAAACTCCCATGGAAAATTACGTAGTTGACGCAGAGTCGGGTTTTATTCCATAAAGGGCATAAATCACCTAACATTCCTAAATTGTTTGGAATAACGTGCTTTAAAACATCCAGTGTGTGTATACGATCAGGTATGATGTTGTATCGATCAGGTAGTGTAAGGGTTACGCCCGCTTCACAGTGACAGACCAAACTCCCCGTTTAACGCACCGCAAACAACCGCAAACAGACCAGAACCGACCAAAATGGGACAGGAACTGGGCTTTAAGGGTTAGGGTTAGGTTTAGTGTTAGGGGCTAGGGTTAGGGTTACGGTGAGATACTTAGGGTTAGAGTTAGTAACCCTACCCCTACGCCTCTAACCCTAACCGTAGCCCTAACCCTAATTCAAAATTTTTTTCTGGTTCTGGACATGCTACAGAGCTGAAACTTCACAGGTACACTTTTTAGACCCCTAGACACTGAATCACACAAAAAAAGTTCTTAAAAATTGTAATTTTTTGATAGAGAGCCAATTATTGGAAAAATTAAAAAAAAAATAAATAAAAATAAAAAAAAATAAAAAAAATCTTTGGATTTAGCATCTGGGGGTCTAAAAGTGTACCTGTGAAGTTTCAGTTCTGTAGCATGTCCGGAACCAGAAAAAATTACGAATTAGGGTTAGGGCTAGGGTTAGGGTTAGGGCTAGGGCTAGGGTTAGGGTTAGGGCTAGGGTTAGGTTTAGGGTTAGGGTTATTTTTATGGCTAGGCTTAGAGGGTTAGGGTTAAGGTTAGAGGGTTAGGGTTATGGTTAGAGGGTTAGGGTTAGGTTTAGTGTTAGGGGCTAGGGTTAGGGTAACGGTGAGATACTTAGGGTTAGAGTTAGTAGCCCTACCCCTACCCCTCTAACTCTAACCCTCTAACCCTAAGCACTAAAAATAACCCTAACCTTAGCCCTAACCCTAACCCTAACCCTAACCCTAGCCCTAACCCTAATTCTATTTTTTCTGGTTCTGGACATGCTACAGAGCTGAAACTTCACAGGTACACTTTTTAGACCTATAGACTATAGGTCTAGTCAAACCCCTGATTTGAATACCTTTGAAAAGTTCTAGGGACATTTGAAACAGATGGTTCATGCAAAGAAACACACAAATATATAGCAACTGAAGGAATTTTACATGAAGAACAAAAGTGGTTCATGATACACTGTTATGCACAATGCCAACAAGAAGTGCTTACTTTTTTATGGTACACCATTACATCTATTAATATTTTTCTAGAATAAATAATGGAAAACTGTAAATGTTCCATGTGTCTTTATATGTAGGCACTGTTTTAATGAATATCTAAATGTCTGCCTGTTCAAATACGTTGAAAAAAACACTTTTAACGGGGGTATACTTCGTTTTTCACATAGGTGTTTATCTAAAGTCTTTTTGCTGTTATCTTTAAATAGAGTAGGTTATAGTTAGAGTATAGGAGGTACAGCCTATTTTTTTAGTTTTGAATTAGGAAAGAGTCCAAACTCAAAATCAGGTTTTTACTGCTATCAGTGGCCAATAGCTCCATTAGAGAGATTTTCTTTTCTTTTCTGATCCAATAACATTCATAGAAAGGAAGTCCTGTCAAATCTACAACAGGTACACAGACAACAAGGGTTCTAACTTTTTCAAATTCATTTTCAAGTCTGTGTTGCTGCTGGACATTTACCTTAATTTCTTGTTGGATAAAACTGCGGATAGAATGTAAGCTGAATTCTCTCTAATGGAGCCATAGATGACAGTAAAAATCTGACAAAGGATCTTATACTGTACTTATCCACTCTATCCAGAACATACACTTCAAATATCTGGTCATGCAATTTAAAATCCATGTTCATTTTTTTTTTGTATGGACCAAGACACATAAGGAACTGAGAAGAAATTTCTGAGGGGAAAGCTTCTATTATACAGTTGTCAGCAGAGCAGGTGTCCCTAATGGAAGATTTCCTCTATATTACTGTTGGGGTTTGTAATATATTTAGGCATTTTCCAATATACCACACTTGAGCACGTGATTCTTAAGAATTGCAAATGCATGCATCTGACAAGATCAATCAATGAATATGTTTAATTTAATGTTTCTGTGAAAGCAAAATGCTTGCCCTTATTAATATTATTAATAAGTGATCTTGTTAAGACTGACATATAATAAAATGTAATGTAACGAATATGCATAAAGCTACAGAAATGCTAACATGTCAGAAAAGAAATAAATAATGTAAGTGTTATCTACAATGAAATCTATGACCTCTCAGAATGTGTAATTATTATGCAGAAGTTTAAGCCCAAGACAAATGTTACTTATAGCCCAAGACATGAACATGTCTCTATTGGCCCCCTGGTAATAATGCATGAAAAATGTGGGTATTTATATATACTGGCAAACGTGCCTGTTTAGGTGCAGGAAGGGATGTGAAATCTAAAAATGTCTCTGAAACATCAATGTGGAATATCAGTTTTCTGTCCACTCTGAACAAAGCACTGCTATTTTAATTCAGGAGATTGTGGTATAATCATCCACCTTGGGGAGAGGTTCGTGCATTTATTACACCATACTAGTTTATCGATTAAAAATTGAAAACGTGGCAATAGGAATCTATCTTAACAAAAGTCACATGTTATACGAACATGCATCCAACACTCCTAAAGTTAGCCTGTGGATGAATGGTCTATGATCTTTAACCAGTTCCAGTTCCGGCTAATTCTGGAAAATTCAAAATTTCTCTCGTACATATAAAAATTATATATATATATATATATATATATATATATATATATATATATATATATATATATATATAAAATGTTTTTTGTTGAAATGTTATACATCTCAAAATAAAATGGTTTTTAGTGAACACAGACACAATGTAATACCCCTTTTTTGGTAATATATAAAGGGTGATGTTTTAATGGATTAAATAGATATCTAACATGTCATGCTTTATAATTGCATACACCTGTGGAACGGCGACAAACTATGATACCAAAAAATCTCCACAGGCAACACTTTAACCTCCCTGGCAGTAGGATTCTTTCCGATTTCAGGTGCTGAAAGTACCATTATTTTGCATGTAATTCTTAATAATGAGCATTATTTTAATATAATAAATGACTATAAAAAGGTTAAAGTATGTATGTATGTATGTATATATATATATATATATATATATATATATATATATATATATATACATATACATATATTATATATATATATATATATATATATATATATATATATATATATACACATATATATATTTATATATATATAATATATATACACGTGTGTGTATATATATATATATATATATATATATATATATATATATATACATTAAAAGTACAGTAAAACTGCAGGAAAGGGCATTGGGGGGCAATCTAATGTGAATTTATTTTATTTTGCAATGTATCAGTGTGTTTGGTGTGTTTTAATTTTGAATTTGCCGCTGGTTCGGCCCCCCCCCCCCCTGCGGGCATCACATCGCAGGAAACGGAAGCCGGGGCACAGAGAGCATCGGGAGGAAGATTCGCCGCTGCACACCGCCCGCATACATTGCTGGGTCCCGGTGACAAGGTAAGTAACCCCTCTACCAGGATCCAGCGATGCTTCTGGCGGTACCCCGAGTGTGGCTCGGGGTTACCGCTTTTGGCACTGAAATTTAACCCCGAGCCACATTCGGAAATACCGATAGGAAGGTTAAAATCCTTTACAGTTTAACAGTTTGGAGTGCCACAGGAGGCCTGGTGCTAGCATTATTACTATCGCTCTCATGTTCATGGGAATACCTCATATATGCTGTGCGATCACTGTATACATATGATAGCAGAACCTATGTGCGCATTCGTATTTATGTGAGAGCACGGGGGTACAATGTGCTTTAAAAAAAAAAATTGTATTATTTATTTATTTCCAATTTTTTTTACACTGGAGGATCAGAAACTTCCAATCCATTTACAGTGTAGAAAAATTGGAATGAAATAAATAATATGTTTTTTTTTTTTTAAAGGACCCTGTCCCTTTTTTTATTGAACTTTCTTGTTATCACAAGGGATAAACAAAATGTCTTGTGATAGCAACTGTCGTGACAGGTCCGTTTTATGAAGATATCTGGGGTCTCTTAGACTCCATCTCTCCTCTGGCCTCCAAAGCATCTGATCAAACTAAGACAGTTTATTCTGATGCTTTCACAAGCTGGTAAACAACAAACTTGTAGACAACAAACCGAAGCCAGAAGTGATAAAATCCTCATTGCTTCCAGTTTTGACATCAGAGAAGAGGAGCAGGAACTTCCAATCCATTCCTTTCTCTCTTCTCAGTGAATGCGACCTGACTGGTCGCATTATTCCCAGGCTTCCTGATTGAACAGAAGAGCCCAGGGAAGGCGTCAGATGGAGGAGGGAGGGGACCCTATTCCACTACCTGTAAAAGTAATTGAGCGACTCTAAAACCACTTGGATCACGTTTACCTTGTAGCAAATCCCTAGCACTGAAAAAATATACCTTGTTCATCACTGCAGCTGCAGCGATAGCTGAGATGTCACCCTTACCGTTCCAGGACCAATTTGTATGTACGGATGATGGGAAGCAGTTTCAATGGCGGTTTTGCTTTCAACTTGTAGTCAACTTAGTAATAAAGGTCATCTTCACAGGAAAAGTATTTTTTTCTCCAAAAGCATTTGCTTTTCATAAATGATTAAAATTAAAATAACCAAGGTTAATTAAATAGGTTAAAATTAGTCAATTATATGATAAGATACTGTCTGTGAAATCCTCACGAATAAAGACTATTGATTATCGCTGAATTGCTTTTAAGATTTTATACCAGAAGGACTCTGAATCAGGGACCTTCATTGCCAACATAGGCCATGGTCCAGGTTGGCCTGGCTGCCAGGGGGGTTGCACCCAGCTACCCACATATTATGAAAAATTATGAGTTGCAGCGCTTAGAACATAGAACAGTGAAAAATATATATGTGCATTTATATAGGTGCAAAAAGTATATATATATATATATATATATATATATATATTGACTGGTCCTTCTTGGCTCTATACTGCACCTCATTAAAGCAAGTCATAGATGATGTGATCTTGACTGCAATTGGGGGAATCCTTTCTGTGGAGCTATGGTAGGGGGGTGTGGGGAGCCGTCCCTTCCGGGAGAACACAGTCATTATAGCTAGCGGCTATAGCCGCTGGCAATAACCGCACCCTAGAAATCCAACATGCTTGTTGTACCCAAGTCGATCTATTGACAATTAGCCTGCCCATACATAGATTGAATCTTAACTAGTCCCTGCTGAACCGGTCGAGATTCGAACCATCTATGGCCAGCTTATGCCTTGTGTAGCTATAACAATTGAGCCTACTAGTTTAATATTAGGGCTAGTTAACTGAGTTAAGGGGAGGGGGTGGCCCTATATGATCCTGTTTCTTTATCCAACTTTGTCACAGAAGATACAGAGGTTTTATCAGCTTTTTGACAAATTGTGGCTTCAAACATTTCTCATACCAATAAGTAGTAACAGTGATCCATCCCCTTACCTTGAGACTTAAATTATGTATAGCTACAAAATATCAAGACAATGATATTTCCTTGTTACTGTAAAGGAATACATGGATGTTTAAAGGCCAAATTCTGTATAATAACATAGAAAAATGTACAAGCAAATAAAAACAGCCATTGAACATTCAAGTCCATATGCTAAAATTCTGTTGGGACAAAATATTTGACTGTAACAGAACGCTGCATAGAAATGAAGCATTTTGTCAAAATAATATAGCATAAATGCATTTACAAGGATCTGAAAGAATGTTTTCTGATATTTTTTTTTTTTTCTCAACGATATTCAGAAAACCTTTCATTACTGGCACCATTCTCCACTTCAGCTCTATTTGCTAGAAAGACACTGTCAAATAAAATTAAAGTCACCCACAGATCAGTTTATTGAATGACAGGGCAGACCTCTCTGGAGGAGGCAGGATCACTGCAGGTCTCCACACTGCCAAAACACATATACTAATTATTTCCACGTTGGTTGACACTGCCAGCAGACCCTTTTTAGTTTTATATGCCATCACTGAATTGAATCCTTTTAAGAAATTATTTTCTGATAGCCCGATACAGAATCAGTGACACGTGCTACAGGTTAACATAGAATTTAGTATTATTGCAACAACGCTTTTTGACTGCAAGGCTGTAACTCTGACTTACAAACTATTGAACAACGGCTGACAAATGGAGGAAATAAAAGAGTGTACATGGTGAATTCTTTCACCTAAGGTTCACTGGACTTTTTTTTTTTATGTTCCAACTTAAATGTTAACATGTTAATTAAAATTTTTACCTTGCAAAGTGAATTTTCAGTTAGCTTAGAGAATAGGGGGAAAATATAAGTGATAATTCACATAGCAAAGAATATCCAATGATGTGAAAAAAAAATAAAAGAAGGATTCCTGCTCACACATGACTGGATGATTAAAGTCAGCATAGCTTCACCTCATTTACTAAGTGACACTTAACGATATACTTATTACTTAATTTTCATAAACTGTTTCTTTCTTTGCTTTTTTTTGACAAGGGGGGGGGGGGGAGGGGGGCTTGGAAGTAGGGAAAATTGGCAACACACATAGTGATTAGGGTATGCCCAGGTGCCGCAGTTGTCAATGGGAACTTTTATAAAAATATACGTATTATTAGGTTTAACGACACTTTAAGAATACATATTTGAATACAACTTTTTCAAGCCAGAGTTTAGTGTCACTTTAAGCCTACTTTAGCCTACTTTTTTTTATTTTCCTTGCAAATGATTGGTTATTCTTTGTAAAGTCAGCTAGCTTTACCACCATCACATAGATGTATGAAAATGTATTTTGCAAAATTAACAGTCTCAATTCTTTTCTTAAATAATACCCGCAACTTAAAAAATAGAGGCTAAAACTCTGACAGTCTTTTAAGCTTGCAATAACTATTAGGGGCAGACATGTGTAAGCACTATCCAGCCACCAAACATTATTTCTCTCAGGACACCACAAAAAAAACATGTTTAGACCATAGGAGTATGTAAACTTTGACCCCATTGAAGAATGAGAGTAAAGGTTTCCTGATCCAGCCAAAGTCAGCTTGATTAGAAGACGGCGCTCATCTTTGATACATATGGATCTATCTTTTGACCCCTCATTTTATCATTAGATTTATTGATATGTTCATCTCTCTGTAGATACAGAGCAGCATCAGCTCTTGAAGTGATTCAGATCATGAAACGCGTTGAGCTGTACATGATGCAGCCACACTTTATTTAGATGTAGCTACACACATCCATCTTATCTACCAAGTCTACATGATTCAACTATTATCTATTATACACCTACAAAAAGGTGTCCGATAATATTAAGAGGCAAAATAATAATATATTCAAACACTAGCAGCGCTAAATAAACAAACTGAAGAATAAAATCCAAAGTCCTTAAATGGGTGTTTCCAGGTCATGTGGTAAGTTGGTTAGACACAATCCTTTTATCACAGGGAGGGTGTGAGGGGTCCTGGCCGTAGCACCTGATTTCCACCACCACTTTGTGCTCCCCCCCCTATTCTTAAAACTCACCAGAGGATGGTGAATCAAGATCCTTCAAGGAATTCCACCACTAGATTCCAACATTGGACACTGGACCACTTTTCCTCTAATAGCTGTACAATCTCCTCCGTTGCCAACAAACCATGTAAGTGAACAAGAGTGGGGCGACAATAGTGTAATTCCGCCAATAACGTTTATTAAACACTAAAAACAACCAAATGTAGCCCCGCTCCCCTCAGGATGTCCACTTACAGGAGATAATAAATAGTGAAGGCATTGAGTAGAAATGTAATGTAAATTCCGCTGGATCCCTCTGTACCAAACCTTGTGCAATCTGGAGAGGGCTCCGGCGTGTATGTAGATGTCCTTATGCGACCGCGCACGACGGCTCTGACGCGTTTCGTCCTCCGACTTCCACAGAGAGCCTGTGTGCGCGGCGCGGTCGTAAGCTATTTATAAATGTGCAGGCAAAGGCGCACTCGCGCCAAAACCAGCGTCACCCGGAAGTGAATGCCCATTACGTACTTCCGGTAATGATCACTTCCGGCGTATAGACCCGCTCCGCCCCGCGTCACAGCGCGGGACTTGCGGCACGCCGGAAGTGCGTCATTGATGTAAACATCCGGTCGGCTTTGATGACGATGCTATAGGAAGATACCTCCCTGTGCTGAATGTCAAATCTCGCGTCTCACAGACACGAAATTCCACACATCCCCGCTCATGGGGGGTTGTCATCTAGCCGCATCCTTATACCAAATCACAGGAAATCCAGGATCTTTGGCCTGAAGTGTTAGTTATTTAGAGACATGAATGCAAAAATAAATTTCACTGAATGCCATTCACCTAACACAAAATATATGTCATTGTTAAAACCACACATATAAAACTCATAAATAATCACATAAAAAAGAAAGTTGATTGCAAGTATGTAATAGATAAGGAAAACTTCACATCCCTAATAAAAAACAGTTGGAATTAAATTGTCTCATTTATCTAAAATATAAAGTAATAAATCAAGATTAAAATTTAAAATTAAAAAATTATAATTAAAAGTTACATACGGATATAACATAATAATCACCAAAGGTACCTAATTTTACGGTGATCTCATACACTCCCAACAAAAGAAAGTTAATAATAAAGCACTAGTCCAGTATTACTTTAAATAAATGTGCAAAGCGAGACCTCATATCAACTACTGTCACGTGTTTTTACTGTTCCAAGTGAATAGATATATTCTCCCAGGACATCAGTAGTTGCTTATAAAGCAGTTAATGTCTAGGTCGACATTAAGTCCCTTTGGGTGCAGACTATCAGTCTGGTAGATCCAATTGGTCTCGCGTTTCGATATTTCGCGGACCATGTTGGATCCCCTCCATACTGGATCCACCTTCTCCACACCCCAAAACTTTAACATAGTGGGATCCTTGTTATGCACATTTCGAAAGTGTAGGGATAGATTATGATCTTTGAAGCCATTTTTTATATTAGTAATGTGCTCCGATATCCTGACCGACAATGCACGTTTTGTCCTTCCAATGTATAATAAGTTACATGGGCATTGAATGCAGTACACAACGTGTGTACTGCTGCAGGTGATTAAATCTTTGATTGTAAAAGTAAGTCCATTTGATGGTGAAGAGAAACTTGTGAAGTTTCTTAAATGGGTATTGACCTGTTTACAGGACTTACATCTCCTGCATGCAAAGAAGCCTGTAGAATTGTCCCAAAACATCTTCGGTCTTACGGGGGGGTCCAACACTTTTTTGACCACCTCGTCGCCAAAAGTCGGTCCCCTTTTATATATGAAGGTTGGGCGCTCAGGAAGAAATTCTCTCAAAACTTTGTCCATACAAAGAACCGGCCAATGCCTGTTCACAATCTCTTCTACTTCTCGGTATTGGGCACTATACTGTGAGATGAAACTCCATTCATGTGTTTGCGTTCTAACCTTCACCGAGTCTGTTAAACATTCATCTTGGGATAGAGTACCTATTTCCCTAATGGTGTTATCTAGTTTGCTCTCTTGATAACCTTTTTCCACAAACCTCTGCTTAAGAACTAGTGACTGTGTCCTATAATCCTCATCTAGAGTACAATTCCTTCTGACCCGAAGGAACTGTCCCCTGGGGATATTGGATAACCATTGATGGTGATGTCCACTATGGACAGGGAGATACCCATTTCGGTCGGTGGGCTTGAAGAAAACTTGAGTCCTCAGCCCACCTTCCAAGATGGATATCTCCACATCCAGAAAGTGGACACTCTCTCGGCTCCAATTAAAGTCCAATTTTATGTTGTTCCGGTTATCATTCAATTTGTCACAGAATGACTGTAGTGAGGACTCAGAACCAGCCCACAGGAAGAACAGATCGTCAATATATCTGCGATATAAGATCAGCTCTTCATGCTGGGCTGCATAAATGAACCTATCTTCCCACTCTCCCATAAAGATGTTGGCCAAACTCGGAGCGAATTTGGCCCCCATGGCAACCCCTCTCTGCTGCTGGTAAAACACTTGATCAAACCAAAAGTAATTTCGAGATAGACAAAAGTCTAGCACATCCCTCAAAAACCGCTTTTGGATATCTGGGATGTCGTCCCGTTTGCTAAATGCCCAATTAAATGCCAATAAAGCATCGTCATGTTGTATGATTGTATATAGAGAGGAGACATCTCCAGTAACCAAGAAAACATCTTGGTTAGTTGGTAACTGCACCTCTCTTAATGCTAACAAAAACGCTTTGGTATCCCGCAAGTAAGATTTGAGTTGGATTACACTGGTTTGTAGGAAGGAGTCAAGGTACTCTCCAAGCCTAGCTGTAACTGACTGAATTCCATTCACTATCGGTCTCGCTGGGGGATTAATCTGGTCCTTATGGACTTTGGGCAGCGTGTAAATGGTTGGAATGCGGCTAAAGCTGGGTACTAGGTATTGTTTCTCTTTCTTAGTTATGATATGATTTTCATATCCACTACTCACCAATGTCCCCAGCTCTCGTCTGTATTGTACGGTGGGATCGGTTGGTAAGATCCTATATGTATCCTTGTCAGATAACATTGTGGAAAGTTGGGTAAGGTAGAACTCTTTCTTAAGCAATACCACCCCGCCTCCCTTATCTGCCGGCCGTACAATAACATCCTTTCTTTTTTCAAGAGCCTCCAGCCCCTCTTGTATGTGCCTTGGATTTACACCCTTCTTATTGGGTATTTGCCTCAGATCTTTAATTACGAGGTTTTTAAATACCTCTATATGTTGATTGGATGACTGTTGGGGGTTAAAAAGCGATTTGTTCTTAAGGCCGCTATCAGTACCCACTGTATAGTTGGCCAAACCAGCTTTAGGGGCTCCTATCACTCTTGCGGGATTCAAATAGTATTTTTTAAGGTTAATCTTCCTTACAAACTTGTGCAAATCTATGTACACGTTAAACTTATTAACGGGCCTTTGCTTAGCACACTTCAGACCAGCATGTAAAATGTTAATTTCTTTATCAGTCAGAGATACTTCAGCCAAGTTGTAAATTCCATCTAATCGCTGTCCAATCTTCTTTTTTTGTTCCCTGCGTCCTGCTCTACATCCTCTCGCGGACGGTCTCTTATGGGTGGCTGGAGATCCAATTGTGGCCTCCAATGAGGGTTGTAAATTCCCTGTGTTTGTGGAGGGCCCCAATAATGGGGTTTCCCCCGCCAGGGTTTGCCGCCCCTTCTCCCACCCCTGCCTCTTCCCCCTCTCCATGGAAAAGGGTGGGGAGGGTTTGGGGGGGGAGGATTGTACTCACTGTATTGGGTTAAGGGATCATATCTATTTTGAGTGGGGACCCTATAGGGGGAATCCCATCTCGTATTGGACTGATGTCCCGGTCTTTCACCAGGGTCTAATCGTTGATTCCAATTCCCGACTGCAGCTCCTCTATTATTAGTTTTATTAGGATTTTTTGGGCGTACATCTTGCGAGCCAGGGGCAGGTCTTGACACCACTCTAGGGGTACTAGGTCCTGAAGTGGTTACTTGGACATTAGATTGTCCACTTGGCATACTTTCATTAGTGGGTGGTCTCTGATTAGAGACTATCCCTGGATTTTGCCAGAGATATATAGAGTTGTTTTTAAAGTCCCCTGAATCCCTATAGTATTTTTTTACCTTCTTTTTGTGTGTATCTTTATCAATTTTCTGTAATTTTTTCTTTATATCCGCATTAAATTTTAAAACAACTGGTGAATCCTTATCCTTATCTAAAACATTTTTCAAATCCGCAATCTTCTTTTCTAGAGTCTTCATTTTTAATTTCTTTCTTTTCAAAATTAATTCCTGTAATTTGACACCTACATTATTAAAAAAATCCAGCCATTCTTTAGAGGAATTAGCATCATCGAGGGCATCTTGCGGAGTCACCTCCCACCTGAGGCTCCTCATGATGATTTTTTCTTTTATGTACTTTTCAAAAGTACAGATGTCCCACCATGTCCTCACTTGTTTCTCCAGGGTATAACCCAAGATATTCAAGTTGGACATGAGGTCCTGTGAAGCATCAGTTTCTAACACTTCAGTAAATATATCATCAATTTCAAGTTGCCTATCTTGTAAGAATGATATTGCATCCATAGCAGCGGGGTTAAAATTAAAATATGGACAATAAGGAGTGATAAATATATGAAAATTAAAATCCTATAAATACACTCACCCTGCGCTAAAATAAATAAGAAGGCACAAGAATAAAATCAATAATAACGACTTGACGTCAAAGCAGCTGCTATAAAAGATATGATCAACTACAAAAAGGTGTCCGATAATATTAAGAGGCAAAATAATAATATATTCAAACACTAGCAGCGCTAAATAAACAAACTGAAGAATAAAATCCAAAGTCCTTAAATGGGTGTTTCCAGGTCATGTGGTAAGTTGGTTAGACACAATCCTTTTATCACAGGGAGGGTGTGAGGGGTCCTGGCCGTAGCACCTGATTTCCACCACCACTTTGTGCTCCCCCCCCTATTCTTAAAACTCACCAGAGGATGGTGAATCAAGATCCTTCAAGGAATTCCACCACTAGATTCCAACATTGGACACTGGACCACTTTTCCTCTAATAGCTGTACAATCTCCTCCGTTGCCAACAAACCATGTAAGTGAACAAGAGTGGGGCGACAATAGTGTAATTCCGCCAATAACGTTTATTAAACACTAAAAACAACCAAATGTAGCCCCGCTCCCCTCAGGATGTCCACTTACAGGAGATAATAAATAGTGAAGGCATTGAGTAGAAATGTAATGTAAATTCCGCTGGATCCCTCTGTACCAAACCTTGTGCAATCTGGAGAGGGCTCCGGCGTGTATGTAGATGTCCTTATGCGACCGCGCACGACGGCTCTGACGCGTTTCGTCCTCCGACTTCCACAGAGAGCCCGTGTGCGCGGCGCGGTCGTAAGCTATTTATAAATGTGCAGGCAAAGGCGCACTCGCGCCAAAACCAGCGTCACCCGGAAGTGAATGCCCATTACGTACTTCCGGTAATGATCACTTCCGGCGTATAGACCCGCTCCGCCCCGCGTCACAGCGCGGGACTTGCGGCACGCCGGAAGTGCGTCATTGATGTAAACATCCGGTCGGCTTTGATGACGATGCTATAGGAAGATACCTCCCTGTGCTGAATGTCAAATCTCGCGTCTCACAGACACGAAATTCCACACATCCCCGCTCATGGGGGGTTGTCATCTAGCCGCATCCTTATACCAAATCACAGGAAATCCAGGATCTTTGGCCTGAAGTGTTAGTTATTTAGAGACATGAATGCAAAAATAAATTTCACTGAATGCCATTCACCTAACACAAAATATATGTCATTGTTAAAACCACACATATAAAACTCATAAATAATCACATAAAAAAGAAAGTTGATTGCAAGTATGTAATAGATAAGGAAAACTTCACATCCCTAATAAAAAACAGTTGGAATTAAATTGTCTCATTTATCTAAAATATAAAGTAATAAATCAAGATTAAAATTTAAAATTAAAAAATTATAATTAAAAGTTACATACGGATATAACATAATAATCACCAAAGGTACCTAATTTTACGGTGATCTCATACACTCCCAACAAAAGAAAGTTAATAATAAAGCACTAGTCCAGTATTACTTTAAATAAATGTGCAAAGCGAGACCTCATATCAACTACTGTCACGTGTTTTTACTGTTCCAAGTGAATAGATATATTCTCCCAGGACATCAGTAGTTGCTTATAAAGCAGTTAATGTCTAGGTCGACATTAAGTCCCTTTGGGTGCAGACTATCAGTCTGGTAGATCCAATTGGTCTCGCGTTTCGATATTTCGCGGACCATGTTGGATCCCCTCCATACTGGATCCACCTTCTCCACACCCCAAAACTTTAACATAGTGGGATCCTTGTTATGCACATTTCGAAAGTGTAGGGATAGATTATGATCTTTGAAGCCATTTTTTATATTAGTAATGTGCTCCGATATCCTGACCGACAATGCACGTTTTGTCCTTCCAATGTATAATAAGTTACATGGGCATTGAATGCAGTACACAACGTGTGTACTGCTGCAGGTGATTAAATCTTTGATTGTAAAAGTAAGTCCATTTGATGGTGAAGAGAAACTTGTGAAGTTTCTTAAATGGGTATTGACCTGTTTACAGGACTTACATCTCCTGCATGCAAAGAAGCCTGTAGAATTGTCCCAAAACATCTTCGGTCTTACGGGGGGGTCCAACACTTTTTTGACCACCTCGTCGCCAAAAGTCGGTCCCCTTTTATATATGAAGGTTGGGCGCTCAGGAAGAAATTCTCTCAAAACTTTGTCCATACAAAGAACCGGCCAATGCCTGTTCACAATCTCTTCTACTTCTCGGTATTGGGCACTATACTGTGAGATGAAACTCCATTCATGTGTTTGCGTTCTAACCTTCACCGAGTCTGTTAAACATTCATCTTGGGATAGAGTACCTATTTCCCTAATGGTGTTATCTAGTTTGCTCTCTTGATAACCTTTTTCCACAAACCTCTGCTTAAGAACTAGTGACTGTGTCCTATAATCCTCATCTAGAGTACAATTCCTTCTGACCCGAAGGAACTGTCCCCTGGGGATATTGGATAACCATTGATGGTGATGTCCACTATGGACAGGGAGATACCCATTTCGGTCGGTGGGCTTGAAGAAAACTTGAGTCCTCAGCCCACCTTCCAAGATGGATATCTCCACATCCAGAAAGTGGACACTCTCTCGGCTCCAATTAAAGTCCAATTTTATGTTGTTCCGGTTATCATTCAATTTGTCACAGAATGACTGTAGTGAGGACTCAGAACCAGCCCACAGGAAGAACAGATCGTCAATATATCTGCGATATAAGATCAGCTCTTCATGCTGGGCTGCATAAATGAACCTATCTTCCCACTCTCCCATAAAGATGTTGGCCAAACTCGGAGCGAATTTGGCCCCCATGGCAACCCCTCTCTGCTGCTGGTAAAACACTTGATCAAACCAAAAGTAATTTCGAGATAGACAAAAGTCTAGCACATCCCTCAAAAACCGCTTTTGGATATCTGGGATGTCGTCCCGTTTGCTAAATGCCCAATTAAATGCCAATAAAGCATCGTCATGTTGTATGATTGTATATAGAGAGGAGACATCTCCAGTAACCAAGAAAACATCTTGGTTAGTTGGTAACTGCACCTCTCTTAATGCTAACAAAAACGCTTTGGTATCCCGCAAGTAAGATTTGAGTTGGATTACACTGGTTTGTAGGAAGGAGTCAAGGTACTCTCCAAGCCTAGCTGTAACTGACTGAATTCCATTCACTATCGGTCTCGCTGGGGGATTAATCTGGTCCTTATGGACTTTGGGCAGCGTGTAAATGGTTGGAATGCGGCTAAAGCTGGGTACTAGGTATTGTTTCTCTTTCTTAGTTATGATATGATTTTCATATCCACTACTCACCAATGTCCCCAGCTCTCGTCTGTATTGTACGGTGGGATCGGTTGGTAAGATCCTATATGTATCCTTGTCAGATAACATTGTGGAAAGTTGGGTAAGGTAGAACTCTTTCTTAAGCAATACCACCCCGCCTCCCATATTTTAATTTTAACCCCGCTGCTATGGATGCAATATCATTCTTACAAGATAGGCAACTTGAAATTGATGATATATTTACTGAAGTGTTAGAAACTGATGCTTCACAGGACCTCATGTCCAACTTGAATATCTTGGGTTATACCCTGGAGAAACAAGTGAGGACATGGTGGGACATCTGTACTTTTGAAAAGTACATAAAAGAAAAAATCATCATGAGGAGCCTCAGGTGGGAGGTGACTCCGCAAGATGCCCTCGATGATGCTAATTCCTCTAAAGAATGGCTGGATTTTTTTAATAATGTAGGTGTCAAATTACAGGAATTAATTTTGAAAAGAAAGAAATTAAAAATGAAGACTCTAGAAAAGAAGATTGCGGATTTGAAAAATGTTTTAGATAAGGATAAGGATTCACCAGTTGTTTTAAAATTTAATGCGGATATAAAGAAAAAATTACAGAAAATTGATAAAGATACACACAAAAAGAAGGTAAAAAAATACTATAGGGATTCAGGGGACTTTAAAAACAACTCTATATATCTCTGGCAAAATCCAGGGATAGTCTCTAATCAGAGACCACCCACTAATGAAAGTATGCCAAGTGGACAATCTAATGTCCAAGTAACCACTTCAGGACCTAGTACCCCTAGAGTGGTGTCAAGACCTGCCCCTGGCTCGCAAGATGTACGCCCAAAAAATCCTAATAAAACTAATAATAGAGGAGCTGCAGTCGGGAATTGGAATCAACGATTAGACCCTGGTGAAAGACCGGGACATCAGTCCAATACGAGATGGGATTCCCCCTATAGGGTCCCCACTCAAAATAGATATGATCCCTTAACCCAATACAGTGAGTACAATCCTCCCCCCCCAAACCCTCCCCACCCTTTTCCATGGAGAGGGGGAAGAGGCAGGGGTGGGAGAAGGGGCGGCAAACCCTGGCGGGGGAAACCCCATTATTGGGGCCCTCCACAAACACAGGGAATTTACAACCCTCATTGGAGGCCACAATTGGATCTCCAGCCACCCATAAGAGACCGTCCGCGAGAGGATGTAGAGCAGGACGCAGGGAACAAAAAAAGAAGATTGGACAGCGATTAGATGGAATTTACAACTTGGCTGAAGTATCTCTGACTGATAAAGAAATTAACATTTTACATGCTGGTCTGAAGTGTGCTAAGCAAAGGCCCGTTAATAAGTTTAACGTGTACATAGATTTGCACAAGTTTGTAAGGAAGATTAACCTTAAAAAATACTATTTGAATCCCGCAAGAGTGATAGGAGCCCCTAAAGCTGGTTTGGCCAACTATACAGTGGGTACTGATAGCGGCCTTAAGAACAAATCGCTTTTTAACCCCCAACAGTCATCCAATCAACATATAGAGGTATTTAAAAACCTCGTAATTAAAGATCTGAGGCAAATACCCAATAAGAAGGGTGTAAATCCAAGGCACATACAAGAGGGGCTGGAGGCTCTTGAAAAAAGAAAGGATGTTATTGTACGGCCGGCAGATAAGGGAGGCGGGGTGGTATTGCTTAAGAAAGAGTTCTACCTTACCCAACTTTCCACAATGTTATCTGACAAGGATACATATAGGATCTTACCAACCGATCCCACCGTACAATACAGACGAGAGCTGGGGACATTGGTGAGTAGTGGATATGAAAATCATATCATAACTAAGAAAGAGAAACAATACCTAGTACCCAGCTTTAGCCGCATTCCAACCATTTACACGCTGCCCAAAGTCCATAAGGACCAGATTAATCCCCCAGCGAGACCGATAGTGAATGGAATTCAGTCAGTTACAGCTAGGCTTGGAGAGTACCTTGACTCCTTCCTACAAACCAGTGTAATCCAACTCAAATCTTACTTGCGGGATACCAAAGCGTTTTTGTTAGCATTAAGAGAGGTGCAGTTACCAACTAACCAAGATGTTTTCTTGGTTACTGGAGATGTCTCCTCTCTATATACAATCATACAACATGACGATGCTTTATTGGCATTTAATTGGGCATTTAGCAAACGGGACGACATCCCAGATATCCAAAAGCGGTTTTTGAGGGATGTGCTAGACTTTTGTCTATCTCGAAATTACTTTTGGTTTGATCAAGTGTTTTACCAGCAGCAGAGAGGGGTTGCCATGGGGGCCAAATTCGCTCCGAGTTTGGCCAACATCTTTATGGGAGAGTGGGAAGATAGGTTCATTTATGCAGCCCAGCATGAAGAGCTGATCTTATATCGCAGATATATTGACGATCTGTTCTTCCTGTGGGCTGGTTCTGAGTCCTCACTACAGTCATTCTGTGACAAATTGAATGATAACAGGAACAACATAAAATTGGACTTTAATTGGAGCCGAGAGAGTGTCCACTTTCTGGATGTGGAGATATCCATCTTGGAAGGTGGGCTGAGGACTCAAGTTTTCTTCAAGCCCACCGACCGAAATGGGTATCTCCCTGTCCATAGTGGACATCACCATCAATGGTTATCCAATATCCCCAGGGGACAGTTCCTTCGGGTCAGAAGGAATTGTACTCTAGATGAGGATTATAGGACACAGTCACTAGTTCTTAAGCAGAGGTTTGTGGAAAAAGGTTATCAAGAGAGCAAACTAGATAACACCATTAGGGAAATAGGTACTCTATCCCAAGATGAATGTTTAACAGACTCGGTGAAGGTTAGAACGCAAACACATGAATGGAGTTTCATCTCACAGTATAGTGCCCAATACCGAGAAGTAGAAGAGATTGTGAACAGGCATTGGCCGGTTCTTTGTATGGACAAAGTTTTGAGAGAATTTCTTCCTGAGCGCCCAACCTTCATATATAAAAGGGGACCGACTTTTGGCGACGAGGTGGTCAAAAAAGTGTTGGACCCCCCCGTAAGACCGAAGATGTTTTGGGACAATTCTACAGGCTTCTTTGCATGCAGGAGATGTAAGTCCTGTAAACAGGTCAATACCCATTTAAGAAACTTCACAAGTTTCTCTTCACCATCAAATGGACTTACTTTTACAATCAAAGATTTAATCACCTGCAGCAGTACACACGTTGTGTACTGCATTCAATGCCCATGTAACTTATTATACATTGGAAGGACAAAACGTGCATTGTCGGTCAGGATATCGGAGCACATTACTAATATAAAAAATGGCTTCAAAGATCATAATCTATCCCTACACTTTCGAAATGTGCATAACAAGGATCCCACTATGTTAAAGTTTTGGGGTGTGGAGAAGGTGGATCCAGTATGGAGGGGATCCAACATGGTCCGCGAAATATCGAAACGCGAGACCAATTGGATCTACCAGACTGATAGTCTGCACCCAAAGGGACTTAATGTCGACCTAGACATTAACTGCTTTATAAGCAACTACTGATGTCCTGGGAGAATATATCTATTCACTTGGAACAGTAAAAACACGTGACAGTAGTTGATATGAGGTCTCGCTTTGCACATTTATTTAAAGTAATACTGGACTAGTGCTTTATTATTAACTTTCTTTTGTTGGGAGTGTATGAGATCACCGTAAAATTAGGTACCTTTGGTGATTATTATGTTATATCCGTATGTAACTTTTAATTATAATTTTTTAATTTTAAATTTTAATCTTGATTTATTACTTTATATTTTAGATAAATGAGACAATTTAATTCCAACTGTTTTTTATTAGGGATGTGAAGTTTTCCTTATCTATTACATACTTGCAATCAACTTTCTTTTTTATGTGATTATTTATGAGTTTTATATGTGTGGTTTTAACAATGACATATATTTTGTGTTAGGTGAATGGCATTCAGTGAAATTTATTTTTGCATTCATGTCTCTAAATAACTAACACTTCAGGCCAAAGATCCTGGATTTCCTGTGATTTGGTATAAGGATGCGGCTAGATGACAACCCCCCATGAGCGGGGATGTGTGGAATTTCGTGTCTGTGAGACGCGAGATTTGACATTCAGCACAGGGAGGTATCTTCCTATAGCATCGTCATCAAAGCCGACCGGATGTTTACATCAATGACGCACTTCCGGCGTGCCGCAAGTCCCGCGCTGTGACGCGGGGCGGAGCGGGTCTATACGCCGGAAGTGATCATTACCGGAAGTACGTAATGGGCATTCACTTCCGGGTGACGCTGGTTTTGGCGCGAGTGCGCCTTTGCCTGCACATTTATAAATAGCTTACGACCGCGCCGCGCACACGGGCTCTCTGTGGAAGTCGGAGGACGAAACGCGTCAGAGCCGTCGTGCGCGGTCGCATAAGGACATCTACATACACGCCGGAGCCCTCTCCAGATTGCACAAGGTTTGGTACAGAGGGATCCAGCGGAATTTACATTACATTTCTACTCAATGCCTTCACTATTTATTATCTCCTGTAAGTGGACATCCTGAGGGGAGCGGGGCTACATTTGGTTGTTTTTAGTGTTTAATAAACGTTATTGGCGGAATTAAACTATTGTCGCCCCACTCTTGTTCACTTACATGGTTTGTTGGCAACGGAGGAGATTGTACAGCTATTAGAGGAAAAGTGGTCCAGTGTCCAATGTTGGAATCTAGTGGTGGAATTCCTTGAAGGATCTTGATTCACCATCCTCTGGTGAGTTTTAAGAATAGGGGGGGGAGCACAAAGTGGTGGTGGAAATCAGGTGCTACGGCCAGGACCCCTCACACCCTCCCTGTGATAAAAGGATTGTGTCTAACCAACTTACCACATGACCTGGAAACACCCATTTAAGGACTTTGGATTTTATTCTTCAGTTTGTTTATTTAGCGCTGCTAGTGTTTGAATATATTATTATTTTGCCTCTTAATATTATCGGACACCTTTTTGTAGTTGATCATATCTTTTATAGCAGCTGCTTTGACGTCAAGTCGTTATTATTGATTTTATTCTTGTGCCTTCTTATTTATTTTAGCGCAGGGTGAGTGTATTTATAGGATTTTAATTTTCATATATTTATCACTCCTTATTGTCCATATTATCTATTATAATCTCTCAACATATGGAGCACTACCAGTGATGTTTTACATATTGTTTTTATGTTTTGTACTGCTATTTTGTATTTTTGTGTGTACATACATGAATCTGAATTATTTATGTAATTCTACATGTAATGTTTAACCATTGACATGTATACATTGTATTGTGCCATTTTATGACATTACATATTTGATACATATTTCTTAGTCAGAATTTTTTCAGTTGCATCATTTAAAGTCCCAAATTCCCCTCTTATTGTTTTGATACATATAGATGGACAGATTTCTCCCCAAAATAGGAGATGCGGCCATCTTAGCTGAATCAGCTTAGCCAACATAAAAAAATAAGAATAGGTAAGCGCGTAGAATGCATGTAAAAAAATTAATATTTCAGAATTTGCAATCTGAAAAAGTCAATAAATCCATCATGTATCCAATATTATAAGGTGCTTTTTGCCCTATAAAGAAGAACGCACAGTAAAAAAAAAATCATATGTAAATAGTTGGTTTGGGCTGCTCATTCTTAAGAATTACATGCAAAATAATGGTACCGCTTTCAGCATCTAAAATCAGAAAGAATCATACCGCCAGGGAGGTTAAAGTGTTACTAAACCCACAACAGTAAACTCAGTCTGTATATGCAGCAAAGCATGCTTGTTATGCTCACTGTGAAACCTAGGGTGATAATCCTCTGCATGGTGTATGAAGGCTGTGTGATCCTGTCTTCTCTGATCCTCCTCACCTTTCACTAGGCGTCACATGCTCAGTTTGGACTGTATTGCTAGAAATTTTTTTTTTTCTTGGGAGAGTGCATGTGATTACCACAGGGCAAATCCGCACTCTCCAGAAAGAGGGTCAGGGGAGAATAAAAACTCCTCCTACAAGCTTAAACTAAACAGCGATACCAGTCATAAAATGGGTATATACTGCTGATGAGAAAAGGTATTTAGCAGTTTATGGTTACTAAAATAATTGCATTTCCATGTCCTGTATACGGTGGGAGACCGGATATAGTGAATGCAGGGTCCCGGGATTAGTAACACTTTAGGGGTCAATGCATGCTAGTGTTTTTAATAAGCTAAAAATAGAAGAAAAAAAAGCCAATTGGATGAAAAATGCTGATAATAGCATTTTTGTGCACGCTTCTAGTAGCATTTAATAGCTTTTAGGAGCTTTTAGGAGCATTATCAGTTTATTAGCATTTTTGTAGTACACAAAGAAAAAAAAAAAGCTAAAAAAACTGTTAGGAGCATTTTAGTAGCATGTAAAAGCAGTTAGGAGCATTTAGGAGCATTCAGCTTTTTTTCCTGCTAGTAAAATGCTCCAAAAACTGTAAAAACATTTTTTTTTCTGCTCCTAGAGGCTGAAGCGCTAACAATGCTAATAGCCTAAGACGGTGTGCATGGACACATAGAATAACACTATTTAGCTTCTAGGAGCAGAAAAAATATGATAATAAGAGCTTCTATGAGTTTAAAAATACGCTAGTGTGCATGGAGCCTTAAAAAAAAAAAAAAATGAGCAGCTACAAATACTTTTAACAAAAGGATAATTATATTTCGAGGCATCCAGTGCTGTCTTCACCTGGGCTGGTTCTTCGCCGGTCTTTACTTCCCTAGTTCCACCATGTTGACTTTGGGCTTCCCACTGCACATACACGAGCCCTGTAAATGGTCTTGCAGCCTTCTGGGACCTGTGAATTGTCCTGGGAGGCTTTGGCTAGGGCGAACTTTAGTGGGAGCAGGTATCTGTCAAAATTAGGTACCCTTTTACCCCCCTAGATCTTAACATCTTCTCAGCTTCTATTTTAGCACTGATCTATTACTGTAACTGGTTCCCACAAAGTGTCAAAAGTGTCAGTTATTGTCAGATTGCCTTCCATACTATCGCAGTCCCATTATAAGTCGCTGATCACTGCTGTTACTAGTATATAAAAAAATATATATATACTGTATACACCCTAGTTTTTAGACACTATAAATGTTGTGCATACCACTCAATATACACCTATTGGGATTTTTTTTTTTTTACCAAAAATATGTAGCAGAATACACATTGATCTAAATTTATGAAGAAATTAGATTAGAATAAAAAAAATTTAATTGGATGTGTTTATTAGCAGAAAGTAAAAAATACAGTTTTTTAAAAAAAATTCAGCCTTTTTTTATTCATAGCGCAAAAAATAAAAACCCAGTGGTGATCAAATCCCACCAGAAGACAGCTCTATTTGTGTGAAAAAATTATACAAATTTATTTTGGGTACAGTGTTGCATGACCACCTAATTATCAGTTAAAGTAACGCAGTGCCAGAAACCCAAAAATGGTCTGGTCATGAAGGGCGGTATGTCTTCCGGAGGGCAAGTGGCGGTATACTGTACATTAACTTAGTCAATGTAATACATACAGTAATTAGGCATTAAGGATTAATCATGAATAATCTCTTGCTTACTTTTTTATTGAATCATCTGAAGACACAGATGGGACAATCTTTAGCTTGCGGTCTGACGTGAATGCTTCAATACCTTTAACTGTTATGTGCTCCTGTTGAAATACACCCCGTGTATACAGTATATAGAACAAAATATATAAAAAATCAGTTATTTGGGGAGATACTGTTCATAAAACAGTAATGTACTAATCTACCAGATTTAGTAAAGCGCAATCCAGGGAAATATCCAGAATATGATCACTATACGGCCTCATACACACAGGTGTAAAATTCCACCTTTGCAGACTCAAAGCATGATGTTTTGTTATACCTTTAAACACAGTTCTGTGTTAGCCCATGTGGCCAAGCACTTCAGACATTTAGATCACTATTTTAGGAGCAGCGTTTAGAGAAGGGGTGTCCAAACTTTTGACCATCCTGGGCCACATTGGGGAAGATTTTCGAAAACCGGTGGACCCAGAACTTGGTGCAGCTATGCATGGTAACCAATAAGCTTCTAACTCCAGCTTGTTCAATTGAACTTTGGCAATAAAACCTGGAAGCTGATTGGTTACTATGTACAGCTGCACCATATTCTGGGTGCACCAGTTTTAGTAAATCTCCTTTATTGGAAGAAGAGGAATAGTCTTGGGCCACACATAAAATGCACTAATAATAAAAATAGCTGATGAGCAGCAAAAGTTGGACAGATCACAAGTAGAGTTGAGTGAACAGTTTGGCCCAAGCATGAGTTCGGGCTAAACATTTGTCTGTATTTGCAGGGTGCTCGATGGTTGTTCGCCCTGCCAAACACCCTGCAATGCACTGAGCACTGCACAGTGCATTTTGCACCCTGATTGGCAAAATATATCATATATCATATAAGTATATAGCAGAACACATATTGGCCTAAACTGATGAAAAAATTGTATTTTAAAACATTTTTTATTGGGTATATTTTATAGCAGAATGTAAAAAATATTGTTTTTTTTTCAAAATTATGGTTCTTTTTTTGTTTATAGCACAAAAATAAAGACCGCAGAGGTGATCAAATACCACCAAAGGAAAGCTCTATTTGTGGGGAAAAAAAAGACATCAATTGTATTTGGGTACAGCGTTGCACGACCACAAAATTGTCAGTTTAATGCAACGCAGTGCCATATAGCAAAAAATAGCCTGGTCAGGAAGGGGGTAAAACCTTCTGGAGTTGAAGTGGTTAGAGGCATTAAAAAAAGAAAAAGCACCAAAACTGCGTTTGGAGAAGAGCCCTATGAGCATAAACTATGCGCATACACACAATAACGCTCAAAAAGGAACCTACGATCACACAAATGTATGTAAATTTATTCTATTGGACTTAATAAACAAAAATTCTGGTCAGTAAATATGCATAAATGTGCATACGTTTAAATGAAAATTAGCATTTTATTGCTTGATTTTCTTGCCATCTCCTGACAGAAATATCCAACTTAGATAGGAGTATTTTAATATGCCAGTTTGCATGAGGCCTAAATGCTTTGTATGGTAAATTTATAGGAGTGTTGTTCACTTTAAAAATACCCTGTCACTATGAACATTCATTGTAAAGTGACTGCCTCTGTGTAAAACTGCTCCCCAGACACACTGATACTTCAGCAATGCCTTGCCCACCCTTTTTGTGTAACAACCATGAATACCCAAAAATACAGTGTGTATGCTGATCTCAGATCTTTAGAGGGTATCATAAACCTATAAATCATGTGACAGTGCTGAGGACATAGCGGTTGGGCTTAATGATTTTCCTTAATTAGCAAAGTGAATGTATCTTGGTAAGTTTACTAGAATAGACACAATCAAATAGATTGGCATTAGAGGAAGATACTTGTGGGCCACATTTCATAGGCAATTATGAGATCCATGCTTCTTTTAAAAAACCATATATCTGCTGCCAATCTCGCTGGGAAATCTCTTAAAGCAAAAATGAGATGCGAGTCAGCTACACTCCCTCCAATCTATTGTCAATTTATCTCTTGCGGTGTTACACTAAGGTATATAAATAGCCAAAATTAGGTAGTATACAACCAATTACGGAATTCACTATGAGGATCTCGTCTTCCTTTTACATCCGTATCTAAATCCACTGAGCTGTCTGGGATACGAGAGGAAGGAGCAGAGGGAGGACGTATCCAGGTGCCACTGACGTATTGGTCAAAGAGACCACCTGAGCCTGTGTGATTCCCCTGCCGTAAGGCAAGAGAGGGTCCATTCTATCGGGTGAGTTTTTCTTACATCCCCGTGCACCCGTGGTGACTCTGGCTTCCACTCCCTGCATGATACAGTGTTCAGCATTTCTTCTACGAACAACATTACCCCTTCTTTCCTTACTTTACAACTCAGACTTGGACTCAGACTTTATGCCAATGGACTTTTTTATCACAATTTTTTATTGTTAAACTTTCACTATTTGTTTTTAGGATGTGTCTGTCCGTCATTGCACTTTTATTAATTGGCCCTTCGTGGCGTATTTTATTTTATTTATTCATTCATTTATGTATTTATATAAATTTATATTTATCGTATTTATAGTATAGCCACTGCACTTTATACACACAGAGGTTTTTCCTACCTATTTAACCTTCTATTTTCAAGGGGTTATTTATAGGATAGCACTGCACCCATTACTACTGGTTTGTTTTTTAAAGCGGAGTTCCACCCATTTTTAATAGGTTGGAATACATAGATCTTTGTAATCCCCTTTAAAATGGCTTTTACCAATGGAAACTTTTTTTTTTTTTTTTTGCTAGTAAATACCTTAATTTCGGCTTTATTCCTCCTCTCCTCACTTCCTGGTCCGATCGGCGATGACGTCATTCGGCGATCCGCAGTGTCTGCTGGGATGTATTCTATTCCAGAAATCTCAGTAGCTGTATCTGTACTGAGCCGTGCCTGCCCCGCCTCCGCCCCGCCTCCTCTCATTCAGTTGCATTGTATGAATGTATTAAGGCCGTTCTCTGCTCCGCCTCCACCCCGCCTCCTCTCAATGAGTTGTATTGAGAGGAGGCGGGGCGGAGGCTGGGCAGAGACCAGCCTTAATACATTCATACAATGCAATTCATTGAGAGGAGGCGGGGCGGAGGCGGGGCAGGCACGGCTCAGTACAGCTACAGCTACTGAGATTTCTGGAATAGAATACATCCCAGCAGACACTGCGGATCGCCGAATGACGTCATCGCCGATCGGACCAGGAAGTGAGGAGAGGAGGAATAAATCCGAAATTAAGGTATTTACTAGCAAAAAAAAAAAAAAAAGTTTCCATTGGTAAAAGCCATTTTAAAGGGGATTACAAAGATCTAAAGTTCCAAAAATGGGTGGAACTCCACTTTAAGTACTTACATGTTTTTTTTTTTGCACGTGTTCAATTCAGAGCAGCCATCTTTAGCAGGGCCATCTTACCGAACGGGCACGCTGGGCAGTTGCCTGGGGGCCCTTCTTGCCTGAGGGGCCCCACCTGCACAGCGACCCAGCCCCAGCCAAGCAGTAGTCCTGATTCTCTTGTGCATTCCGCCGCCGAACTTAGCAGGTGGCAAGTGCCTGTCCGCCCTGAGCTGCTGTCAGGCTACTTGGGCCATAGAGGGGAAGCCCACAACTGCAGGAATGCAGGTCCGTCTCCATGGGAACAGGCACACACAGGACAGTCGAGTCTAACTCCTGTTCGTTTGTGTGTTCACCGGACTCAGGCGCCAAACTTGCCGGCTGTCATTAGGCTTGCACTGCTGTACCAATAAATATTGCCGTATCGATAATTTGCATTTTTATTCTCGTGGGTGCTTGTGTAG
This sequence comes from Pelophylax lessonae, assembly GCF_965119305.1. Lineage (NCBI taxonomy): Eukaryota > Metazoa > Chordata > Amphibia > Anura > Ranidae > Pelophylax > Pelophylax lessonae. The sequence goes on along the minus strand of NC_138772.1, from coordinate 274,468,678 downwards.
GCAGGGCCCCAGTGCACTGCATTGCCCGGGGCCCTTTAATGCTCCTAAGATGGCACTGATCTTTAGCAAGTGATGTGTTTTGCGAGAGAAGGTACATTGTTACTTTTTTCCTCTATTTTGTTTAGTATACAACCAGCCAAAGACCTAAAAATAGTCCTTTTTATTTATACCTCAGATAAGAAATTGACTTGTCATGTGTCATTCTTGTAAAAAGAGGGGTAAAATGTAATCATTAATATGTTCTGTCTGAACATGGTCACTAGAATATTCACCAAATCGTTATACAAAAGAAACTATTCTGTACGAAATTGTTATTGACTACAAAAAGGCATGAATCTCACCAGTTTTAAAGATGATTGAAGCTTTATCATATCACATTGGCATCTACAGAGAGCATATATGGGAAATCAGCCTGTAATAAGCTTGGCAGCTGGAAATTGGACAGCGGAAACAGTTGGCTTAGATGAAAAAATTAAAAAAATTGCTGTTTGTAAAGAAATACTTTATACTTAGCTGTCCTACCACTTGTGCATCTGAACTCCACTGTTCAAAGCTATGGTGGCAGAAGGTACTTCATGACCCAACACTTCCAGGAGTGTTGGATACCTGGTCCCCCTCTGCACTCAGTAGTTCCATTTCTAGGCCCTAGCACCCTACAGGACACAGAAGTAATGTAGGGGGCCAGTGAAAGTTACCATAGCATACATCGAGTGACCAGACATCCGACACACTCAAGTTTGGATGCAAAATATTATAGAATAGACTCCCTTTGCCATGAAACTGCTCTATTTCAACCATTTGCTTTTAGAAATTATGTAATTATTCAAGTAAAATCCATCTGATTGCAATTTAAGCATCACATGATCTCAAAATAGGTATACCTATTTCTGCAAGGTCCCGGAGGAGTGTGTTAGAAAACTTTTAAGCAAACTGAATAATCAAAGCTATTAAAAAGAAGTCTTAGATAAAATACTGGATTAACACTACAGATATGTAGTTTAAATCAGAACTCCAGCTAAAACCTTTTTTTTTAAGTTTTGGATAATTTTAGATTAGGGCTAGATTCTCTATTGGTTTTTATTACTGGTTCAATTCACAACTTCAACTTAAGGAAAATAGACATTTCCTAGCCATATGACTGCAATTTTCGAATGTCACTGAACTCAGCTGGAAGGAACTGTCAACTGTTGGAAATAGGGTGTTTTGTTAGTTTAGCAAATTTATTCCTCAAATGGTGTAACAATTAGGAGGAGTTCCCCTTATTATATGTCCCAGTGATAATTGGCAATAGAACAGAAGATAAGGGGAGAGTTCCCAGTGAAGACACATTCAGCAGAAACACTTGACAGAGATTCTAGCCATGTCTATCATAAACAGAAGTCTATTTTATATTAATAATTTTTAAATCTCCTCAAATGAATATTAAAAATGTGAGGTTGGTATAACCCAAACCTAAGTTGAGTATCTCCAGAGCTTTTATTCAGCATTTGTTTTAAAAGCTTCTTTGTCTTCCTGATGAACAATGTATTTTGGGTCTTTCAGAAACATGTGTATGAAAAATAGATCAGGCACCCAGGAAATCAGAGGTTAAATCAGCAAAAAAAAAAAGAGGGAACAAAAATGCTGCTAATCTGCTGCAGGTGTGCTTTATATAGATAGAGAGATGAGGTGATCAGCGCAAATTTGTGTGACTCCCAAAATATCTAAATTGTAAAAAGTGCTGATGGGCCAATCAATTAAATAAATAATTTATAATATATGAAATGTAAACAAAGAGAAACAATACACCAAAAAAAAATTATATATGTGTGATTCCCAAAATATCTAAATTGTAGAAAGTGCTGATGTGCCAATCAATTAAATAAATAATTCATAATATATGAAGATATAAAAAAAGGAGAAACAATATACCAAAAAAATTGTGCTTCAAAAATAATCAATCAATGTACGTGTAATAGGAGACCAAAAAATGTGCAAACGCGATATTGCATCAAAAAACTACTAAAAAAACAAACTCAATATCCTAAAAGTGCAAGTGCAATAAATCACTATACAAATATCTTGAATCAAACTCCATTAAAATAAATAGATCAATGAATGGATAAAAATCAATTAATAAATAATCAATAAATAGTCCATTAAGAAAAAGTCCCAAGTGAAAAAAGTGCAAATTGTGATGAAATCCAATCGATACATAATCCTCAGTGATCACACGTGAAAAAAAAATCACACCATATGTGCTCCACCATTTCCACCAGATGTGACTCACCAGATATGGAGCTGGTCAAATTATAAACCAGCAATCGCACTTGTTAAATATTGCTCAGCATGACAGTTACAGCTTTAATTCATTGTGAGCTTATTACTCCCCAGATATGGCAGGATAATGGATGGGAGGAAAAAGAATGCCCAAGATAGTGTGATTCTGTATAAAATCACATTCTTTATTAGAAAAAGTAAGGTTGCACTCATATGTTTCAGTGTCTGCCTGACACTAGGGATCTCTGACATGCAACTCCTACGCTCTGGCTGTGTCTCCGAGCCACAAGCGTGGAGTGTGGTACGCGTGGTGTTTCCTTGGCATCCTAGCACCGCTCTACTAGTTTCGTCACCTGCTACTGCTCCGTGAGGACGTCAGGTGATGAAACTAGTAGCTAGGATGCTGAGGAAACACCGCACGTACCACATGGATAGAAGAATCTGTTGGATTTATTTCACTCATCCTACAGGTTGAACAAAATAAATCTAACAGTATATTTCCAGCTTTACTGTGATGGTGATCTGATAGCTGCAGTACCTTCTTAAATTAACCCTGGCACAAGCATGTCGATTAGGCATTTTGACTTCACTGGTTGCATATTTCTTCTGTATTACTGAAGCTGCAGACAGCCAGGAAACTGACATTTTCAGAAAAAGGCCAACAATTGCAGAGAACATGTGACAATTTAATTCATGACATCTAAGGTGATATCTTGGTCTAAAGCAGTGGTTCTTATATCCAGTCCTCAGGACCCACTAACAGGCCAGATTTTAAGTATTACCTTGGGGAGATGCAGACTAGAATACTGCAATCACTGAGCAGCAAATTATGTCACCTGGAATGTATTTCAGTTAAAAATAATAGTACATAGATTAAAAAACAAACTTACAATGGTTAACTAGTTTTATCATATATCAGAAATAAATGTGTATTTACCTAATTATTATATCCTTTCTTCTTTTTAGAGATTATCCAGAACCACAGAATTTAGTCCAACCTACAAAAAAATATAGACATTATAAGTATTTCTATCTTATAGATATTTTTTTTTTTAAAAAGTGTATACTTTGCAAAACATAACATCATTAAATGTGATTTGGTTCAATATCAATTGGCATTGATCTTGCTGGGAAAAAATTGTAATTTGATGCTGGAAAACATGCAGCTAGCATTAAGAAATAATGAAAAGGTGGAAAGGGGTTATGATCACAGTATTTGCTATGGATACAATAATAGTTTATCATTGTCCGAATGCAGCATTGTGGCTCACTAATTGACACTCTGGCCTTGCTCAGAGCTTTGAGTTTGATCCTCATGAGCTGGCTTGTGTGTAGGATGGTATGGCTGTTATATGGAATATGAGTTGTATGCAGTATGTATGCATCAGAATAGCGTATCTAGACCCCACCAGAAGAAGTGAGAACAAGGGCCCACTGGGCAGGGAGTGGTTAAATAAGTTGGATTTAAAGGTGGTGGCTTAAAAGTCATTATGAAAAACTAGGGCCAGTTTGAATAAAATGTTTTGGCAGGGGCCTCTGGAACCAGAAATGCCTCAGTATAAATTGGGATCCAGCACCTCAGTATAGATTGGGATCCACTGTATGATTGTGATCCTTCAGAGGGCCAGTCCAACCTTGGTTGTAAAATCCAGCAGTCCCCAATGTGTAAAAAACTAACCTATCTATTAAAGCCAGACAATACAGTATACTCGTTATTTTAACTAAAAGTAGGGCAGCATTGGGTTCTCCAGCAGAAAATTGCTTTTTTTATTGAAAGCGCTTGTGAGGTCTACTGCAGCACTATGCAATAACTCCATATTTAGGAACTATACTGCCTCTGTGCCTTAGCGGCTGAGCACTGTCACTTGAGAATGAGGGGAATGTGACTAGGCCAATGCATATGCCAACATCTAGAAAGTCCACAGTTGCAGAGAACCTTAATGAGGTACCATCAAAGTTTAGAAACACTTTGCAGAAATGTTGCAGATACAGTATGAGTTTGAATCTTACAGCCTTACTTTTAATTTACAGTGCATTTTATGTATTAAAGTGGAGTTCCACCCTATTTTTATACTTACCTCCATCTTCTCGCTCCGAGTCACCTGAAAAAGAAATGGATAATCGCATATTTTTTTTTTTTTACTTACCTCGTAGCGAAGAAAAAATACTTACCTTACTTCCTTCTTCCTCCTTCCTCGGCCGCGGCCCGTCGTCACTTCCTGGCTCTGCAATGATTCCTGGGAGCTGGACGTCATAGCTCCCAGGAATCATTGCGCCTGCACCGGCCCAGACGTCAGTTCCGGGTCGCGCGGGTCATCCCCTTCTAAACAGCTTCTGGGCATGCCCAGAAGCTGTAGAGGGATGACGCGCGCGACCCGGAAGTGACGTCGGGGCCGGCGCAGAGCATCGTGGGACCAAAGAAGGCGGAAGAAGACGCCGAAGAGGATCTCGCTGGCTTCCAGCTGCCCACATCTGAGATGGCAGCGCTGGACAAGACGTTTGCAAGGTAAGTATTTGTCCTAACAGGTAATTGCAACCCGGGACAGATCAGAGGCTAGCCATTGTGGAATGTACTAGCCCTGACTGTCCCGGGGGTATTAAAAAAAAAAAAAAAATCCAGGGTGGAACTCCGCTTTAAGTAAAAATAAAAAAAACATAGCTACACATTGCATATGATGCTTATAACCCCGCAAAATATTTTATTTAAGCTAAAAATAGCTAAGGTTCTTTGTGAATATTTGGCAGAAAATCCTTTCATCTGTCCAGCTTCATATCACAATAACTGCTCATGGCAGTTACTTGTCATTTTATAACGATTTTGTGAATAAGCAAGCAACATTCATATTATTAACAAGCAAAGCTGTTATTGTATACATAAATCTAAACTTAATAAACCTTTGAAGAGATGATTGCTAAATAACAGCCTTCTGCATTCAAGCTCAACTGCCTTCGGTTTTATTGTTTATAATTATGCCATTGTACCATATAATATGTGTCCAACAGTCTTTGAGAGTTTTATTACTATAATTCACATGTAAATCAACTTTTCTGATTGAGAGCCAAGTACTTCAGTCTTGCCAAGGTAGACATCCATGTAATAGAATACTTTAATATTTTTTTTTAGCGTCACACTGTATCAAAACTATAATTATAGCATTTATATATCTTTCAAGAACGTGTGCAGCAGAATAGCACATCAAATAAAAAATTAACCTTATCCAATATGAAATTCTCTAACATACTTATGCAAATGCAGATTTGCATAAAGCACTATAATACATAAAAAAAAAACAATATGATACATTAAATAAAACAGCATGATATAACGTATTGCAGGTTACATACATATACTTTATACATATATACTGTATATATACAAAAACTTGTTTACATCTACTTTGATTTACAAAAAAGCAAATTGCATAGCAATGGCATTCAGGACTTCTCACTAGGCTACTTTGGGCTTGGTCTAGAGTCCCATGAGTCCCATTGGTGGTACCTACCCACCAATTTAAAGTGATTGTAAAGGGTCATTTAAAAAAAAATAACAAACATGTCATACTTACCTGCTTTGTGCAACGGATTTGCACAGAATAGTCCCAATCCTCCTCTTCTCAGGTCCCCTGCCAGCACTCCTGGCTCATCTTCTTCTTGATGTGCTTCCATAGGAAACCGCTTCCTATTGTGGAACACCTGCTGGCTTGATCCCTAGATCCGTCCATAGACAGTGCAGCTTGGCCCTGCTTCCTGCTCCTTTGTCACAAGATTTGATTGACAGCAGCGGACGCCAATGACCCCTGCTGCTATCAATCTGCCCTGAGGGGATGGAGAGAGAGGAAAGAGACACTTCTCTGGGGCACAGTGCTGGATCGGGATCAGGCTCAGGTAAGTATATGGGGGGGGGAGGCTTTGGGGGAATCTTCTTTTTTTTTTTTTTTTTTTGCTTTAATGCAGAGGATGCATTAAGGTTAAAAAAAAAACAAAAAAAACCACCTTCTGCCTTTAGAGCTACCTTAACAATTTTGCTGCCTTGCCTGGCAGGTTCCACTGAGCCTAATGTCTGACAATCTGCCACCTTCGCTTGCTATGGAACTTTGATTTGGGTATTATTAGTAGTGTGAAGAATGCCTCCTGCCAGTGACTTAAACTAACTGCATGCAATGACATCAATGTACGCTGTGCCTCTGGGGTGTGACTTGTTTCTTGGGAAAGAGGGGGGCTTTGTGACACAGTGTGTGTGTGTCAAGAAGAGTCAGCACACTGCAGTGCCTGAGCTGCTGAATGGAGATCTGAGGACTGAGATTATTGTTATAACAACCTATGAACTTCTTTTTTCAGCAATTTAAGTATTGTACATGATACTTTATTTAAAATTTGCAATAACATTTTATTTTTCAGGAAAAGCTTTGGATTACATGTTTCTGGTTGTGACAGCTTGGTGTTGATATGTTTCTGGCTTTGACACTTCGATACTGATTGTGTGTCTGTGGGCATATTCTGGTTGTTTTAGTAATGTCCTCATTGTGTCTTTTGGATAAAATGGTTCAGTACCCATTTTCTTTCTTCCAACAGGTTTCTGGTTGTGTCAGTACGATACTAATTTTGTCTCTGCAGACATATCTCTGGTTTTATCAGTACAGTGTTGTGTGTTAGGGGAGGCAGTGTTCTAAACATTCTGGTGGAGTAGGGCTTAAAGCGATTAACACACAAGAGGAAAATGTTTATATCTGCCCATGATGATGTCAAACTCCATGTTTCTATGTATTTGCTTTCTAGTGGGCTGCATATTTGAAAGGTCAAAGGGATTAACATAAAAATAGTTACCAATACCTAGACATGTGCAGAATGGAAAAATGTGTTTAGTTTCGGATTGATTCGTTATGTTACTAATTTTGTTTTGTAGATTCGTTGTGGCATTCATTAATTTTCATTTTGTTTAATAATTTTCTAACAAATTTCAATTTTTCAAAAAGTTTGGAATTCGGAACAGTTGAAAAATGATCGACTGATTTGAATTCTGTAGGAAGAATAGTTGGTTGGTGGGGAGCACCTCGGGAAGCTGGCCGCTGCAAGATGGGGACAAGGGTCTCTTCCCCACAACCCTGGGCTGTGGTTGTGGGGGTCTGCAGGCGAGGGGGCTTATCAGAATCTGGAAGCCCCCTTTATAAAGGGAGCCCCCAGATCCCAGCCCCTCCCTTATGTGAAAGAGTATACATTGTACCCCTACTCATTCACCAACAAAGTGGCAAAAATAAATTTTAAAAAACACACAGTTTTTGAGAATTTCTTTATTAAAAAAAAAAAAAAAACAATTTCCCCCGATGTAGATTCATCCTCAAACACACCGCCCGCCACACCACCGGACCCAAAAAATCTTTAACAGTCCATAAACAGGGTCAACTTATTAATTGTTTAATAAGTAAATTACAAGACCACCCAGCAATCCTTTACCTAGGCTACAGATAAAGGTAGTCCCAAGAGTTGAGAGTTTGTTTAGATGAAATTGAATTTTTATGCTGACATTTAACTTACTTTTCAACTAAGTTACAAGTTAATCAAACCTTGTATAAGTTATTGTTTGTTTCTGAAGTGTAAAGCTAATGATTGTTTTGTATGAAATAATAATAATAATAATAATTGTATGTTAATCATCTGTTAGTTAGTTTTGGTTACTCTCATAAACATGTGGTGAGTTTGGATCTGCTGCCCTGTGTGTTTATTTATATAATTGATTCTTATTTATTTCTCTAATTATGTCATAAATAATATCATATTTGTATAATATATAATATATATATTTTTTTTTTTTTAATTTATTTATTTATTTATTTTACTTTTGCACACATTTTACTTCGTTTTCAACTTATTATAAGTATTGCCATTAATCTCTGTATGCAAATCACTGACATACCAATAACACATACAGAAGACTATCTTTTTAGTAATATAGTTTTATGGCTGCCAGCATGGGTGACTCTGCCTGTGTTTGGTTCACAAACAGCTTCATTAATCTTCCTCGAAGCTTGCAAGTATTGCTGCAAACCCAATTGAAGTCTATAGGGGGAAATCTTGTTATTCAATGCCACTATTTGTAGAGCTAATAAGAAAACTATTGTCAAACAAAAGCCATAGGAAGCCAAGCACTGTCATAAGGAATATGTACCTATTTTAAAAATTAAAAAAAAATGAAATAAATAAAGCAGTAACTTTCCCTACACATATATTGATATATATATATAAATATACTGTATATATATTGTACATGTTAGCTGTATATTGCTTGAACAATACCATGGTAATAAATGTAAAACCTTTTTTTTTTTATATTTCCTAAAACACTGGTACCCACACCAACAGATAAATAGACATATCATGCACACTAATGATTATCCTACTTAAGAAACACAGGCACTGACACTAATACTTGCTTGCAAGCTACACCGCTCCTGCTACCAGTAATACACATGAAGCCTTTTTTTAAGTTATTTATTTTGTTCAATCTGAATTTATTGACTTTTACAACATTTTCAACAAGTGCCTGTACATACAAATAGGATACATGTGGAATTGATAAGGATATATAAATAAAACAGTATATATGAAGTTGGATGTACAATAGAAGTTTTTTTCTTTTTTTTTTTTTTTTTTTTTTTTTTTTTTATCCTACTGCTGCAGACACTAAAACTTGATTAAGCCCTGACCTGTGTATGAACAGTATGTATTTTATTTTGTATTTATTTATTTTTTATTTTACCACTTTATTGACATGTTTTACTACTTTAGAACCGGCCTCCTCCACTGTATCTCTAATGCCTCATTCACGCAGGGCATGCAAGACCATACTCCCATGCAGGGTCGCATTTACCCACACAGTGACACAGCTGTTCCATGCATCCTTTCTCAGGCAGTTCCATTGTTTTGTATTTGGATATAGCAGCTGCACAGTCAAGGGCACAACCACTGTGTGAACGAAGCCTTACTATTCCATCTGTGAGATAAAAGAAGATAAAATTGGTTGGGGAAGATAAAATCTTCCCCAACCAGGTGATCACTGTGAGAAACTATCATAGTGATCATGTGATCTGGTGTCCCTCCTACCTGCTCCTGGTCATTATTCTGAAACCTTGGATCTGTTGATTTAGTGTTGGAATACAGAAGCTGAGCTATAGGCAGTAAATCCTAGTGCTAGTGTATTCACATATGTGACAGCATGGCATAAGGCCCACTCTGCGCTGCCACATAAATGTGTACAACCAGTGTTAAAAGGTTAATCATACAAGGAACATTTTTTTAAAAAATTTACACTGTTGTGATTGTCACAAAAATGTATTCATACAGACTTGTAAAGTTTCTGAGAAGCCCACTTTTTCCCTTCAATTCCTATATGTCACAGTTCAGCTATAAAACTGATCTGACAGCTATTTTTCCACAGACTTACAAGGTTGCACCCTTGCTTGTAATTTAGATGGATTCTGTTGTCCCACTAAATAAATGTTTATTTCTATCTGACTGCTGTACAGGACTGGGAGCCATGGGTGTTGCTGTGCCTCACCTGAAAACTGAGGTAGTCAGTTGTACAGCCAGGCTCCTCCCAACTTAGCAAGCTCCTTCAACATTTAGAGCCGTTCACAATAGACCGCATGCTAAATGCAGAGCTGTGTGCCATGCTGCCCCCCCCCCTTTTTTTTTCATTTGAACTTTATATGAAGTATACAGAGTGACATGCAGAGCCAACAACAGAAGTGTATTATTATGCAAACATGTTGCATATTATCGCACAGCTCTTGAACACAGTGAAACACTGCATTCTGGTGTGAACATGACACACAGAAAACTATTGCTTCCTGGGTGTCATTGCCGTTATCCATCACGAAAAGCTGTGCTCACTCCTATAGCAAAGTAGGAGCAACAGTGTGTATTCCTGGCTCTAGGCTCCCAACATTCCTTGAAAGTGTCCTGTTACCCCTAGAGGATTCCGAGTTCTGAGTTACCCCAAGAGTACTCCAAGTTACCCCAAGAGTGTGCTGAAATGCCATGAGACTGACTTGAGCTACCCAAAGCGTGTTCTTTGACAGTGGTGCAAACTGACATTTAGGAACTCTTCTCCCAAATAATAGAGAAAGTTTATTCATGAAGTTAGGTTACACTAACCAGTAGGACATGTAGATCCCAGATAGCAAGCAATTGAGCTGCAAGTTTGAAAATGACTTGCTAAACTATTGCTAGACTTGCCAGGCTTCACAAGTTTGTTGCACAAGTGCAGCAAGCCCACATTGCATGACTCCAGATCAACTTTCTTTGCAAACATTCCACGAGTCTGTTGCAAGCTCTGGTTTAGTTATGTTGTGCAATAGTTATCCCACCACAGGGGTCACTGTGACTTGCAGAGTAAGTATTTCATAATGTGCTAGTATGCAATGCATATTTCAACTGAACATATTTATCTCTAGCAGAGATCATCAATTTTGTATATTGTGCCACCACTTGTTCTTATTCCTCCTCAGAAGGAGCAGGAATGTAATGTTGCCATTTCTGGAAGAGTTAATGAGTTTTACCACCAAGGCATAAATTGAGGAGAGTGGCTTATCAAGGTTGGAGGTCCTCAAGAGAGATTCTAGAGAGCTCTGCTGGAGGACAGGCATTGAAGGAATTGGGCCCTACTGGCCTTATGTAATTGGAGATTCTTAAAAAAAATTGTGGTAAGGAAGATTACATTTTGTCTTTATTGAGTCAAAGGAGTGAATTTCTCCATGCAAGAAAATATAACTGAGAGTACAGATACCTGCTGTCTTCCAAATCAAAGGTTAGGATATCACTCAAGAATAGTTGTCCAGGCCCTAAAAGCCATCCTCATGGAAAGTGTATGGGCCAAGGAGGAGTGGGATCCCCTGTGTACTAAGGATTGAAGCCGTTGTGGATATCCAATTATGGATGACTCCATGAATATATTTCTTTCAGGAAGGGTGAACCACCAGTGTAGAGTAGCCATAAGAGAGGCCAAAAAATAGAAATATAGGCTGGGCAGAGCCAGGCCAGGCTCATCAATGGGAAATTGCAAGAGGTAACCTAGAATGCCTTCTTGTCCACAGAAAGAAGGTAATGACGGAGTCTATCACCTGAGGTGCACATTTATTTAAGGGGATAAAATTGATTTGGACTGAATAATTTTAATACCGGTGTAGAAACCAAATTCTATAAAGGTCTGCAGTGTGGCATCCAGGGAAGACTGAGCGTCATTGAGATACAGCAATGCATTATCAGCTGATAATGATAGTTTGTCTTCCAAGGACCTCACCCACAGGCCATACATTTTTGAGTTGGTACAAATGAAGGTAGGCAAGGGCTCCATGACCAAGATGATGAGGCCCAGACACAGGAAGCAACCCTGTCTCACAAATTATATTTTCAATTTAGGTTTAGGTTTAGATTTAGATACACACATTGCTTGCAATGCTCAACATTCTAAGTTAAAGGTCATGTAAACCTCAACAATCAACCCCTTGTATTAGTTCCCTTATAGTCAGGTGAATTTAGCTTTGAAAGTATTTTGCAATATCTTTCAAATAAGAGCAAAAATATATTTTTTTATTCTTCCAGTCTTGCCAGCTGATAACGTATTGTGCTCTCTGCCTTTCTGCACCATTAATTACATTGTTAGAGGGGGGATGTTATTGCAGTCCTGTCCCAGGGTTATAATGCCGCTACTCTATAGCTACAGAACAGCAAGTGAGCACCTAGGATAGAACGTGTGTTACTGTTACTCTATTGCCAAAAGAGCCTGAAAAAGAAAACTTTTGCAGCCATCTCATATAGGGACTGGTAAGCAGCAATATGTTCAATTTTTGTTCTTGGGTGTACTAAAGATACACTTTCATTTCAAAGAAATGAGCACTTCAGATCATCAGAAGAACTTGCTAATGTACAAATAAAAACATTTAAAAATATATCTGTGTTGCAGATTACAAATCATTACATTTTATTTTTTTGTAAAAAGGAGAACTAAACTTTTACCATACATGTGCAGAATATGCTAACAAGTAAAGTTTTACATCAGAGTGGAGCCTAGAAGTGGCACCCAATGTGACTGCTGTCTATGATTTTTTAGACGTTTACACTATATATGGTTGGATTTAAAAGGTGGTTGTCACAGAACCAGAGGCGTAACTACAAATCATTGTGCACCCTGGTAAGCTTTTTCCTGTAGCAGCTGGCAATGACAAATCATGTCATTGATCTTAACATAAAGGGTGCCTAAATCAAGGACAAGCAGCAGGAGAGCTGTCAACATAGTCAGTTGCACTTACTACAAGATATCTTTTGACTGGATTGACTGAATGAGAGATTTTGTAGGTGACAAAAAAACATGTCACACAAATTGTTACATAAAATACAATATAATCTTTAGTAAATCGTATAAACACAAAAAGTTTAAAATTAACGGTCAGATTTATTTGTCTCGTCATCACTTAACACAACCAAAAGGTACAAATATTTTCGCTAAATTATTAGTGCATTTGCACATGATTACTCTACTAGCATAACAGAAACTTCTTCAAACTCCAGCTTCTTTTCACATTTGTGCAGTACTACCAACTATGAGTGTCCCATTAGGTTTTAGGTAAGGAGATGCTCTGGCATTTTTAATGCATTAAGAATACTGGGTTTGTTTCAGTCTGTAACAGACGCTCCGAGGTCAATAAACCTACAATGCTGAGACAGCTAAGCAAATGCTTTTTGCAGCACAGGGAAATCTGTGACTAAATACAATCCTTCAATATTGCAGACTTTGCAGATTATTTTTTTCTATAACACCCCCCCCCCCCCCCACTCACACACACTCCAGGCTTCATAGCAGCTGTGTGGACCACTATGGCTATTGTTATGAATGTACAGAACACATTTGGCAGCTGATTTATATTTTTGGACCAAGTTATTGCTCAGCATATTGAGTAGGATATGTTTCACTTGCAGCATATTCTAATCAGACTAACCTGTGTTGATATTTAACACATACAGGGTCCCTATAAAAATGATTTGTGCAACAGCATTAAGTTATCAGTGTACAAATGCACAATAATAAGCTGTGCTGATACACTGAAATGATTTTCCAAAGCATCCTTCAGCTCATTGATTAATCTTCCTGCTACAAGGCAAGTCTAAAAATTTTAAATAAAAAAAAAATGTGTCTCAAAGGTAGTTTAAGGGGTTTATAATTATTGACAGTAAACCTATATTTATATTAATATTACAAAGTGCATTTTTCAAGCCGGTGAACATTGTACAATTCAATGTTGCAGTCGTTATATTCTTTTTAGTTGTATTCTTGGAATATCCTTTGCAGAAGGTTTGTCTCTCCAAGATTAAAATATCCATCTCCAGTTGAGCTCATTAAATCAGTCCGCTACTATGGAAACAGGGAAGCCTACAAAATAATGACCCAGTGAAAACTTAGCTAAAGTATTTGACAGAATGAAAGCTTTCCTATGTATCTACAGTGCACTATGGACTTAAAATTTTTCAGTGACTGACTTTTATGTTTGGAATGATGGCTTGAATAGAAGAAACTAAGCAGAAGCTTAGCAAAAGTGTAAAATAACCACTGGAATTTTGTTTGAGGATATGACATTAATATTATTCATAGATAACAAGTTTAGAGTGGCACGTACTGCGGGAAGCAATTTCTCCTGGACCAATGCCCTATCTGTAATACTGGCTTCCCTGAGGAGTAAGAAGTCTTCATGTACAACTGCATTTCTTTCTCCAGACAAATTACTGGTAAGAGAAAGCATATGCATTAACAATCTATTACTAGATACTACCTTTCATTGTGTATCCTTATATGAACACCAATTGCTTTAGTGTTCATGTAAATAATCTAGTCTTTGTTTAGTGTATGGTGCTTAATAAATGCTTGCAGGCAGTAATATACAGTTCACAGTGAAGGGGTGTATTTATAATACATTTGCAGAGCTATTTGCCTTATGAAACTGCTTGCACGTTCATTGTGTGAATAGGGGCAAAACTGAATGCCATTAGGCTATTTTCTCTCCAGGTTAAATGATTTTCATTCGTTCAAAAGAGTGAATAGGGAACAGTTGCATTTTGGCAATTAGATGGAGCTGACAATCATAGTAAATAAGTATTTATTTTTTAGGATCATCAGCTCAATCTAGTGGCCATGATGCATTCTTTCCAGATTCTTTATATTCTGTATTATAATTGAAAAATATTCAACTTGGGGAGAAAAAGAACTAAAAATATTAATTGTTGCCTCCATTTGCACAGAAACAATGTGCATGCAGTTTCACATGACAAATAGCTCTAAAGATTGTTTTTTTGTTTTTTTATTAATACACCCTTAGAGTATTTCTTTCTTTCAACAGTGACTTTTATAATACCTAATCAGTCAGCAGTAGGCTTCACCAAAAACATATTATGGCTACAGTAGAACAGATAGGTAACATTATAATAGATGTAGCCAAGAATGTTGCATGGACCTGGCAGAGGACCTAATAATGTTCCACTTGATATTCAAAAAGCATATTTAATAAGTGCAACACCTTTGTCCCCAAAACTCAATCTAATCTTGCTATATTTCCTAATACTTTTCTGCATGCCAATCAAAATAGGTGGAACAATTCACATGTTAATTGTTTTGTTTGACATTGCCCACTTTAGCAAGAAATTTAAATGTAAATTTTGTGTTGAGTTCCCCTTCAAGTAGATAATACTTTTTTCTCAGTGCAATATCGGAAAGCAAATTGTCTACGACAAAGTTGTGTCTTCATTGTACTTTTTTCTTGTCTGAACTGCTTCCTGTTATATAAATAACAAATATATTAAGCTGAGTACAACTTGATCAAATGTTATCTTGTTCAAGGCCAGTCTGTGAGATTGATATAGTCATTGCAATGGTCTATTTAGGAATTCTAACATCTGTCAGATATAAATCCTAACAGCTTGCTTGGGACAATCTCCCTACAGTATCCTATAGCAGTTTTTATGTTTTCTTCTGATGTATTTGTGTGACTGGCAGGAACAAATGGAGTGAAGCAGACTACACTGTACTTATCAGAGAGCCTATGGCATGCATCAGTTATTGGTCAAACATACTTTACTGCATACATTTGCATTCCTCCCACTGTCTCATCACAACATTATGCTTTGATAAAAACAGGCAGCATTCTTTTGCAAACATGGAGAAAATATTTTATGTTTGTGTTCTGCATATTGCCCCTGTCTACACTGTGAAGCTTCCCATGAGCACAGATGTTGTAAGTGTTAGCTGTCGTCACTGAGTTATAAATTTAACTTCAATAGCAAAAGAAAAACATGTGTTCAATAATGAATGTAGTATTCACTTGACAGATCTAATGTCATGTTAAAATCATGTACTGTGCATCAAAGGCATCACAACCATAACCAACAATAAATGTGAAATGATATATCCATGATCATTGCTTACAGAAAGTATTGAACCTAATTAATTCTACAATACTGTAATATGTAAGCTATCAACTTTGGAATTAGTCTTGCCATGAAGAGTCACAAAATCAGTTAGTTTAGGTTGCTTCCATACTTTTTTGGTAAAAAAAAATAAGTTTTGATTACATGAAATAGATTTTAGCTAAGGATACAGTTAGCCACTAATTTATATTCCTAGGAACCCCAGTGTGTGTCTCCTTGCTATAGTGCTCAACTCTAAATTCAGCCTACTTCAGATTAGTAACAGAAGTTACTAGTATTCATAGACAATGGGTTATTTACTACTACTTCAGGTGATTGGACACTGGCAAAAACTTTAGCTAGGGACACTCCTACAGTGTGCATATTTAATCCCGCCCACTCCATGAGCCTCCAGGTTTTATAGCATCAATAAGAAGTGATCTAGACACAGAGTGGAGGAACCTGTGTCCTGTCCTGTACTCCAATATAAAAAATGTACCAAAACTTGCATAAGGTGAGGCTTGAACAGCCATCTGGTGACAACCATGCAAATCTGGGATACAGATGATTGATGCTGAAAAGCCGGGGAGGCATCAACAGCTGTGGTGGAATGGGTTCTGATAAAAAAGGGAGGAACCTTTTCAGTAAGGGCATAGGCCCCCGGAAATGAATTGTCTGATTAACCTGGCAATTGTGGAGTAGCTGGCAGGGTGTTCTCTACAAGGGCTCACGGGCAGGACAAAGAGGGACTCAGTCTTGTGAATAGAGTTTGTTTCTTTCATGTTGGCCCTGACAGCCCTAACCATACAATAAATGTCCAAGTGAGTGCCAAAACAAAAATTGTATTCAGTGTTTCCAAGCCTCAACCGTGCACCACAAAATAACATGTGCTCCACTCCACCATGTGCCAGTCAACATATAACGCACTCACCAGACAAAATTGAATAAACAAGAAAGTCAAATCATGTTTGTTGGTATAATGTACACCTCAGGACCGGAGATAGAGACCAGGGACAATGTGTGGTCAATCAGAGAAGTTGCCAAAGATGCCATTTTCCACCAATCCTACTTGCCTCTTTAAGTGACTGTAAAGTCTTGTCTTTTTTTTTAAAATAACAAACATGCTATAATTACCTGCTCTGTGCAGTTGGTTTTGCACAGAGCAGCCCAGATCCTCCTCTTCTCGGGTCCCTCATCACTGCTCCTGGCCCCTCCCTCCCATCGAGTGCCCCCATAGCAAGCAGCTTGCTACGGGGGCACCCAAGCTGAGTTACAGTTTCGTGTGTCCATTCAGAAATGGAGCTGTCATTCAGCCCTGTCCCCTCTCTCTTCTGATTGGCTAACTGACTTTGATTGACAGACATGGGAGCCAATGGCACCACGGATGTGTCTCAGCCATCAGGAGAGAAAGACATCGCTGGAGAGAGAAGGGGTTCAGGTTAGTATTAGGGGGTGCTGAGGAGGCTGTTACACCAAGAAGGTTTTTTATCCTAATGCATAGAATTCATTAACATAAAAAGCCTTCTGACTTTACAACTCCTTTAAGTCCTCCCAGAGCCACCAGACATACAGTATGCAGTAGGACCATTAGGAAGTGAAGAAGATGCTTACCAAAGTGTAATAACCTTTTTATTAAATCATAAACTAGAATAAAAATGTACTTACAATGTGGTAAATGCAGCCAGGTATTCACAGTAGTAAAACTGGAAGTGGTGCTGGTTTACCAGCGTGCGTTCCACTAAACCAGAAGTGACTAGAAGTCCTGCCTTACATGTTTCATCACTCTTGTGTGACATTCTCTGGAGCAGGAAGTCACATCCCTCACCTCTGCATTATATACCATTTAACAGGGAATGCGACCACACACTACACCCAAATGATTATCGGCCATATTTATAACAATGGGGCATCGGTTAAAATGCAATATGAGAATATAATGAAACATACTGAGCCAAACGATCTGCCATACAATGACAGTGAGGTACTAGTAAATAATAAATAAAATAAAATTTTATTAAAGTGCTAATACATCGCTGTTTGACCAGCAGAACTCTATAGCACCATCATGGCATAGTAAAATTGAAGCAATAATAATTTATTTAAAATCATAATAGTGACTAAAAATAAGTGTAACAGATCAACCGACACCCTGACTGGGTACCTCCATTGACGGATGCTCCTAGTGCTTCCTGAGGGCTCCAAGCACTCCACCAAACACCATAACCACCTCAGACCCCACAAACCGCCGCAGCTTGGTTGGGGTCTCGCTGTCTCCTACCCACCCTGGACCTATGACAAGGCTCCAGGTTCCTGTGGGTGAACCTCTCTTTCCCCAGAAAGTGAAGCAGGAACAAGCTCTTACAAGAGCTTAGTGATTTTTCAAGGGAGTATGAAGAGCATAGCAATCCCTTGTAGCATATTCCCCCAAACATGAGTCGAGACTTCATGAAGGGGTAAAAACAGACTATTTATTCAAACACATGCAAAAAGAGATATACACTGTGGGACAATCCCCCCTCCCCTTAGCAGCCAATCCACATACACATATACATCCCATGATAAGTTTATCTTAAGGCAGACAGAAACAATAGAACAAAGGAATACAGGCACTTACCAATAACAAACCCCACCCCCCATCTCACTATCTAGCAATCTGAAAAGTCAAACCAATCATCTTCCTACATTTCCTAAGAGATATTGCTGACAAATATTACTGTCCAATCTGAAGCAATTCAAAACATTAATTATCTGTTTTTCACTCCCAGTGATGGTGAACACTGTCACAATAAGTTTCCGCCCATAGGAGTGTTAGACTTTCAGGGCTGCTAGGCTTCTGATAGAAACCGTTTTTTACTAGTCCTTTAATATAAAAAAGCACAGTGATTTACCCCATTATTAATCACACCATCTAACAATATAGACCCCAATGCCGGACCTGAACTGCTGAAAGAAAAAAAACCTGCCAACCCACCTATTTTCCCATTTCTTTACTCCTGCGGAATGACAGATTAGATAGATGACAGCTGCTGTGAACAAAAGGTCTCCCTGGTGTCATTATTGACCATATATGGATATGACCAAGAAATCCCAGTTTTGGTACTTCATCATTTAGTGTGTCCACAGTGGAAAGCATTTGGCATAAAGCCATAGCTTGCCCCTCATTGGCTTCAAAGGAGGCAAAATTAAAAAAAAAATACTACTACAAAATCAAGTTCTACTTCTGATTCTTGAACAGAAAAAAAGGACATGCAGCATTTTTTGCCTCTGAAAACTCAAGATTCTAGAAGTGCCAAATGTTTTCCAACTAATTCAGAAATCTGCTTTTGTCAGACAGGCAGAATGATGCATGCCTGAGAGAGAACCAAAGTCAGCTAAAGAAAGCAGTGTTAGAGGACATTGCTCTAGACCAGAAGGAACATAGTGAACAGGTATCACATTGAGCAGTGTTCTGTTTCCTGTAGGCCTCTTGTGGTACATGAGTGTATTAGCCCGCACAAGCTTATTGTGTGAACGCACGTAAGTGCATCTTATCTACTTTAATAAAGGAGACGTTATACAGAGAGCATTAGATTATTTTATTACTCACTTCCATGCCCATCTTTATTTGCAGAGGTTGATCTGGAATTTAAAGTGACCGCAGAGGTAACCATCATGGTACCCTAGTGATCTTTAAGGAAAATCATCTTGGATTAACCCTTGGGGGATATTGCTTTTTTAGACCCAGTGGTAACGCATAGGTCTGAATATAAGGTGAGGAGCCATCCTCTGCTGTTGGTGGTGGAAGCACAAGCACTGTGTTTTAAGTCCCGTCAAGCATAGATTCTTGCTTATTTTGCACAGAGTGTAATTTTTGGATGGACTGTTACTCCTGAACTGTTTTGTATTGCACTTTATCAATTTATAATTGATTCCCTTTGCACATAGTAACTTTTTGATGTCACTTTGATTTATCTATTATATCTGTTGCACTTTATATATATATATATATATATATATATATATATTTGCATTGGGCACATTGTCACTTTGTTTTATGTCATTAGCACCTTATTTGGCACAGTATTTACCGCTGTACCCTTTTATTTGTGTAGCACCCCACAAGGTAGGTGCTAGGTAAAAGTATAGTAGGCCTTGGCTGCCTAACAGCAGGGCCATGATTTCAGCTGGGCTGTCATGGCTCCCAGGTGTGGTTACTGAGAGGATAGTTTCCCCACTGGCTCTGTGAGAGGATTCTCATTGGGCAGTGGAGGAAATCCAATCAGAAGCCCATTCAGGCTTGTATCTACCCCAGAATGCAGATTCTGCCGCAGAGGATTCTGGGAATAGTATTTTTCTCTATGAGAGGGGGTGTGTCCCTTCCCTGCAATCAGCTAGTAAATGTCACTGATTTCTGTCCTCTAGCTATGCAGTATGTCAGATCCCTGCCCCTACTCCCTGAGGATGAGAAAAGTACTTTTATCTGTGTTTTTTAAAATGATCTACAAAGAAAATTGCTACAGATATTCAGATACAACTTATGTAAGAGGATTTGTTTTGTCTCTGTGTATCACCTGCAGCTAGTTACCTCACTGGATATATGTAGGGGTTTACAGCCACTTTATGTATCCCATGTTTAATGTAGCTTGAATAATGAAATTATTTGCAACATGGATGTCTCTTTTTGTAATTTTATGTCATAACTTGAGTAGTAACCTTTTTTGCAAGGCTTTAACACAAGGAGAAGGTATCCTTATTTCAGACATGGGTTTTTAACTTTCTCAGTGGAATCTAGTAAAAATAACTGTCATTTTTTAAAATAGATAAAATAGCAGCCAAGACCCTGCCATAAGCTGGAGTATCCCTATTTTAAATGTGCTTGTCAGGAACTGGATGACCTGTTGATGGCACTGGGGCTCCCAGATCAGAAGGGTGAATCCTGGTGTCCACCAATAGGTGTCTCACAGTAGCCAGCGGATCCCCGCTATAAGTCCACACCGTATGCTGGCTATTTTTCCTCCACCACATGCCCCTTTCGCTGATCACTCTGTCAAAATCGATGGCACAACTATCAGCCCATCCCTGCATGCCAAGGTCCTAGGTGTAGTCCTGGACTCTGAACTCTCTTTTAAGCCCCATGTCCAATCGCTGTCCAAATCCGGCCACCTCAACCTCTGCAAAATCTCCAAAAACCGTCCCTTTCTAACCAATGACACAACAAAGCTCCTAGTTCACTCCCTAGTCATCTATCACCTCAACTACTGCAACTCCCTTCTCATTGGCTTACCTAAACCTAGGCTACCCCCCCCTTCAATCCATCATGAATGCTGCTGCCAGACTAATCCACCTTACCAATCACTCAGTAAGAGAAGAGAAAATCACAAATGCATAATAAGTGCAGCAGAGAAAACGACTTTAATAAATGCAGATAAAAATTACTCACAAACGTGGATAAAGATAGGCATGTAGTGACAGGAGGTGTCCTTCACTTCTGCAAACAAGGGGGGTCCTTGGGGACGATGTCCAACATCTGGTTCTTACAGCAGAGATCGCCCTGGTTTGAACCGGGGGGCTTCCCGGGTCCATTCTGTTTCCAGCGGAAGGACCACCTCCTGTCACTACATGCTTGTCTTTACCCACG
Source organism: Pelophylax lessonae (assembly GCF_965119305.1). Lineage (NCBI taxonomy): Eukaryota > Metazoa > Chordata > Amphibia > Anura > Ranidae > Pelophylax > Pelophylax lessonae. Next base: position 274,447,356 of record NC_138772.1, on the reverse strand, counting down.
TTTGTAAGCAATTTTATCTGTATTTATTAAAGTAGTTTGCTCTGCTACACTTAGTAGGCGCTTGTGGTTTTCTCTTCTCCTGCTTCCTCGACAGAGCCGCTTCTCTCATCATCGCCAGCAGCCACCAGTGTCCATCATTGGACACTTTCTGATGCTCCTGGACTCATGTCAATATTATCTAATACCATCTAACATTACCCTATATTGACTGATTATAGACTGTCAGAGACTTTACTGCATGTCTGTACTTGTGCCAATTTCCTGTTTTTGCTTGCCAGTCACTAAGTGTTTGCTACTCCTCTCTGTCAAACCCTCCACTGGCTTCCGCTCATCCAACAAATTAAATTCAAAATAGTAACAACAACTTACAAAACCATCCACAACGTAGCCCCCAGCTACATCACTAGCCTTGTCTAACAATAACAACCTAATCGTTCTCTTCATTCCTCTCAAGACCTCCTGCTCTCTAGCTCCCTCGACACCTTCTCCCATGCTTGCTCCAGGACTTTTCCAGAGCTTCTCCCATCCTATAGAACTTCTTACCCTAATCTGTCCGATTATCTCCTACTCTATTATCTTTTAGACGATCCCTGAAAACCCTGCTCCTCAGAGAAACCTATCCTACCCACACCTTTAATTTTCTCCACCAGTCTATTCCTCCCAATTATTGCCTTTTCACTTGACCCTCCTTTCTAGATTGTAAGCTCTAGCGAGCAGGGCCCTCCAGTTCCTCCTGTATTGAATTGTAACAGTATTGTCTGCCCTCAGGTTGTAAAGCACTGTGCAAACTGTTGGCGTTATATAAATCCTGTATAATAATAATAATTGTGAGGGTATTTAGTTCCTCTTCTGGTCTTCCACAGGGCCTCAGTATTTGCCTGTGTGGCCATGTACTCAGTTCCTGTAGCCTGTAACCTGACACTGATCCTGCCTACCTGCTTGTACCTACTGGCATATAACTTTTTTTTTGGCCACTTTTCTGACTTTGCCCCACTTATCCTACTATTTGCACATTACTTTGTTAGTTTGGGAAAGGTTTGTTCATGTTTGCTTTAGTTGGTTCACTTCCCCTGGATAGATTCACTTTTATATGGGTTAACTGATTTTTAATATTTTTTGGTGTATGTGGATGTTTGTATTGATTGTTGTGATTCTGTTGCTTGCCACCTGCGAGGTTTCACTAATAAATCACATTTATTTTTAATATTATTGAGTTTTTAGTCTTGTGTTCTCTGTGAAGATCCCCACATATCTGTTTGCATCAGCTCTACAGGATATCAGCACCTGGTAACCTAACATTAGTGTTTTCAGCTGGGCAGTAGCCAGCTTGAGTGATCTGGGTTTGCTAGGTTTTCTTACTCCCAGGGAAATATTTTACTTACGTACTGCCCTATGAGTTCCTTTATTTTCTGGGTGTACTAATGTGATCGAGTGGAAGAAGATCTATCAGTTGGATCCTACAATATATAATTTCCCACTGATTAGAGAGTGTGTGGGTCTCCTTGTGGATGAAGCCAGAGAGTCATCTAAATCCACTGCGCATTACTGTTGATCATCTAGTAAGCAGATTTTTTTTTGGTTCAGGATTGGTCCAGTTGCAGGTGGGTGTTATGGCTTCTGATGTGCCTCCCCTTTTGACCCCTACATCTCAAATGAATATGTATGCATTAAATGTACTATGTTGTATGTGCCATTTTGTTTTATTCATAATCTTTTTTCTTTTTTATTTTTTGGTAGCATTTGTGATGTCCCTTATCTGTGTATATGCCCCTGAAGAAGCGGTTACCCGCGAAACATGTTGGGCCAGTGTATGGACATCAATGTTCATCACCACATCAAACCTATGTTACCCCCTGGGTTACTGTGCATGCTACCTTCAATATTGTCATACAGTATTTATGTTTTTTTATACAGTATTTGTTTATATGTTATGGTTTCTTTCAATAAAGACTGTTTTTACTTCACATGTACTTTGATTATTGGTCCAATGACGGTATCCCATTTAAAAGTCCCCCTGCCCCTCCTTGTTCAATTTTTTATTTAGTAAGCAGATTTGATTGTATCATGGTGGTGTGGAGTGCTTTATCAACACACAGGCTGGAGGAGGACATTCATCCTTATATCTCTTCTTTTTCAACGTTATACTTATTTGGAGCACTGCATATGGATGTTTTTATATGAATTGTTGTAATTGTCATTTACAAATCATGCTGGCTGCTTATTAATATTCCTGTTTTTGGCATAGCATGGATATTTCCCTTCTTTTTATATAAATATTTTACTTCTGCCTGCTTCTGGGGAGTATTCTCCAGTAAAGAGTTAGAAGTCACAAGTTAGATATGAAGTTACGAGTTATGAACATTTTATTCTGTCCTGACCGATCACTGAGAGGCTTTTGCCAGTGATGCTGACTGAGGAAGAGAAGAAATATTTGGGGAGACAATTTAGAAAGGTCCTTCCCCTCCAAGCTTTGCCTGGTGAGGTTGTATGTGTGTATGTGTGAAGGTCTAATCTAGGTGTCCCAGGCCCGCTGTCTCTGTGTAAGTCCAGAGGTACTTACTTCTCAGGTATGCTGCCTGGGGAGGGTACATCTCCAGAGAGAGAATTATTTCTTACTTCGTAGGCCTGCTGCCTGGTTAATGAAGCTAAGGCTGGATCCTGCTTAGTAAATTGCTGTCACAGCTTGAAGGTCCACAACTAGTCTGTGAGAGGGGCAGAGGATTCTTAAAAGTAGCTGTCTGTCTGGCCCACCAAAAGTGCATTAGGCTAAGACAATCACATTTAGGAGAATCATTTTTTCACAACTGAACCACTAGATAAGCATAAAATATACACAGCAGCCAAACTGATGTGGATTCTGATTTGACATAAAACATTACTGACACTGCAGCTGACACTGGGTTCTCTGTTCTTTCCTTTTGTAGTTTGATTAAAACAGCAAAAATCTGAAATAGCATATGTACCTAGCTGAAAAGAAAGACACTTGAAAAAGACCTGTAAACTAAAAATAGGATGTTACTTTTTATAGAAGCACTTTTGGCAATATTCATAAATATCTTACTAAAAGTTTCCATACCTGCAAATAAAATGAGATATTTAAAATTATACTTACGTATGTATGAAGTCTTTTGTTTCATGCAAGGCTACTTCTAGACAATAGGTAAAAGCATAAAGTCCCACAGGACAGAGAGGCCACTGTGGTGCAATGAGCAATGTCTTTCGTTATTTGGCGGCTATATTGCATTAAGATATTTATATCTACAAATACTGTGTGTTAATTTGACTCATGTCTGTCTTTTTTTTACAAAGCACCAACATTTATACTACTGCTTATATATTGGCCTCTCCCTTTTAATATGAATGGTTACTTTGTGATCCATACTTTAGCCCATAAGGGACACGAATAGCATACATCTATGTAGTTTGGGAAAGAAAAAGGCTGCACACCTCTGCCAGTCCTAAAGATTTATTGAAACATATATAAAACTGGCACCAGGACAAGGACACAGACCATGGAGAGGTTGATGCATTTCACACTGACAACATACTTTCAAAAAAAAAATTTTTTTTTTTGAAGAAGCATGTTTTTTGAAGGACAGCAGGTTCTTTTTGCCTGAACTATTAAGAATAAGAGCCGGTTCACACTACCACGACCAGAAAGTCGCCCCGTGACTTGAAGAGACTTGTTTAGAGACTTGGAAGAGACTTGGAAGAGACTTGTGCACTACTTTGAAGAGACAGGCGACTTTGTCTGTGGGGAATGCCTGGCTAATCTCTTTCTTCTTCCTGGAAAGTCTGATTACAAGTCGCTTCAATTAAGATAAGGAGGCGACTACCATTGAAGTATATGGGACAGTCGGATCACAGGTCGCCTCAAAGTAATAAAGGACCCTTTTCTGAAGTCGGAGAGACTTCAGTAGTGCCAATTAAGACGGCACTGATTGATTAACATTGCTTTTGTTATGTCAAGCTACCTGGGGCTACACAAGTCGCCTCACAAGTCGTGCTAGTGTGAATGGGCTCTTACACTCTTGAAAATGATATTTGCAGAAAAAAAAACAAAAAACAAAACAAAAGAAAAATAGTTTCTCAGTGGTCTCTTGGTCCCTGGTCAGCAAAACACATGCTGCATTTGTTTTTTAATATAATATATTGCATATTTTATTAAATACGTGTGCAGGTCATAAAGTGATGCAAAGTGTCACTAACTCTTGTATGGGTAAACTCCTATGCTTCCCCTCTGAAAATTCCATGAACACTCAGTGTGGCAAAGTTAGTTAGCTTTTTTTCTGCTGTGAAAATGATAGTATGGTTTAATCAGATATATTAATGGGATTTTTTTAAATTTCTACACTTGGAAAAAATATCTGTGCAGATAAAATGAGGATGGTGGAGGATAACTTCAGGTATACATAAGGTAATACAACTAAATACGAGAAGTGGATACACTGGTGGGGATTTCACTAATGGAGTGTGTCTTTGGTTTCTGTTCTGATGTAAGCTATAAATGCTGGAGCTGGACATACTATGATTTTTTGATCTGATGTTTTTCCTCTGAAGATCTGTATCATTTTGGATGAAAGCTTTCTACAATCTGCAAGATGTCATTTATATAGCGTCACTATCTACTAATTCTACTGAGACTGTAAATGACAGCTATATTGCCAAACTGGATCAGGATTAGAGATCAGACTTGCAGTACTTAGATTGGAGAGCCAGAACAAGAGCGATATTTGAATGCACTGACTGCACTATAGGACTTTGAATAGAGTAATTACTTGATTTCATTTCAAGTACTATAACACTTTATTGTGTTGCACTACAGTGTGAGTTGGTATTTTAGTAACATATTCCCACTTTATTATTTTTGCACCAATGTATGTATTAGTATGTTAAGTGTGCAAGTAGATGGTAACATTAGCGCTGCACCCATTGGGAAAGTGTTTGTTTAAAAAGTATGTGAATCACAGAGGAGGGTTTGCAGACTTAAATAGGACTTAGGTATTTAATTTTACTACATTAGTAGCATGAAGGATCATTACAATTTTTTAAAATGTGCATAGAGACTTCCTGGAGATGGCCATGGTGGTGTTGCATAAGTAAGATTTTCACATAGAAATATATAGCAATGGATGTATGGTTAGTTGTCTGTAAGGTGTAAGAAAGATATATGTATTTGAGTTGATAGCATGTCATATTCTTTTGTGTCAAAGTACACGCTGGGTATAACCACAATGAAAAGACACCTATTAAAAGAAATTGGCTCTTGTGCCATAACAAATGTATAGGAATCTACACTCATAAGGTCTATGTTCAATATGCAATCGTACTTTCAAAATGATTCTGTATAGAAAACTTCATTTAATTGAAGGGATCATTAGTTAAAGTGGCTTCTATATAAAATCACATAACAGAGAAAAGCAATTATGGGCTCAGCATATCTTTCTGTCAGTGCCTCTTGTATGATTCATTAAATGAATTTGCTCACCTATGAATTCACCCTATCTTTAATTAAGATCTCCAGCTGATGTCCCTCAGATAAAATTGGCAGTGTTTATTGTTGCATCTATCTGATGAATAATACGTTGTCAATTTAATCAACAGATTCTTTGCATGCAATGCTGAATTAATAAACACCAAAATGTAGATACATTAAGGCAAATGTCTTAAAACAGCTCTTTTTAATTAGTAACCTGGCCAGAAAGAGATCGCTTTGACACAGTTGGCCAGCTTGAACATGAATTGCAATATATGCAAACTAAGAATCCCAATTTTATAAGAACGAGTTTGCTATATGTAAGGGTTAATATATATGGTTAAAAAGTGGTTAAACCTTGTTTAGTATCTTGTGTATTATATATATGGAAGCTATTTAGGACCTGAGCACTCATATTTCCAATTCTACTGCAGGGTGCAGGTTAGTAAATAAAAAGAAAAGGGATGTCTGAAATCGCTATATTTTATTTTTTATTTTTTACAGCAGATCAGTCTTGATATTGAAGGTGTGCCCATCAATTGCAAGACATCTTATAACCTAACTTCAAAACAATCATCAAATTGTAATCAAACCATCTGGTAGGGGGGCAATGTGGTGGTGGACATTCAGAAGTATGAAAACATGTGTTTGAACATCAAGAATAGCCTATCCTAAATAACACTGCAAAAAAAAAAAAAAAACAGATCTTATATCAGGTGCATCCATGGATCAAACAATATTAATAAGGAGATTGTTCCATTTTTAAAATCACCTACAGACACGTATCATTTTATATACAGTACAGATGGGCAGACTAGAGATAGATAGATAGATAGATAGATAGATAGATAGATAGATAGATAGATAGATAGATAGATAGATAGATAGATAGATAGATAGATAGATAGATAGATAGATAGATAGATAGATAGATAGATAGATAGATAGATAGATAGATAGATTACAGAATACATTATCCTATGCAGATGAAATTGTGTACAGAAATCTAATTAACAAATCTAAGGAACAACCAACACAAACAGTATTCTACTTTCCCACTAGCAACTAAAATATGACAGTGATTTAATTAACATGAGCTATTTAACTAGCAGACTTGCAGTCATCAAGCTCATGAAGTACAATACACATTATTATAAGTGTAACCACATCACACCTTAACCTCCCTAGCAGTATTCCCGAGTGTGGCTCGGGGTTAATATAGAGTACCAAAAGCGGTAACCCCCGAGCAACACTTGGGATTACCCCACAATCAAACTCACCTTCCCCTGCGATCACCCACCATCCTCCCCAGCCATCCTCCAGCCATCCTTCCCGTCCTCCCGCTGTGTGCTCGGCAGATGCTGGCACCAGTTTTCCTGGATCCCTTCCCTGCGAGCGTAACGACGCAGGGGGTGGAACCGGCGGCAATTTCAAAACAGTAAATAAAACAAATGACATGATACAAAGTTGTTAACCTAACGGATTACACTGTATCAAGCCATTTCACCTCAGCATTTCACCTGGTGACTTTTCCAGTGCCCTGCCTGTGCTTTTCCAGTTCTTTGTGCCTGGAAAATTGAGAATGACCATGGGTCCAAAAAGCGTTCTTTTTGTGCAAAAGCGCTTTTAGACTAACTGGAAAACAGCGGCAGCGAAACTGAGTTACTTGAAGAACTGAGCGATAGCGATTCGTGGGAAAATTCGTCATCAGGTATGGAAAGTGACGACAGCGATGATTCTGCGACTGAGCTCAGCTATGTGCGGACTCTAAAGACTGCGGTACGGATCAGACAGCGCCCCCAACATTCTCATTTACAGGAACAACTGGGATGAAATTTGACCTTGACCGTGACAACCACTTACAATTATTTTTGACCGATGAGGTTATTGAAAAAATTGTTACTGAGACCAACCGGTACAAAGAGCAACAATGCGCTACGCATCGGAGGTTTGCGAGATGCAGAAAGTGGGAACCGTTGACCAAAGATCACCTTTGGAAATTTCTGGGCCTAATAATTCTTCAGGGAGTGGTGGGGAAACCCCTGCAGAAGTGGTATTGGACAACCAATACATTACTTGCCACTCCATTCTTTGGCACGGTCATGTCAGAATACAGATTTTCCCTCATAATGAAATATCTCCACTTTGAAAATAATGAAGAATTTGATAAAACTACTCATCCTTCACCAAAACAAAAAACAAATTGGGAAGTATATCAGATGATTCTTCAGAATTTTGAAATGAGCTATGTGCCAGAAAGAGACATCAGCATAGATGAAAGTCTAATGAACTATAAGCGAAGGCTCAGCTGGGTACAATACATTGCATCAAAGAGAGTACAATTTGGCGTACAATCCTACATGCTGTGCGAATCATCAACTGGCTACATTTGGAATTCAGTGATATACACTGGAAAAGGAACAAAATTTGATGAAAAATACAGTAATTATGGAATGGCAACATCTTCTGTTCTTTCACTAATTGAGCCATTGCTAAATCAGGGCTATTGTGTAACAACGAACAAAGAAGCTCAAGACAGGGGAAATGGTTGCCTGGCAGAAAGGGAAAATGATGGCACTGCGATGGAGGGACAAGAAAGATGTGTGCCTAATGAGTACAGTACATAACACCTCCACTGTTATGGTTCGCATGAAAGGTGGGAAAGAAGTAATGAAGCCGCAAGTAGTGATAGACTACAACAACACCACGGGAGGTGTCGACAGAGCCAACCAAGCATTCTACCCAGCTATGAGGAAGCAGCAAAAAAATACTATAAGAAGATCTTCAGACATTTTCTTGAGCAATGTTTGTGGAATGCCTACATTCTGCTCAAAAAAAAAGAGTGACAAGCCTTTGATTCATGTGTACTTTATTTGGAAAGTTGCAGAACAAATCTTTCTGAGTCACCAAACACCATCAATGGCTTTGAACAGATCTGGATGTCGGGCTGTTGGCTTTGTCAACCCGGAATGCCTGACTGGTCATCACTTCGTGAACTACATCCTACCAACTGAGAAAAAGTCAGCACCTACAAGGATGTGCATGTTTGTTGCTCGAAGAGAGATGAGAGTGAAAAAAGGAAAATAAGAAAAGAAACCAGATTCTATTGTCCCGATTGTGATGTTGGACTTTGTGCAGTCCCATGTTTCAAAATATTTCATACCCGAGATGTTTACTAAACCTTTATTACAGTGAATAGTAATATCGCACCCCTTGCTTGTACATATGTCAGTGTTTTTTTTTTGTTTCATTATATTATTGAATAAAATGTATTATTATATTATAATTTATGATTTCGTGTTTTAAACTTTATCATACCCAGGATGTCTACTAGGCTCCTGTTTGGACAGATTTAAGTGGGTTATTCCTAAGAATTACAGGCCTAAAATATAAAACAACATATTTCCATGCAAAACAATGTACCGCTTTTAGCACAAAAATTCTGACATAATCAGACTGCCAGGGAGGTTTATATACAGACAATAGCAGGAGACCACCAGTAACAATCTGTCCGTCTCCTACATTGAAGAACATGGAACAGAGGCCAATGTAACCAGCTCTTTCATTGAACATGTTCAGAATCAAACAAACCAGGAATAGTGTTCATATATTTCTTGAGAGATATTGTTAATAAATATTACTGTCCCATTTGAAGTAATCCAAACCATATTCTTAGTGTCCATTAAGTAGCTGTCCGTGATTTTCTTGGTCACCCTGTGTCCCTAATAGACACAGGGTGATTTAAACATAAGAGGGGCCTAGGGAGTTTAGAGAAGGATTTCTCTACCTCCCTAAGGTAAGCTGGGATCCATCCCCCCCAATCAAAGTGATTCCCATCACAGATAGATAGAGAGATACAGTGCAAGGCAATGGCAATGTCATTATAAAATATGTTGGAGGAAGTGACACAGGGTTCAAGTGTAGCTAGAGTGTGGAAGGCTGCATGTGTATGCCTCTGTGTATGGCACAGTACATGTGCAGTTGGGAACAGTGCAGCAGTAATCTACAAGAGAGCTGGGGTGTCAGAAGAACCACTGTCCAGAGGACAACAGAGGACTGCAACTAAAGGCTGAGTGAGCAGAGAGAACCAGGGGAGCTGGGTGATATAGTTGAAGGGGATGATAAGAAGAGTAGCAGTGCTGTGGACAAGGGAGCCAGGTTGACTGTTACTGTTGATGAAGGAAGCCCCGGCATGGGCAACTTGCAACTGATTTCTGTATGAACTGTTCCATTCTGTTTAATAAGTATTTAATAAGTGTGGACTTCCATACCCTAAATAGAGCTTAGATTTGCACAACTCAAATCCCAATATCACCACATGTTTAATAATGTAACATAAATTAATATATATAATGTAATATAATGTAAATTAATGTAACAAAGTGTTTTTAAGCACAAGTACAGTCAGGTCCATAAATATTGGGACATCGACACAATTCTAATCTTTTTGGCTCTATACACCACCACAATGGATTTTAAATGAAACAAACACGAAGCGCTTTAATTGCAGACTTTCAGCTTTAATTTGAGGGTATTTACATCCAAATCAGGTGAACGGTGTAGGAATTACAACAGTTTATATATGGGCCTCCCACTTTTTAAGGGACCAAAAGTAATGGGACAGATTAACAATCATAAATCAAACTTTCACTTTTTAATACTTGGTTGCAAATCCTTTGCAGTCAATTACAGCCTGAAGTCTGGAATGCATAGACATCACCAGATGCTGGGTTTTATCCCTGGTGATGCTCTGCCAGGCCTCTACTGCAACTGTCTTCAGTTCCTGCTTGTTCTTGGGGCATTTTCCCTTCAGCAAGTGAAATGCATGCTCAATCAGATTCAGGTCAGGTGATTGACTTGGCCATTACATAACATTCCACTTCTTTCCCTTAAAAACTCTTTGTTTGCTTTTGCAGTATGCTTCTGGTCATTGTCCATCTGCACTGTGAAGTACTGTCCAATGAGTTCTGAAGCATTTGGCTAAATATGAGCAGATAATATTGCCCAAAACACTTCAGAATTCATCATGCTGCTTTTGTCAGAAGTCACATCATCAATAAATACAAGAGATCCATTGGCAGTCAAACATGCCCACGCCATGACACTACCACCACCATGCTTCACTGATGAGGTGGTATGCTTTGGATCATGAGCAGTTCCTTTCCTTCTCCATACTCTTCTCTTCCCATTACTCTGGTACAAGTTGACCTTGGTCTCATCTGTCCATAGGATGTTGTTCCAGAACTGTGAAGGCTTTTTAAAAAGTTGTTTGGCAAACTCTAATCTGGTCTTCCTGTTTTTGAGGCTTACCAATGGTTTACATCTTGTGGTGAACCCTCTGTATTCACTCTGGTGAAGTCTTCTCTTTATTGTTGACTTTGACGCACATACACCTACCTCCTGGAGAGTGTTCTTGATCTGGCCAACTGCTGTGAAGGGTGTTTTCTTCACCAGGGAAAGAATTCTTCGGTCATCCACCACACTTGTTTTCCGTGGTCTTTTGGTGTTGCTGAGCTCACCTTGCGTTTTTTCTTTTTAAGGATGTTCCAAACAGTTAATTTGGCCACACCTAATGCTTTTGCTATCTCTCTGATGGGTTTGTTTTGTTTTTTCAGACTAATGATGGCTTGCTTCACTGATATTGACAGCTCTTTGGATCTCATATTGAGAGTTGACAGCAACAGATTCCAAATGCAAATAGTACACTTGAAATAACTCTGGACCTTTTATCGCTCCTTGTAAATGGGATAATGAGGGAATAACACACACCTGGCCATGGAACAGCTGAGCAGCCAATGGTCCTATTACTTTTGGACCCTTAAAAAGTGGGAGGCACATATACAAACTGTTGTAATTCCTACACCTTTCACCTGATTTGGATGTAAATACCCTCAAATTAAAGCTAAAAGTCTGCAGTTAAAGCACATCTTATTTGTTTCATTTTAAATCCATTGTGGTAGTGTATAGAGCCAAAAAGATTTGAATTGTGTTGATGTACCAACATTTATGGACCTGACTGTATAGCCAAAATAAAAAACTGAAAAATCAGCAGAGTAATATATACTTTAATCACATGCGTCTCTTTTGATAATGCCTCTTCTTTTAGCTTAAATCCTCCACCATCCATGTCCACCCCCACTGCCATAATCTAATACAACTATATCAACTATGTCCAGCATTTCTATTTAGCTCCTTCATTCATAAAAGCTGTACTTCAAATTTCATAAAATTCGGTGAAATGGGTTTTGCTGTCCTTATGGCTCCCCCTCTCTCTGTCCCGGTGGCAGCCACATATATGCTGAAGCTATAGTAAATATAGGAGAATTTGATGTACTTCAGTTATTGTTTCATGATTTACATTGGTTACCTACCATATATGTAGAAGTAGAGATCAGCAAGTCCTCCCTAATGTTGTTGATGTGATATGATTGTATTTTATGGTAGCATCTTGTAATATGTACAGAAGATATATATAGATAGTTCAAACATGGTGTTGTTGAGGTGTAATCATTTTGTAATATGGCAGCATCATGTTTTTTGAAACATTGAATAACATATGTTGATTGTTTTATCATCACGTGTTTACAGAGAAAATCTTTTGGTACCTTGAAAGTCCAATACGCTAACTTAAAAAATAAACGGTCCCTGTATATTTCATTTTTCAAAACCTTACATTTCCATCCCCATCTTATCACAGCAACTGCCTTCTCTCCACTTTCTTCTTCCAATAACCCATCTTCTGCATGTCCTTGTTCATTACAGCTTTTTGACTGATTCCTATATGATGGACCTCTATGATAATTCTTACTATACAAAGTGTATTTTATATGTATTTGTACCAACCATAATGTCAAATGTAATATTATGCCACTGCTTTGGATTTCAAAATAAAGAGGCATTTGTATGTGAAAAAAAAAATTCTGAATGCCATTAATTCTATAGGCCAAATATATCTCTAATCCTATTTTTCTGCTATTAATTTGATTTACATGAAGCTCTTTCTAAAGATTTGCTCAACTTTAATATGTAGTACCAGTCTTGTTGCTTGCAATTACTAGCTGACATAGAAAATGTCATCTAGGACCCATAATTAGAACTATTTGTCTTTCCTGGTATTTGATTTAATTAAAGTTAATGTTGAATTTAAAAAAAAATATTGAAACTTAACAATTTGAATAAATAACCAAAGCTTCTTTACCCTACACTTTTTAACAAAACATTCATATTTCTAACACACATATTTCATTTAGATTGGTGCCACAAATTAAAAAGAAAAAAAATCTATGTATTTTCTGCATGCTGTATATGGTATACAGTGTTAATAAAAGTGTTGCTGTCAGATATCAGTGCTAGTATAGCTGGGTTCCTCAGAAATCATTTTATACACTGATGAATTAAGCCAGCAGAGTTGCTGCTCTAGCTGAGATAGAGTTAGAGTTGAATTGGCATTACAGTGGTGATGAAAAGGCTTAAAAATAAAACGAGTAAGTCTGCCAGGAAATGTGACAGAACAGAGATAAAGAAAAATCATTGACTTAAATAAGCAGTAATACTTTTGAATCCTGCCCTAGGAACAGTTGCTCTGCACAATTTTATCTACCCCATGCTTCATCGTTTGTGGTGGCAGCCTGGATGCTAAACACTCTGTTAGACTCATATTTGCTACGAATGCATGCTGCCTAACATGTTTTTCTGGGAAATAAATTGCTCTAGATTTGCTCCAAAAGAGCAACTGAAATATCTACTTATTTTCATTAGCTGGATTTATTCTGTTGATTAGTTGGAACTGTGCTTAAAGGGGCACTATAACTAAACAATGTATAAAGTAGCCTATGTAAAAGAGGTTTATTAGTTACAGTATGTATGAACCTGGAAAAATATATCATAAGATTATCAAAATAGAAACAATTTACAGCACAGGTAGAATAGTGGTGGTGATATTTTCCAACATACAGCTGATGTCTTGTCCAGGAATATTATAGATATTATAGATGAAAACTACTAACCTGGGGTTTTTTTTTTTTTGTTGCTTTTCAGCTTAATGACAGCTCAAACACAGGTATGAAAATGTTAAAAGGTTAAATGGTAACTTCACTTTTGTGGGACATCAGTGTATGAGGAAGCCGGTAGGGGAACCTGGCATGGAGGACACAGGATGCTCTCACGCTGGCTGGGACTCAGCTTTTCTTCCCCCATACCCACATTACTGCATGAGTGAATGCACACACAGGATGTGTGTTACATTTGTTTCTTCGGTTTTAAACTTGAGTGGCTATTTTTATTTCCAATAAATTTCCGATGTAATGCTACACCATGAGGAGAATCCTTTTTATTTCAATATATGCACCTACTCTGCGATATAACCATTGGGGAGATCCACTGTAAAGGAGTGGCACTGTAAAGGAGAACAAGGTCTATCTCTCCAGGATCCAGATTGCGCCTTGGGGCAGGAGATTTTATTGAGCTAACATAGATCTCTGTGATGGGGGGGCCTGTGTCCTTTAGTAAGCTGCTGCACAATCAGGTGAAGGCTTCTCTTCAGTGCTTCTGATTCACCATTTGTTGCAGAGGCTATAGTGGGTGGCACAGTGGTGTAGTGGTTAGCACTTTCACCTAGCAGCAAGAGGGTCGCTGGTTCGAATCCCAACCACGGCACTACCTGCCTGGAGTTTGCATGTTCTCCCTGTGCCTGCGTGGGTTTCCTCCGGGTACTCCGGTTTCCTCCCACCCTCCAAAGACATGCTGGTAGGTTAATTAGATCCTGTATAAAAAAAAAATAAAAAAATTGTCCCTACTGTGTATGTATGTGAGTTAGGGACCTTAGATTGTAAGTTCCTTGAGGGCAGGGACTGATGTGAATGTGCAATGTATATGTAAAGTGCTGCATAAATTGACAGCGCTATATAAGAACCTGAAATAAATAAAATAAAATATATGTGGGACTAATCTCTGGTGGAGGCTTTCTATACATGTTTGAGTCAGACTTCTTCATCTTAATTTTGTATACATAATCTTTATGGACTATATCTAGGATACATATATGGACTATGGTTCTGTATGTATTTATGTTTATCAACATGCATTTTAGTGTTCCCTTATATCCTTAAGCGCTGCACCTTTTTGCTTTTTATCCTTCTTTGTTATGGTCTGACAACAATTTGAAGAAGCTCCTGCTTCTATGGATGCTTCCCATGCTCTGAGCCATTTTGATTGTGACAGCTCTTTTATAGGGATCTGATGTCACAAGCCACCCCACAATGCACTGCTCAGGTGCAGTGGATAAATTACTGACACAAATAACTGGAATAATCTGTTGCACTTGACTAAAAATAAAAGACTTATAGCAGCTAGCACAAATTGTTGTCAGTTGTTCCTTTTCAATCTGTAACTGTTGTAATTTTCTGAAAATGCAATGCAATATGGCTACCTGGAGCTGTTCTGTACACAGAATGTGTACTGGCCACACCCCAGAAACATAATTTCCTGCTTATGTCATTGGCTTATTATATTTCCCAGAAGTCTGCACTAAGATACAAGTGAGATTTCTGGCATTCCCTGCAACAAAAATCAAATTTTTGGTGAGATGCTCCCAATAGAAACACACTTCTAAAGGGATGCAGACCCAGCAGCTTTCCTCATTAGAGCTCTGCAGCTGCCACAGCTGACAGATAATTATGAAACCACTCCCATTTCACCCACTCAGCACAGAGGCACAGAGGAACAAACAACGATTTCTTCAGAATAACAAAAGGTAGGAATCTTCAACAAAGTTTGTTAAAATCACTGCAATGTACAGAGATCTCCAAGATGGGAATGTTTTTTTCTCAACAAAACTGGAGTTATGCTTTAAGTGCAAGGATCCCTCTTCTTCTGCTTCATTCATTCTGTGGATTTGTGCTTACTGTACCTCTCATGCTGATTCTTGAATATTTCCCTGCCAGCTATTAAAATGCTTAGCTACTATACTAAGAGGATGTGAAAACACATACGGGCTAATTTACTAGAGTAAAATAGCAGTAGAATGGTCACTCAATAAATTATGTAATTATTATTTTTAATTATCCATTCTTGTAAAATCAAAGTTCCTATTACTTATTTCCTCTGCATATGATTGGGTGTTCAAAATGTGCAGTAGAAAGAAAGAACAGGACAGGACATCATTGGGTAATTGGAGTGAATATTCACCCAATTAGTAAATCTGCCTTACTGTATGGAAAAGGCGCAGCAATAGGGAAAACATCATCAATTTCGGTGACCAATGCTTTGTCCCCTGCATGCCTTTTTTTGGCACAGCTTCACAATTCAAATCCTCTTTAAGAGTCATGTCTACAAATCTTGCTTGTATCGCCAAAATGTATAATAGACACTAAAATTATGTGAATATAAAATTTCAAGTGGAAACTATATTGAACAATGGACACCACCCTAGTTACTGAAAAAAATTAAATGTGGCAACAAGGAGCTTGCCATATAAACCAATCTGTTCTGCACACTCCACGGCAATTTAGGCAATCTATTGATCACTGTGGATTATTAGTGGCTGTTTATACCAAAAAATCCTATTTAATTGATATGCCTTTACCCTTAAAATAATTGGACATTTAGAATGTGTATTAGTTACATATTGTTTCATGTTGCTTAGAATAAACCAATTATTCCTGGCAACATAATTGACAAAAACAGGGCTACAATACACTGAGCAAACTGATGTGTTAATGAAGCACTATGAAAAAAAAAACTGTCTCATAGTGATACTTTGGAAGTCACGTTTGGCTGGAGATCAATACAACAGGTTCAGGATCACAGACTTTTCAGCTCATCTAAATAGGATTATGTCAGGAAATCTCCTAATCCAAATCAATAATTCTTCTGAGTGAAAGAAACACACAGTCAACAGAAATCCGAGTGGCTGAGTATATACACCGTGACAGCAAGAAATTACTTGAAGGCTACATCTGTTAGGTAGCATTTTTAAAACTAAAAGAAAAAATGAAAAATGTGAGAGCATCCTCAAGCTTTCGCTATTATTATTATCCAAGTTCATATTTTGTAGCACTGTACTGTAGTGTAAATAAAGGGATATAGCTAAAAACCACAGGGCCTCCTAGCAATATTTGGTGTGGCCCCATCAGTGGTAGGTGATCCTATATTTAGCCCCTTTTTACATTCCTTCATCATTATGTCTGAGAATGGCATTATTTATTCAGGGCATTGTGTAACTAGAAGTAGTTAAACTGGACACATTCTGTAATGCTGAGAACAGTTCGTCAATTTTCCAAATGGCTTATTCAGCTCAAATGAGCATCAGGAAACAATCCTATCCTTTATAGCTACATGGGCAACTCTGTCCAATTATTACAATCACCATGGTGTACTGAAATGGGGATATACCTATACTGAGGCAGTTACAAAGAAAAAAACATATTCCTCTCCTCCTAATGTAAATTCAACAATCATGCAGCAAAGTGGATACAACTTCAATAACAATAAAAGACTCCCTGATGGTCTACCAACATGACAACCTGTGCCACCAGGTCATTAAATGACAGGTGACCGTTCAATGTCAGCAAATTGGTCAATGATGCTGGCTGACATCAATAACCAATAATGACCATTATTGGTCAAAGACATTACGCAGGATGCCTGCTGGCTTGTTCACAATTTGTAACAAGATGGTAGCTGGCAAGCAGATCTCATTTAGTGGTGGTAATAGTCCTGCTACTAAATGAATGACAGCTAGAGGATCAGGTGAGTGAGTGAATGAGCCAAATCTAGGCATTTTGTTAGCCATATGGTGAACTGCAAAAACAGTTTTGAGTCCAGTCAAACTCATGGTTGACCTGAACCCAAAGCTTTACCATATTTGTCATCCATTCTTTGGAATATTGATTGCAGTTTTTCTGTTTTCCTAGTGACATGGACTCTATAGATGGAGAAGCACCTACAGTAGCATAGAAAACCACCTAAGCTACATGTTCTTAGATTGTCCTTCAAATGTAGGTATCTAGGACTAGTGGGAATGTGTTTATTTTCCCACTCTCTATTTTCCTAATCTCTCTTTGATTTTCTTGAAACTATATCTCTTTGACTACCATAGCTTGTAAAAAAGTATTTGGTTTTGAAATTTTGGTGTAATTTATTTTACTTTTTTTACCTTAATGCATTTCTCCCCATCCCTCATTTTACTTACCTGAGCCCTTATTTCGATCCAGCACTGTGCACATCTACAGTTCTTCTCTCCTCTCCCATCCGAGTCTCACTGGCTTTGCTAGGGCACCAGGAGCCATTGGCGCCTGCTGCTGTCAATCAAAGCCAGTGACAAAGGGTCAAGTCCAGTTGCCTGTGGTTATGGACACAGCAGCGGGGCTCAGGAACGAGCACACATAAGTGCCCTCATGGGGAGCGTCTTCCTATGGGGGCACTGGACACAGATGAGGAGCCATGAGTGCTGGTGGGGGAGGGGGACCCGAGAAGAAGAGGTTGGGGGCCGATCTGTGAAATTCCATTGCATGGAGCAGGTAAGTATAGAGATGTTTGTTATTTAAAAAAAAAAATACCCTTACAACCACTTTAAGTTAAATTCTGGGCAAAAGATCAAACAATTAAAGCGGAGTTACACCCAAAAGTGGAACTTCCGCTCTTTTGTTCCCCCCCCCCCACCGGTGCCACATTTGGCACCTTTCAGGGGGGAGGGGGGAATGGGTATCTGACAGGTACCCTTCCCCACTTACGGAATACGGTGCTGCGGCACCGTCCCTCGGAAGTTTGGCCCCCCTCCTCCGCCGCCGAGCCAATAGGAATGTGCGATTTGCGCATAGCAGTAGGGACCCGCCCAAGCTGCAAGGCTTCACTGCCGGGTTCCCTTACTGGCAATGGCGGCAGCAGCACCTGACAGCCGAAGGAAACATCGGCTGCGGTGCCAACATCGCTGGACTCCAGGACAGGTAAGTGTCCTAATATTAAAAGTCAGCAGCTACAGTATGTGTAGCTGCTGACTTCTAATTTTTGGAGGGGGTGGAGGGGGAGGCGGAACTCCACTTTAAGCTTGTCTCCCCATGCAAATACAGAATACAATGCTAATTTTCTAGGGGATGATCTAAAACAGAAGATTGCTAACCTTACACATGACCCTGTGCCAGCCAGCAGTCCTTTTCTACTCTCCAGCACTGGAATGTGAATGGGCACTCCTATTGTCTCCTACATCCTATGTAAAGTGCTGAACCAGCAGTTGTTGCTTTTCTTGCATTGTACACAATGATACTGGTGAGAAGGGAACCACAAAAATGGCTGTGCAAAAGCAAACAGGGATCTCTGGGGGACTAGTCATTAAAACAGGTACTTGGGAGGAAGACTGCAGGACTGTTAAAGTTGTTGGAAAAGTAAAACGTTTAATGGTAGTTCTCCCCCTGCCCACTCTAAATTCTCACGTGAGCCAAATCTCTATCCATCCCTGTGCATGTCTGCAGCAGCTCTTCTCCCCTCTTCCCTGTCTCACAGGCTTGACTGAGAGCAGCAGGAGCCATTGGCTCCCACTGCTGTCATTCAAAACCTGTTGTAGAGTAGAGAGTGGGGAGGGGGGGGGGGGGGCGAACAGGGTTGTGTGTCTGAATAGCTTCAAAAAGGCGGATTCCTGAGTGCCCCCATAAGATACAGCTTCCTATTGGGGCACTAAGTGGGAGGGAGGAGTCAGGAGCTCTGACAGAAGAAGAGAATAAAACATATAAAGCTTTACACTCACATTAAGTAAGGTAGGTAACCCACTGTTTTAGATAATACCTTAGACAAAATGAGCATTAAATTCTTTATAAGCTTGGGGAAAAAGATTTAAATTTTTTGATGCCTGGAGCTAGGCTTTAAGTTTTTTATGTGACTACAAAGTTATTTGTTGTTGGCTGGTCTGTTTTCTAATATATTTTGTACACTAAGAGACCTACTTATTATCATTCTTAGCCCTTACTGAATCTTTCAATTAGCTGTATGTAGCTTCTTAAGCTCCTGAAATAAACAGCTTTTATAGGTAACAGTTCCATCCCTGGGTAAATGGGAGTAGCAACGGGAGCAGATCACATGGGTGGTCATGTCAGTGGGGCATCATTGTAGGCATTTTTGTTTTTATGCTAGGTTCAATTTGGTAATATAACCATCTACTATATCCAATACTTACAGCTTCAAGTCAGGAATCTGTGTGCAATCTTGTAGTATCAAAACGTTAATCAGCAGAGTCTTTTGCCTAGAAGCTTCTTTATTATTTTCATGCTAATCCTGGTCCAACACTTTGCTAAATGATTTTATCTGCCATGCATTTGACCTGTTGCTCCACAAGCTGGACATTATTTTCGTTTTTGCAATCGTTCACACTGTTTGAAACTTTTGTTTTAGTTATTTCTAAAGCATGTTTTTCTGGTGTAATATATTAGCCAGTTGCAGGTCTTGTACTTTGTTTACACAGTAAACAGCTTGCACAGGTATGTTCGGTGCAAAACTCCCTTTGGTTCAAATTTTGCTTTTATGATCTCCTTTATTCTTCAGAATGACACATCCTTGCCTATTTTTAGATCAGGAACAGCCATCAGCTTTTTTTCTTGAAGACAATTTAATCTCTGAGCATGAAATCTTTGTTGTCTATAAACTTACATCCTGCTTTTGCTTGAGCTCAGACATACAGATGCATCTATACAAATACCATCACCACACTTTTTTAATAGTGGGAATAGTCAAATGCTATATTTATAATGTAATACAATTTTAAGCATCTGCATTTCTGATGTGCAGCAACACGAGGATTTCAAATGCTTTGGGTATTTTCAAGCACAAGCCTTATTTAGTCCTAACTCTAGTTTTTGTTTCCAGCTCCTCTGATTTTCAATGAGTTTCATTGGAGGTTTCATTAGCTATTTGACAATCTTCTCAACCTCTTCCTATTTGTGTAAATTTTCATTATAGTAAAGAGTTCTTCAGCTGTCCCCTGCTAACAGACTTCAGGCAACAAATGCATCCTACATTTAATACTATATTATTTTCCTCCTCTAAGGACTGTTAGTAGCCAATCACTAGGGACTTTGTGAAAATTATCCAGTATGTGTATTATGTCATTTTTTTTCTATAAAAGTCTAGGCTATTTACTAGTTATTTAACAGTCAACATAAACAGATTATATGC
Source organism: Pelophylax lessonae (assembly GCF_965119305.1). Classification (NCBI taxonomy): domain Eukaryota; kingdom Metazoa; phylum Chordata; class Amphibia; order Anura; family Ranidae; genus Pelophylax; species Pelophylax lessonae. The sequence continues at coordinate 274,426,721 of NC_138772.1, read as the reverse complement.
AGTATTTAGAAACATATAAAATGGATTACAAAATGGATCTTATATTTCAAATTGAATAATACATAGCTCACATTCTTCAATCCAACTTGCAAAAACATCTGCACTACAGTCCACATGGACTGGACTTTTGACTGTTGTATAGATGTTTTTGAAAGTTGGATTGGAGAATGTATGCAATATTTTAGTATATTTTAGTTTGCCCGATAATTATATATGGTGGACGTTTAACTTGAATTTTAATATAATTAAAATGTTGGATATCCTACACCATGCCCCCCTGATAATTGCCTCCCTCTATCCTTAAATCATAAGATATGAGTATTATTGATATATTCTGATTACTACTAGGAGGATCGAGAAATGTCAGTCTTTTATCTGTATGTACTTTTATATTGTAATATAAGTGAATCCCACCGCGCGACCGACCTGCAATAAATCGGGTTTGATTGGAACTAAAAAAATTATTTTTTGGAAAGTAGAAAAGATCACTCATCTTTATCAGCCAATCATATTACTATCTGGTCTTCATTAAGCCGCAGTTGTTGTTTGCTGGATACTTCCTGATAATGCCACTTCCTGGTGAAATGCTTTGAGGTTCCAGTACGACATCACTTCCGGCTTGCGGCTGGTCGGAGTGGGGTGACACGCACAGTGGAGCGAACGCTACAAGCAGAGCGGCGGTTCTCGGTTATCTGTCATTTTGGCTTTCAGCAAGTGCCATTTGAGGCACCTACAAATGTGAGTGTACTACTTCTTAATTCTGCAATAATTTCTCAATAAAACTTACTACACTATGAGAGGCTTTTTTGCATTTTTTGAGATCTAAGCACTATTGGTACTACAGGCACTTTAGGTCCCAGGGGCCTGAGTGCTTCTGGTGAGTGTCCACTGATTACAAGGTGGAGGATCAGCGATTTGTTGCACTATTGATTTGCACCAAGGGAAGAAGGATAATGCACGATTTGGCACTACTTTCATGGACACTATTTTTAAATATGTTCTTTAATATATGTATTGTTGCCTTGTACTAAATTTTAAGGAATATTTTTTTACTTTTTATGATACTTGGATACAGCACTGAGCACTTTACATCACGTTTACATTATTGATTTATATAAGGAGAGTCTTAATACACTTCATATATAGCACATTTTTATTGTGAATTTTGGTCTTTTGGCACCTATTATGTGCATGACACTATTTATTTAATTGATATATTTATTTATGTTAATTATTGCACATATTTGGATTAAGCACATTTTGAGAAAACAGCACGGTCTGTCACAAGCACTTTATTATTCATTTTTCAATAATTTATTGTTATTTATTTTGATCACTCTTGAGTGAAAAGTCACATCCACCCCAGCACGGGAGATGGAGTCACTTATTTAAGATTGCATGAAGTGTATATCCTTTACAGTTATATATACTTATATGTGTCAATATACCAGTAGCAGCGCCTCATTATCCACCTAATTTTAAGTATTACTGCTTAAATTGAAGGAAGCTCTACAATATACATTGTTATTCCACCAGGGCGCCATACTCCTTATACTATCTCATATATTTTAGTAATGTTATTAATTTTGGATTTTGTAATCCGTTTTATATGATGATTTTAGCTAATATATTTTGTGAATAATAGTTGCACTGTCAAGTGTTTTTTTTTTTAAATATATTTTTTGGGTCCAACAGAGTATCTGTGAAAGTACTGCTGACTGTCCTGGGGGTCCTAGGAATATTCACACATTTGTAGTCTGTGAAGAAAACAGCCTTGATAGATGATATGTAAACTTGAGGGTGATGCAGTTAAAGTAGAATTTTGACCAAAACTACTCTTAAAACTGTCCACTCCCCGCCTTAACATTATTTTGACTAACCTGTGTAAGAAAGATCTGTATATTTACCTATTTTCAGGCTGCTCTAATCTGGTCATGTGATCTCCCCTGTGTCAGCCAGCTCTAGCTGCAGGGACGAGGAGAGGGGGACTCTTCGACAATGGCTGATAATGCCTGAGAGCAAAGGGTCACCCACAGGCTTCAATGGTCTATAAATTGTTGGCCCTTCCTCCTTTCCCCTACAGCTACGCTGGCTAACACAGGGGAATGGGATCACATGACTGCACCAGAGCCTGAAATGTGGGGGGGGGGTGGCTAACACACTAACACATAAAGAGGATTGGGAGATCTAGAAGTCAAAGCTTCCCCTGAGACAGGGGAGTACAATATACCCATTAAAGGTTTGGTCAAGTGAGGCCTACGATAGAGGTTACATCCTCCACATCCTCTGTCTGTGCACAGCCTGCAAGCAGAGCTAGTGGTTTCATTTTATTTTTTATTTATTTTGTGTTCCTTTTATTAACCCTTTGGGTTACGTGTCCTTCTGTCCTGGCGGGTGGGGGGTTTGCATGTGGTAGTGGTACAGTGCTCCATTAAAAGGGAGGCAAAGTGTAGATAAGAATAATGATGTCCATTTTTTCCCTTTGTACTGGTTGTAGGAATGAGGTCAGCTGACTACTGAATATACTGAATGACCAGGTTATTCCATCAATGGATTTTTTCTTCCCTGATGGCACGGACATATTCCAAGATGACAATGCCAGGATTCATCGGGCTCAAATTGTGAAAGAGTGGTTCAGGGAGCATGAGACATCATTTTCACACATGGATTGGCCACCACAGAGTCCAGAACTTAACCCCATTGAGAATCTTTAGGATGTGCTGGAGAAGGCTTTGCACAGTGGTCCGACTATCCCATCATCAATACAAGATCTTGGTGAAAAATGTATGCAACACTGAACGGAAATAAATCTTGCGACATTGCAGAAGCTTATCGAAAACAATGCCACAGCGAATGCGTGCCGTAGTCAAAGCCAACAAAATATTAGAGTGTGTGACCTTTTTTTGGTGGAGACTTTTTTTTGTTGGACAGGCAATGTATTTTGGCCATTTTACAGCATAGGTAATTATGCTACAACAAAATATTCTTCTATCCCTGCTGCTAAGACTTCTGTCCACACTAAGTATATAGTGGTGTTGAATTATGCAAATATGAATAAAAAAAAAGGATTCAGTGCTCTGTTTTCTTTTGTGTGATGAATTTCATAAGTATAAGGGTCCCTTAAAATTATCTAGAATTTGAGCACAGCTGGGATAGTAATGAAATACAAGTATTTGTTCGTTGATATTGGCAGCACCTCCTATTTCCTTTTACATTTCCTTTTACTAGATCTTTTTTATTCTATTTTTTTTTCATATATATCTCTCAGTATGGTTCAGAGACTTTTCATAACATATCATATTCATGTTTTATGCACATATTTATGCATTATGTACATCTGATAAGCCAGGGAGATAATATAGCTATTTTATTTTAGTCATGCTGGGAAAAATGTAATGTGGTGTGAATGTTAATCTAAAAACAGTTTTACCTAAATTACCTACTTTCAAAAAGTAAATATAATTCTCAACCTTATGACGTGCATGTTCTGTTATTATTTCTACTACTGACAGCTAAAATATTTCTTAGCAATAACTAGGCACTTGTTAGTACAGTAATAGATCAATTTAATTAAATAACATGCAAGCAGCAAGCTTTTTCCTAACACACAGTGCTCTCTTCTCCCAAAATGTTGGTCCTATACTAAATAGCATGTAATAGAAAGTCTATTTCTTAACAGAATCTGTTCCTTAGACACTATTATCTATCTTACAAGCTCTAAAATGCTGGCAGCTGTAGCTGTTCTGGTTGGTTTTAAGCCCAGGTCCTATAAAAGTTGTCAGATGGTGATTCAAAAATATAGAGACACCTCTCTAAAATAAATTGCAATGTAAGCTCTGTAAATTGAACTAATAGGCTGACAATATTATGAATAATAGTATGTTATGGAAAAATTAAATGTATGCTAGCATGGGTATCATTTTTACATTTATGAACAGACCAGATTTCTAGAGCAAAATTCAGAAAATGGAAAGTTAATTTATTCTAAGGCTTGCAAAATACAAGACTACAATGCCTGCATTACATGCAAAACCATAGCACCTACATTAAAAAGGAACTATAGTGTATCCAAAACTTTGCGCTAATAAGGAATATGCCACCAGAGTAGATTTTATATTAAAATGGTGTACTGATTTAATAAAGTTGATTTGAGTGCTCAAACATTTCTCTTTCTGAGATTTCATTTTTTTTAATAATTTAGGTTGAAATCACTGTTGCTAACCATGACTTTGTGAGGCACAGGTATGTTGAACTGTGCTTCTATGGTTTGCAGTTCTGCTTCACTCCTCTGACTTTGGAATGGGATTAAACTCAGAAGCAGTACATCTCTAGGATTTCAACACTAGTATATTTGATGTAGGAAGGTTAATCTTCAGACTTAAAGGGTTAATTTAAGACTTGGCCTTACAGGTAGGGTAGTGTGAGGCTTAGTGTTACTGGGTGGGTTAGTATGGGGGTATGGGGGGGGGGGGCTTGGGCCAACAGGAAAAATGAAGCCTGGTTGTAATGTCCATGAAAGGTGAGCAATCCTGGGTGCTACCGTGGACCTATTTTCAACAGATACTTTTTGTCCATGGAAAAAAACAAGTTGCGTATCCCCCATTAAAACTAGTTAGATGCTAGAGATGTGTAAACCAATTACATAATTAAATCAGTGGCCGACCGCTTGTGACCAACTTCCTCAGCAACAGGAGGAGAGACAGCCATCACCCTCTTCCTTGGACCTGGCTTCCCGCCCAAAGACCCCCTGTCACATGTGCCCGTGGCTTTTATAACTTATCCCAGGATGCACCACTGCTTGTGCCTACCCACTGGGACAGTCATAGAAGCCTGTGTGTCACTGGCTGGGTTTCCTCCACTGTCCAACAGGCCCCCCTATTGGATACATTGGGGACACTCCCTCAGACCAAATGAATCACACCTGGACACATGCAACAGGCCTAACTGTAAAACCTGCTCCCTGATAAGCAGGAAGCACATAACTTTAGCCTGCAATTCTGCTGATAAGCATCCAGAATCAAAACTATGCTACCTATCTAGCACCTGGTTAGGGGGGTGCTACATAAACAAATAGAAAACGCCTATATACACAATCCTTTACCCACAGTTGATCCAGAGGAAGTCCAAAAACCCATATAAATGATTCAGGATTTCAACTCACTTCAGTGGGGGAAAAACAATCCATCCTGATCCCCCAGTAGGGAATTGGATATTCCTTGGATAAACAAGCTCCGGTGTTATTACCTATAAAGGGTAATATCCAGTTATATTTTGTGCAATTAGGAATACATCTAGCTCTTTTTTAAAACCATTCACCGAGCTGGCCAGAACTAGTTCTTGAGGGAGTCTATTCCACATTTTTACAGCGCTTACTATGAGGAAGTCTTTTAATATGTGGAGGTAAATTTATTTTCCTCCAAATGTAAAGATTGCCCTTTTGTGATCTGCAATGACCTAAAAGAGAAATGTCTTTTTAACTTTTTATGATTCTTTTGGAAAAGGGCTTTGTGTTTTGTGTGCTTGTAAGGTAAAAGTACAAATTGCAAAATGGCTGGTGGCAAAGTCCCTTCCATTGGTAATTTGGAAAATGGACAAGCAGCCTGGCCTAGTGTGGATGTCAGATATTATTACAGTGTGCACTATCGTATGTTCTTAGAGTCAAAAAGTTAAACCGTTTATAGCAGATGTTATCTTTGTTGACAAATCTACAAAAAAAGCATTCTAGAACAAAAAAAGGTGCACTTGGCAGGAGAAATAAAATTCAATAGTGTAGTTTAATTAGGTCAACATTTCGCCAGGGCACAGAATGCAGAACACCTTTTCCAAGACAAACAGACATGCTAGAAAAGCCTTCTGTTTGTAATATGGCAAATACATTAGCAATGTAACTTAATATTAACCCCCCTGGCGGTAATCCCGAGCGTGACTCGGGGTGGATTTTTTAGTCCAGGATCGGTATCCCCGAGTCACGCTCAGGGTGAATGTGCAGAGAGCGCAGCGGTGTCTCTTACCTTCTCCTGGCGATCCAGCGATGATCTCTCATTGCTGTGACCGCCAGCCGAGAGTCCCGCCGCTCGTCCGTCCTCCATCGGTGTGATGACTTCCTAGTTCCGTTCCCTGCAGCAGCAATGCTACATGGGAGCGGAACTAGGGAGGGAAATTCAAAAAACGTTGCACAAAACACAAAGACATAACACATTTTATATTATATATATATATATATATATATATATATATATATATATATATATGTATATATGTGTGTGTATATATATATATATATATATATATATATATATATATATATATATATATATATATATATATATATATATGCACACACACATATATATAAAATTATATTATTGATTTGATTATAATTATATATTTTATATATATACACACACACATATATATATATATATATATATATATATATATATATATATATATATATATATATATATATATATATAATATATAACGCATGAATTATAATCTAATCAATAATATAATTTTATTATATATATTATATAATAAAATTATATTATTGATTCGATTATAATTCATGCATTTGTGTTTCAAATTTATCACATCTGGGATGTCTACTAGAGTCTTGTTTTGGTCAGGTTTAAGTCAGTAATTACTAAGAATTGTAGGCCTATAATACATAACGCCAAATTTCCATGAAAAAAATTGTACCGCTTTTGGTATATAATTCCTGACATAATCATACCGCCAGGGAGGTTAAATAGAATACCACTTTTTTCCCCACAGAGTTAAAAAGATTAGCTTTGTATTTACATTGTGGTGAGAGGTGTGATTCTCAGATACTGTTGCATAATGTCACAGTTATAATTCTAATAGTGAAAATGCTAATTATTGTAAGCGTTTTGGTCAAGCAACAAACAACGTGCAGCCTTATGCATGAGTTTCTTTTTCATAATTTGTAATTAATGTTGAACTGTATAAAGTCCCTCCTTACAGCAGCCACTACAGTCGACTTTTTTCCTCCTAGCTTTTAACACATGGGATGGCAGCCAATTCCTGTATGTTTGGGTCTAATAGATGGAGGAGAGGCCATTTACTGTACTTTAACCTTAAATTGACTACTGCAGAATGTGAAAAGTTCCTTCTTAGGTCAGATGGGATGCCAGAGATGATAGCGAAGGCCTGCAATATCACAAACACACATGCTAGCAAAAAAGTTCAAATCCCTACTCTGTGGATCACTGTTAGAGCTTGTACGCACTGTTATGCAGCCCAAAATGCTGCTGCCCACACAATGTTTTGGGCGGCGTGAGCAGCAAGGGGCAGTGTGAAGCATGTTTTATCATCACAGGTAACTGCATATAGTGTAAACAGGCCCACCACAGCATCCACCTCAAGGAAAGCAGCTTGCGGTAAACATTCACTCAGTCAGTTTTCTCAGTACATAGTTCCATAGTTCTATACTTGGTAAGGTTGAATAAAGACACTAGTCCATCCAGTTTAACATGTGTGTGTGTGTGCGTATGTGAATTTATCTCAATAATAAATCTCCTATCCCTCTCTGTTGCAATCGTTAAGATGCCCATATAATTTTTTTTTTTAACCGCTTCCGGATCGCCCACTGCAGTTTTACTGCGGCAGGCAACCCCTCCTGCGCGAACCGACGTAAGTCTACGTTGGTCGCGCACCTGAAGCTAGGGGGCAAGCGTGCTGTTGGTGGGAACTCTGGTGCATGGGGCAGGCGGCTCCGATTGCTGCCTGCAACCCGCGATTGCTCCCCGCTGAGAGAGAAGCATGGTCAGCTGTTGTAAACACAGCTGACCATTCTTCTCTCTGGGATGATCACAGAGTGCCTGTGATCCTTCTATGTAGGATCACAGGTCTCTGTGATTATTTCACAAGCCACGCCCCCATACAGTTAGAATCACTCCCCTAGGCTCAAATTTAACCCCTTGATCATCCACGGTGTTAGCCCCTTCCCTGCCAGTGTCATTATTACAGTAACAGTGCATATTTTTAGCACTGATTACTGTAGTAATGTCACTGGTCCCCCCAAAAGTGTCAAAAATGTCAGTTAGGGGTCCGATCGTTACTAGTAAAAAAAAATAAAAAAACAATAAAAATTACATAAATCTTTCCCGTAGTTAGTAGAGGTGATACCGTTTGCGCAAACCAATCAAAATACGCTAATTGCGATTTTTTTTACCAAAAATATGCAGCAGAAAACAAATTGGCCTAAAATGTTAAAAAATTTGGATTTTTACATTTTTTTTGGGAATGTTACATAGCAAAAAACTGAAAATTATTGTTTTTTTTTCCCGGAATTGTCACTCTTTTTTTTGTTTATAGCACAAAAAAAAAAAATCGCACAGGTAATCAAATACCACCAAAAGAAAGCTCTATTTGTGGGAAAAAAGAACATCAATTTTATTTAGGTATAGTGTCGCACGACCGTGCAGTTGTTCATTAAAATACGCAGTGCTGAATCGCAAAGAATGGCCTGGTCATTAAGGCGGCAAATCCTTCCGGTGCAAAAGTGGTTAAACTCCCTGCTGATACCACTGCTTGTGGAAGGGAGTTCCACACTCTTACTGTTCTAACAGTAAATGACCCTCTATGCATTTTAAGGTTAAACTTCTATTCCAGTTCAATGAATGACCCTGTGTCTTTTTAAACTCACTGCCACTGAAAAGTTTTTTTCTCTATGTTGGAATCGCCATTAAGTTATTTGTAAATTACTATCATATCCTCTCAAGCATTTCCAGAGAAAATGCTTGTAGTCTTTACCCATAACCTAAGTGTTCAAGACTCTTTTTTTTTTTTTTTTTAGCTTTGTTGCCCTTTTCTGGACTCTCTCCAGTTCCAACACGTCCTTCTTGAGGACTGGTGCCCAGAACTAGATGGCATGCTCAAGATGTGCCTGGACCAGAGTATTTCTAAAGTGGCAGAATGTCTATTTTATCTCTTAAGTAAATCCTCTTTTTTATGCATGCTAATATTTGGTTTGTTTTGCTTGCAGCAGCTTGGCATTGCATGCCATTGCTGAGCCTGTCATCTACTAGGACCCCCAGATCTTTTTCAATCCTAGATTCCACCAGAGATTCTCCCCCTAGGGGGTAACTTGCATTCATGTTTTTAGCACCCAAATGCATTACTTCACATTTTTTTATCATTAAACCTCATTTGCCATGTAGATGCCCAACCCATTATTTTATTGAGGTCCTCCTGTAAGGTTGCCACATCTTGCTGTAATGTTGTTGCCCTGTTTACCTTTGTATTGTCAGTAAACATGGAGACTGAACTATTTATAACAACCTCTATATAATTTATAAATAAATTAAACAGTATTGGTCCCAGGACAGATCCTGGGGGACCCCACTTAACACACCAGAACATTCTGATTACTCACTATTTATCACCACCCTTTGAAAGCGCCCATGTAACCAGTTTTCTATCTAGGTACAGTACTAAATGTGGCATTAAATTAAAAAAAAGTTTATGTTTTGTTGTCATCTCTCAGGCATTCATGCACAAGACAATAAAAATAAAAGTCTGGAGTTTGCTATTTTTTACTTTCTTACTATGAGCACCAGCAAAAGCAGATATTTACTCATACTTGAGTATATTTTCCGTCAAAGAAAAAAAACTGTTGAAAACCAATTCAACAGACAATCACTGCAAAATTGAGAGCCATCACGAAAAAGCATATTATCTGACCCTTGCTGACAGTGCAACACTATAGTAAAATATTTGTATTTGGAAAATGAAAAAAAAAAAAAAAAACTATCTGTTTCTCCCCAGATAAAACATTCAGCAATAGAGCAGAAAATGATATATAAAACATTTTAAGACCCATTCAAAAGTGAGAGACTGTTGATGACAACCTTATGATAGCTTAGTCAAATAGCTTGCCACACGCACACTTTCTACTCCCAACTCTTGGCAACCTCTCAACTTTCCTACATATTGATTACTTAATGATCCTTCTCAGCAAACATTATGGCTTTTGTTCTCCTGTTAGACAATCATTGCAGTTAATAGTATTTGAAAATTGGTTCATAGTCATTAACGCTGAGTTTTTCAAATATAAAGTAATAACTATCACTGGAATGAGCTCTCTCAGAGCTACTGTGTCAGGACAGAGAAAAGGCATGTGAGGGGATTGAATCAGATAAAGTGCTCACTCCTGGGATAATGGAAATGAACAGTAACAGCTGGTAGTCTCTTAGCAACATCCTAGCAACAAGGCAGGAAAGGTCAGGTTTTGGGAGGTATGTAAATGGCCTACACCTATAGCACCTAAGCATTTGCCAACTTTGGTCAAAGTGCAAAGTTTTCTGTTATGTACAGGCACCCCTTACCTGCAAAACAGGCATTCGGTAAAGGTGAATTATGCCTTTAATCTCACCTGGGGCTAAGCAGTAGTTGACAGACCCAAAGCAGAGGAAAAACAGGGAGAAACTTGTGTCTAGACCAGGGTTTCTCAACCAGGGTTCCGTGGAATCCTAAGGTTCCTCCTGAGGTTGCTAGGGGTTCCTTGAGCAATGGACAATTACTGTCTCTCAGTTTCCAATGACACCATTGTTCCTTTTAGCTATCTGTAAGGGGGGTAATTCTACCCAATGATGACAAAATGATGTCCAGAAGGCATCCTCTCGAGCCTAGTACGGAACTGGGATTTTACATGCTCTATCTTGTGCTATGTTTGTAAGTGCACTGATTTTTTATTAAATGGTTTGTTAGCCCCTAGCAGAGACTCTTAGATCTCTTTTTTGTTCCTTCCATGCCTGGGATCCTTCTATGTGGATAAGTGTCACCTGGTCCAGGGAAACCCACCAGGGCCCTTTCACAACCCCTCCTACCATTTGCTGACCCCAGTGGGGTATAGCTGTGTTTGACCTGGGGTGAATCTTGGGTCAATAATCAAGGTGAGAGGCTTGACATATTGTTGGTGGTGGTTCACTGGAGCACATTCACGGAGGTGCAACGTTGGACGGTTCTGGGATCAATAGGACTTTATTTTGCCTTTATTATCCACACTATTTGGATTTCTAGAGCACTTGGATTTTATATGCACATATAGAATTCATTATTGTCAGCACTTTGTACACAATTTATATTTTTCTTATTATTAAGTTTGCTCTTTGGTGATATTTATTATTTGAGGAAGTCTGTTTTGAATCATTTCCTCTGATTTCCTAAATTATTGCACATATTGATTCCGGTGCTTCACTTTTTAGTTATTTATTGATTGGTTATTGTGGAGTGGGAACACAAGTAGTGCGAGTAGCCGGACACTTTATATTCATTGTGTCCCTATATTTCACTATATTATTGCGCTGATAGATTTTTGCATTTTCTATATGCTATATGTGTTTGAGGTATACTGCTAGACAGAACAAGAGTCCAAGAACCACCAGGGAAGTTGCAGACCACTGGATTTATACCCCTAAGGGAAAGACGATTAATTGAATCAGCTGAAGTTAGAAGCTGGTTGGCTACCATGCACAGCTGCACCAGATTTTGCACTCTCCAGTTTTAGTAAGTCAACCCCCATAGCATAATTCCATAGATCGGTCAAATTCATTAAGAAGACCAATAATGGAGAAGAGGCCTGTTAGCAAATTCTGCTATTAGTTTAATAGTTCTTCTAAAATATTTAGAAAGTGTTATTAGATAGCAAGCAGTTAAATTATAATAGCTCGTATAATTTCACATATATATCTTTGGGGTCTCAAGAAATGGGAAAGTATAGATTTATACTAATGATCTGGTTATGTTATGTATTGGAAAGTGTGTCTAAAAGCATTTAATGTAAGAAAATATTCACATTATTACATGTCTGACTGGGCTAATGAAGGTAAAACAACTCTAGAGGGAATCAAATGTTCATTGCATCCCTGCCCACTTGGTTCTTAAGGTTTTGAAATGATGATTTCTACATAAGTTATTCTTTCTTAAAAATTTTATTTTTTATGGAAATAACACAACTACTGGAAATATATATAAATGACTGTTTTCATTCACTTCACCAAATTAGATACTGTTTCTAGGTTTAACTTAAAGTTTAATTGCTTACATTTGCTCCCCAGGTTCCTCCTTTCCCTCTGCATCAGCATGGTAATGAAAACTTCAAATTTAACAAATTCCCTTTTATTGATATACAGTATCTAGATTATTTAACCTAAAGCTGAAGCTATCTGCTTATATTTACCATCCCTGGTTCCTCCTTTACCCCCTTACCAAGATGTTATTGAAAGCTTAAAAAAAAAAAAAACCTTTCCACTTCTATTATATTTCTAATTTTTGGCCCAGTGGTGTCATCACTAGGTCTTTGTGCATTTCTGTGCAATGCATGAAGAACATAGCTGGTGGCCAGCAGAGTGCTGTACATAGTGTCCTCAGAACATCATAGCACCCTGCCCCAGTATGCCTCATAGAAGACCTAAAGTCCTGATGCAAGCAGTGGTCTGGCTCTTGGAGGAGACTATGCTATCCATCCCCATATAGGCATTCATTTACCATATAGGGTATTTTTAGGCAGACTGCATTTGCATGCAAACCGCTGTAGGTAATGCCCACATGTGATGCTGAGCTTCTATGAATGAAACAACTGAAAAAAAAGGAAAGGGGTGGGCTAGGGACAGTAAGGCTGAGCAGAAGATGGCTAGAAGACACTGAATATCTTGTTAGAAGCTCACAGTGTGCAGTGAAAATTAGAGTATGAAATTTCATTACAGGAGAAGAGCCTTTACAATTGATCAAGACTGAAGATAACCTGGAGTTTTAGCTTTAAACACTTTATAATATTTATGTTTTTGCATTATGCATGCATTTTTTATGCTATTGCATCTTATAGCATCCTATAGCAGTATGATAGAGAGGCAAAAATCTAGAAAATTATGCTGATACGTACTGTTATATTTACAGAAATCTCAGGTGCTTAGCCTTAGCTGGGGGCAAAGAAAAGAACAAGGAACCAGAACTACAAGAGACATATTTTTCATAGTCATTGATCAAATGGATGAAAAATAAGCAGCTTTCTTTTTTTCTGAAAACAACAGAAAAATTCAGCTGATTTAGCCAAAATGTTGTCTTTCTGGCAAAGTGCTTTTCAGTCAATTAGAAGAGCAAATTAAGGTGGTTTGGCGGTTTTAAAGAGTGCCACATGGAAGCTCAATTCAATTATCCTGAAACTGTTCTTGTACCATCCAATAACCCAAAAAGAAAAAAAAAAAGACCAAAAGAATGTCAAATACATTTTTTTAAGGCATAATACACAAATAACGATTTAAAAAAATCAAAAAAGGGGATAAAACAAATACAAGAAACATGGGGTTTTTTATGTGATTTTGTACAAGATTCACACAATTTTCACCCCAATATTTCTGTATTTTTAACTAGGTTCAGTTAACTAGACCCCTTAAAGAGGAAGTAAACCCTCCTCTGCAAGTTGTACCTATAGGTAAGCCTATGATAAGGCTTACCAATAGGTACTGTAAATATCTCCTAAACATGTACCGTTTAGGAGATATTTACCTTACATACAGCCAGTGACGTCACTGGCGCATGCGCTCTGAAGAAACGGCCGCTGGTGCCGTTCCTTCAGAGTCCCGTGCCGTGACCGTGACGGCTCCGTCGTCGTGCGCGGGAGTGACGTCACCGCGGCTCCGGCCAATCAGATGGCCGGATGCCGCGATCCCGGAAGATGGGCGACTGAACATGTCGCCCGTCATAGAGGCGGGGGCTCATTCTAAGGTAAGTATTGCATAATGAGCTAGTATGCGATGCATACTAGCTCATTATGTGTTTCTCTTTCAGGGTGAAAACTAAAAAAAAAAAAATTGAGTTTACAACCTCTTTAACCACCTCAATACTGGGCACTTAAACCCCCTTCCTTCCCAGACCAATTTTCAGCTTTCGGTGCTCTCGCACTTTGAATCACAATTACTCAGTCATGCTACATTGTACCCAAATGAATTTTTTATCATTTTGTTCCCACAAATAGAGCTTTCTTTTGGTGGTATTTATTCACCGCTGGATTTTTTATTTTTTGTGATATAAGCGAAAAAATAGCGAAAAAAAAAAAATTATATTTTCTATTGTCTGTTTTAAAAGAAATCCAATAAAATCAAATTTTGTCATAAATTTAGGCCAAAATGTATTCTGCTACATGTCTTTGGTAAAAAAAATCCTGATAAGTTTATGAAAATAGGTTTTTGTGAAAGTTAGAGCGCCCTCAAGCTAGGCTACGTATCATTGAAAATTTAACAGTCCTGATGTACTGACTACCTATCTCATTTCTTCAGGCCCTAAAATGTCAGGAGAGTACAAATTACCCCCAAATTACCACTTTTTGTAAAGAGGACAGTCCAAGGTATTTAGTAAGAGGCATAGTGAGTTTTTTGAAGTTGCAATTTTTTGGCCACAATAGTTTTGGTAATGAAGATTTTTTTTTTTTCCCACAAAATTGTTAAATTAACAAGGTATTTCTCACACATGACATACATAAACTTGTAAATACACCCCAAAATATATTCTGCTACTCCTCCTGAGTATGGCGATACCACATGTGTGAGACTTTTCCACAGCCTGGCCACATACAGAAGCCCAACATTCAAGTAGCACGGTCAGGCGTTCGAAAGCCATAAATTACACATTTCATTTCCTAACAACCTATCACATTTTTGAAGGCCCTGGAGCACCAGAACAATGGCATTACCCACAAAATGACCCCATTTTGGAAAGAAAACACCCCAATGTATATTCTATGAGGCATAATAAGTCTTTTGAAGATGTAATTTTTTTCCACAAGTTTTTGGAAAATGTGGGAAAAAATAAAAACGTATTTTTTTTTACACAAAGTTGTCAATTTATAAGATATTTCTAATACATAGCATGTACATAGCAAAAGTTACACCCCAAAATGCATTCTGCTACTCGTCCTGAGTATGGCGATACCACATGTGTGAGACTTTTCCACAGCCTGGCCACATACAGAAGCCCAACATTCAAGTAGCACGGTCAGGCGTTCGAAAGCCATAAATTACACATTTCATTTCCTAACAACCTATCACATTTTTGAAGGCCCTGGAGCACCAGAACAATGGCATTACCCACAAAATGACCCCATTTTGGAAAGAAAACACCCCAATGTATATTCTATGAGGCATAATAAGTCTTTTGAAGATGTAATTTTTTTCCACAAGTTTTTGGAAAATGTGGGAAAAAATAAAAACGTATTTTTTTTTACACAAAGTTGTCAATTTATAAGATATTTCTAATACATAGCATGTACATAGCAAAAGTTACACCCCAAAATGCATTCTGCTACTCGTCCTGAGTATGGCGATACCACATGTGTGAGACTTTTCCACAGCCTGGCCACATACAGAAGCCCAACATTCAAGTAGCACGGTCAGGCGTTCGAAAGCCATAAATTACACATTTCATTTCCTAACAACCTATCACATTTTTGAAGGCCCTGGAGCACCAGAACAATGGAATTACCCACAAAATGACCCCATTTTGGAAAGAAAACACCCCAATGTATATTCTATGAGGCATAATAAGTCTTTTGAAGATGTAATTTTTTTCCACAAGTTTTTGGAAAATGTGGGAAAAAATAAAAACGTATTTTTTTTTACACAAAGTTGTCAATTTATAAGATATTTCTAATACATAGCATGTACATAGCAAAAATTACACCCCAAAATGCATTCTGCTACTCGTCCTAAGTATGACGATACCACATGTGTGAGACTTTTCCACAGCCTGGCCACATACAGAGGTCCAACATCCAAGTTGCACAGTCAAGCGTTCTAAAGGCATAAATTACACATTTCATTTCCTGAGTACCTATCACATTTTTGAAGGCCCTGGAGCACCAAGACAATGGAACTACCCACAAAATGACCCCATTTTGGAAAGAAAACACCCCAATGTATATTCTATGAGGCATTATGAGTCTTTTGAAGATGTCATTTTTTTCCACAAGTTTTTGGAAAATGTGGAAAAAATAAAAACGTATTTTTTTTTTTACACAAAGTTGTCCATTTCTAAGATATTTCTAATACAAAGCATGTACATAGCAAAAATTACACCCCAAAATGCATTCTGCTACTTGTCCTGAGTATGGCGGTACCACATGTGTGACACTTTTCCACAGCCTGGCCACATACAGAGGCCCAACATCCAAGTAGCACAGTCAGGCTTCTAACACATAGCATGTACAGATCAAGAATTACAACCCAAAATACATTCTGCTGAGCAAAGGGTAAAAAATAATGATTACCTGTGGTTTTAGCAGGCATGAATACGGTCCCAGCACAGGAAAAGCATTGGTCCAGGCAGCCAATGGAGATGTTCAGGAATTTTCCAGGCAGCAGGCAGGGATATTCCAAAGTATTGGTCCTGGCAGTAGTTCAGTTAGCAGGCATAGTCATGGCCAGTTCAGGTGGCAGGCATAGGCATGGCCAGTTCAGGTGGCAGCAGGCAGCACTATAAGGCTTGGGGGCCTTGGTCAGGTAAGACCTGAGGACAGGGGTAGAGGCTTCTCCCACCCAAATCTCTTTGAAGCCTCCGAGATCCAGACCCTAATCCGAGAAAACAAAAACCTGGAGAAAAAAAAGTTTTCTCCACTCGGAATTTCTATTCTGTATCCCCTCACCTGTGTGAGACCCCTGTGTTGAATAGTACAGTGGCAGAGCAAATAATCAGTTCCAGGAGGCAGGCAAAAAGAATGGTCATTCAACAGTCCGGGTCATACACAAAAATAGCAGAAACTGGAAAAATATCTTCACATCATAGTCGATAAACAGTCCGGGTCATACACAGAAATAGCAGATAGTGGAAACTGGGAAAATGTCTTTACTAATAGTGTACTGAAGTGTGATAAACACGATAGCACCCTACAATACAGAGGCCTGGCTGGGAGGGACATTGGGGACAGTAGTATCTGGTGTCGCGGCGAATTCCTCTACTTGAACATACACGACATTTTTTTTGGTGTCTGCGGCCTGTGCGGGTAGGAGGGAGGATATCCGGGAAGTGCCTTTCATGAAGTCTGGCTAATGCATCAGAGCGAATTTGTTCGGGGGGGGGTGGCCATGGGGATAGAGAAGGGCCATGATAACGTCCTCTTGATATTTTAAATAGGTTAGGGATCCTTGGGTACACTTGGAAAAAATGACATAGGAATTGGACAGGGCTAGCTGAATGATATAAATGGCTACTTTTTTATACCAGAACAGTGATCTCCTGGTGGCCAAGTAGGGCTGCATCAGCTGGTCGCTCATATCCACCCCCCCCATGAATAGGTTATAGTCATGGATGCATTTTGGCTTCTGGATGGGACCTCGTCTTGTCTGAAGTTCCACCAGGGTGTCCTCGTGTATTGTGGAAAGGATGTAGACGTCCCTTTTATCTTTCCACTTCAGAGCTAGTACCTCTTCATTGCGCATACTGGCTTTTTTCCCCGATTTAATCTTTGGCTGACCAATCTCTGTGGGAAGCCCTTGCGGTTGGAACGTGCTGTCCCGCAGGCCACAGTGTTTTTTAGGTATAGATGGCGGAAAAGTGGGAGACTTGTATAAAAATTGTCAACATATAGGTGGTAACCCTTCCCAAGCAGTGGTTCAATCAGCTGCCAGACAATTTTGCCACTTGTCCCGATATAGGTAGGGCACCCAGGGGGGTTTATCTGACTGTCGTTTCCCTCATAAATTTTGAAATCAAAAATGTAGCCCGTGGCCCTGTCGCATACTTTGTAAAACTTTACCCCATATCTGGCACGTTTACTTGGGAGGTATTGTTTTATCCCAAGCCTTCCGGTGAAGTGGACTAGGGATTCATCCACACAAATGTTTTTATCAGGGGTAAACATTTGCTTGAAGCTGGAGCAAAGAAAATTGATTAGGGGCCGAATTTTGAATAATTTATCATAATTTGGATGATTTCGGGGGAGGCACTGGGCATTGTCGTTGAAATGTAAAAATCGCATTATCATTTCATAACGGTGTCTGGGCATCAAAGAGGAGTAGACTGGCATATGATGGCAAGGTACCGTAGACCAGTAGGAGTGGAGTTCATTTTTTTTTGTCAGACCCATGTTGAGGGTCAGTCCAAGGAAAAGTTTAAATTCTTCCACGGTGAGGGGTTTCCAAACAAAGGGGCGGGCATAGGATGAATCCGGATTGCTGGCAATATGTTGGCTGGCGTACAGATTACACTGCTCCACGATGTAGTTCAGCAGATCATTCGTGAAAAACAAATTAAAATAATAAAGTGGGGTTACATTATCCGATTGGATTTGAGGGCCTGGCTGTGCTGTAAAAGGGGGAATTACAGGTTCTGCTGAAGTATCGGGCAGCCATGTCGGATATAACAGAACATCCGGAAGGCTAGTATGGGCCCTGCCTCGTTGTGGGTGGGACGCCCCGTTACCAGCAGCTGGCCTGTCATGCAGGGATGATGCCCTGTTTGCGTGGAGTGCTGCACTGCTGGTGGATGCCTGCGGAGTTGTTGCGCGGCTGGTGGATGCCTGCGGAGTTGTTGCGTGGCTGGTGGATGCTTGCGGAGTTGTTGCGCTGCTGGTGGAAGCCTGCGCCTGCTCAAATCTCCTGATCCTCTTTGTAAGGATTCTGTCATCCTCCGTTTCCATTTCTGAGCCACTGCTTTCTACTGGCTCATACTCGCTATCCGAGTCTGACGGAGAGAGTTCCCCGGTACTCTCATCCGACATACTCTGAATAATTTGGACAGCCTCTTCGCCGCTATAAAATTTTTTCGCCATGTGGACAGATGATTTCTGGGACAGGTGTTGAAGTGAGATGCGGCAGATGTTCACTGGGACAGGTGCGTCAGATCACGGACAGGTGTAGCAGATCAGGTGACGATGTGCGCGGGATGATCCACGGACAGATGTGTCAGATCAGACAGGTGTAGCAGATCAGGTGACGGTGTGCGCGGGATGATCCACGGACAGATGTGTCAGATCAGACAGGTGTAGCAGATCAGGTGACGGTGTGCGCGGGATGATCCACGGACAGATGTGTCAGATCAGACAGGTGTAGCAGATCAGGTGACGGTGTGCGCGGGATGATCCACGGACAGATGTGCGCCTGATGATTTTTATATTGGTGTTTTGGGGACACTGTGTTTTGGGGACACTGTGTTTGGGGACACTGTGTTTGGGGACACTGTGTTTGGGGACACTAACAGGGTGATCAGTGTGTAAATAGCAAAGAAATGCTTAAAACTCACTGATCCCCTGGCTGCAGCACAGATTGTCTCTTCTTCTCCTCACTGACAGGATCTGTGTGAGGAAAAGAAGAGATCAAAGCCGTTACAATGGCTGTGTTTACATTACATGACAGCTGTGATTGGACACAGCTGTCATGTGATCAGGAGGGCCAATCACAGGGCCCTCCTGCCGAATGTTGTTGCCGTGTGTCCGAGCGACACAGGCACATCGAGATCGCGCCGCTGCGCGTGCCCGCTGCGCGTGCCCGCGGCGGCGCGATCTCTCTCCTTCTGAAGGATGTTCCGGAACGTCCATTCAGAAGGACGAGACTCCCGCCCGGCCGTATATGTACTATGGCCGGGTGGGAGGTGGTTAAATGAAATAAATCAAATACACTAAAAATACCCACCCTAGAAAAAAAAACATGCTCTAAATTATAAAAAAAAAACAAATTGTATTTTTTTTTTTTTAATTTTAACATTTTGTGTAAGCAAAGTATCATATGCAGCTTTATGAGTGAAACTGAGATTTTCTGCTTTGCATAATGTTCACAATGATAATAGAAAAAATAAGCAAGCCTTGGTGCAACAATGGTGTGGATGGCAATAAGAATATATAAGTGCAGGCAGCTCAAACAGTTCAAACAGTCCAATGTATGCATTGGATTGTTTGGGAAGCGTGACCTGTTATAGTCTGTTTGAGCTTTGGTATCTAGGAGATACAGTATATGTGCTGTTTAATACATTTTTATTGCTGTGTTTTGCAATGCTCACAGTGATGTGTATCCTATCCTAAATAAAGAAAATAAAAGGTGAACATAAGACTCAAAGGAAAAATAGTCTATATATTTCAAATTTACCAGCTTCAATAAACTTTACATCATGAAGCAACAAATAAGCCAGGGTATGGTCCTTTTATACGAAATGACTATTGGTCTATGAGATATTGGTAGATCTTCCACATTAACTACATTTTTAAAACACCATAAATAACATATCAAAAATCACAGTATAACAAGGTAATTTTTGGACTGTCAAAAACCTCATCTGTTGCTGCAAACAGTTTTAAGAAGAAGAAAATAAATATTTTTCTTTTATGGTAGACCAATTACATACAAATGCCAATGGCACTTAGAAAATCAATGCATTCCAGACAACCATAAATTAATTGGATGCTAGGAATAAATACAGACAATTCAGAATATTTTCTGTGGAATTTT
The DNA here is from genome assembly GCF_965119305.1 of Pelophylax lessonae. NCBI lineage: Eukaryota > Metazoa > Chordata > Amphibia > Anura > Ranidae > Pelophylax > Pelophylax lessonae. The sequence goes on along the minus strand of NC_138772.1, from coordinate 274,406,268 downwards.
TCTTACACATTGAGAAAGGAAAAATAGCCCAAAAAGACAACCTTTTAACCACTTGCCGACTGCCTAAATACGATTTACGTCGGCAGTCAGCCCCTCACAGGCAAAGTGACATAGGTCTACGTCGCTAGCCTGTGAGGCTCTAGGGAGCGAGCGCGCACCACTGGAGGCGCGCTCCCGCTCGCTCACGGACCCCCCGAGCGTGTGCCCGGCGGACCCGACGTCCGCCGGGAACTTGCGATTGTCCGTTACAGCAGGAGAAAGGCAGGCGGCCTGTCATTCTCCCCTGTGTAAGAATTGAGATCATACGGTGCTGCTATGTAGGACCGTTGATTTCTGTTCTTACACCTCAAGCCACATCCAATCACAGTTAGAAGCACGCCCCTAGGACACACTTAACCCCTCCTTCTCAAATAAAGTTAACTCCTTCCCTGCCAGTGTCATTTTTACAGTAACAGTGCATATGTATAGCACTGATTACTGCAGTAATGTCACTGGTAACCCCAAAAGTGTCAAAAATGTCAGTCAAGGGTCCGATCTGTCCGCCACAATGTCGCAGTCCCACAAAAAAAATCGCAGATCGCCGCCATTACTCGTTACAAAAAAAAAACAACAAATGACAAAAATCTTTCCCTTAGTTAGTAAACGCAATAACTTTTGCGCAAACCAATCAAAATACGCTTTTTGCTTTTTTTTTTTTACCAAACATATGTAGTATAAAACAAATTGGCCTAAAATGTTAAAAAATTTTGATTTTTACATTTTTTTTGGGGAATTTCATATAAAAAAATGTGAAAAATATTTGTTATTTTTACAAAATTGACGCTCTTTTTTTGTTTATAGCGCATGATCAAAAAATCGCACAGGTGATCAAATACCACCAAAAGAAAGCTCTGTTTGTAGGAAAAAAAGGACGTCAAATTCCAATGTCCGTTAAAGTCAAGCAGTGCCGAATCGCAAAATAGGCCCTGGTCAGGAAGGGGGTAAAATCTTCCGGGGCTTAAGTGGTTAAGTGAGAAACCACAGACGGCTTTACTGGATGAATACCCCACATGTAGTTTCTTAATACTGTCTTTTTCTCTTTACAAATACAGTACATGTATTAACCACTTCTGGACTGGAAGGATTTGCCCCTTAATGACCAGGCCATTTTTTGCAAATTCGGCACTGCGTTACTTTAATGGACAATTGCGCGGTCGTGCAATGCTGTACCTAAAAAAAAATTGTAAAGTGATGTGGAACTCTTACCCTATCTTCACAAGTTCATTTGGAAGGATTGGGAAACAGGGATTTCGGGCACAAGAGTTTTTTTAAAAAAGATTTCTTTTATTCAACAAAAAACTAAATATTTTAAAATCATAGAAAAATACAGGCAGATAATTGTGTATTAAGGACACAGTGAGACCACACAACAATGGTCTATGTTGTACAATATCTCAGTGCATAGAACTTATACAAGTAATTTATATACAGTTCAAAGTACAAGATCATTAATAGTCATATAATTCTTGGAAACGTGTCACTTGATATCAGAAGAACCGCCGACGGACACCCAAGCAATATGGTGCCGGTCAGCGGGGTCGACTGAAAGTATAAGTTAACATTCACCATGTAACATATGACCTTTGCTCGACATGTTTCGCTTTCTTAGACAAAAAAGCTTCATCTGGAGCATATCATTTCTTTTGTCTGTGTGAAAAATAACAGTGTTTAGATAAATTACATATATATGTTACCTCATTTTCAGTGTGTTATAATTACAATTGCATATCATTTATCTCTCCTTTTAATTACATACAATCGTCTTACACATCTCAGATAAGTCCTTCTATTTTTGCAATATCAACACAATATAACATTGGGTCTTAGGTTGCATTCAGACACTAGAGGGGTTTAGGGGAAAAAACAATGGAGGCTGCCAATAGTGAGTATATGTGGGGATCCATGCTGTAGTTATAGTATAACCATATATATCCTGTTTATATACCTAGTATATGGACAAGAAAAGTGTATACATACCTGTACATATAGTAATCAGGCACATATCTCAATTTCCATAGAGAATTCTTTAACGAGGAGGACTGTGCGTTTTGGGAAGCTCAAAAAAGGCAATGTATAGTGACATAGTAGTGAGGGTAGTCACTCCATGTCTCATATCTGAGTGGATGAGAGCAGAAGAACAATGTTTCTCAGAATAGTAGGCGTTTTTTAAAAAAACTCTTATGCCCGAAATCCCTGTTTCCCAATCCTTCCAAATGAATTAGTCAATTGAGGATAGGGGCACACCCTAAATTGGATACGTCATGGCCAAGATGGCTGCTATCTGTGGACACATGACTTGTAAAATAATCCTATCTTCACAAGGAATTGTTCGATGTCACCTAAGCAGCTGGCAGACATGGAGATAGCAAAACCCTAGCTACTTCCCACAAAGAGAGCTTCCTTTTAGTGATATTTGATCACCTGTGCTGTTTTTATTTATTGTGATATAAACAAAAAGAGTGACAATTCTGGAAAAAAAAAAAAAACAATATTTTTCACTTTCTGCTATATAACATTCCCCCCCCAAAAAAATAAAAAAACAAATTTTTCATCCTTTTAGGCCAATTTGTATTCTGCTACATATGATTGGTTTGCACAAAAGTTATCACATCTACAAACCAGGGGAAAGATTTATGTAATTTTTATTTTTGTATTTATTTTTTTTACTAGTAATGGCGGCGATCTGAGATTTTTAGCGGGACTGTGACATTGCGGCAGATAGATCGGACCCCTAACTGACTTTTTTTACACTTTTGGGGGGACCAGTGACATTACTACAGTAATCAGTGCTAAAAATATGCGCTGTTACTGTACTAATGACACTGACAGGGACGGGGTTAACCCAAGGATGATCAAAGGGTTAAGTGTGAGCCTAGGGAGTGTTTTCTAACTGTATGGGGGAGGGACTTGTGAAATGAACACAGAGACCTGTGATCCTAAATAGTAGGATCACAGGCACTCTGTGTTCATTGCAGAGAGAACAACGGTCTGCCGTGTTTACAACAGCTGTTCTCTCTCAGCAGGGAGGTGCGGCAGTTTGTGGAGCCGAGCCAGCCTGTTGCAGTATATCTGCGGCGGGGGGTCGGCAAGTGGTTAATGATCATCAATAATATAAATGCAGTCTCAAGTGTCTATCTGCATACAATAGCTATACTGTAAGAGCAATATATGGATACATTTATTGTTTTCTTACAGGTTTACAGTTAGCTGTACAAGCATCTGTAATAGAACAGGCATTGGGAGGTGAATAGAGCCCCACATCCCTATAAAACATACACATGTACCAAAGAGAGAAATGGGACTTTACAGTTCTCAGGAATTAAACAAAAAAGAAAAAAAGATCTTTTATTTGTTTACAACACAATAAAAAAAAAAAAGGCATTTCAATAAAGCCCTATTGTTAAAAACAGTGAAAGATATAACTTATGCCAGACACACAGATCCGCCTCCAACCCACTCAACATAACAATATCAAAAAGTACTATATAACATCACATATCTAAATGAATTACAAAAACAGTACATGTACAGGCCGGTGGCTCAAGGCAACTATGATATCTCTATGTGTTTTGTTGTTGTAGTTTCATCATAAGAGTAATGTGCTGGTGATGAAAATATCACAAGAATATTACATAACATAAATGCAACCGCAAAAAAAAAAAAAAAAACATTCCAAAAATTACATAAATACAACTAAACACTTACTTTAAGCATTTACCAGTAGGGGAGACTCCCATACCCACCAAGAAAAAACATATAGGGGACCCAAGCTGATCCAGGCAGATGGCACCCGGTAGTGGTCACATATCGACACATGCCGAACAGTATGATTTTTTACAGACAGTGACTGCATACACTGGCAGTGTATATCTGAATGTGGAATTGATTGTTCTTTCTTTTACAATTGTACGTAAGCTTAGCTTAACATACAGTACAGCACCCTAATCTGATTAATTTTAGTTCAACTACTTCCCACCCGGCCATTGTTGATTTACAGCTGGGGGAGGTGTTCTCCATTTCCAGGAGGACGACCTCCTACATAGTGCGTAGCGACATGAACCTGTGATCGCTGTGCCCAGTGGACACAGTGATCACAGTGATTGATACCGGATCACTTTGATTGGCCCAGGTGTCATGTGATCACTGTGACCAATTAGAGTGATCACATGATAACATGTAAACACAACTGTCATAAATGGCTTTCATTCATCACAGCTTGCTTACCAGTGTGATCTCTGTTCGGTCAGTCAATGTCCCTAATCACCGCCACCCACTCAGAGTGTCCCTAATCACCACTGCCCAGTCGCAGTTTCCCTGATTACCACCATACCAGTCATATGTCCCTAACCACATTAGTTACAGTATCCCTAATCACTGCCACACAGGTTACAGTATCCCCGATCCCCGCCACACCAGTTATAACGGTCTGATAAGCCCCCACTCACAGACCCCCATAACCAGTGGCCAGGGTTGTGGTGAAGATGTCTAAAAACCAGAAAAACCTGTGCTCAATAAATAGTACCAAAATTTCAAGGTCATAAAAAGTCATAAAAAGTCCACAAAAAATTACATTGATTAATTGCATATAGTGTTCTAGAAAATGTGCAAAAAAAATAAATAAATATATATATATATATATATATATATATATATATATATATATATATATATATATATGTGTTGTGGTGAAGATGCCCTTGTCCCTGTCAACATGGGGATGGGGGGGCAGAGCACCCCTTCCCCAAAGGATTACCCCATGTTGAGGGCATGTGGCCTGGTATGGTTCAGGAGGGGGGAATTGCTCGCTTGCCCCCCCCCTTTTCCTGACCTGCTGGGCTGAATGCTCAAATAAGGGGCTGGTATAGATTTTGGGGGGAACCCAAGCCATTTTTTTTACATTTTTGTGTGGGGGTTCCCCTAAAAAGCAATAACAAACCCAAAAGACCTGGTATAGATTGGGGGGAACCCACGCCATTATTTTTCCTTTCTTTCCATTGCCAGCATTTTTATTTCCATACAGCTGTCATTGGGAACCTCGCTGACAGCTGATGACTCATTGGTTGTTAAGGACACGGTGGCTGCCCGCTCCTTAACAACCACGACAGTTACTGGTTTTTAAGGACACCAGCGGCCTCCCGCTCCTTAACAACTAGCTATTTACAGCCTGTATTAGGGACGCCACTTACAGGTAAATTAACGTGGGCTTTCACTACTAAAATACAGCATGACGTCATAAAATAACTCATGTGATATTTTAGTAGAGTTTTTTTAGTGAATGACAAAAAACTTTTGAAGTGAATGGAGCCTATTGTCCCTAATCACCACCACCTCAGTAATAGTGTCCCCGATCTCTGCCCCACCAGTTATAGCATCCCTGACCACTGCCACAACAGTTACAGTGTCCCGTATCACGGCCACCCCAGTCATTGTGTTACCATAAGAACTTGTTCACATGTCCAATGCTCTCTGTAGAGAATCCATGTTTAGATCACTCTTCAGAGAGCATTTAAAAGGGCATATAGTTACAAAGTTACATAATTAGTCAGGCTGAAAAAAGACACAAGTCCATCTGGCTTAACCAATAAAAAAACAAAAAAACTGTAAAGAAAACACAACCATACAATCCCATATACACAATCCTTTACCCGCAGTTGATCCAGAGGAAGGCAAAAGAACCCAAGCAAAGCATGATCCAATTTACTACAGTAGGGGAAAAAATTCCTTCCTGATCCCCAAGAGGCAATTGGATATTACCTGGATCAATTCTACCTATAAATATTAGTACCCACCCAATATTATTTACACCTAGGAATGAATCCAGGCTTTTATTAAAGCAATCTAGTGAGCTGGCCAGAACCACCTCTAGAGTGAGTCTATGAACCACCTGGGGAGGCAGTGTGGAGGAATTGTATTGCCTCCTTAGCATCTCTTTTAGCCCCTTCATTTGAATGTGTCACAGCTGGCAGGCATACAGGGAGTATAATTCCTTCTACAGCTGTAAAGCAAAGCATCACCACAGCTACGGCAGATGTACAACTCCCAGCCACTGTCTAACTAAAGGAAGTAGTGGTTGAGGGGTGGTAACACCGCAGCTTAACAGCAACATTTTGCCATCCCGAAATCTCATGTGAGAATGAGCCCTAATAGTACAGCTAGTCACAGTTCTCCAATTACCACCACACCAGCCACAGTACTGTCAGACCAGTGCATCTAGAATCAGTGTTTCTGATTTACCTGTTTATTGACCTAATTTCTGCCAGTTGCCTGGAGCAATCTTTTGCCCATAAGCTGGCCATGTTTTTACCTTCACCTGAACTGCCCCATCTGCACATCCGACGTGTTCCTATGAGACACCAGTCCCAGGCATCCTCTGTGGTCAACTGCATCTTCTTCCTTTCTTTAGCCTCCTGTACTTCCTGGTCAGTAAACATGACATTTCTGGGGGCAGCCACATACCAGTAGATTAGGCTTGCTTGGCCTTTAAGGAATTGGGACTTCTAAGGGTGACACTACACTAAGATACATTTCTTAACCACTCATATAGAGATGTCCCCTGATGACGTCTTAATGACGAAATGCTTTGGGAGGAGCTAGCCTTGCATCACATCCTCACTCCTGGAGGGCGGCCATATTGTTGGTTGGAAACAAGGAGTTTTTATTGTTTTGACATGTGCATTTTATCTGTCGTTTGGTGAGTGCCACTTTATTGATCTTAATAAATCTGCTAAGAACATACTACACTATGAGTCTCTCTCCTTGATCCTCTCTTCATATATGAGGTACATTGTGGACACACAGGAGAGATTCTAATACAAGACCGCTCTGGGATTATAAGGTGAGCCTTTCACATCAGCCACTATGCAGTTTGACCATTGTGGGAACAATGGTCCACACATTAGGGTTAAAAGTCAGTGTGTGGTGAAGGTGGAAAATCGGGCTCACTACAGCATGGCCTTAACACCTGGGTGGAAGATCTTGTCTTACATGACTATTAGGTCATTTTCTATTTGTTGGACTTTATTTTTTATGCTTTGATTTTATTTTTTCAGTGTGTTTATACTCATATAGCGACGACCATGAAAAAGTCACTAACGTGGTATTGACATACTCAGAAGGAGTAGTAGAAATTGTTTTCAGTTGTTATTTAAAATATGCCCATGCTGTAAGTGAGAATTATCTTATAAAATTGACAATATTATTCTGCATTTTCCAACATCTTGTGACAATAAAATTAAGTCTTTAAAAGACTGTCCATGCCTTGTAGAATATAATGGGGTGCCTGTGGTCATTTTGTGGGTGTTTTCACTGTCCTTGGTGCTCCAGAGCCTCTAAAAATGTCATAGCCAGAAAATTAGATGCATAAATTATGGCCGTTAGAAAGCCGGAAGTTGCTTGTGGCAAATATGACATTTTCAAAAGACTCATTATGCATCTTGGAAAATACCTTTGAGTGTTTGCTTTCTAAAAATGGGGTAATTTTGTGGGTGATTTCATTGTCCTGGTGATCCAGGGCCTCCAAAAATGTGATAGGTAGTCAGAATATTAGATGATTAATTTCCGTGTAATTTATGCTTCTTGAAATCCCAAGGAGGGCTTATTAACCACTTAAGGACTGCCACACATATATTTACTGTGACAGGGCGGACCTTAATCGCAAAATTATGCACCTGTACAGTACATGATTTTGTAAAAAGGCTCTAGGGGGCGCGTGTGTGTCGCTGGAGCTGTGCTCCCACTGTGATTGGACACAGCAGGTGCCAATCAGGGGGTCCAGCGGCCGCGATGGCCGCAATTGTCGCCGGCCACCCACGTTAGTTCAGGAGAATGACAGAACGGCGCTCTGCCTACGTAAACATGGCAGACCGCCGTTCTATCAGACAGGAAGAGATAGATCTTCTGTTCCTACTAACAAGGAACACAGATCTCTCTCTTCCTGCAGTCATTCCATTCTCCCTACAGTTAGAAAGCACTTCCTAGGAGCACACTTAACTCCTTGATCGCCCCTGACAGTAACAGTGCAAGTTTTTAACACTGTTCACTGTATTCGTGTCACTGGTCCCCAAAAAGTGTCACTTAGTGTCCGATTTATCCGCCGCAGTGTCGCAGTCCAGCTAAAAATTACTGATCGCCTCCATTACTAATAAAAACAACTAAAAAAAAGCCCAAAAGTCTACCCCATAGTTTGTAAACACTATAACTTTTGCACAAACCAATTAATATACGCTTTTTGGGATTTTTTTTAACAAAAAATATGTAGCAGAATACAAATTGGCCTAAAACTGATAAAGAAATTAGATTTTTTACATTTTTTGATTGGATGTGTTTTTACTAACAGAAAGTAAAAAATATATATATTTTTTTCTAAATTGTTGTTCTGTTTTTGTTTATAGCGCAAAAAATAAAAACCACAGAGGTGAGCTACCAAAACCACCAAAATAAAGCTCTATTTGTGGGAAAAAAGGGACATCAGTTTTAGACATGTGCAGAAGGAAAAAATGTGTTTAGTTTAGTTTCAATTCGTTATTTGCATAAATTCTTTTAATTCAATTTGTTTAATCTATTTGATTCATTTTCAGAGTTTCTTTTGTTTATTCGTATTCAAATTGAGTTCAAATATGAATAGTTTTCAAATTCAGAAAGTTTTTCAATTCGAAAAGTTTTTGAATTCAAAACATTTTCGATTTGTTTTCCAATTTCCAAAGACAATAAAATAGAAAAGAAGATAAAGTAATAGAATAGAAAAAAATGGAATAGAAAAGAATATAACAGAAAGTAAAAGAGTAGAATGGAATAGAATAGAGTTAAATAGAATAGAATAAAAAATAAGAGAATAAAATAGAAAGAACATAATCATTTTCTGAAATTTGACTAGAAAACAATAGAATAGAAAAGAGTAGAATTTAAAAAAAAAACAATAGAATAGAATAGAAAGAATATAACCATTTCTCAAAATTCAAATAGAACCAATTTGAATTTGAATAGAATGGGAAAAAATAGAATAGAATAGGAAATAACAGAATAGTATATAAAAAAACAACAGAATAGAATAGAAAGAATATAACCATCTTCATATTTTAATCTTTTCTATTCTATTCAAATTTGAATTGATTCTATTTGAATTTTGGAAAGTGGTTATATTCTTTCTATTCTACTCTATTCTATTCCATTCTATTCTGTTCTATTCTATTCAATTGTTTTTGAATAATATTATTTTTCTATTTGTTCATTCTAATTTATTCTATTCTATTTTTTTCTATTCAAATTCAAATGTATTATATTCAAAATTCTAATTTCGGAAGATGGTTATATTCGTTCTATTCTATTCTATTCTTTTCTATTCTATTCAAATTCAAATTGATTCTATTTTAATTTTGGGAATGGTTCTATTCTATTTTATTCTATTGTTTTTTTTAATTCTATTTGTTTCTATTCTATTTGTTTCTATTCTATTCTTTTCTATTCTATTCATTTCTTATGTAATCAAATCCAAATGTATTCTATTTGAAATTCGAACTTCAGAAGATGGTTATATTCTTTCTATTTTATTCTATTCTTTTTTTATTCTATTCTACTTTTTTCTATTCTATTCCTTTACTTTCTTTTCTATTTTATTTTCTTTAGAAATCGGAAAACAAATTGAAAACTATTCAAATTCAAAAACGATTTGAATAGATATAAATTTGAATTTCATCTAAATTGTTTTTATTATTTTTTGGATTTGTTTAAATTCGGTACTAATGCAATTAGAAAATTTGGATATATCTGAACTTCTGAAAACTGAAAATTAGTCCGAATTTAAATTCAGAATGAAACGAACTGCACATTTCTAATCGATTATATTTGTGTACAGCATTGCACGACCGCGCAATTGTCAGTTAAAGTAACGCAGTACCATATCGCAAAAAATGGTCTGGTCATGAAGGCGTTGAAGTGGTTAATGAGGGGAAAATTGAAATGTACTAGAGAAAAAAAGCATTGGCAGGTGTTTTACAACAAAAATTAAGGGACCACAGATGGCACAGTGGTATCAAATTTGCCAACAGCTGGACAAATTTAAACAGTAGGACTAGGCTCACATTAACTGAAGACAAGGAGCACAAGCTGGGGTTTTCTTCAAGAATTAAAATACTTCAGAGGATACAACAGTGTAAAGTTGGCCATCAGCAGGACAGTTTTAATGTGGGTGATTATACTGTCAGACAGTTTAGGTGCACATTGTTCTTGCACTTATTTTTTTTCTTCAAACAATGTAGCAATGTTCTGCAAATAAAAGGCATCTCTAAGAAAAGAAAGTTAGTAACAAACTAATCCTGCACTTCAAGCACCCCAAACATAAAAAATGTCCTATAAACATAAAATAGAGAAAACAAGAGAACCCTAAAACACCTCCCCCAAACAAAAAAACTATTTTGTAAAGGAAAACCTCATTGTACAAAAAGCAGTTTAACTTAAAAAAAACTGCCTTAAAATTAGTTGCAAACCCTCATATGTGCCCAGTGATGTGACTAGCATTAGGTGATACACAGAGGAAACAAATCCTCCTGCATACGTTGTAGCTGTGTATCTGCATCGTCTATAAATCAATCTAAAAACATTCAGAAGAAAATATTTCTCTATAGTTTTATGAACAGAGGGCAGGGATCCCAAGTCCTTACCACTTCCGAACCATCTGCCACATATATACTGTGGTAGGGTGGCCTGGCTGCGCAAAAACACGTATATGTACGTGATTTTGTGCAGAAGATGTCGGGGGCTCGCGCTTTAATTGGACACGATTGCTCCCGGGACCCGCCGATTGTTGGCAGAATGTCAGCATGGCAGTCTGCCTATGTAATCAAGGCAGACTGCCATTCTGTCACAGAGAAAGAGAGAGATAAGCTGAAACACAGATCTCTCTTTTCTTCTAGTGCATCTACTCCCCCTACAGTTAAAATGCACTCCCTAGGAGCAAACTTAACCCCTTGATCACCCTTGTGTTAACCCCTTCTCTGCCAGTGTCATTTATACAGTAACAGTGTATTTTTTTTTTAGCACTAATCACTATATTGGTGTCACTAGTCTCCAAAAAATCCCGTGTCAGATGTGTCTGCCGCAATGTTGCAGTCCTACTAAAAATCACTGATCGTCACCATTACTAGTAAAAACAAAAAAAAAGAATAAAAAGTCCATAAATCTATCCCATAGTTTGTAGACGCTATAACTTTTGCGCAAACCAATCATTATACACTTATTAGGATTACCAAAAATATGTAAAATAATATATGTTGGCCTAAATTGATGAAAAAAATTTTTTTTTATTTTTTTTTTTATTGGGAATGTTTTTTTAGCAGAAAGTAAAAACCATTGTTTTGTTTTTTCTAAATTGTGGTTCTTTTTTGTTTATAGCACAAAAATAAAAACCAGAGAGGTGATCGAACACCACCAAAGGAAAGCTCTGTGAGGAAAAAAAGGACTTCAAGTTTATTTGGGTACAGTGCCGCACGACCGTGCAATTGTCAGTTAAAGCAACACAGTGCCGTATCGCAAAAAATGGCCTGGTCATTAAGGGGGTGAAACCTTCCGGAGCTGAAGTGGTTAAACAGCCGACAGCTCTGAGCACTGATTGGAGGAAAGGGGCACACCATCTTCACACAGTAAGGAGAATAAGCACAGCTGTGGGTAAAAGTCACAGGCTGTGCTGCAGCTCCCTTCCCCGTCACCATTTTAACTTTTGGCGTCGGGAAAAGCTGCCAGAACATGAACAGAGAATGTTGATAATAGAGAAACCAGGCAGCATAGAGAAATGACACTCAGAGCTTTGGAGTGAGAAAAGTACACAGTATTGTATAGAAGGATCTGCTGTTTTCATTTTTCATGTCTAAGGATTAGAACTACTAAGAATAATAATAACTTTGGAGCTATATCTTAAAGTGAGTTTAGCATGTTTTACATTTCACCAACAAAGTGCTAATTTTGAATCGAGCGCTTCTAATGATATTAAATATTATTCTAAAAGAATTGTTAATTGCCCATTTAAGTGAAATACTGATGTTAAAAGAATACTGACAACGTGTCTGCATTTCAAAGCCTTAGTAATCGAAACATGGGGCAAAATAATTTCATGGGAGAGAGTCACGGCTGAATATATGACTAACACTTTACTCAGAATTAGGAACAATAATCCTTTCTTCTTAGATTTTTAGCTGTTAGTGGATGTATTTCAAGGGGAAGCATTTGAGCCCAGCTTGCCAATGCCCTAGAGATGCAAGCACCACAAAAAAAGACATTATCACATCAAACATGTCTGATGTTCAGCTATAAAGCATAAACCTTTCATTCACAAACATAACTTTGAAGTCAATAATGTGGAAATATGATGGGATCGTAGGCGGCATATTAAATAAACAAACATACATAGAACTGCTTAATAAAAAAACCAACGCACCAATATTGGACTAAAATGGGCCACGGCTGGGTTTATTGGTTTTCTTTTTTAAACCATTTTATTCACGATCATAACTTTTCTTCACACCAATAACTTAAATATTTAAAATTAAATAACAAATTCAGCTCAGCCACTTAGATTCCAGCTGACAATAAATGATTTATCCTCTTCTTATTTGATCTTATTTGATCTGGTCTTATTCAAAGGGGCCCACCACATAAACCTTTGCCCACGATGGGTGGGGGGGAGCTCTTCCTGGTGAACCTCTTCTGGTGACTGGCGATGAAACCCCTCTCCTTATATAGAGCCCTACGACTGTTCCGGAATGTTCTGGAAGCTCATCTGACCTTGACTGACCTATCCCTAACTGACCTACTGGCCTTCCAGAACATCCCTGTACATGTGACCTCAACTGACCTATCACAACAAGCCCCATTTAAAACTATTCAGAAAGGGGCTTATTTTGAAGCCGCCACGTTCCCATGGGACAAAGGGACGCCAATAAAAGGCTACCCCCATTTTCCTGACATTTGAAGAAAATATAATGCACTCAAGCATTAGGCTTGCTTCACCATACTCCACATGGCTATGACTAATGTTACAATTCACTGAGTTATTTGGATAACATAATAATTTTCTAAATGTCATAAAGATAATACATTTTGGAAACAAAACCGGGCAAAATAAAAACAAGTTACTATTTCTTCCCTTGAACAATCAAGATTCTAGATCTTGAAGTACTAAAGGTTAAAATAACTGAAGCTTAAGTATGTTTCTGAGAAATAATGTAGGGCACAGTATATTGATGCACTAAAAATCTCTATAGTAAAGCACTATATGCTATTAAAAAAAAAATATATATATATATATATATATATATATATATATATATATATATATATATATATATTTGTACTAAAAATTGTGTGCCTGTTCCAGAATGGACAAGATTAAGCCAGTTGTGTTGAGCAACATGTACAGGAGAAGAGTCCTGAGGGTATGCATTAAGAAGTATGCGTGGGAATGAAGTGAGGGGGATGTGATAGTAGACAGATTTTGCTGAGGAGGAATGTGGAGGGTATGACAGCTGGTAATAAGTACAGGAGAGGAGTACAGAGGGTATGAAAGCAAGCAGTATCTGCTGGAAAAAAGTGAGAGGTTGTAACAGCCCACATTTTGTGCAGAACCGGAGTGCAGAGGACATGACAGTAGGCAGCATGTGAAAGTGAGGAGTTTGGAGAGTAAGATGGCTGTCATTATGTGTAGAGGAAGAGTGTGAAGGGTATTAGAGTGGGCATTATGTGCAGAAAAGAAACGTGAGGGTATAACAAAGGGTACCATATGAAAGGCCTGCAGCGGGTATAACTGTGGATAGTATGTGCAGGAGAGGAGTGCCAAGGGGGATGCCAGAGGCCCATGTGTGCATGAGATTAGTGCTGAAGGGCATTATGGTGGGTATTATGTGCATGAGCAATGTAGCTGAAGGAGCTTGTCCCCAGTCTGAATCTGAACCAGCTCGGAGTCCCAGCACAATGAAGGCAAGAACAAAGAAGCGTTTCTGAAAGTGTGCTGTGACTGCTGACCTCCTGTGAATGAGTGTCTGTTACTGGGTATCTCTCCAGAGACTAAATACTCCAGTAAGTGCATAGAAAGCAAAGGAGAAGAAAGGCGGACACAAAGCAGGAGAATGTAATACTGGTATGGAGAATGTGGATGGGCTGTGCAACACTGGGGAAGGCAGCAGAGTAAATTTGACTGTGTGCAGGATATAGAGGAACAATCAATGGGTTTACACACAGTAGGATATCGATGGACCGGCAGCAGAATATCCTATGCAAATGTAAAAATGGCACTTGAAGAGGAACTCCAGGGAAAACAGACGATCATCTGTGCATTCCCAGGCTGGGGTTGCTTTGTTCCTGTGTTATCTGGCTATTTCCCTGTGTACCTTGCTTTCTTGTATGTCCAGTGCCCCAGTGCTCCAAGACATTTTCACTTGCCCACGGTTGTGGCCTTCTTGGTTGAGGACTGCAACCTGGATGTTGCCTTTAGTGCAACATCTCCACCTCTAGGAGCTCTGGTGAGCTCCATGTTGGTGCCTCAGCCCTTTTTAGTCATGACGCAAAGTCATGACACAACAAACCAAAGGTACTGGTTCATCACAAAAATGTTTCCATTATCAGAGTGCCTGTGAAGATTCTAGTTGAAAACATTTATTAAATCTTACATCTGTGATTGCTATGGCTAATCAGTTCTGAAGCTCCAACAGTGCGCTCGCTGTTCTCTAACCCCTGTAGTTATCCCAAGGCTGGTTAAGAGTTCCAATTTCAAGTGGTCATGGACCCTGGCATCCACTGAAGTGGGATCATAATAGGCATTTTGAGAGTCCCCAGACAAGAAGGTAGCAATTAAACCTGTTCCCCCTTCATGCCTCAACATAATCTCTCGATAGTTGCTTGATTTCCAGGAGTACCAGCCATTGGTTCCTGTTTTTTTTTTACACAAGTTTTACCACTTTAGTCAGCATTTTTATCTGCGCTGCTGTGGTCTCCTACATGGTATATAGTTGGGCTTCTTCTATGTTTTTTTTTTTTTTTTTTTGTACCTCCATATTCTGTTTAAGATCTATACTGGCCAGGCATTGCTATGCTACCGTGCAGAATTACATGTGTATATTTCCACGATTGCTTGGATAGGCACCATCATCCCTAATATTACAGATAGCCAAACCAAGTTTCTTCAAACATGAAACTTTAGAGGTGTCTAATAAACCAGTTCATACACCATACCAGAGGCGTAACTAGAACCTTCAGGGCTTTGGTGCAAGAAGCCTTGAAGGGCCCCCCTAACCCCCCCCCTTTCATTTGGTTGGTCCCAGGGCCCTTTTCTCTGGTCCCATGGCCCTCCCTACTTATCCCGGGGGAATATACTCCTGTTCCAGGGCCCTTTATTATGGTTCTGCAGCAGGACTCTTTCATGTGTTCTGCAGTAGGCCTCCTTCCTACCACCTTGGGCCCACCCCAAGGTGGCAGATATGTCACCAGCATACCAGGGACCAACGCACCATATAAGGGTTCATAGCAGTGTGAGAACTACCAGGGTTGCAAAGATCACACTTGTGTCCGGGCCCTGGCGTTTTGCCACCATGGGAGTCCCCAGCCTCCTCTTGATGTCATGCCCCTCCTATTGACAGTACTGGTCTGGAATCTCTGTCCCCATGGCAGTGGAGGCAGTCTATTAGGACTTAGTGCTGGTTACAATATGGGTCTGATGGGTGCATGTGTGCGAGGACTGGCACTATTGGTTGTAGACAGCTGAGCCCCCTGCCAGTCACCTAGCAGCGGTAACGCTGTATAGCCTTCTGCAGCCTTCGCTGCATGCTGATCCGGGTGTGATCCAGGTGATGCTCCCAGTCGGATCTAATAAACACATTTATAAGAATCAAGAGTGCAATCACATATATATCAACCTTATGTTCAGCAGCCATGTGGGCTCCATGCCAGTAAGGTGGGGGCTCTGATCAATAAAAACACTATCATATTTAATATTAAGTCTGCCTGAGAGCATCACCTGGATCGCATCCCGATCAGCATGTCAGAGAAGGCTATGCAGTGCTACTGCTAGTCAGTGACCTGCGGGAGGCTCAGATGTCTACAACTAATTGTACTGCCCTTCCTGTGCATGCACCCATCAGCCACATAACAGAACCAGTACTGTGTCCTAATGTGCTGCTGCCATGAAGATTGAGATCAGTGCTGTCCATAGCTGGCTGGACAGAAACCCTGGTTGTTAGGCCACTGATCCACAGTAGGAGGATTCCCCCATCCACCTGGAATGTGTAGATGGGAGAATTGGATATATAATATATATATTTTTTTCAGTGTAATGATCAAACAAATAAAACAATCAGACAATGTATGGGTTGCCTGGGTGCTCAATAGAACTTAGAAGAACAGAGGGGGCGAGGGAGACAGATAGGGGAGACAAAGGAAGGGAGATAGGGACAGTTCAGTTATGTGTAATGCAAAGTGTAAATGCAGTGCTCTCTCATTCAAGGGCCGAGGGTGAGGCTGCAAGCTGATGGCTCAGGTATCTTTCATGTAGCTTGGAATGTGTATCTGCTGCCTGCTGTTCTTCATAATTCCTGCCCTGTGTATCTGCTGCCTGCTGTTCTTCATAATTCCCACCCAGACACAGGAGGAACAGGGAGTGGGAGGGGGAGGAGGAGGAGCTCTATGCCTCTCTCCTCTATTGTTCATGTCTGGGAGGGGGGAGAGAGCTGGCTGGACTGCATAAGACGAGGTGTCAAAGACACTCTGCTCCAGTGGTGTAGCGTGGGGGGTGCAGGGGGGGCCGGCCGCACCGGGCGCAACATCTGGGGGGGGCGCACTCGCAGCTCTGCCCTGCCTGGCTCACTCATTATCACACTGCAGTGCTGGCTGTGGCGGCGGCGCTGTGCGAATCCGATCCGAGCCGCCGGGTCGCCGCCCACTGTGGAGGGGGGGGTGGTGCCAGGCGTGCGGAGAGCGAGGGACCATCTGGGGGAGGGACAATGCACTGCAGCAGCCGCCCAGCGCAGCGCTGAGCGCGGGAGCCACACTAGACCAGCCCAGGCATGCAGCAGCAAGAAGAAGCTGGCAGCGGCGGCAGGTGACACAGGCCAGAGAGGAGAGAGCCAGTGGTGACAGACGCAGGAGGAAAACCTAGGAGCCGGAGGACCTGGAGGAGAAGACATAGCCTGCTGTGATCGGGTGCACCTGCAAAAAAAAGGTAGGAGTCACGAGTGACACAGGACAGGAGTCAGGACTGACTGGACTGTGACTGGAGTTGTACTGGGCTCAGTGGGCTGGCTGTGTACAGTGCTAGTAGTAGTGACTAGACTGAGTCTGACTGACTGAGTGTCTGTGAGAACTGAAGAAGAACACTGAATAACTGTATGCATATGGGGGGGGGTCAGTGTAGAGGAGGGTGTGTCAGTGTAGGGGGGTCAGCATAGGTGTCAGTGTATGTGGGGGGATCAGTGTAGGGGGGGTCAGTGTATGTGGAAATGTAGGGGGGTCAGTATAGGTGTCAGTGTATGTGGAAATGTAGGGGGGTCAGTATAGGTGTCAGTGTATGTGGAAATGTAGGGGGGTCAGTATAGGTGCCAGTGTATGTGGAAATGTAGGGGGGTCAGTATAGGTGTCAGTGTATGTGGCGGTCAGTGTAGGGGGGTCAGTATAGGTGTCAGTGTATGTGGCGGTCAGTGTAGGGAGGTCAGTGTAGGTGTCAGTGTATGGGGGGGGGGGGATCAGTGTAGGGGGGTCAGTGTATGTGGAAATGTAGGGGGGTCAGTATAGGTGTCAGTGTATGTGGCGGTCAGTGTAGGGGGTCAGTATAGGTGGGTCAGTATAGGTGTCAGTGTATGGGGGGGTCAGTATAGCTATTAGTGTAGGGGTCAGTGTAGTGGGGGTCAGTGTATGTGGAAATGTAGGGGGGAGTCAGTGTAGGGGTCAGTGTATGGGGGGGGGTCAGTGTATGTGGGAATGTAAGGGGGTCAGTATAGGTGTCAGTGTAGCTGTCAGTGTACGGGGGGGTCAGTGTAGGTGTCAGTGTATGGGGGGGGGTCAGTGTAGAGGAGGGTGTGTCAGTGTAGTGGGGGTCAATGTATGTGGAAATGTAGGGGGGAGTCAGTGTAGGGATCAGTGTATGGGGGGGGTCAGTGTATCTGGGAATGTAAGGGGGTCAGTATAGGTGTCAGTGTAGCTGTCAGTGTACGGGGGGGTCAGTGTAGGTGTCAGTGTAGAGGAGGGTGTGTCAGTGTAGGGGGGTCAGCATAGGTGTCAGTGTAGGGGTCAGTGTAGGTGTCAGTGTATGGGGGGGGGTCAGTGTATGTGGAAATGTAGGGGTGTCAGTGTATGTGGCGGTGAGTTTAGGGGGGTCAGTATAGGTGTCAGTGTATGGGGGAGGTCAGTATAGGTGTCAGTGTATGGGGGGGTCAGTATAGCTATTAGCGTGGGGGTCAGTGTATGTGGAAATGTAGGGGGGAGTCAGTGTATGGGGGGGTCAGTGTATGTGGGAATGTAAGGGGGTCAGTATAGGTGTCAGTGTAGCTGTCATTGTACGGGGGGGGGGGGTCAGTGTAGTTGTCAGTGTATGGGGGGGTCAGTGTAGAGGAGGGTGTGTCAGTGTAGGGGGGTCAGCATAGGTGTCAGTGTAGGTGTCAGTGTATGGGGGGGGATCAGTGTAGGGGGGGTCAGTGTATGTAGAAATGTAGGGGGGTCAGTATAGGTGTCAGTGTATGTGGCGGTGAGTGTAGGGGGGTCAGTATAGGTGTCAGTGTATGGGGGAGGTCAGTGTAGGGGGTCAGTGTATGTGGAAATGTAGGGGTCAGTGTATTGGGGGTCAGTGTATGTGGGAATGTAAGGGGGTCAGTGTAGCTGTCAGTGTATGGGGGGGGGAGTCAGTGTAGGGGGTGTCAGTGTAGGTGTCAGTGTATGGGGGGGTCAGTGTAGGGGGGTCTGTATAGGTGTCAGTGTAGGGGGTGTTAGTGTATGGGGGGTCAGTGTATAGAAATGTAAGGGGGATTCAGTGTAGGGGTCAGTGTATGGGGGGTCAGTGTATGTGTCAGTGTAGTGGGGGTAAGTGAAGGGGGGGTCAGTGTAGGTGTCAGTGTATGGGGGGGTAGGTCTGTGTAGTGGTCTAGTAGGTTTGTGTAGGGGGCGCAAATTACTTGCCTTGCCCCGGGTGCTGACAACCCACGCTACGCCACTGCTTTGCTCAGCTGCAGCCACCAGCCCCTAATTGTACAGACTGATTCTCCTATCCCTACGGATTGGAGAATCAGTCTGTTTTCTCAAACTGTCACTGAAAAAAATGGGAGGCTGGCAACACTGCCTGGGCCCCCCTACAGTGGTGGAACTCCAGGGCCCAGTCGCAAGTGACATTTATTGTAAAATTATGAAAACATATGGTGTATTTCACCTAGCAACACTGCTGTTTCATGTGTGCAAACATATAATACATGGAAATTCTCATAAAGCATATGCAAACATGTAATACATAAGAGTTCTACACATATGTTTCACAGCACATGGTTATTTATTCCACCCTACTCTAGTGTTTTTCAACCTTTTTTCAGTCAATGCATCCTTTAAAAATTATAGACAGCCTCGATGCCCCCTTAAAAAATTATGGACAGTCTTGAGGCATCCCATTCTAAAAGGTAAAAACTGTTCTAATAGTTTGGCATAACTCAGCAACATCCACACACATGGGAGACCCATCCTTAGAGGTGATTTATTCTTCTATAGCAAACACACTTTTTTAAACTGGTATTGACTAGTATTCAAATGTTTTTCTTCTCCCTCAAATTTTCTTCATCACTCAGCTAAGATGCCCTCAAGAAGTCTGTAATTGTGCCCAAAGAAAACCTGTGGCTTTGTGTAACTAAAAGGCAGCTTTATTCACATGCGTGCTTGTATACAATTTTAGGGCAATTTTTAGGCATTTTGCCAAGGCAACCCTGGAAAAACCTCAAGGCACCCTGGTTGAAAAAGGCTGCCATACTCAAAGTAACTTGACTCCCTGATTTTTTGTTCTTCCAGTTCTGTGAGACTATAAATAGCAATCAATATTCATTCCAACACTACCATAAATGTATACAATACATTTCTTTACAATAGGCTACACCTTTCATTAAAATTAAATACAAAAATGGAATCAGGAGCTTGGGGACCACCAACCAAACCTAGACTCCTCGTGAAAAGGACCAACTACCCACTGAAAAAAAATTAGGATAATACAATATATAAAGTCATAGTAGAATAAAGATAAGGGGGTAATTCCAAACAATACCTAACAAATATAAATATCAGCAGTTTGCCCTTCCAAGAAAGAGGGGGAAAAGGCCAAAAACAAGGTACTAATGTAACAGCCCTTCTGTATCAATTACGAAATGGCCCTCCAGATCCCCAATGCGGGAAGAATCTTTGAGGCTGTGAGATACCTATAACATCAAGGAGATATTACTCAAGAGTCCACAGTGGCCCCATATTAAACTGATTTAGCATTTACTAGGATACACTTGAATTCACCACCAGAGTTCTCCCTAGTGATGCATTTTTTTATCTGTGTTGTACATGTGGCTACATGGAAGATAGTTGGGCTTCTGTAATTTTTTTTGTTGTGCCTCCAAATTCTGTTAGGAAGCCACATTGGTCAAGCATTGTTCTGCACTCGCTTGCTACTTTACAGCATTGGTCACCATCAATTGTTGCAGTATTTTTTTCATCTTAACAAAAACAAAGGAAAAAAGGGGTACTGGCCCTGTAAATGTCAAGCTCTTTTTTGTGTGTGTGCTTAGCTGCATCCCAATAACTACTACCTTAATAACTGACACCTTCCTAGCTTATGCCTAGGGTAACTGCATGCTGTGCATGAATGAATTACTGACATCGACCTAGCAAATATCTATAGAAACAAATGCTTCCAAATAATCAATACTAAACATTTATCTGCTATGCAGGAATAAACAACTGGCATCTTGCTCGCAAATGCATATGTCAACTGCTGTTAAACAACTGTTAAGTTACGTTACGTGTTTAGTTTTTTTTTTTTTTATATAGATTTACCTTCCTGTTGCCTTGCCTGTTCAAAAAGCTGATCTCATCTTTATGACTCCAGCCTGTCCTGTGGTCTTTTTTGGAGTGTCACCCATTAATGATGATCTGATGGTTCAGTCTGAACTTTGAATGTTTAGGCTCTGTTCACGTATTAGCATCCCGTATCATGGGTAGAATCGGGGTGGTTCTGCCTGCAATCCTGAATCACTGCAAATCACGGGACGCCCGTGCGATTCCCATAACGTGCAATGACACCCCAAACGCGACCCAATTTTGGCATGATTGTCGCCCGACGATTCGCAGTAAAATCGCACAAACAGAAGAACTTCTTTTAAGCAACAGGCATTCCGTGATTCTGTTTAAGTGATTTTACTGTGATTCATCGGGCGACAATCGTGGGAAATTACGCCAAGTTTGCGGTGCTATTGTAAGTGGCAGGGATCGCAAAGGCATCCTGTGATTTGCAGTTATTCGGGACCGGGGGCAGGATCCACGCGAGTGGTGGTACCCCTTACTCATTCACGTATGCAGAAGATAGTATCTTGGGCACCCTTATTTTTAAAGGGGGCTTCCAGATTCTGATAAATCCCTACCTACAGAACTCCACTACCACCGGGCAGGCTTGTGGGAAAGATGCCCTTGGTCTCATTACCATGAAAACAAGGTCCTTTGCAAGAGGGACCCAGTGGGGCTTGGTATATTTCAAGAGTGGGGGCAAATGCCAGCCCCCCTCTTTCCTGGCCAGTCAGGTTGCATGCTCAGAAGCTGGAGAGTGCAAAATCAGGCTCACTTCTGCATAGAAACCAATCAGCTTCCAGGTTTTATTGCCAAATAACTGATACATTTTATTTACTAACAAATTACATTTTATTATTATTATTATTATTTTTTTTCCAGCCTCCCCTTCTTATATGTACTATAGAACGTTTGCTCTGTCTTCAACAAACTCAGTTATATCAATTACCATTTTATCTCCAATTCCTTTAAATTATGTGCTGTTACTGAAACCTGGCTTTAGGAATACAACTCTGTCCCTCCAGCAGCTGTTGACCTCCATTGAACACACTCAACCTAATCCAGTGGGTAAAAGAATGGTAAGTTGGAATCCTTCTATTCCCTTTTCAATTCCTTCCTAAACCTCCCTCTCTAGCCCTCTCCCCTTTTGAATCTCACTGTATCTTTTTATCTCCAGTTTCTATGAAGACTATAGTGATCTATTGGCTTACTAGACATATCCTTAATGACTTCTCTTCCTGGTTACCCTACTTTCTCTCCTTTTAAACACCCACTATCATTCTTGGTGACTTTAATGTCTGTTATTGTTAACACCACAGCAACCGCTCAACGCACTGTAATAGCAACACCCTTGAACTTGTATTCCCTCAGCTCTGCATTTCATGTGACCTCTGCAACACTCAATTTTATCTCTTTGATTACAACCTTATCAGTTTTACTCCCTCAATGTTTCCAACCTCATATCCCCCAATCAGCAAGCAATTACCTTCAGAAACTTTAGCCACTTTAACCCTTCTCTGCAACAGAATACCTCTATAACAAAAGTTCACACCTGTCCTGCCCTGACCTGGCCACTTCTGTGTACAACAGCTTCCTCTTAACCTCCCGGGATACACGTGCTACTGTACCTCTACTACACACATAAATAGTCCCAGTCCACAACAACCCTGGAATATATATATATATATATATATATATATATATATATATATATATATATATATATATATATATATATATATATATACAAAATAGTGTGTGCTTCCTGATATGAAACCTAATATTTGATACAGTGCACATTTTTGCAGATAAATGCAATAAATACATAGAAAATGTGAATATATATATATATATATATATATATATATATATATATATATATACATATCTCAAAAATAAGAAGAAATGCTAATTCTTATAGATATGTACAAAAAAGTAATAAAACACAATTATGTTCTGAAAAAAGTCAAATCCTCCCTTCATGTGAATATGCAATCCAATTCCACCAACAGTGTAAAGGGTATTAAATATTCAACACAATCTTGTGCCTTCCACCACACTTAAGCTTCTTACTGAAAAAAATGGATCCCCAATTACATTGATCAAACCAGCATGTGTAACTGACACCTCCAGGTGTCCTACAGTTTTCTAGATCTGGTCAATTGCATCTCAACCACAGACATTAAATGGCTCAGAATATAATAAAATCTAAAGGAAGAGGTTTTCATCAATTAACAGCCACAATAGCATCAAGCTTCACCAGCAGTCTGTGATCAGTCAGGCACATCTAAAAAACTGGCACCAGAAGCCTTACAAGATAAAGCTATGCTCTCAAGCAACTGTGGCAAAAAATGAACCCCTGTAAAACTTCACTCTATATAAGTCCGACCTTTTTAAAATACAATTTATGCCTCCATGCTGCAAAATAAACCTATTTAATCACATCTCACTAACGCCTTTTTATCAAGACATTTTCAACTCTGTTTGACCTTTCACTCTGCTTCATCCACCACTGACTCCACCCACTAACTCATTTACTGCCAAGGAGGTTACCAATCATTTTAAAAACAAGATTGATGCAAATCATGATGAGATCTTTACTATCCAAACATTTCAACCATCTCACACACTGCATCTATACCACCACATGCCATACTTTCCTCATTTTACCCTGTTACCACAGAGGTTGCTAAACCTCTTTCTGATGCCCATCTAAGCATTTGTCCTTTGATCCAAATTCCCTACTGTCTTCTTGTATTATACACTCCCCAACTTACCTGTATACAGGCAGTCCTCAGGTTACAAACAAAATAGGGTCTGTAGGTTTGTTCTTAAGTTGAATCTGTATGCAAGTTTGAACACGTCCATTTTTTAAGTGTAGCTCCAGCCAAAAAAATAATTTTTAAGTTCTTTGGGTAGCATAGGTTAGGGTTAACACCCCTAGGAGTCGTTATCTAAGCCAGAGGTTTTTAACCACCTGTAGTCTATCCCACTTTACTGGCATTTCCCCAACCCTTCTAAAACATGCACAATTTACCCCATACTTAAAAATCCATTACTATACCCCACTAGACTGAACGTCTTCTGGGGTCCCTGGCCAACACTTCTCTGCTCCTTCTTTTCAGTGTCTGCCCCCATAGCGAATGCTTGTTATAGGGACAGACCTGCAGGCTCACTCCTGAGCTGGCTCTGTGTGTCCACAGATACACACAAAGTGGCTTGGCCCTGCCCCTAGCTTTGACTAACAGCAGCATGAGCCAGTGGCTGCCGCTGCTGTCTCTGACCCTATGAGGAGAGAGAGCAGCACTTCAGCTCTCAGACACAGCACTGGATATTGGGCTCAGGTAAGTATTTACAGGGGCTGGAGGGAACTGCATATGAAAGTTTTTTACCTTAATGCAGAAAATGCATTGAAATAAAAAAAACCTTCAACTTTTAACAACCACTTCAAGATCTATCTTTTACACCCATTTACCTCCAAACTTCTGGAACACCTAGTCTACAACCATTAGAGCTACCACCACACTGACATCAACCTTCTCTACCCCTTTCAATCACACTTTTGCCTTGACACTTCACAGATACTGTCCTCCAAAAACCTACTAACAACTTGCTAATTTCTAAAATCAATGGCCACTAATCTGTACTCATACTCTTAGAGCTTTTGCTGCTTTTAATACAGTAGACCACCCACAAATACAGTTGACTACCCAAAAAAAAAAACCTCCACTCTTTGTCCCTTGACACTGTCCTTTTTATTGCTTTTTACCTTACCTATTTCAATGCACCCTCAGTGTCAGCTACAGCTTTCTCTTCCACTCCTTTTCCATAAGTATCAAAGAAGCTCTGTCCTCACACCCACTTTATTCTCTATCTACACCTCCTCCCTGGGTTGGTTGTTAACCTCACTTGGCTTCCAATACCATAATGGTGACACTAAAACCTATTTCTCTGTTTCTCATATCACCCATTTAATTTCTCCATGCATTACTAATATCTTCAACTGACATATCATTATAGCTGTTACACTACCTCTTCAAACTCAATCCTTCCAAAACTGAACTCATAATATTTCCTCCTCCTCTGTTCCCTACCCCAACTTTTTTATCCAGATCTATCAAACTTTCCTCTCAAGCCTAGGTGCATCTTGGACTCTGACCTCTTCTTTCAGGCCCACTTCTATTCACCGTTTAAATCTTGCCAACTTTACCTTCTTAACAGTTCCAAGGTTTGCCACTTTCTAACAAAGCTAGTAATTAATTCCTTTGTTACCTCTAACCTTGACTATTGCAACTGAGGAGGGTACCAGGAGATAGCCTATCTTTACTTAGGCTCTCTCCCTTTCAGTTTATTATAAATGTTGCTGCCAGATTTCTCCACCTTACCAACTGTTCTATAGCTACCACCTCTCTCTCCCTCACCAATCCTTCCACTGGTTTCTGCTTACCCAACAAGTAAATACAAAATACTAACAACAACCGACAAAGCTATCCTTGTCTCATAAAGTTTACAAAATAAAGTAACACACCAAATCATTTTTAAAAGTGCCCCCACCTCAACACAAATGCACATACTGCATTGGATGTATGAAAACAATGATTGCTGTATACCTTTTAGGTATCGTTGTGTGCTCCAGAGTGAAAGCAACAATTCCAGGGTCAATATTAATGGTCAACTTTAAATATTCTGCAAAGGCCTTTAACTACTTTCCGCCCACGCTATAGCCGAAAGATAGCTACAACGCGGACCTTAATTGCCTGGAGGGTGTACATTGATGTCCTCCCATGTACGAGAGGCCTGCACGCTTCCTGCGGAGCGCGGCCGGCTCGCTGTGGGATCAGCGAGTCCATGAGACTTGTCTGATCACAGATCCGAGTAAGGGGGCGGTCCCGCTCCCTTACTACGTGATCAGCTGTCAGCCAATGATAGCTGATCATGTGAAGTAAACAGCACCCGGCAATCAGCTGTTTTTTTATCCTCACACTGTCAGTGTGAGAAAAAAAAATGAACGCCGGCTGCTGTCAGAGGGACATCGGTCCCGAAGAGGATAGGGCAAATTGTGCCCACCAGTGCCACCTACCAGTGCCCACAAGTGCCCACCAGTGTCACACACCAGTGCCAGCTACCAGTACCCACCAGTGCCATCTATCAGTACCCACCAGTGCCATTTGCCAGTGCCCACTAGTGCCTCCTACTAGTCGCCACAAGTGCTACCTACCAGTGCCACCTATCATTGCCCATCAGTGTCACCCATCAGTGCCACCTATTAGTGCCCATCAGTGCCCATGAGTGCTGCCTATTAGTGCCCTTCAGCGCCACCTACAAGTGCCCTTCATTGCCATCCATCAGTGCCCATTGGTGCCACCCATCATTGCCACCTATCAGTGCTGCCTTATCAGTGCCACCTTATCAGTGCCCGACAGTGCCCCCTTATCAGTGCCCATCAGTTCAGCCTATCAGTGCCTATCAGGGCCCATCAGTGCCGCCTCATCAGTGCACATCAATGAAGGAGAAAAATTACCTATTTGCAAAATTTTATAACAAACTAAAATTTTCGGTCTTTTTTTGTTTGTTCAGCAAAAAATAAAAGCCCCGGTAGTGATTAAATACTATTTATACACAATTTTGGGTAAAGTAGTTTATCCTTGATAGGTATGTGAGCACAATTTTAAAAGTTTTTTTTTCAGGCAGAATTTCACCTTTTATAATAAACAGAAGCCTTTTCTAAAGTCCTTCCTGCCCAAGCCATCCGAATGTGCCCATCTATCACTTACCCAGTCTACTGCAGCTTTCAATCTTCACCTCTCAGTTCAAAGTTTAAAAAAATGCTTTCTGAGACCTAACTTCTTGTATGATCCTGTGATCTTCCAGGAAACTTTATATTCCATCATGCACTGCCTTACTGCATCACAGTACCAGGATGTGTTTATCAAGTTTAGCAGATTCAGATGAGGCTGATGGTATGAGGCAGCGGTCATGTGAAATGGTCCTATTTGAATGCACCTTTGATTAATTGATATTTCTCTATATCTTTTTTATCTAGATTTTGATTTAAATGTTAAGTGATACATTATAATAAGACTATTTTCACTTAGTTTAGTAAATGTGATGGAAATGTGCATTGCAAAGAATACCCAATCACATGCAAGAACATTTTTTTAAAGACATATATTTTTGCTTACACATGATTGAATGATGGAAGTCAGCAGATCTTAGAAACATAGGAAAGTGACAGCAGAAATAAGATTGAGTAGTCCATTTTTTGGGGCCATTTTTTTATTGTGTTTTGTTAGTGTAGAGCTATGTTTTTTCCAAGAATGTTTGAAGCCATTTATTCTTGACTCTCTCACTACCTCTGCTGGTAGTGTATTCCAAGTATCAACTACCCTTTCAGTAAAATAATACTTTTTAGGATTAGTTTTGAACTTTCCTGCAGTTAGTTTGAGCTTATATCTCCATATTCATGATTTTGTTTCATATTGAAAAAACTGCCCTCCTGAACCTTTTTTACCCCCTTGATGTATTTAAAGGTTTCAATAAGATCTCCCCTTTCCCTTCTATCCTCCAGACTATACATATTAAGTTCCTGAAGTCACTCTCAATATGTTTTATCCCCCAAACCTTTCACCATTTGTGTTACCCATCTCTGGGCTCATTCTATTTTATCAATATCTTTCTGCAAGTGAGGTCCCCAGAACTGGACACAGTATTCTAAATGATGTCTCACTAAAGATCTATAAAGGGCAATCAGAACCTCCTTCCCCTTGCTGGTGATCCCTCTAGTGATGCACCCTAGAATTCTATTTGCTTTCCCCACTGTATGGTCACACTGTTTGCTCATTGTGCAATCATTTGAAATAAGTACCCCCAAATCTTTTTCTTCTGTAGTGCTGGCCCCCAATATTGTACTCTCTTGAAGGATTCCTTTTTTCTAGGTGCATTATTTTACAATTATCTTCACCTCATTCATTAGTCTAATTAAAAATTCACTTTGCTAAGTGGTCAAATACATGATCTGAGAATTATCAGAATCTTTTTTTACTTGGTCCCAGGTCTCTGGATTTACCAAACTCAGAAAAAAACTTAATTTCAAATTCTGTAATCAAATATATGTCACTATGACTTCTGTATAGAGCATATTTTATTTGTATACATCCTATTGCTTAGTTTTTTCTGCCTTCAAAAGGCATTCCTACCTGATCATTTGGATAAGCAATGTTCTTAGTTAAAATTACCAAACTGATTGAATGTCACTGGTACAACCTGAGGTAAGGCAGTTCTGAAATATGCAGCAGAACTACCTTTATTTAATTACACTCTAGTCTGCGATGCCAGATGGCTTTGCGTGATAAATTTTAGCTTGGTACATACAAGGAAGCCTGAAAAATACTAAAGATGTATATTATTTAGACAAAATAATGAAAAATCATACATCACTGAAGCAGAAATGTTAAATTTAAAACATTTAATTATACGTTGACTCTGCTGTGGAGTTTTGCAGGCCCTGTAAGAAGCCATAATTAGATTTGCAAACTCCTGGAAATTGCTTCTGTGGGTGCTCATAGTGATTATGTAAATTTCTAAAGATTATATAGGAAGTTGGTAAATCCTTTAACATATTTATGAAAGGATCATTTAACTCTAGCAAGTGCTCATGGGGATGCAAAGTCATTTAGACATCCAGATCATAAATAGAAATAAAACCTATATCCATTACAGTCATAAAGACTTTTAATTCTACCAATTTTCTGAAAAGGCAAAGCATTGTATAACCAATTTTTACTTTGATATATATCTGCATTACATATGCATAGATACATTTGCTAAAACATGGTTTAAATGAACAGAATTTAGCATAGATAGCATATGAGTCTGTTGGTCATGGTAATCGTATATTTTTAAAAGTGGAAAAATATGTTAGAAAAATACAAATGATAAACATAACTCATGTGATCTATTTTTCCTAAATAAATGACAGGATTACGCTAATGATAATTTTTATCTGTCTATTTATTAACTAGTTAAACAAATTAAGTCCATCTAAAACCTTTCATTTGGTTTTAGATGGATGTTGAAGTCTAATTTTTCTACCTTTCATTATCTTATTAGTATTACCAAGGTCACTATAAGGTAACCTATCATCACAATCACTAAACTAAGGGGAAAAATCCCTTGAAAATGAACAGTGAGCAGTAAATGAACTGTCTTGACTATATTGTATTGTTTGTATTGCATTTATGTAAACTCACTATTTAAAATAGTTGTGTTATAACAATCATAAAAAAAATGTTTTAAAAAATGTATGGAATCTTTCATTTCTTTTTTTGTTGGTTTTACGGTAGTCATAGGATTAGTACAGAATCATTTTCAAAGCCTAATTTTACTTTAAAAATTAATATTAATAGTACTGGTACTGAACCACTTTAAATGGAGGATCCGGGCAGAAAGGGAATGCATATTCAGACGCTCTTAAAGCATAACTTCACCCAAAAGGGTAAGTTCTGTTCATCTGCCTCCCCCCCTTTAAGTATTGGTACTTAATTTTTTTGGGGGGAAGGAAAGGGAAAACATATCCGATAAAATCAAATTTCTTCATAAATTTAGGCCAAAATGTATTCTGCTATATGTCTTTATTAATAAAATGCCAAATAAGTGTATTATACCCTACTTGGTTTGGGTTAAAGTTATAATGTCTACAAACTATGGCATATGAATTTGAAATATGATCAGTTCAGATGTATTGAGGGCCTATCTCATTGCTTGAGGTACCTAAAATGCCAGGGCGGCACAAATTCCCCTAAAATGTGGTATTTACCTCAATTAAAAGAAATCCCTGATTTATAGGTAAACCTATTACCTCACCATAACACTTTCCCCACTCCCCCTCTGGAACAGAAGCCTGGACTGCAATATATATATATAGACTTACAATCTTGCACTTATGTGTTTTTATTCAACATTGTTTCTTTGATTATCTTCTCTTATGTTGCATCCCCACTGCCTTACAATGCACATGTAAGTAACATTTTGTAAAACTTCAATACAACTTTAAATTAGAAAAAAAAATTCCCCTCAAATTATCACTTTCTAGAAATTAGACAACCTGAGGCATTTAGTAAAAGGCATGGCAAGTTTTTTTAAGTTTCAATTTTTTTGTCACAATTTTTTGGAAAATTAAGAAATGAAATATTCCCCCCCCCCCACACTTTTTTTTTTTTCTTACATATTGTCACCAGTGCAGTACGGCATCATCATATGACTGGTGTGGCAGTGATCAGGGACATCGACTGGGGACAGTATGTTCAATATGTTTTTATTCATTTTTTTAAAAAATTTTATTTATTTTTTTATACTTTGCATATTTTCATCAGAGTAGTTCAGTTCACCTTAGTAACACTGTACTACTCTGGGAAGGTGGTCAGGGTTTTGTCTTTTTTTTTACACTTTGAGTGCTCTTACAATGATGATCATTGGAACAGCAATGTTTTCAAATGTCATGAATGGGTTACATTCATGACAGCTATGATTACCAGTGATCTGAGATTGGCTACAGCTAATCCTAAGGTACAGGTTGCTGTTATAGGCCCAGGTACCATGTGATAGCTGTGGGTATATCCCATCATTACTGTGCAGGAAACACAGCTGGTATAAATGAAATTCATTTATAACAGCTTTGTTGACATTGTGATCATGTAATTGCATAGCAATCACATGACCCCCCTGAATGCCAGGGGGTGCAAAGCATATTCCTAGCCCAGAACAGACTGGATGACGTACATGTACATCATTCGGCCTGCCCGTGCTGGCGGCCAACAGTAAATATACTGTGGTTGGTTAGCGAGTGGTTAAGTAAACCTAAGCTTTAGCCACTTCAAGTCCGGATAGTTTCACCCCTTTCAAATGCAGACTATTATTCATCGCTGTCATAGTTTGAATGACAACTACTCAGTCATGCAACAATGTATCGAACTATCAATTTTATTATTTTTTTGAGACAGATAGAGTATTCCATTGGTGTTTTTTAATCACCACTGGGTTTTTATTTTTTGTTATATAAACAATAAAAGACTGAAGATTTGGGGAAAAAAACATGTTTATCTTAGTTTCTGTTATAAAATTTTGCAAATAAATAATTCTTTATATATTTAGGCCATAATGTATTGTGCTACATTTCTTTGGTGAAAAAACCTGAAGTCAGTGTATATTATTTAATCTGTGTAGTTATAGAGTTTAAAAACCATGGTAAATGTATTTGAAAATTGAATAGTTCTAATGTACTGACTGACTATCTCATTTTGTGAGGCCCTAAAATGCCAAGATAGTAGAATAACCCCCAGATGACCCCTTTTCAGAAATTAGAAAGTCCAAGGTATTTAATAAGAGTCATAGGGGTAATTTACTAAAATTGCAAATTCTGGTGCAGCTCTGCATAAAAAACAATCAGCTGCCAGTTGTTTGGTTTTTTTTTTGGCAAAACTTAACTGAACAAGCTAACGTAAGAAGCTGATTGGCTACCATGCACAGCTGCTTGCACCAGTTTTTGCACTCTCCAGTTTTAGTAAATGATCCCACAGTGAGTTTTTTAAGTCGTAAATATTTTGTCACAGTTTTTTGGAAAATGAAGAAATTAAATAAAACACATTATTTCTCATACACAGCACAGACATGCTTATAATTACACCCCAAAACATATTCTGCTATGCATCCTGAGTATAGGGATACCACATGTGGAAGACTTTTTCACAGCCTACCCACATAGAGAGGCTCAAAATCCAATGAGCACCTTTAGGCATTCTAGAGGCATAAATTACACATCTAATTTCCTTACTACCTATAACATCTGTGGAGACCCTGGGTCACCGGGACAGCAGAAACACCCACAAAATGACCACATTTTGGAGACTAAACATCCAAAGGTATTTTAGGGGGCATAGGGAGTCTTGAAGACTTAATTTTTTGCCAAAAGTGTTTGGAAAATAGGGAAATATTTTTTTACTACTTTAATACAATTTTTCACACACAGAATGGGCATAGTTAGAATTAGATCCCAAAACACATTCTGCAAATCTATACATAGATTGTATGTATAGATTTGCAGAATGTGGTATACATTGGAGGCTATACACAAATACTAAGGGGACAATATCTGGTGTTTTTTCGTGTCACCAATCTGCCATCTCCCGAGTCATTGAAAAGGGTCAGTACAAAACCACAGCTTTATATGATTATACTTTGACTAATGATGATTGATGTAATTTTTTGGACTTATAAGTCACTAACTGTTATTTTGCTGTATTTCATATCACCTATAGAAATACCAGTCTGTCATGGTCTCTCTGGCCCTGATGAAGCTTTGAGCGAAACGCGTCAGTTTGCTGGGGACCTACATTGACCGTATTCCATCTGAGACCTACTCTTTCCATCCTATACAGGCTCTTGGTTTTTTCTCACTTCTGGGATGTATTTCTATTTAATGACTCTTTATAAACGATTTTATCAGTATTATTCTATGTTATTT
This sequence comes from Pelophylax lessonae, assembly GCF_965119305.1. Taxonomy (NCBI): domain Eukaryota; kingdom Metazoa; phylum Chordata; class Amphibia; order Anura; family Ranidae; genus Pelophylax; species Pelophylax lessonae. The sequence continues at coordinate 274,373,669 of NC_138772.1, read as the reverse complement.
TGTTTGTGCTAACATGTGCGTACATGCCTATGTTTTTTACGATGAAATCTAATAAAATGTAAATTATTTTTAGAAGTTGGTTTTTGTGTGATCCTTCTACTCCCACTGGCCCGTAAAGCCCCACTTTCCCCTATCTTCTGTGTCCTCATATGTGTGGATTGTTTATGTGAAAATGGAGAGCTCCAGAAATGCAAATGCACTAGCTTTTAATGGAACTTTTAGAGGGCATCACCAAGTTCTTTCCTCACTCAATCAAAAAGCCAAGAGGTTAAAAGTAGAGAGTGCTAAAATGTTTGATTATACTTCATTACCCACTCCCTTAATTTTACTTTTTTAAATATATTGATGTTTCTGAATGGCCATGGCTTACAGTTAGGCAACCAATATATTATTACACAGAATCAAGTCACAAGTTGATAGAGACTAATCATGAGGTATCTAATAAGATTGCATTTCTTTGAAGGATTAATGTGTCCCATTAGCTTCCTGCGCTTCATAAATAAGGATATCTACTGTAGTACCTACGTGGTCTTTTTGATACATTTGGATATATTCTTGTTATTAATGTATCCATGTCAGGATTTATTACTTATATGTGGATTTTAAGAGTTATGTGTATGGAAAGGCCATCCTCAGGTCAAGGAATGCCAGACTCAAGAGTGTGTTGTATATATGATGATTATACAAATAGCTTCTGTTTTTCCAGCTTTCCCTAATTGTTGGAATGATGTCATTATTCTCTTGCAATCAGCTAATTTAAGTTCTTATCAGTTTTCTATCTGCCAGATCTTCTAATGGATGTAATGACCCCCAATTATCCATTTACGATTCCATATTGCCAAGCCTGTGCATTCTTGTTAGTGCTGATACAGTAAGTCTTGTTTAAATTACTGCTTAAAATGACACTATTAGGAGGCTTATAAAAATTACTTGAAGCCTTGTACACATGGACCGCAAATTGGCCAAAATTGGTTGGCGCTGCCAAAGCTGATCAGTATGTTCTGGTGGAGGAGGGAGGGGGCAGCCCCCCTGTCAGAATACAATAATACAGCAGGGGAGATCATTGCACTGACATCACTTGTGTTAGTATGGCGATATCAGTTTTTTTTCTTGTTCAGCCCACTGCGTTGAATGAGACAACAACTTCTAGTGTGTACCCAACTTAATAGAAGGCCTCTTCTGAAAAGGATGTGTATTCACGTACTTGTGTTCTGGGATAGGGTTAGAAAAAAATTGTCTTTGAAAGAAATGATAATGCCTGGACTTGCAAACTTCAGAACAATAAAGTTTCCCTCATTCTCTACTCAATTTTGGGGTTTATCAGACCTTAATTTCTTCACACGTGGCATTTTTGCTCCTCTAATTACAGACCTCTTTACCAGTGGTTGCCAGAAGCCTGTATTGCCACCTGTTTATATCTTCTAGATTCTGGCTTTCTGTGGTGGTCTATGTACTCTTTCCATATCTATCCCTTTTGCACTAATGGCCACATGCAATCCTCCTAATAACCATTCCATGTAAATTGCCCTGCTGTATTTGTGATCAGTAATAATTCACATTGGTAGTCTGTGAAGAAGCTCCTGTTATGTTTGAAAACAGTTAGGGAGGGTTATAGCCCATGTCAGGTTTTTTTTCCCCCCATCTGTGTCCCATTGTGGAGATTTCACTTCACCTCCTGTCTCATAGCCAAACAGGAAGTCCCTGAAAATGAAAGAAATTTCACGCAGATCCCTAGGTCACCATTGGAAGATTTCTATTTTTTTTCTAAGGACAACTCAATATTTGGGTTTTTCTTTTACTTTCACTTTCAATAATAATGGTAAACAGGACTAATATAGACGGTGAATCTCCCTAACGGGGGCACAGAAAGCAATACAAACTGACAGGTTATAATCCATTTCCACTCTATCCAAAATTTTAAAAAAATAAAACTAGCTGTCTAACCATAAAGTGCTTACTATGTATCTCTATTCATTATTTGTGCAGAAACATGATATTTAAATCAAAATACAAAATACTTTTATGTGTTAAAGTGTAATCAGTGCAAAAATGTGCATGAACAATAAGTCCTTTGAAGTGCTGGTTATCTTATTCTTCCAGTGCCAGTATGTTCCAACAAGTACCGTTGTGCCCTTAGTCACCGATTAGTGATGGGTTAAAGGCCTGTGTTTCAAAAATTAGGTAAAAATGTGAAAGTGGGTGCGCTGATGTTTTGAATGTGCTGCAACCAAAGATCCAACTATGTAATTGAAAAAATTATAATAAAAAAATTGAATAAATAATTTGGTGCGCTAAATTCAAATATTGCCACTAGTGAAATGTTGTGAACCACAGGTGTCCACCTATGAAAGTCCCAAAACAAAGTGAGAAGTATGAATTTGGCCGTGAAAAAATAATACATATGTGCAATATATGTAATGATTTCCCTGCAGGGGGGTATACAAACAATATTAAATTGCAAAACACTGAATATAACCTGTTAAATTCTTATACAATATAATTAAAATGTAAGGTGATACCCCTAAAGCAAAATTGGGTGTATAAGAACGCCCTCAGGGGTCTAGTGTAGTCCGCAAAAAAAGTCCCACAAAACAATGGCTAAAACTTTAAGGTTCTCGATAAACAAAACAATGTGATCTTCAAGTGATGAAGTGAATTCTCGTGAGCAATATTCATAGCCAAACGTGTTGAATATATGTGCGTGAATCCCACCACCTTAACGGTTTGCTTCTTACCAGCCGGGATATTGATAAGGGCAGAAGAAAACACAGCCAATCTCCCGAGTGATGATTCCCTGTGATAGGAGGGATAGTGCGCCTTTACACACTTGGTGGAAAAGAAACTAAATAGTCTCTTACCAAATGATTGAAGTATAGAAGCCAGTATCTCCCTCTACCGGGTCTCCCCAGTTAAACACGATGGATCAGCACTCAGGTCTCTTGTCGGGGATCCCAAAATGTATTCCTAAGCTCTTCTATCTGGCTTCCCCGATATTATCCTGTAAGGTTGCTCTGGCTGATGTCATGTGCACATCAAATATCAGGCCCCTGAGCAATTTCCTGTTTGAAGCTTGTCTCTCCAAAACACTCAACAAGACAAATCACATTCTTGTCAATGGCCCATGTTCACATCGGAGCATTCTGTCCCCTGTCGCAAAATACCTTTTGTAAATCACTTCCTCATACTTTGGGCGATAAGGTGACTCAGGGGGGGCCAGGTTGGTTCCAGAATGGACTGACAGCAATGCCCGGCTGTGACCTCTCCCAAGCGCCGTTTACCCTTTGAACAATCAGAACGCGAACGGTCCTAGTGATCGGGTGGGTGTCTGAGTGGAGGGGGGGTGCGCAATCTGGGATCAGACGCTCAGGTCTATAGGGAGGGAAGAGTCCCCAGAAAAAATGTTGATATGTTACAGTTTTCTTTTCTTTTTTTCTTTTTCCTCCCTCTTTCTTCCTCTCTTTCCTCTCCCCTTCCCTACTTCCCTATTGTATCAATAAAAACATCATTGTACATATATATATATATATATATATATATATATATATATATATATATATGCATATTAGAAATTTTCCCTGTAAAAATATAGAAAACCTCCCCTTGTTTATCCATTGTTCTTATTCTTTGTTCGATACTACTTTTAGATGCTCATAGACGTTTATTTCATATTTCCTATTATGAATTTTGGTTTCTATTCCCTAATAATTGTGTTTGAAACAATTTATATCTATTTCAACTTTTAGACCCACAGGCATCATAGTATTGAGCCTGTGGATCCAAAATGTTTCATTTTGTGAAATGGCCTTTTTTTTCATGAACCCCCCGCCAATGATCATCAATTCTATCTATTGCACAAATTTTAAGGTATTTTGGATCTTTATTGTGATGTTTCCTAAAATGTTCTGACACGCTATGGTATTTAAAACCTTTTTTAATAATATTTATGTGTTCTCTTAATCTGACTCTCAATTCTGGGGTAGCTCTACCCACGCCCCTGATGACGTCAACCCTATTACGAAACGCTTGGGTGGTACCAGATGTGACGTCGCTACACCCCCTTAGCCGGCTTTTTACCTACGAACACTGCAGCTCTGGTATTTATCAGTGCTGTGGAGATATAAACATGCTTGACTGTGTTCTTATCTATGTGAGTGCACCTTTTTAATAAATAGGATTGATTTTTAAGCGTTATTACCCTATGTGCCTCTGTTATCCTTTCTTTATCCATGTGGCTCCTATGCACCTCTATGTGAGTGTATTCCAATAGTGGCATCTGAGGATCAGCACCTGGTGGCTTTTAACCCCTTGTTTAAGCACTATTGGCTTCTCCATTAAGTTGGGTGGCCATTATGATCTGGTAAGCTGCCAATTGGTTTGTTTTAACCCACGGGTGACTTCTTCCTGTTTGCTGTGAGCAGAGTACGGATTGTTTTCTGCATGCTGGGACTTGTGGTTCTCTATACTCAACACAAGTTTTTTTCATCATTGGATTCATTTCCCTTTTTTCTTTATTTATGGACTTTTATATGGACCTTTACACATTGTCCTTATTCACATTGTTTTTATTCAACTTATGCACATTTATTATGGCACCATTTTCATGATATAATACCATTAGCACAACACGTTTATTTATAATAAGTTCTACCCACGTACTGTAACGAGCACACACATTCTAAAAGATAGGTGAAGTGCGTGGTACAGCATGTGATACATTTTTTAATCTCAAATGTCTCTTCCGTATTATTAGATTTAAACTGTGTGATTTTTCTGTTGTTATTTTTGCATGTCCTACATGCCATGCATCTTCCGCATTTGTAAAATCCATCTGATCTAAAAAATGTAACGGTTTGGGATACTTTTGACAAGTCTATTCCTTAATATTGATTATCTTTTATATATGAATTTGGGGCCTTTAGGGAGGATTTTCTGGAGTATAGGATCTCTACATAGCATTAGCCAATGTTTTTTAAAAGCTTTTTCTATCTGTTTGTATGTCTATTAAATTCCATATTGCATGCTATGCTATAATCCTTTGGTTGTTTTTGTTTGGGTTGTAACAATTGTTTTCTGTTCATGTTTTATACTTCTTGCTTTATTTTTTCCAATTTCTGTGTATTATATCCTTTCTCTATGAATCGATTTTTAATCGTATCTGATTGGGATTCAAAATCACTTTGTCTTCCACAATTCCTTTTTACTCTGATTAGCTGGCTTTTAGGTATGGCTACCAACCACCTAGGGTGGTGGCCACTTCCTACCGGAAATGAACCCATTTCAGTCAATTTTTTTGAAATGGGTTTTTGTACCCAGTTTTTCGTCCCAATGAAATATTTACAAATCTAGGTATTGTACCTTATCTTTATAATAGTTAGCAGTAAAAGATATGTTATAGTTATTATGATTTATTTCCTCAAAAAATTTCCTTCGATTATTTTCTGACCCCTCCCAAATTATAAAAATATCATCAATATATCTGCAATATGCTTTTAATCCTGATCTGTTTTTTCCATGTATTTCTTCATTTTCCCACCTGCTCATAAAAATATTTGCTACCATCGGGGCATATTTTGCCCCTATTGCCACGTCTCTTTTCTGGCCAAAAAACTGTCATGCCAAAAGCCTATGGCTAGTTTAAGTGTTTTAAACATAAATCCTTTTTGTTTTCTCTTTAATTGAGTTTTGTTATTGGGACCCCATTCTATAGCCTGAAGTGCATCCTGTTGGTCTAGATTAGTATATAGTGAATTAACATAAATGCTAGCAAGTATGCATTTTTCACTTATTGGAATATTATTTTTTTAATTAAGAAGATCTCCGCTGTCTCATGTATGATGGATAGCTTTGTGCTATCGGCTGTAGAAAATGGTCCAAATACTCCCCTATCCTAGAACATATAGAATTGATTCCACTAATAATAGGTCTCCCAGGTGGGTTCTTTTCATTTTTTGTCTTTTGGGGACCTGATATATTATAGGAATGTTTTGGACCTCAGGTATCAAATAGCGCATCTCTTTTTATTATTCCTTCTTTTTGTCCTTTTTTAACTAATTTTCTTAATGTGGCTTTTAGTTTATTAGTGGGGTTTCCTTTTAGTTTTTTATGTGTCTGTGTGTGAAACTAGTCGCTTAAGTTCCTTTCTGTAGTTTAATGAGGACCACAATCCATCCTCCTTTATCTGCTGGCCTGATAATTATAGGTTTCTTTTTTTCCAGTTGTTCAATTCCTTTCCAAATGTTTCTATCCCATTTTATTGCTTTTACATCTATGGCTTCTTTTTATTTTTTCATTATCATTTTCAAAACCTCTAAACAATGACTATTATTCTTTTTGGGGTTAAATGTCGATTGGTTTCTAAGACCACTGTGTACATACTCTGTTTCTTCCGCAAAATGTTTTTTAATAATTATTTTTCTTATACATTTTTGAAGATCTATATATGTTTTAAATGATTTTGTATTTTGCTGTGGAGCATATTTAAGACCTAGTTGTAAAAGTTTTTGTTCATCTTCCCGTAAATATTGTGTTACTAAGATTGTAAATACCTAGGCCTATGTTTCCCTTTTTCTTTTTTCTCTGCCCCTCTCTATACCCTCTGTATTTCCCCTTGTATATTTTCTTGTTTGGTTCTGTTAATAGTTCAGGTCCTGAGGTCTTCAATGATTATTTGGGCCTCGTGGTGGTCCCCAATAACCCTCTCTTCCATTTGGTTTGTTGTATCCCCTCCATGGGGGGCCCCCATATCCTCTCTGGTGAAAATCCTCCTGATAATTGTTAGGTGGCCTATGTTATGGTTGAGGTGGCCTATAGTGTTGAGGTAGTGGGGGTCCATTATGTCTTGGGGGTGGAGGTGGTTTGTTAAATCTGGGTGATGGGGTCTCATATGCTAATGCATCATATCTATTGTACTGGAAAGTTGTATTTAGGGGTGTCTAGTTCTCTTTCCAGAGGTTGTTCAAATATATTGGGCGTACCCCTTGGTTGTCCCCCTGATGTGTAGGAATTTCCTCTCTTGTTTTGATTGTTTCCTCCTGTTCTATATGGTGTCCCATTTGTTGTCATACGTGTATAACTGATTATTTCCCTTTCTTCTGATGATACCCTTGAGTCTATATTAGTCTCCTCTTTGTCCTCCTGCCATTTATAAACTTGTGTTCTTGATAATTCTTACTGTCTCGTTGGTATTTTTTTGTTTTTTTCTTTTGTGTATCTCTGTCTAATTTAGTGATATAATCCTGTATGTTTTTCATTTTGTCCTTATATTCAGGTGTGTCTATGACAGGGGGAGGGAAAAGAAAAAAAGAAAAGAAAATTGATAGCAGCAAATCAACAAAATTTTTATGATGAATAATTTTTAAATATTTTAAAAACATATTTCTATTTTTAATTTTTATTTGCATTAGGTATATTTTTGCACATTGATTATGTTAATTATGACTCTAACAATGTGACTGTGGAGATATGTGATGCCCCTCTGAAACAGTTTACATACAAAGTAAGTGGGAAAAAAATATATACAATATAGTCACGCAGTGTGGGGAGGAAGTGACTGCAGATGCGAGGGAAATAATCGAGCAAACAGGAAGGAGTAAGTATGGATGTAATAGGTAAAGGAGGAAGTAGTGATGGGTGTAGAAGGAGGTGCTAACCATAGAATCAGATACCAGAATCCCCCAGCTTCTGAGGACGCTTCCTGGGTGGAGCGAAATGCATTAAGCAAGTGGATACTTCTGGTTATGTCACGTCCGCCCTTCGGAACACAAACCGTGACTTTTGAATTCCAGAACGGCGTCAGTACATGCTTACATGCAAGAGGAGAGTTTTGTAAGTTCGCAACTGGCTTTTATATGTTTTTTTAACTATAAAAATGGAATTACACTATGCATTTCTCCTGATTCTTTCTCCCTACACTCATATGCGGTTCTTGGGACAAATAAAACATATTTTGCCACTGGAGGAATATTTTTTGAAACACAGGCATTTAACCCATCACTAGTTGGTTAGTACACATAAGGAGGGGAGCACAACAGCACTGATTGGAACATATTGGCACTGGAAGAATAAGATAACTAGCACTTAAAAGAACTTGTTGTTCATGCACATTTTTTTGATTGCACTTAAATTTTTTTAAAAAGTAGTATGTATTGTGATTTAAATATTATGTTTCAGCACAAATAAGGAATAGAGATACATATTAAGCACGTTATGGTTAGACAGCACTGGGTACACACATACAAATACCTAAGAGAAATATACACCTTACATCCCAGCAGCAGTCTTGTAAACATATTCCACATACTACATAGCGTGGGGATCATAATATTTTAAAATTGTAAATTGGTTTACATTATTGTGCTTTTGTGGCAAACGAGTGATCAATCTTGGAAAGGGTTAATAAACTTTCCCAGGGAGGTGATCTCCACCATAGATTACTTGAGAGAGAGTTCTGGAGGATATTCACTCTTGATACTAGAACCCCTGCAGGTATGAATTCCAGGTGGGATCTGGATTTTATTAGAAAATAAAATAAATAGTATAAAGTATTGATCTCACTGGATGATTTATATCTGTTGCTTCACCCTTATCGTTAATGGAATACTTTCTTTTTGTTGTAGGGCACAACATTAATCTGGATACCAGCTTGCACCAGTATATTGTTATGCATAATGTATTTTTATATACTGAATGTTTTCATAGCATTTTAAGCCCACATCCCATATGAATAGAATCCAGTGACACTTTTTTCTTTCATCTGCCAATTTTTGATTTTTAATAAATAATTATTTTATTGACACTGATTTTGCTCATATGAGGTATGTAATACAAATGTTCTGTCATTCACCTTGTGAATATTCTGTGAAAAAGACTGTATGTTGAAACACGCCAGCTGTTTTTAATCTTGACCTTTATGTAGCAAATAAAGATTTTCATGAGATTCTGGTGTTGCCGGCTACATTTTCCTCGGATTTACAGATGGCCCCATGGAGACATTCCCACTCCTTCATCCTTCTTCTTTGCAAAAAGGTCTTTCATTGACTACAGTGCTTGTAACACAATCTCTGGAGGAGAAACTCCTGTGACTGATCAGAATCTCCCCGTTTCACAGATCGTGTTGCAAACAGTGTAATCAGGGAAAAAACTTTACTCAATGGAGGATGAGGAAGAAGGGGGGGGGGTCTGTCTTTGTCAGAGCATTTGTACTGCTGTTCTGCCTCAAGGCCCAAAGCTGTTAAACATTGCAGCACCAGAAGTTAAGAGTCGGAAGGAGGGAAAGGTATCCCGGCATTGAATATTTCTCCAGGATCCAACTGCCCAATGCACAATATGGGACATACATTAATTACAGGTAAGTGATGTGACTAAAGCTGTAGGAAATTTGTTTCAGCTTAATTTAGGTTTTAAGCATTAGGGGTAGTGTTAGACTTAACGTGGAAGTTGAAATGACTGTAAACTTTTGCATATACCCAAACCCAAGTATACCCTTACAAAGTGACAAGCCTAAGGTGACACACAGAAATGAAAAAAAAACTTCCTACATATATTGTACTGCTAAAGCCTTCTAAACACACAGATCAAAAGCTATTTCTTAGCTCCAGATGGCAGAGGGTGGGCATCTGACATCACATGCTCACAGACTGAAACAGTGAGCTGAGTGAGATTGCATTGTTGTGCACATCACATGCGTTGTCTGTGCAATGCAAATTCAGCCATACAGTTTGCATGGCTGAAATTCCATCACATTCGCAACAAAATGGTGCAGGACCCTTTTTGTGGTCCGCACTGGAATTGGATCAGATTCCATCCGATTTCACAGTTCGCACTGCATTCTGCAAACCGTGGGTGTCATCAACTTTATATTGACATCCACAGCAGTTCGCAGAGTAGTGTGAACTGCCTGCTATTCGGATGCGATGCGAGAACCCGCACAGGAACCGCCGTGGTTCCCACCTTACACCAGTGGGAACCCAGCCTCATGCAGATAACAGGGTGCAGAGATGACAGACAGAAGACACACTCAGTTCTTTAGAATGAGGCTAGTACACATTGTAGAGACATACTCTGGTTATTTTTATTTTAGAGGTTTACAACTGCTTTAAGTGTTTTAGGGTAGGGAAAGGATAAGGGATAATTTTAGGGGTTAAATTAAGTGTAAAGGTTGCGGAGGGGGGTGTGACTTAGCTATGACGCCGTAGGGTGGTATTCCTGTGGAGCTCCGTGATTCCATGCGGTGATCTGGCCTCACGCTGCCAGCGCTCTTGACCCTGCCCTGCAACTCGGTATATGCCGACCTCAGACAAGCCAGACATCGCAACCTACTTCCTCCGGTGCCCGGCAGCCTTGCGTGCATCTTCCCCAGCTGAGATGGCGCCACTGCGTCCACTGGCGGCCCGTCAGGCTGTGCCGAAGAGATCCTCTGAACTGCCGCAGGGCCATCCGACGGCTCCTTCTGCCTCTCTGCGAGGCTCTCCATCGTCATCCCCTGGGGTGGATGGACTGCGAACAGACATGTTGGACAGTCCTCCTTCTCCTGGCCCAATGGGAAGCATACAGGCTTCAGAATTGAAAGAACTCTTAGCCTCAATCCCGACAAAGCAGGACATAAATGAAATGGCAGCATCAATCGTGAGTAATCTATCCTCTGAAATCAACGCTATAAAACAACAATTTACACAAATGGACAATAAAGTAACTGCTGTGGGGGAGGCTCAATCTATATTAGAATCCAGAGTTAAGGGTATAGAAAACTCACAGGCTCATATGCAGAAACAATTAATTACTCTACAGCTACAACAAGACGATAGTGAGAACCGCAGCAGGAGAAATAACATTAGGCTGCGGGGGATCCCAGAAACAATTTAGAGTCTTGAACTCAAGATCGCAGTTCTGGGGATATTTAATGAATTATTGGAGAGCCTTCCTACAGAGGAAATTGAAATAGATAGAGTACACAGAGTTCAGGCACCTCGCAGTACAGGAGAAGACCACCCACGTGATGTATTGGTTAGAATATATTTCTACTCCCTCAAAGAAGAATTTATATCCCAATACGGCTTCTAGCAGACCTCTCACATTGCACTCTTCGAATGAGGGCCATATTAAAACCATTGCTAGCTGAAATTTGAAAGGCGGGTGCTACATATCACTGGGGGCACCCGTTTAATTTGGTGGTCTCACGGAATGGAAATTCATTTGCTTTGAGATGGCATGAACAGATACCAGAGCTATTTTCTTTTCTGGAGTTCCCTCCAATATTGATCCCTAATTGGCTCAGTAATACATGGAGTCGGATCTCATGGGGGTCCCCCATGTCATGGTCAAGATATCATCAGAGAGAAGGCCCAGGTTCATTAGAAGAAGAGACTCTTGTGAAGGTTATGGCCCCCAACAACGTATAGAAACTACTTGGAAATTTTCATATCCCCTTTTTGTTTTTTCACTATATCCCTAGATATACTAGGCTGGCTTCTGTTGGAGACCTCTGGCCTTCCCCCATCCACCCTTCCCCCTGGTGCGGGCTCCCCGTCGCCCGAGCGGGCAATATGCTCTGTCTGGTCAGCTAGGGGTCATGCACTGGGGACATGAGGTTCAGTAATGTGAGCCCTACACATACTTTAAATTTTGAAGAAGATACACTGACTTCAGATGCCAGTGGACTTTACAATGGGTTTTTTGTTGTCTCTGGGGGGGGGGGGGTGGGGGGGAGGAGGGTAAGGGAGAGGGATACAATTGTTATCTTAGATTATCTAAGAGTGAAGTATTGAATGTTTTTGCAGGGGGGTTGTAGCTGCAAATCGTATAAGAAGCTTGGTAGGCCGACACCCTATGGTCATGTCTCCCTAATATTTTTCCTTTTTTTTTTTTTCTTTTTTTCAATTTTTCATTCTAGCATTTTTCTTTTTCTGCTAGTGAACATTTTCTACCTTACGGCGCTTGCTAACCAATTTTCCCACATTAGGTAGTGCCTGGTTGCGCTTGGTTACGGTATAACCAATCTTAGTAATACCTGCATTGGTATATAGTGTGGAGGGAGGGGGGGGGGGCTTTTTTTTTTTGTTTCTTTGCCTCCAGGGTAGCCATGCCATCAAACCCAGCGTGTACGGTCTCAGGATATAAGGTAGCTACCCTTAATGTAAGAGGTCTAGCCACCCCAGAGAAATGGTCACGTCTTCTACTAGACTTAAAACACAGTCATTCACATATGGTATTATTACAGGAGACGTACTTTCGGAAAGATGCCATCCCCAGATTACATAATAGGGATTTCCCCTGGGTGTACCATGCCCCTTCACCACTTCCTAAATCAAAAGGAGTGAGTATTCTCATCTCCAAATCTTTACCCTGGACATTTACAGAGGAGCTGATAGACCCATGTGGAAGGTTTTTGTTGATAAAGGGAAAGGTAGGTCAGATAACGGTAACTCTATTAAATGTCTATATGCCTAACTCAAAAAAAAGAAAAATAAAAGTGTAAAGGTTACAGGCAGGAATATAGGTAAATGTTAGGGATAAGCCAGGTTTACAATTGTTCTAGGCATTGAAAGCTCCGCTTAAAGTATAACTAAGGGCGGGGGGCGTGGTTTGCCGAGGACCAAGGTGACCGCATAAGGGCACAGCTCTGCCACCCATGGGGACAGAAATGGCACAAATCCAGCTTCCAGACCCTCCTTTCCCTGCGCCATACCGGTGTTCTGCCTCCCAGGACCATCAAGGCTAAGTCTAGAAGGAGGAAAGAAGTTAGGAAGCAGCAGAAACTTCACACAGCAGCCGCATGGTGCCAGCAAAGATGGAGTCAGCCGTTCTCCATCACAGGCTGCCCACTCTCCTCCACCAGCAGCACAGATAGGCTCTCCAGCTCTCAGCCACAACCCTGCATACAGCCAGCAGTTTTACCTCAACCTCTAGCAATCCAGAAATGGCCAGATTCAAGATGAATGGCACCAGTAAAAGACACGAGGCAAGTCCCACTGGAGATCATGGGGAAGACATCAGAGATTTGCCTGACTCAATAGATGAATTTCCAACATCAAAACAGCCTGTGATGGACACTGTTTTGAAGGACATGCTCATGTCCCCCAGGAGCTCCCTGCAACCAGATCTACCCTCATACATGCATAGATTTGGCAAAGATCTCCATGAGGTGGAAAACAGACTAGAACATGTAGAAACAGAGGTGGGAGAATTTGCTTCCACTATAAATGATTTAATTGATGCCCATAATGAGAGAGATGACAACATAGAACAGATGAAAACAAAGCTAGCTGACATGGAGGACTAGGCAAGACGCAATAATCTTAAAATCAGAGGAGTCCCTGAGACGGTTCAACAAGGAGACCTCTGCTTCTTTGCAACTGGCTTGTCCAAATAAATTCTCCCTGAAGCCACTAACCTAGATGTGACCATAGACAGGAACCATCGTCCCCCTAAACCATCATACCTCCCTGAACGTGTCCCTAGAGATGTGATACTATGTCAGCACTTTTTTCACATAAAGGAGAAACTCAGGTTTGCAGCATGAGATAGAACTCAGATTCCTTCTTAACATTCAAACCTTCAATTCTATGCTGATCTCTCCCAGTACACGCTTCTACGTACAAAAATCTTAATACAATCACTAAATCTCTTCACAACCACAAGATCAGCTACAAGTGGAGATACCCCACAAAGATCACCATCACACGAAATGGCTCTACATTTGTGATCGATTCTCATGAAAAACGCCTCTCCTTGCTAAAAGCCTGGGACATCATCCCTGAACCACAAGAATCTGCCTCTGTACCACAGGAGTCCCGAGATGTGCACAGAGATTAGCGTCTAGTAACCAACAAAAACTCTCACACACATAACTAACCATAGTTAATACTGGAACCATCTAAATCTAGAATTCCCCAGTGGCGGAGCCTCGTTACAGGCTATGTATAGGATTGTTCCTTCCTATTACATTCATATCCCACATTTTGACTTGAGCATCATACTGCTGCACTTGGACTTACACACGTTATATCACACGTGTTGATTATTGCTACCTGTTTTCTTTCTTTTATGTTTATTATGTTCTTTTTACTCTTTAAGTTGCAGTTTATTCTCTCAAGACATGTCTTAATGAGAAAATATAAGATGGGCCAATCTCCAAGGATTCTAAAACAATACGATTTACAGCACCCAGCTAACTCAAAACTGACCACTAGATGGCACCACCAGCAAACTGTGTTTAATTTTATGCACACCTCCATCACAAGCGCTGAACACAAAACCTTCCCATGGGAGTGACATTCCTCTCAATTTTTACTAGAGGCTTAAATCATCCTGTCAAGCTCAAATCGCTATGACAAGATGTCTGTCATTACAAATGCCTGTCATTACAAATGTGGTATCCTGTGCGTACAGGAAACACACTTTTGCAAATCGAAACCTTCAAGATGTACACACAAAGTTTTTCCACATATACTCTCAGCTCCAAAAATAGAGTTTTCACAGCTATCAAGGACACAGTATCGTTCACCTTACATAAAGAAATAAACGATGAACAAGGGTATTATCTCATCCTCATTTGTGATATTAATTCAACTACCTATACTCTTGTTAATACGTATGCCCCAACACCCTCCAGCTCCGTTTTTTTTTAACCCACTACTACGTAAAGTGTGCAAAGGGCAACAAGGCTCTCTGCTATTATGTGGGGATTTCAACGTCACGCCTGAACCCGTCATTGACTAATCATCTACTCCGAACAAACATTTAGCATCCCTCAACCCTCTAATCCACAAACACGAGTTGTATGATTTATGGAGATGCCTCCATGCCAATGAGAGGGATTTTACCATCCAATGCTCCATTTGTTTGGAGATACAACTCAAGCCTACTTCAATAACCCAAACCTAAAGCGGAACTAGAGAAATGTTTATCTGAATTTTTTTATGATAATGTACCATCGGTAGCCGACCCATTCATAATTTGGAATGCCCATAAAGCATATATCAGAGGCATTCTCATTAAACTGGGGGCAAGGGTGAAAAGCCAGTGGCTATGACAGCTGACAGACCTTACAAAGGAGATTCAAACATTAGACACCCAAAACAAACAGGCACCTTCCCCAAACTTAGAGAAAAAATGATCACACTTACACCATGAACTTCGCAGCTTACTGCTAAGCGACTTTTAAAAAGCCTTGAAGCGTTTAAAAATGACATATTATACCAGTGGCAATAAAGTTGGCAAAGTACTGGCCAGACACTTACAAGGAATCAGATATAAAACGAAAATACCATTTATCCTACATCCCAAAACAAACGATAAACTGTTCTATCCATAGGCTATAGCAGACACTTTCAGCGACTACTACAGCTCATAATATAATCTTAAAACAGACCCCACTACATTTCAACCCACGAAAGAACTTATAAAGAACTTTATGAAACAATTGAATATACCCCAAATAACTAATGACCATTTACATCTACTGAAATTGCTAAAGTTATACATTCTCTCCCTAACAACAAATCCCTAGGCCCAGATGGTTTTACAGGGGAATACTACAAAACCTTCCATCATATTCTCAACTCCCACTTGGAGAAAATCTTGAATGCTGCAGCTGCCTCTTCCAACTTTCCCCCAGAAATGCTTAATGCATTAACAGTGACTCTACCCAAGCCAGGGTAAGACCCTGTCTCCCCACAAGGTTTTCCTCCCATATCACTTCTGATTAATGATATAAAAATTTATGCCAAGCTTATTGCTTTAAGGATGGTGGATATTCTACCATTTCTCATCCAACTGGACCAATCCGGTTTCACAAAAAAAAAAAACACCAAACGACAGATGCTAGCAGGCGGTTTATAAATATCATTCACCTTGCCGTGGTGGGGATGCCTTCTCTGCTTCTTGCATTAGAATTCACTGGACCTATTTAGCTCACACGTTGAAGGTCTTTTGATTTTTTCTGCCATAATCACCTTAGACACTAAACCATCAGCACAAGTGTATACTTAGGGTGCCTTATCTGCCCCCTTTTCCATAAGGAATGGCACACGCCAAGGCTGCCCCCTATCTCCACTTATCTTTACCTATTAATGGAACCACTGTGCACATATATATCATCCCAGCATCTCTAGTTTTTTAGCAAAAAAAAAGAATGCACACTATCAGTTTATTCGGGGATGACATAATTTTAATGTTAACAGATGTGGAAAAATCCTTCGCTTCGGTACATTTAGCTTTAAATAAGTTTAATCAAGCTTCATACTACAAAATTAATGAATCCAAATATAAAAAATATCCTTGATCTGGGCCTCCCCCTGTCCACAAAACTAAATTAATGTCTTCCTTTCCATATAAATGGGAAAAAGAAGGAATTAAATACCTTGGTATCACTTTTACGCCTAAAGTGAAAAATTTAGTGGCTGCAAATTACTTAACATTTCTGAACACTTTAGAATCTAGGTTACAGGCATTAGCAAAAACAGAACTGTCCTTGTCAGATACGTTGGCATCTTTCAAAATGCTACTATTACCACAACTCCTATATATATTCCCAACACTACCAATCCCTGTACCTAACAAATTTTCACTAGAACGCAATCCTTATTAAACCCATACCTATGGAAAGTATAATAAAAAGCCAGGTATTGGAAAAACTAATGAGCCCTGATCCCAATATGGACAATTGGAAGCAGGAGAAAAAACACTCTGTGGGACTTTAAGGGGCTAAAGTAGAGTCAATACATATGTAGAAAAATATAAACAATTTTATTGAAACATGACAATTATAACAATCAAGAACATATGATAAAAGAAGGTTGTGAAATAAAAGGCATACAATACATTTGTCCAAGAATAAATCAACCACAAAAACACAACCCCAATGAGTAGTGGGGTGTGGGAGGCCCGACGCGTTTCAAATACTACAAAACTACTTTCATCTTCTTCAGGGGCACATAGGTTGAATATTGTTCTTGTAAACTGTATGCAGTAGCACACACCCAAAGCCAAGGATAAAATAATTTGAAAATCTGCTGCATATCCTCTTAGAAGTTGCAGAGAGAAAACACTAGCAAATGGGAGCAGGCACGTCCGCGCCCTGACACACGGCATCAGCCAGGCGGAAGTCTCAAGGACGGGACAGATAGTCTGTATTTTAAAATGTGCCGACCTGTGAAGGTCATGTGTCCCACTTGGGAGACATGTAGCAATCGTCCACCAGGGCAGATTCCCCAAAATTACCATCTTGGTTTTGGACTGGGTGCACCCTGGGTTTAGAGGTGGCGATTGGAAAAATAATTTGCTCCAATGAGAACAACGTTGGATTTTTAGGCTGAATGCTACGCAGCCAGTAAGCCTGAATGAAAAAATTTAATTCAGACCATTTTTGGAGGGCTTTGAGTCTGGTGGTCCAGAGATGAATTAAATATAAGACGTCAATGTTGTATTTAAATTCTAGATACATCCAGGATATTCTACAAAAACAATTTCTTTATAGATATCTATTTACAATGTATACATTCATACTCAATACTACTGTATAATATTGTCTGATGTAATGTTCAAATGTTGTATTTAAATTCTAGCTACATCCAGAATATTCTACAAAAACAATTTCTTTATAGATATCTATTTACAATGTATACATTCATACTCAATACTGCTGTATAATATTGTCTGATGTAATGTTCAAATGTTGTATTTAAATTCTAGGTACATTCAGGATATTCTACAAAAACAATTTCTTTAGGCTCCATTCACACTACCGCGACTTGTCAGGCGTCTTGTCAGCCTGACAAGTCGCGGTCCCTCGCGGTCCATGCAGTGCTACAGGACCCGTTCTAATAGGAACGACACAAGTCGCTCCGACTTAGAAAAAGGGTCCTGTACTACTTCGGGGCGACCTCGGAGCGACTTGCATAGACATTCATTATATGAAGTCAGTGCAAGTCGTGCCGAAGTCGCGGTGCACGGGACTTCACAGGTCACCCCGAAGTCGCACAGAAGTCGTGCCGCTGCAGTGTGAATGCGGTCTTATAGACATCTATTTACAATGTACCTATATACATTCTTACTCAATACTGCTTTAAAAAATACTGTCTGATGTAATGTTCATATCCCTTGCAAGTATTGCGTTGCACATTGTTAACTAGCTGTCTGGATTTCTCCTTTTTTTGTTGTTTTGGATTTCTCTGCGTCTGGGCCTATCCTGTCCGCTCTTTGTCACCCGGTGCACGTAGGCCGAATGTAATGTTCCTGTGACTTACGGCCATTCCTCATGCAGGCTTCCCTGCTGCGGTTACGCCTGCTTTGGTGCGTGCGCCGCTGGGCATCTAGCACGGGGCTTTATCCCTATGGTGACCATGTAGCCGATGTGACGTCACCGCCAGCTCGCCTGCCATTGGCCTTGCGGGCCTGGGCGGTCACTGACGTGGCTTTCCATCTCTGGCCAACCATCCAGCATGGGCGGATATGCCGGCTGTTCCATCTGTTGCCGTGGGGAAGTGACGCCGCGCTGATCCCCCAGGGGGCCGGCCTATGACGGGGCACTCTCCAATAGGGTTAGATGATATTTCAATGGGAGCCAAGTCTACTGACCCATCCCCTATTCATCCTCCATTTAAACAAGCGAGCCCTAGACCATCACAAGCATATCCTCACTTGACCACAGGACAGGACAGATATTCAACAGCAGGTATGAAAGACAAGATGTTCAGGCTGTATGTTTCATGCAGAGCCCACAGATACTCTGTTGGACTACATAATTGTACACATGTCATTACTGGGACCTAGTGGATGATATAATCTACATTCACCCGCAGTTCAATTGTTTATATACTTACTTGAACTCCATTAGCTGATTCCCATGCCATGAATATCATTTGTATATGAAGATCACTGGCTTGGTTACCACTATATATTTAGGGACTATTTTAAACTTAATTATCCAACTATATGACCATTGTCATTAATGTGACATGAGTCATATATGTGGTACACCATAAACAACATATATAAAATAATCTTCTTCATACATTATATTTAATTAGATAAAGTAAGCTGCGCTGAGTTATGACTGTTCCATCCCTGATACTCAATCAGTAAAAAACATATGAATAACAGCAATTGACAGTAAGTTCCAACACAATTCAATGTGTAGATGAATAATGTCTTCGGTGATGAAAATTTAAATATGCAGTAGGGTAGGTATTCCTAGTGATATTTATGAGAGTCAATGAAGTCTTTGTAGAATCCGGGACAATCTCCACTTCTTGACTTAAAGGGTCAATAGGTGTATAAACTGCTTACCAGATCCTCATAAATTTGAAGCAAGGTTCAGAATAAAGATCTCCCGACTCCAAACCAAGACGACCCTCTTGCTAATATAGTCCTCAAACGATAAAGGGATCACGGACCAAGTGCATGTAAAAAATAATAATCCTCATAGCGTGATACTGTCTATGGGCTCAAATAGTCACTGTTACACCTTATGTGCAATCATTGAAAGAAAAAAACTAAAGGTGCTCAAGAGAAAGAACCTCCACCAACAATAAGGCTGCTTACCAGATGGAAAATGTGTATAGCCAAAGAATGAAGTGAAGACCGTCACCCTTATGCCCAGTCTGCTTACCAGATGGAAAAAGTTTAAATGCAGAAATAAATAGGCACATGCTCCCAAATCCACTTCAACCAACACTCGGAGGAGAAACCGCCACCAATATCACAGCTGCTTACCAGATGCAATAAGTATAATAGTCAAACA
The DNA here is from genome assembly GCF_965119305.1 of Pelophylax lessonae. NCBI lineage: Eukaryota > Metazoa > Chordata > Amphibia > Anura > Ranidae > Pelophylax > Pelophylax lessonae. Next base: position 274,353,931 of record NC_138772.1, on the reverse strand, counting down.
CCATAATCAATGGATTCCAACAGAGGATGCGCTCCAACCGAAATCCCCAACAGGCAATCGATCACAATTGGTCAGCATTCATTGGTAGTGGGGTCCAAGTGGACATTTTATATCCTCTGTGCACACAGCATTGGACAGGATCAACTGATCAGTCTGAAGTCCAATGCTATTTGAGCCCATATAGCATTCAGGATCAAGACAAATACAAATATATGCATGTTTCACATTTTCTAAAAACCAACACCAACACCACTTTATCTATACCTGGGCGTATAGCTCAATTCTTTACCTCAATGTCTATCAAAACTAAAGGTATTACTTTAATTTACATAATTCTCAATCAGAAAGACATATCCACTAAATCCACACATATCCTACACTGGGAACCTGACTTTGGGGAATCGTATACCCCCACCACTTGGCAAAAAGCGCTATCGATTACATACTCAGATACTGAAAGTGCTAATTTATGGGAACTAACCCAGGAATTACTTCTCCGTTGGTACCTCACCCTGCAACGTCTCTCTAAATTCTCATCACACGCCTCTTCTGAGTGCTGGAGATGGTGCGGACTAGAGGAATCTTTAATTCATATATTTTGGTCATGTAACCATCTTACCAAATTTTGGGCAGAAACATTTTCACTTATGACACAAGTGCTAGGGATCAGTATTCGAAAAATCACCAGGCATGGCTCTATGCTTTTTGGGATAAGATCTAGTCCCTTTCCAATTGAGAACTGTAATCACACATATCCTAATAGCAGCATGATTATCTCTGATCAGACACTTGAAGGACTCCAAACCTCCAGTGATAAATGAGGTCCTCAACACTGTCCAAACACACGCTACATATGAATTAATGTTTGCCTCAGTTAACGGCAACTGTCATAAAGCTTCTAAGATGTGGGAACTGTGGATAAAACTGTCACAAAACAACATAAAATAGGTGACTGATACACAATCAGCTAGTTGAGTAAAGAAACCCCTTAATGATAAAACATTATTGACATACGTATTTTCATTGACTGCAACTTTCTTTTATGTTAATTTTTTCCCTTTGTTGTTATATATTTTCCTTTTGTAAAAGGTACTACAACCTTTTCAATGCCATAAACAAGGTGTTGCCTCATGTGTCTCTTCGGGTATAAGTTTATGCTGTACTCTCTTGTTAAAATTCAATGATAATGTATTAGTATCAATAAGAAGTTGGCTGTATTGCTTCCCGGCCCATGACACAGTTTGTTCCCAGAAGGGGTGTCTCAGTGGGACGGTCAATGCCCTTACAGTAAGATCAACATCCACTGTTCAAGTTCAATTGTGATTCTTCTTGTACTAATGTAAGGAACCTTACATTGTATGTGGTGAATGTAACACAGAGCGTACCAATATTTTCTGATCATTCTATACTTTTGTATTTTTTTTTCTTATGAAAAATGTATTAAATTATTAAAAAATGTATTAATTTATTAAAAAAAACTTTTTTTTTGTTTTGGATAGAGTAGAGAGGGATTAGAACCCCTGTCAATATATATATATTGCTGTCTGTGCTCCCATTAGGGAGATTCACCTTCTCTATTTGTCCTGTTTACCATTATCATTGAAAGTAAAAGAAAATCCCAAATTTTGGGTTGTCCCCAGGAAAGTATTGGAGGGGAAATCTTCCAATGGGGACACTAATTCTGGTGACCTGGGGGTCCCCAAAGTAATTCCCTTAATTTTCTCTCACTTCCTGTTTGGCTATGGGACAGGAAGTAAAGAGAAATCTCTGCAATGGGACACTGATGGCGAAAAAAAAAATGACATGGGTTATAGACCCCTCTTAGTCTATCCAAAATAAAAAGTTTTTCCTATAGTTCCACTTTAAGCTAACAATACTTAGCGATTAGCACCAATGGCAAAATCTAAATAGACAGATAGATTGGTAGACAGATAAGGATAAAGCCCACCTTTTTCAGTATCCTGGACTGTCTCACATCAGTTTGATAAAACTTTGGGGAATGATTCAGACATTTCTCTAGCTTACCTGACCTAGAAGTCAGCAGTGTCCAAGCCTGTATAAAAGGAAGGTGTGGGGTCCGGAGTGGTGTAACTGATCCACAGAAACTGGCAAATTAAAATACATTAAAAATTAAATTTTTATACATTTTTTGTACACATTTTTTAAATGTTTGTGGAATACTTCAATTTACCTTATACAACTAACTGAATGAGACAGTCTCCTGGATACAGAACATACTGGCATGCATTAACAGAGTACTAGAGAGTTTATGAGAATACAGTATATAACTGATGTGATGTACTTTACATCAGTGTTTTCAAACGTAAATCTGTATCCTGTTATTATAAACCACATAGGACATGGCACAAATTTAAGCTTTGCAAGAGTTACTGTTTGATGCTGAGAAAAAGCTGCACCTTTGAAGTCTACTGCTTAGAAACCAAGTGACGCACGTCTAAGATGTTCCCTTAGCACTTTTTCTATGCAGTTCGAAAGCTCTTTTTTTTCCTAATGTACAAACATTGTCAAGAGGGGTTTGATACACTTTAAATACTTGAATCCTACAGCTAGGACTGGAACATAAAAGAAACAATGCTTATAGTTAACATATTAAGCTCACACACAGGAGGATGAAGCTGTCTCCAAATCTACATCTTGACTGTATTTCAAATGTCCTAGTTTTAAAACTCCCAAACGTAATCCTCACACTTATGGTTCTTTAGATTACCACTCATAGGTTCCAGATACAAAAATATCCTTTCCACCGTTTAAGTCCATCACGCAGTACAGCAGGCATGCCATTTGTACTATATTAGTGTTCTAGATCAGCATTTCTGAACTGGGGTGCCACGACAAAATGACCAAAAATTTCCCCAACTAAGCAAGCATCTGGTAAAAAAATTAGTCTGGCCACAAATTAAGCCTTTTTTTTTTATTACAGCAGTGCTGGTCTGCTGTCTAAAACATGCATGTAGCTGCCACAGGCACTCAGAAAGCTGTGGGGGCCGTCCACCCTGCCAACCAGGGACACCATCGGTTGCTAACGTCCAGTCGGGTTCCCGAAAAGCTTTCTGGGATGCTTCCCACCCTTCTGTCGGTGAAGCTGGGAAGGCCCATGAAGGTGTGTGAGAGGCTATGAAAAAAATAGATACTGTGAGGAGGCTTTGCAGCTGGCTGCATATGAGCTTCTGTGTGCATTGGAAGGTACAACATTTGTTTCTATGGCAGTCATTTTTAGCACAGTTGGTTTAATCTCAATAATTGCAGGCATGGTGATTGATATTAATTCATGTCTGCAATTAGTGAGATTTTGTATGTGGTTTTCATTACTATCTAAATGTTGTTTCACATGACTATATGTATACTGTATGTCAGGCTTTCTCAACCAGGATGCTGCTGTTTGCTCTCCCTGCCTGTCTGTTCACAGTTCGCAGCTCTGCCAGTCCCAGAACTGTCATAAAGTTTGATTTTTTTAAATATTTTTGGGAATGTTATATAGCAGAATGTGAAAAATATATTTTTTTTTTCAGAAATGTCACTCTTTTTTTGGTTTATAGCGCAAAAAATAAAAAACGCACAGGTGATCAAATATCACCAAAAGAAAGCTCTATTTATGGGAAAAAAAGGACACCCATTTTTTTTTGATACAGCGTCACGCAATTTTCCGCTAAAGTAGCCAGTGCCGAATCAGAAAAAATGTTGTAAGGGGGGATGGGTGCGCTGATAGTGTGTTGAAGCTGCTCCCGGTATTCAGTGCTTTTGAATATAAATAAATGTATATGTGGTGTGGGGTGCGCTAAACAACAAATAAATAATGAATATATAACATATATCTATATGTGAACCAAATCAACAATAATAAGCATATAACATATATCAATCCGTGACGCCAATTAATAATACAAATCAATTGGTGCATAAACATAAAAGTTCATAAGTGTCCATAAATAATGTGCAGGTGAGTAAAACTGTATTCTATCCAAATAGTACGTGTATCCACCACCGAGTGAAATTCATCCTTACCAAACGGAAATAAATAAGGTGCAAATATATTTTCTTGTGCTGAAAAAATATCCAATCTCCTTGTGAACAAATACCACGTGTAAATCACCAAGAATTAGCCTCTTACCAGATGGTAATAGGTATACACTGGTTCAGTGAAACCACTGCCTTGCTTCCTCTTTAAAATCCTGTAGTGGGATGTAGAACCGCTCTACCTTTCTTTCTCCACTAGATGGCAACGAGTACCAGCAAGAAACAGCCTCCTTCACAAGCTCACAGAACCACCATGTATTAAAGGAAAAAGGAGGACTAATAGTTTATTACCCTTGAGATTTATTCAAAAACAGTTGATAATGCACTTACAATTAGATGTCTTGTATTCAGCATAAACATAGGCATACGAATTCCTGCAAAGGCTTGCGGCCGGCTGCAGCACGGACCGCAAGTTGTGTGTGACGTGTGCGCCTCCTAATCTGACCGGTTTCTTCCCATAGGACTTCTATGTCTCAGTATTGATTTGTATTATTAATTGGCGTCACGGATTGATATATGTTATATGCTTATTATTGTTGATTTGGTTCACATATAGATATATGTTATATATTCATTATTTATTTGTTGTTTAGCGCACCCCACACCACATGAATCAGAAAAAATGGCCTGGTCATTAAGGGGGCATTTGACAGATGGCAAGGAGGCAATATGTCGCCTCCTCACCACCTGTTTTAAATGCCTAAATACAGCACCACTGTGGTGCAACTTCTCAGTGCATGTGGTTGCAGCACGGCCCCATTTATTAGTATTTCCAGTTGAACACAACAAGGGGTAAAATTCCTGCCATAGCCACAAAGCATCATGGCTACAACATGTGTACAACTCTGGCTGCTGCCTGTGCAGGTAAAGGGAAAGTAGTTGGGTGGCTCAACCGCATTGTTTTACCATCTCCTAATATCCTGTGTGAATGAGCTGCCTTTGCTCGGGCACGACAGATCATTCATATGTATGGGCTGCTGTGCCTGCATTTCATACAGGAAAAAGGTTCTTTTGCACCATGCAATTTCCCAGCGGTACCCACATCTGCAAAGGTGCTGCATTTTTAGATGTGTAGGGTTGCCATTGAGAATAAATGGAAGCCCCATGCACCTGTAAAGAGCAGCGTGTTTTAGCTGCAGATGATTGTGGGTCCGTGAACAGCTCTAATTCCTGAAACCCCCTACATTATTGTGAACCTAGCCTTAGACTGGGGAACCTCAAGACTGAATATACTTTCAAAAGGGTGCCTTGACTGAAAAAGGGTTGAGAAACACTGTCCTAAACTATAGTTCACCTTCCACTATAGGATGTTAGAGCCTCTTTTCACTATTACTGTGTGTGAGGAAGCTTCTGATTACATCAATACACAAACGGAAGATCACAGGCTGCCTCCCTAATTACAGGATAGTATACACTCTATTTAGAGGTTAGTGATTCTTCCCCAAGGGAGCAAGGGATGCCCAAATGGTTTATTTGTTATTACACCCATTTGTAACATCAGTGATACTACCTTGCTCTATAGGATTTACAATTCCTTATATATATATATAGTACATTGTGGCTGAAACTCAGCCTTGCAAGATATACAGTATAATGCCTAGAAGTATTTGTGCCTAAAGCCTAAAGAAGACATTTAAATGTTAACATCACGGAGTACATATATAGTACCTGTGCTCAATGTATACTTACATGTCAACGCCTAAATTTGTCATGATAGTCCCACAGCTTGCCCTCTGTCCTGCACTAGCTCAAAAAGGGATTAGGAAGTGGAGTGTGGGTAGGACAGACCCATAAAGTGGCTGTGATTTGGGTGGGGTTAACAGTGCTCCAGGATTTGGGACCACAGTGTTGGTAAGTGTATGTAAAAGAGGGCCATATTTTGCATACTCTACTCCACCTAGGGCTGAAGTCCATAAACCTAACCTGCTGCATGCTGTATTTTATCTTTTTAAACCACCTCTCTGCAGCTCAGGCTGAGGATGAAACACTTTTGTCTTAGTGCACGGTCTACTAGGTTTTCAAGGTCCTTGACAAGTCTTGTTTAAATGCATTTTCTAGTTCTAGCAGGTCCTCTAGTATGCCTTAGTGCAATAGCACAAGCCGTATGTAGGAACTGTAAAAAAACAATACTAATTTATTTGATGCATTTTGGTAATAAAATTAGGGTCAATCTCATATTTTGCTTGCATTACTCCGACCTAACTTCCTTTGTAAGGCCTTTAGTCGTCTTTTTCCCCATCACATTCTATCTACATTAGGAATACATTAGGTGATTTCTACTCTTTACTCTTTCACATTCAAATCTGCACTACTCCCTACAAAGATGGTTTGTGACAGACAGAAGTAAGCAAATCTTTGTAGGGAATAGTACAGATTTCTCTCCAATGTATCCTAAAAAGCCTTATTAGAAAAAAAAGGTAATACAAGGATTCTGTTTTCAGAAGTGTTTTCAGTTAAATTTTACATACTATATTAGTTAGTTAATTGAATGAAAAGGATTAGAGGAACAGATGTTCTATATTAATATAATCTGATTTCTGTTTCAAGCTGTCACTTGTCTCTAGTAGAAAAAAAAACATGATAGTTCTTCAATAAAATAGATGCGGGTGCAGTTCTGCCTTTTATGCAAGAATTTTTGGCAATGAGAACATATACTGTTGCTTTTAAAGGATGCTAATTACTAAAAATTTCAGCAGGGACAACAATTGTGATCTGTGTTATTCATATTTATTTTTGACTGGACAATTGTTATTCCTTGCATTTCTGAATAGGATACATTTGGAGTGAGATTCCGTGGCCAGCATATACTATATTACATGGTGAAACACTTGATTGTTTTTTTTTTTATAGTATTCATATCTAGCTTTCTACTGGAGTAGTAGGGATGAGGTAATCATACCCAGTTGTGTCTAATATGGGTTTAAGATAAAACCTGTGTGTTTGATGTTCATGGTCCCAATAAATGTATATTTAATTTTTCTGGCCTGGACTTTGAACTTAGATCTGCTGGCTTAGAAGAGTCAATAATAGGGGCTTTGTTATGTGCCAGCCCCCTCACTTTAGAAGTGTGGGTCCCCAGAAGTAATTTGTTCAAACAAAAAGTCCAACATAAAGTTTTTCCAACAACAAAATAGTCAACAGAAAATATTAAACGACCAGGCTTCGCTTGTCCACTGCTCTCATTACTTTGGTCTCTTAGGCCTGTTCTCACCCAACTCCTCTTAGCTCACTCAGTGCTACAGGGGCCCACTCCCTGGCTTTTCAATATGGTGTGTCCAGGCATTCTGGGTTTTCACACTCCTCCTGAGACTCGAGGACTCCCTGCATTTCCAGGACTCGCTATCTGCCTCATCTTTCACATTCTCAACAGATTTGCGCAGCTGTCCTGATTCTCGAAGTCCTGTGGGCAACGAATCCTTCCAACATGGGATGCAGTCTCCTGGCAGGAACACACATTCCTCCAGGCTGGAGAACACAGTTCTCTCCTGACAGGGCTTTGTTTTAAAAAGGAAGCCCTGAGCTATGATCATGCCTGGCTTATAATTAATCTGCACACCTGTGCATTCATATGGTCTGCAGGTCTCCAGTAAGACCCCAGGAGAGGATTTAGGGGTCTGTCCAACCCCAAGACAATTTGAAGTCTTTAAGCTCCAGGGCCTGATCCAGGATTACAAAACCCGGAGAATACTGACAAGCCCATCTTCTCTGTTCAAAATCCAAGTTCTGGAGCCTTGCACTCTGCCTTAATATGAATCATTTGTGCCTTTTTCCTATAATCACGCTGTGGCAGGGCCTAGCACTGTCACTATATATATATGTATATATATATAATATACGTGTATATATATATATATATATATATATATATATATATATATATATATATATATATATAGATATATTTATATATATATGTGTGTGTGTGTGTGTATATATATATATATATATATATATATATATATATACACACTATATATAATTTTTCAACTTGTTGAAAATATAAGGTGTTCTTGCCTGAAAAAGACACGCGTGTGTTAGATTTTTGAGGCAATAGAAAGGCTTGTCACTTTTCCTTGTGTATATTCATAATGTAACTGACAGTGCTGGAATTAATTACATCTAACATGTTATTATCACAATACAAAAGCTGCAATCTTTTGTGACAGACACTTGAAAATGGGCAGTGCACATAGCCTCCCATCATGATGGCTTTGCAGTATGATACTGCCAGCAATACTACAATTTAAAAATATTATACTTATTCTCAATTATACCTTCAGAAGAACAACATGACCGAAACAAAATCTAAAATATAACATTAGCAAAGCTGTTAAAATGGTATGTAAATGATTACACTGAATTATAGGAACACTCATTTGCTCCACTAACCTTTCTTTACTACCTCCAGCACTCTGCTTAATGAATATGGGTGCAGACACAGTGGCACCAGCTGCCTCCTGCTTGCTACAATTCATTATGATTCATCACAACATGATTCATGTGTTTATTACTGGAAGACTCTTTTACTGCCAAAGCTTTCTGCTTACTGTCTGCCAAATCTAATACATCTAAAAAGCAAACCAATAAGCATTACATTTTTTATTCCAAGACACAGGATGGTATCAGTGCACTTACATCAAGAGACAACGCCCTAAAGACTTCATGCTTAGGATGCAGAGAATATAAAGCTGTCATTTCTATCGGTGGTGTCACTAAGCCCGGACACTTTGGAACATGCTCCAGTCTCCTGCCATGTAACTACCACTCATAGCATCTGATTTCATGTATTAGTTCAGACAGAAGCTAAAGGTACTGCACTTAAAAGAACCTGCTGCTGGGAAAAATCTGGTAAAACCCCTATTATAAATGCCTAAAACCATCACTTACATCTTACATATAATGCATCAGTACCAGTGCATCTTTTCCAGAACAGAAGTTTTCAGACCTTATTCATTAAAATAGAATTCCAGACTAATGCTAACTAGTTTAAAAATGTTCTCTTCCCTCTCCCGTTACCAATCCTGCAAAACTTATGAAAAAAGAGGTGTACTCATTGATCTCTGTGAATGAATGACATGTTGTGTGGGAGAAGCCCCACACAGCTGTGCCAATATAAAAAAATGAACTTGTATCCCAACTCAGCATGTGAGAGGTTGGGAAGGGATGAAGTGATATTTTGGGTGAACAATAGGAAGAGGCCCTGGAGGCTGTGAGGCTATGTTCCCTCAACGTCTATACATTTTATTGAGAGTCCATTGCACCCCACTTAGACTGCATTCTATTGACCTTCGCCCTGCCCCTCTATGTTCTAGATGTAATAGAGATGCAGGGGATCTAATACATGTGATATGGAGATGTCTGAAGCTTCATCGCTACTGAAAGACTCTTGTTGCAACGGTGAATACTGCCCTGCATGTTTCCATTACTTTAGATCCCAGACAATGTATTCTTGATATCCTGGATAGTATATGTTCCCAGATAAGTATGCCAAAGATGCAGCCTCTAGGGCCCTATTTCAGGATTGTAGGCTCATTTTATTACACTGGATCTCTCAGTCTCCTCCTAAATCACAGATGTGGCTGGTACAAATGGGCTCGATGCTGCGATTAGAAGAATTGATTTATCAGCATAGAGGTAGCTCTTCCAATTTTGAGAAGGTGTGGGGATGCTGGTTGGCTTTTCCTGGTTTGGCCCCAGCAGACTTAGTGATGGACAGGCTATTGCTGTGAAATAAATTATAATGCATTTGGTTATTTTTACTATAGAAACATTTGTGCTCTTGATCTTCAAAATATTCAAACATGTATATCTGTTTATCTAAGATGGCCCTGGTGTTTGGTTTGTGCATGGGTGGCTGCCCTGGCCCATAATAGAGAATGCTATATTTTTTTGAGAATTTTGTTTTAGTACTATCAAGTTGGAATGTTTTCTGACGTGAACTATATATGTCTGTACTTTACCATTGTCTGACTTTGTGACATCTCAATAAATCTTTACCTGATGGACTTTTGATAAAGTTCAATAACTCTCTTGACCCTTTTCAGTGTTGTCCTGTGACCCTCTTTCCTGCTTGATGTGGCACAACAAAAGTTACTGAAACCCCTGTTTCAGAGAGACTGTTGCAGCAGATGCAGCTGGAGAATCTTGTGGAGAGGGGAGAGGTGGACCATGGGGCACGAGGAGGAGGAGTGTTGGCTTTTTGCTGCTGACTGGCATCATTGGTGTGCTGCTCCCACCAAGCTTCATGGTGCAGATTCAAGTGTCTCCTCATGCATGTGATACCCAAATAGATGGATGGAAGTTTAGCTGTTATGATGCAGGAAGAGGTGTCTGCACATATGTTAAAAAAAGCCCACATTGCAAAGCTCTGTGAACCATCACTGGGTATAGCAGTAGGCTATATCTTTGAGACAGTGCTACCTGTTGGAAAATAACTACTGATCTCCATCATTCTGTGCTTCTTCCCCTGAATTAAATCATTCCTTACTGATGTTCTGCCGCTCCTTCACTTTCGCTTTTTCCAGTCAGTGGCACCGACGTATGGTCTGCGACATCATTATCCTCATCCACATTGCCTGAGCCCACTTAACAATGAGCTGCAGCTGCAGGAATATCACTATTGCTGCTCCCTGCCTGATGTCCCCTTTCTCTATGGTACTGGTGTTCTCTTCCTCAACCTTTACATCTGGAAAAAATTATTATTGCTTATTATAATCATCCTCCTGCAGCAAGTCACTGGTGGTGAACTAATTCTATCAATTCCTTCATTCAGTTTGTGGATTATAGCAGGATTAGCAGAAGAGGAGGGGGAGGAAGAGGAAGGTGCATTAGCAGCATTCGCAGACAACTGGTTGCTCTGTGTCCAGGAAGAGGAAGAAGAGGAAGGCTTTGTCAGCTACTCAACTATCTCCACCATGGGCAGAAGTGTCCTGCCTCTAGATGGTGTGGCCTGACCACTGCTTTGTCCTACAGAACTTGTTCTCCCTGTACTATCTGTGTGTGCAGAACCTCTACCTCTTCCTTTTGGGCAGCAAACATTTTGAGTAAAGGGAATTGCCAGTAATGGCGGCTATGGCAAAGCGAGAGAAAAAGTAAGTGGATTCGAAACTGAATTATTTAGTTAACCACTTCTGGACCGGAAGGTTTTACACCCTTAATGGCCAGGCAATTTTTTCCGATACGGCACTGCATTACTTTAACTGAAAATTGCGCGGTTATGCAATGCTGTACCCAAATAAAATTGATGTCCTTTTTTCCCCACAAATAGAGCTTTCTTTTGATGGTATTTGATCACCTCTGCAATTTTTTTTTTTTTTTTGCGCTATAAACATAAAAAGAGCGACAATTATGAAAAAAAAAAAAACTATATTTTTTACTTTCTGTTATATAACATTTCCAATACAAAAAAAAATTAAAATCAAATCTTTTTATCATTTTAAGGCTATATGTATTCTGCTACATATTTTTGGTAAAAAAATCCCAATAAGTGTATATTGATTGATTTGCGCGAAAGTTATCACGTCTACAAACTAGGGGAAAGATTTATGTCATTTTTATTTTTTAATTTCAATTTTTTTTACTAGTATACTTTATTAGTGGTTGCGATTAGCCATCTTTAGCGGCACTTGGACATTGCTGCAGACAGATTAGACACCTAGCTGACATTTTTGACACTTTTGGGGGGGGCAGTGGAATTACTACAGTAATCAGTGCTAAAAATATGCACGTTACTGTACTAATGACACTGGCAGGTAACGGGTTAACACCAGGGGTGATCAAAGGGTTAAATGTGTCCCTAAGGGGGGGTTCTTACTGTGTGAGGGTTGTATTCACTGAATGAACACAGAGACCTGTGTTCGTTATTGACAGAGCAGGGGTCTGCCGTGTTTACAACGGCAGACCGCCATTCTGTCTCCACGCGGAGGGATCAGGGGGGCTCAGAGGCAATCAGGGCTGCTGGACCTGCTGATTGGTTCCCCCTGTGGCCAATACACACATGCGAGCATGCGCCCCTACTAGCGGTCCGGCGAAGCGACATACAGTTACGTCATTTTATGGGACAGAGCTGACCTGCCGCAGTATATGAACTGCTGGCAGTCGGCAAGTGGTTAAAAAAAAGGTCAACAATTCCTTGACTAGATCTGCATAGACCTTGAGGTCTTGAATTAGCGTCTCATTGAGGTACCAAGATCTCTAGTTAGACGGTAACAGGGATGGATGCAGGTCTACAAAAACCAGGGCATAATCCATAAAAGCGAGATGGCCAATCCTCACTTTAACCACCATAATTAAAGAGAGGTGTTGCAGCAGAAAGAAGTCGATCCTAATATTGGATCCATGAACATCAGAATTAAATGAATAGCCTCTGTTATCGGGGTGCAATATTCTCCAAATGTCCTTAAGATGGTGTGTGTGCAGAGTTTTCTTACAACATTTGTGTGCAGCAGTGGATAATTGTGAAAAACCACCTAAAGGAGTCTTTGGACCGGTCTAAAACAACTTTTAAATTTGTGAATTTCTCCAGTCTAGAGAGGATGGAATTAGGATAGGAGATTTGGTTAGAATTAGGGAAAATATACATTTTCCAGCGTGAAAGCGAGGAATTACAAATAGATAGATTTGGAAAACAGTATGCTGATGCCTTTTTATTAAGAAGAGATGAGATGTACTATGGTACACCGTTGGAAAACGATTGTTATATAATTTGTTTTTTTTTGTCAGACCTGAAATGCATTTCTTGTAAAAACACATTATGGGTTTTGTGTCTATGAAGAACAGCAACTACAACAAAGAGAAACGAGTACTTCAGTCATCAGAAATCATGGAGACACCTGCTATAAAGAACATCAGTAACAGAACAACTGAGCAACCCAGACTGGAAGAGACAAGCAATTCTGCCCTCCTCGGATCAGGGAAATCCAATGCTGCACAAAAACAAGAGAAAAGGAAGGCACAAATGCCTATTATCTTTACCACTTTATTTTAGGGTATCAGTAAACATAATACACTCACAAGCCAAATAGAATAATTGCATATACTGTAGAACAAATAGTACAGAAGTCCCATGTCTAATCTCATGAACATGCGGGTGACAATGCCAGCTTAAGCGTTTCGAGGAGCTGGTCCCCTTCCTCAGAGCAGTGACTAGTGCACCCTCAACCTCCAACCTCCTAAAATAAAATTACTAAGACCACACCCAGAATTCTTAAATGAGAAGGGGATGGAGGAGGGGGAGAGATTGAAGGAAAGCACCACCAATTTAGGTCTCTATAGTTAAAATCACAAAAAGTAACCAATGTTCATAAAACCATTGCAGGGTCCCAGCATAAAGTAAAAATTACCCTCATATCCTAGCTTTTCTGTGAAGTTCCACAAAATGGCCTTATTCATAATATGACTGCACATATCCCACTCCACTATCCACATCAGGGCCCCCTTATCTCCCCTTACTGTGATGGTCACCTTCTTTTCCAAAGGACAAAGGCAACTGGGGAAACAGAGGATTACTAAGCTTGTTCTCGGTACTCAGAGAAAACAGAGCTCACAAATAAAAGTGTATGTAGTCCCACACTACATAGTTACATAGTTAATTTGGTTGAAAAAAAGACACAAGTCCATCTAGTTCAAACAATAAAAGGAAAAGTGAAAACATATTTTTACAATCATTTATATAATCCTATACATACAGTTGATCCAGAGGAAGGCAAAAAAAAAAAAAAAAACAGAAAAGCATGATCCAATTTTCTCCAATTGGGGAACAAATTCCTTCCTGATCACCCAAGAGGCAATCAGATATTTCCTGGATCAACTTTACCTATAAATGTTAGTATCCTGGTATTATATGTACATTTAGAAAATAATCCAGACCTTTTTTTAAAGCAATCAACTGAGCTAACCAGAACCAGCTCTTGAGGGAGTCTATTCCACATTTTCACAGCTCTTACTGTGAAGAAACCTTTCCATATTTGGAGATTCATTGCATAAAAGAGGAGGGGAAAGGAAGTACCCCTACCAAAAGGAACAGGACTTTATAGTAAATGGTGATGTCGCTGAGCTGAGCACATTCAGGTATATATCATAAAAAACTAATTTTATTGTATAAACATGATTAAAAGTTCTCAAATTTAGACATAAAAAACGTGTACATAACAATAGCATAATGGCTTCAACTATTACAATTTTTCAGTTCAATCATAAGTACAGTAAGGTCCAACTTGTTTCGCAGAACACTTTTTCTGCTTCTTCAGGGAACTTTAATGTTTATCTACATTCTTATGAAAATTGAGAAAAGAAAAACAATATTATACATCCAAAGTTAATTAAGAATAAACACTTCACTTTCCATAGATAAGTGAATAACTGTGCTCACCAATTTTGCCACAATATAACTGTTAAAACCTCTAGATGCATATGGTAGAACCCAGGTCATAAAATTACCATTTGGCCTCTGGTCGATATTTCAGGGCCCGGTCTGATGGACATTGGACCATATATATGACAATCTGGCAGACCAAATTATTGCCCAATGACTGGAATAAAAAGATACCTCACTTAGTGGGTATAAATCTATGTTACATAAACCCAACAATACAATCCCATATACACAATCCTATACCCACAGTTGATCCAGAGGAAGGCGAAAAAAAAACCCCAGCAAAGCATGATCAATTTGCTACAGCAGGGGAAAAAATTCCTTCCTGATCCCCCGAGAGGCAATCGGATATTCCCTTGGATCAACTTTACCTAAAAAAAAAATTGTAGTACCCATTTATATTATGTACACCTAGGAAAGAATCCAGGCCTTTTTTAAAGCAATCTAGTGAGCTAGCCAGAACCACCTCTGGAGGGAGTCTATTCCACATTTTCACAGCTCTTACGGTAAAGAAACCTTCCTGTATTTGGAGACGAAATCTGTTTTCCTCTAGACGTGAAGATTGCCCCCTTGTCCTCTGTGTTGACCTTTAAGTGAACAACTCCCTATGTAAATGGGTCGCTAATTACCCAGATCTACCTAATAAAAAAGATGCGCATATAAACATAACACCTATACATATATGGCCACGACCTACATCCAACCACATCCAAAACAAAATACAACCCAAACACCTTCACACCTGTACCCATAATCATCCATACCAACATACAAACATGGCCAAAGCCAATTCCAATCCATCCACATCTCCCCTGGATCCCCCACATATATTTTCCAACATTCACAATACTGCCACACCTCACCACCCCAAACATCTCCATTCCACATCTCCCTACATACAGACCAACACAGCCCACAGCGATATCACCCCACCAATCTATCATATGAACCGAAACAGCCATCCACACTCACCATCCATCCTGTATAATAGTACCCGATTAGCACTAGGTATAGTTCATCCACCCATATAGCCCCAAGAGAAATTTCCCCATATAGGTAGTTCTATGGAACTATGAAGATACAGGCAGCCAACCCCTCCCAACACTTTCAATACCCTTATACAGTAACTCACAAAAGTGAATACACCCCTCAAATTTTTGTAAACTTTTTATTTTATCTTATCATGTGACAACACTGAAGAAATGACACTTCACTACAATGTAAAGTAGTGAGTGTACAGCTTGTATAACAGTGTCAATTTTCTGTCCCCTCAAAATAACTCAACACACAGCCATTAATGTCTAAACCACTGGCAACAAACATGAGTACACCCTTAAGTAAAAATTTCCAAATTGGGCCCAATTAGCCATTTTCCCTTCCCGGTGTCATGTGACTCCTAAGTGTTACAAGGTCTCAGGTGTGAATGGAGAGCAGGAGTGTTAAATTTGGTGTTATCGCTCTCACTCTCTCTTTCTGATCACTGGAAGTTCAACATGGCACCTTACGGCAAATAACTATCTGAGGATTCAGAAAAAAAGAATTGTTGCTCTACATAAAGATGGCCTACACTATAAGAAGATTGCAAAGACCCTGAAACTGAGCTGCAGCACGTTGGCCAAGACCATACATCAGTTTAACAGGACAGGTTCCACTCAGAAGAGACCTCGCCATGGTTGAGTGCATGTGCTCAGCATCATATCCAGAGGTTGTCTTTGGGAAATAGACGTATGAGTGCTGCCAGCATTACTGCAGAAGTTGAAGGGGTGGGGGGTCAGCCTGTCAGTGCTCAGACCATACGCCACACACTGCATCATATTGGTCTGCATGACCGACATCCCAGAAGGAAGCCTCTTCTAAGGATGATACACAAGAAAGCCCACAAACAGTTTGCTAAAGACAATCAGACTAAGGACATGGATTACTGGAACCATGTCCTGTGGTCCGATGAGACCAAGATAAACTTATTTGGTTCAGATGGTATCAAGCGTGTGTAGCGGCAACCAAGTGAGGAGTAGGGATGATCGAACTTTTGAAAAGTTTGGTTCGACCAGAAAACCCGAACCTCACAAAAGTTCTGCCCGGATTTCAGAACCCCATTGAAATCAATGGGACCCGAACTTCGGTAATCAAAAAACACCATTTTGAAGCCCTAAAACCCAATAAATGCCTCTAAAAAGTGCCTAGGGTTCTGGGTCATACCCCAGGGACTATTAATCACACAAAAAAGTTCTTAAAAATTGTCATTTTTGATAGAGAGCCAATTATTGAAAAAATAAAAAAAAAAAAAAAGATAAATAAATAAAATTAAAAAAAAAAAGCTCTGTAGCATGTCCAGAACCATAAAAAAAAGATTGTTTGTATTTTGTCACTTATAGAACAGGTTAGTGGCTTCTCTCTTTTCACACCTTGCCGGTTTAGTAGCAAGCGTTTTTTTGGGCATTTTTGGGGGTCTTTTCAGGCAGGCAAAACATCTGAACTTGTGGATACGGGTATATATACACACATACTTATATGTATATATACACCTAGACATATATAAGTGTGATAGTAACAGAAATATATGCTTGCGCTAATGAAATCATTTACATGAATATGGCTCCGCTCCTATAACACCTATATATGTCTAAGTGTAAAATACATATAAGTATGTGTGTATATATACCACTATACACAAGTTCAGATGTTTTGCCTGCCTCCAAAGAACCCAAAAAAATGCCCAAAAAAACGCTAGCGCCAAAAAAAAACGCCCAGGTGTGTTGTTGCAGGCATTTTTTTGGGGTTTTTGGAGGCAGGCGAAACATCTGAACTTGTGTATAGTGGTATATATACACACATACTTATATGTATTTTACACTTAGACATATATAGGTGTGATAGGAGCGTAACTATATTGGTGTTAATTATTTCATTAGCGCAAGCATATATTTCTGCTACTGTCACACCTATATATGTCTAGGTGTATATATACATATAAGTATGTGTGTATATATACCACTATACACAAGTTCAGATGTTTTGCCTGCCTCCAAAAACCCCCAAAAAATGCCTGCAACAACACACCTGGGCGTTTTTTTTTTTGGCGCTAGCGTTTTTTTGGGCATTTTTTTGGGTTCTTTGGAGGCAGGCAAAACATCTGAACTTGTGTATAGTGGTATATATATACACACATACTTATATGTATTTTACACTTAGACATATATAGGTGTGATAGGAGCGTAACTATATTGGTGTTAATTATTTCATTAGCGCAAGTAGTGTTTTCTGCTCCTTTCACACCTATATATGTACAGGTGTATATATACATACATGGGTGTGTAAATATACCCCCTATACACATGTTCAGATGTCATGCCTGACTCCAAACATGTGCTCAAAAAATCCCTATAGACGCCTGCAGCTAAAAAGCAAGCTGACGGGGGCGAAGCCATATTACTGCAGCGAAAGTGACTTCAGAGAAACTAGCTTTTCTCTATAGCGGTCACCCTGATATGGAAGGGTTTGGTCACCCTGCCATAGCAGTCACTGTCAGTTAACCCTACACTACACTACGGTCACCCTGGCACTTAACACTTTCCCTACAGAAACTGAATAATTAAAGCTAACTAAAGTGTAAAAGAGCACCCTAACTACACTAGATATCCCTTTCCTCACACTAATAAATGCTAAATGACACTTTGTAGCAGAAGTCCACAAACTGCTTCCACTCTCTTCCATGTCCCTGTATAACAATGCTAGGAATTTGGCAGGGGCTATCTTATATACTGGGGGCGTATTCACTAATGATTGGCCTATGGACCCCCTAGTCACTCCAATCACATTCCTAGCATTCTCCTGCCCCCTCAATTGGCTTTTGCTAATGGTTCTGGTCCAATCATGGGCTTTTAAAGCCCATTTCCTGTCCCATTGCATTTTGGTCGGTTCTGGTTGCCGAATTCCGAACTTTTTGGGCAAAAAGTTCTAAATTCGGCCGAACCTCGAACAGCCAATGTTCGGGTCGAACCGATGGTCAACCAGAACCGTTCGATCATCCCTAGTGAGGAGTACAAAGACAAGTGTGTCTTGCCTACAGTCAAGCATGGTGGTGGGAGTGTCATGGTCTAGGGCTGCATGTCATTATATAATAGAGCCTGAAGATCACCCAGGGCTCAGGAGAGCCCCATACAGAAGCCAAGAGACAGGAGGTCCCACCCAGGGGTCAGAGAAGCTCCAGCTAGAACCCAAGAGGCAGAAGGTCTCATCCAGGGGTCAGAAGAGCCCCAGCCAGGAGTCAAGAGACAGGAGATTTCACCCAATGATCAGAGGTGCCCAAGCCAGCAGCCAGGAGATAGGAGGTCTCAATCATGGGTTAGAGGAGCCACAGCCAGGAGACATGAGGTCTTACCCGGGGGTCAGAGATGCCCCAGGCAGCAGTCAGAAGACAGGAGTAGGGTTGAGCGGACACCTAGATGTCCGTGTTCGACGGGTTCGGCCGAACTTTAAAAAAAAGTCCGGGTCCGTGTCCCGGACTTTTACCGAACTTTTCCCGGACACCGAACCCCATTGAAGTCAATGGGGACCCGAACTTTAAGGCACTAAAATGGCTCTAAAACACCAATGGAAAGGGCTAGAGTGCTGCAAATGGCAGCAAAACGTAGTTAAGAGCATGGCAAGTGCTCTGCAAACAAATGTGGATAGGGAAATAACTTAAAACAACAAAAAAAAAAACAGAAAAATAAAACAATGTTCTTCATCTCTGAAGGACGAGGCCCATAAGGAGTAGGAGGGAGGTTGAGGTGGTGGTGGATGTGGCGGTGTCATAGGCGTGCGCACAGGGTGTGCCTGGTGTACCTGGGCACACCCTAATCACCTAGGGCACATAGCATTATCGCTCTGTTTGCCAGTGAGGAGATGGGAAAGATCTCCCTCGCACCTGCTCTGCTCTATTTCTCTTTGCCAGCAGGGAGAGTAATGTATCGGGGCCATGTACATGTAGGCAAACACATGCATGTGTATTTCAACTTTGGGGTGCACACCCTAATGCAATAGGCTGCGCACACCTATGGGCGGTGTAGGTGGAAGCGGCGGTGGAGGAGGACCAGGGCCGGATTAAGAGCATCATGGTCTTGGTGCTGAGGATTTTGAAGGGCCTTAAGGGCCGTGCCTTGGCATGCACCCAGAGGAGGAAGGGTGCAGCCATGCATGCCTAATTCAACATGGGATGCTGTCTCTGAAGCCCATAAACACATCCATGTGGTGGGTAGGAAAGTGCGCTGATTCAATATAGGGTGTGCTGCTACCTTAGAGTGTATGTTGTAGAATAGGTAAAGAAATCAGGTGCGCTGCCCTAGTGCATATGTGCAACATACAAAATGATGTAAACAAATAAACCAAAAATGCAATAATAATGCAAAAAAATGAAAACGTATGCAAATCGTGTAAAACAAAAAATGTCCAGAAGGTGACTAGTGATACACCAATGTGCAATAAACGTCCATATTATAAGTCCATAAATAAAGTGCAAAAAATGGTGACAAAAACTTCCAGCTTGGGGAAAGGTGAACTGTGATTGGAAGGTGCAAAGTCCCACCACCAGCTTGGCCTCTTACCAGAAGTTAAACGTTAAGGGCATATATGAATATGACCGCTCCAAAGGTCATGCAGCCAGGTAGAAAAGTTCCCAGAAATACAGAAGGCACTCTGACACACTCGTGCTCCCTAGACTCTTACCGGACAAAAGCCAAACAAGAAGCCTGGTTCTATGGTGATGAGTGGTCCTGCCGGGGGTTACTGGACTCTAGGATGGCTGATGTAGTTGCTTGTGTCCAAGAGGAACAGACCCAGTCAGAAAGCCTGACGAAAGAAGATCCTGCCAAAGGTGGCTAGACTCTGATTGGCTGCTGTAACTCCTTAGTCTGGTCGACCTCAATAATAGGGGACACAACAGAGGGGACCGCAATGGTGCATTACCAACAGTAGATTTTTATTAAAACAAGTGGTTGCACTTACAGTTGTGAAGACAATAATAGCGAGTTCCCTCACGGAGGAGCTGTGTGGCGGGGTCCGCCTGCAGTGCAGACCGCTGCCTGGTCTAGATGTGATGACGCGGCACCTCCTCTCTTTAGAGGGTGCAACTTGAAACCAGGCTTCTTGTTTGGCTTTTGTCCGGTAAGAGTCTAGGGAGCACGAGTGTGTCAGAGTGCCTTCTGTATTTCTGGGAACTTTTCTACCTGGCTGCATGACCTTTGGAGCGGTCATATTCATATATGCCCTTAACGTTTAACTTCTGGTAAGAGGCCAAGCTGGTGGTGGGACTTTGCACCTTCCAATCACAGTTCACCTTTCCCCAAGCTGGAAGTTTTTGTCACCATTTTTTGCACTTTATTTATGGACTTATAATATGGACGTTTATTGCACATTGGTGTATCACTAGTCACCTTCTGGACATTTTTTGTTTTACACGATTTGCATACGTTTTCATTTTTTTGCATTATTATTGCATTTTTGGTTTATTTGTTTACATCATTTTGTATGTTGCACATATGCACTAGGGCAGCGCACCTGATTTCTTTACCTATTCATAAACACATCCATGCATCGGCAACTGTCCCTCCTTGTCCGGCCTTCGCGCTGTGTGGGGAGGTTCTGAGGGTGCTGCCTGGGGAAGCGAGCATAGAAGCCAGACTTCTGTGTTTACAAGTGACAGAAGAGCGGTCACAGTGAATATGGCCAACCCGGGGCCTATATAAAAGGTAGGGGCCTGCATGGAGCTGCAGCTCCAATAGCCCCTACGTTAATCTGGCCCTGAGGAGGAGGACGAAGTAGCCAACACTGCTTCTTTTCACAAATTTTAAATGAGGGTACACCCCAAAAGAGTGAGAAAGAGCAAAAATGGAACAATGGCTGGGTAAGGTCGGTATCCATTGCTATTCTGCACAAGGTACGGAAAAGTCCCGTGGGATCCATGCCTGGTTCATTTTAATGAACGTGAGCTTGTCCACATTGTCTCTGGACAGGCGGCTGCGCTTGTCTGTTATAACACCCCCAGCCGTGCTAAATACCCGTTCAGATAATACACTGGCTGCAGGGCACGCCAGCACCTCCAAGGCGTAAAGGGCAAGCTCAGGCCATGTGCCCAATTTGGAGACCCAGAAGTTGAAGGGGGCAGACCCCTCATTCACTACATGTAGGCGTGTGCACACATACTGCTCCACCATGTTTGTAAAATGCTGCCTCCTGCTAAGACGTTCCATCTGAGCTGCTGGTGCTGCTGTTTGTTGTGGCGTGCTGACAAAGCTTTTCCACATTTCGGCCATGCTAACC
Organism: Pelophylax lessonae; assembly: GCF_965119305.1. Taxonomy (NCBI): domain Eukaryota; kingdom Metazoa; phylum Chordata; class Amphibia; order Anura; family Ranidae; genus Pelophylax; species Pelophylax lessonae. Next base: position 274,332,225 of record NC_138772.1, on the reverse strand, counting down.
CTGCCTTCTGAGGTGCTGGCGGTGCCCTGGTTGAGTTGGCGACCTCCTCCTCCTCCTCCTCTGCCTTGTGCTTCCACTGTGGCCCCGCTGTCAGATGGGAATGCCAGCAGCATCGCGTCTACCAGCGTGCGCTTGTACTCGCGCATCTTGCGATCGCGCTCCAGTGAGTGAATTAAGGACGGTACGTTGTCCTTGTAACGGGGATCCAGCAGCTTGGCCACCCAGTAATCAGCACAAGTTAGAATGTGGGCAACTCGGCGGTCGTTGTGGAGACACTGCAGCATGTAATCGCTCATGTGTGCCAGGCTGCCCAGAGGCGACGAAAGGCTGTCCTCTGTGGGAGGTGTATCGTCCGTGTCCTCTGTATCCCCCCAGCCACGCACCAGTGATGGCCATGAGCTGGCCTGGGTGCCACCCTGCTGTGAACATGGTTCCATCTCCTCCTCCAGCTCCTCCTCCTCCTCATCCTCCTCATCCTCCAGAACTGTGCCCCTGCTGGACAATTGTGTCCCTGGCGTTTGTGTGTGCAGGAACCCACCCTCGGAGCCCCTTGCGAATGACTGCCCTGAAAGCCTTTGAAATGTTACCTCTTCATCCTCCTCCTCCTCCTCCTCATCCTGTGCCACATCCTCTTCCATCATCGCCCGAATTGTTTTTTCAAGGAGGCATAGAAGTGGGATAGTTAAGCTGAGAACGGCGTCATTGCCACTGGCCATGTTGGTGGAGTACTCAAAACAGCGCAACAAGGCACACAGGTCTCGCACGGAGGCCCAGTTATTGGTGGTGAAGTGGTGCTGTTCCGCAGAGCGACTCACGCGTGCGTGCTGCAGCTGAAACTCCACTATGGCCTGCTGCTGCTCGCACAGTCTTTCCAGCATGTGCAAGTTGGAGTTCCACCTTGTGGGCACGTCACATATGAGGCGGTGAGCGGGAAGGCCGAAGTTACGCTGCAGCGCTGCCAGGCGAGCAGCAGCAGGGTGTGAACGCCGAAAGTGCGCACAAACGGCCCGCACTTTCTGCAGCAGCTCTGACATATCGGGGTAGTTTTTAAGGAACCTCTGCACCACCAAATTCAGCACATGCGCCAGGCAAGGGATGTGCGTCAAACCGGCTAGGCCCAGAGCTGCTATGAGATTTCTCCCGTTATCGCACACCACCAGGCCGGGCTTGAGGCTCGCTGGCAGCAACCACTCATTTGTTTGCTGTTCCATGCTCCTCCACAACTCCTGCGCGGTGTGTGGTTTGTCCCCCAAACAGGCAAGTTGTAAAACTGCCTGCTGTCGTTTACCTCTGGCCGTGCTGAAGTTGGTGGTGAAGGTGTTACGCTGTCCGGATGAGGAGGCGGTAGAGGATGAGGAAGCGGAGTAGGAGGAGTTAGGAACAGGAGGCAAACTGAAGCGCCCTGCAATCCTCGGTGGTGGAAGGACATGCGCCAAATTGCTATCCGCCTCAGGCCCATCCGCCACTGCATTTACCCAGTGTGCCGTTAGGGAGATATAACGCCCCTGACCGTGCTTACTGGTCCACGTATCGGTAGTTAGGTGGACCTTGGCACAGATGGCGTTGCGCAGTGCACACCTGATTTTTTCCCCCACTTGGTTGTGTAGGGAAGGGATGGCTTGCCTGGAAAAGTAGTGGCGGCTGGGCACGACGTACTGTGGGACAGCCACCGACATAAGGTTTTTAAAACTGTGCGTCTCCACCAGACAGAATGACAGCATTTCAAAGGCCAATAATTTTGAAATGCTGGCATTCAGGGCCAGGGATCGCGGGTGGGTAGGGGGGTACTTCCTCTTCCTCTCAAGTGTTTGGGAGATGGAAATCTGAACGCTTCCACGGGACATTGTGGAGATGGTTGTTGGTGACCCAGGTGGTGGTGTTGCTGACAGATCGTCTGTTTGCGGGGTGGCAGGTGCCAGTATCACTACAGATGTGGCTGGAGCGGCCGAGACTGCAGCAGAAGAGGAAGCAGGATGAGCCAGAGACGTTTCTTGGTTTTGAAGGTGTGTACTCCACTGCAGCTCGTGCTTTGCACTTAGATGCCTGATCATGCAGGTTGTGCTCAGGTTGAGAAGGTTTATGCCTCGCTTCAAGCTCTGATTGCACAGGGTGCAAACCACTCGTGTCCTGTCATCAGCACATTTTCTAAAGAACTTCCACGCTAGAGAACTCCTTTGAGCTGACTTTGGTGCGCTCGTTCCCTTGCTGCGTTGGGCAGTAGCGGGCGTAGTGTCTAGGGCACGGCCGCTCCGCTTCTGCACCCTGCTCCCTCTTCTGCTGTGCTGGTGGCTCTGTGCGACCACCGCCTCTTCCTCCAAACTACTCAGGTCACCTGCATGACGTTCATTCCATGTGGGGTCGAGGACCTCATCGTCCTCCACATCATCTTCCACCCAGTCTTCACCCCTGCCCTCCTTGTCGGTCTCCACAATGCTGAACGCCGCAGCAGTTGGCACCTGCGTTTCGTCATCATCGGAGACGTGCTGCGATGATCCTTGCATGTACTCATCTTGAGAAATAAGTGGTTGGGCATCGCTGCACTCAATCTCTTCCACTTCTGGGGCAGGGCTAGGTGGATGGCCCTGGGAAACCCTGCTGACAGAGTCATCAAAAAGAAGAAGAGACTGCTGTATGGCTTGGGGCTCAGACTGCTTGCCTGATTTGCAAGGGGGTGAGGTGAAAGACGGTTGGACATCGGCTGCAGGTGCCAACTGTGACCTTTCTGCAGTAGACTGGGTGGGAGACAATGTGAAGGAACTGGAGGCACTGTCAGCAGCAAACCAATCTACTATCGCCTCCACTTGTTCTGGCCTCATCACTTCTAGGGACGTATGATGCCCTACCAAATACTGATGCAGGTTCTGTCGCCTACTCACACTTGAGGAAGGTGTTTCACTTGTGCGTGTAGCTGGCACAGATCGACCACGTCCTCTCCTTGCAACAGGAGCTCTAGCAGCAGCACCACCACGACCCAGGCCACGGCCCCTATTTGACGCTCTCCTCATATTTCTGAAATTTAAGATCTTGCCCTAGAAAGGTCTTTATTGAATAGCGGAACAAAAGAACAACAGTATCGCACGGGTGTATCTCACAGTCAAATATGCAAACTATGCCGCAATTTAATGTTTTTTACACCAAAAGGGTGTGTATTGAATAGCGGAATAGGATAAAAAACTGTGTATCTCACATGTACAAACATAGACTAGGCCCGATTAAATTTTTTCCTACCCTAAAGGGAGGATGAGGAAGAGGAGTATGGAACAGGCAGCACCCTCAAATCTTCAGAAGTATGAGATGAACCCCAAAAACTTGGAAAGGTGGATCTCACACGTACCGACACAGACTATTCCGCAATTTAATTGAGCCCCAAAGGTTTTTATTGAATAGCGGAATAGGAAATATGATCAAAAAAAAGTGTATGTTTTTCACACGTACAGAAGCACACTAGGCCCCAATTACTATTGTTTGTACACCTAAAAGGATGGATGAGGAGGAGGAGGAGGAGGAGTATAGAACAGGCAGCACCCTCAAAGCTTCAGAAGTATGAGATGAACCCCAAAAACTTGGAAAGGTGGATCTCACACGTACCGACACAGACTATTCCGCAATTTAATTGAGCCCCAAAGGTTTTTATTGAATAGCGGAATAGGAAATATGATCAAAAAAAAGTGTATGTTTTTCACACGTACAGAAGCACACTAGGCCCCAATTACTATTGTTTGTACACCTAAAAGGATGGATGAGGAGGAGGAGGAGGAGGAGTATAGAACAGGCAGCACCCTCAAAGCTTCAGAAGTATGAGATAAACCCCAAAAACTTGGAAAGGTGGATCTCACACGTACCGACACAGACTATTCCGCAATTTAATTGAGCCCCAAAGGTTTTTATAGAATAGCGGAATAGGAAATATGATCAAAAAAAAGTGTATGTTTTTCACACGTACAGAAGCACACTAGGCCCCAATTACTATTGTTTGTACACCTAAAAGGATGGATGAGGAAGAGGAGGAGGAGGAGTATAGAACAGGCAGCACCCTCAAAGCTTCAGAAGTATGAGATGAACCCCAAAAACTTGGAAAGGTGGATCTCACACGTACCGACACAGACTATTCCGCAATTTAATTGAGCCCCAAAGGTTTTTATTGAATAGCGGAATAGGAAATATGATCAAAATAAAGTGTATGTTTTTCACACGTACAGAAGCACACTAGGCCCCAATTACTATTGTTTGTACACCTAAAAGGATGGATGAGGAGGAGGAGGAGGAGGAGTATAGAACAGGCAGCACCCTCAAAGCTTCAGAAGTATGAGATGAACCCCAAAAACTTGGAAAGGTGGATCTCACACGTACCGACACAGACTATTCCGCAATTTAATTGAGCCCCAAAGGTTTTTATTGAATAGCGGAATAGGAAATATGATAAAAAAAAAGTGTATGTTTTTCACACGTACAGAAGCACACTAGGCCCCAATTACTATTGTTTGTACACCTAAAAGGATGGATGAGGAGGAGGAGGAGGAGGAGTATAGAACAGGCAGCACCCTCAAAGCTTCAGAAGTATGAGATGAACCCCAAAAACTTGGAAAGGTGGATCTCACACGTACCGACACAGACTATTCCGCAATTTAATTGAGCCCCAAAGGTTTTTATTGAATAGCGGAATAGGAAATATGATCAAAAAAAAGTGTATGTTTTTCACACGTACAGAAGCACACTAGGCCCCAATTACTATTGTTTGTACACCTAAAAGGATGGATGAGGAGGAGGAGGAGGAGTATAGAACAGGCAGCACCCTCAAATCTTCAGAAGTATGAGATGAACCCCAAAAACTTGGAAAGGTGGATCTCACACGTACCGACACAGACTATTCCGCAATTTAATTGAGCCCCAAAGATTTTTATTGAATAGCGGAATAGGAAATATGATCAAAAAAAAGTGTATGTTTTTCACACGTACAGAAGCACACTAGGCCCCAATTACTATTGTTTGTACACCTAAAAGGATGGATGAGGAGGAGGAGGAGGAGGAGTATAGAACAGGCAGCACCCTCAAAGCTTCAGAAGTATGAGATGAACCCCAAAAACTTGGAAAGGTGGATCTCACACGTACCGACACAGACTATTCCGCAATTTAATTGAGCCCCAAAGGTTTTTATTGAATAGCGGAATAGGAAATATGATCAAAAAAAAGTGTATGTTTTTCACACGTACAGAAGCACACTAGGCCCCAATTACTATTGTTTGTACACCTAAAAGGATGGATGAGGAGGAGGAGGAGGAGGAGTATAGAACAGGCAGCACCCTCAAAGCTTCAGAAGTATGAGATGAACCCCAAAAACTTGGAAAGGTGGATCTCACACGTACCGACACAGACTATTCCGCAATTTAATTGAGCCCCAAAGGTTTTTATTGAATAGCGGAATAGGAAATATGATAAAAAAAAGTGTATGTTTTTCACACGTACAGAAGCACACTAGGCCCCAATTACTATTGTTTGTACACCTAAAAGGATGGATGAGGAGGAGGAGGAGGAGGAGGAGTATAGAACAGGCAGCACCCTCAAAGCTTCAGAAGTATGAGATGAACCCCAAAAACTTGGAAAGGTGGATCTCACACGTACCGACACAGACTATTCCGCAATTTAATTGAGCCCCAAAGGTTTTTATAGAATAGCGGAATAGGAAATATGATCAAAAAAAAGTGTATGTTTTTCACACGTACAGAAGCACACTAGGCCCCAATTACTATTGTTTGTACACCTAAAAGGATGGATGAGGAAGAGGAGGAGGAGGAGTATAGAACAGGCAGCACCCTCAAAGCTTCAGAAGTATGAGATGAACCCCAAAAACTTGGAAAAGTGGATCTCACACGTACCGACACAGACTATTCCGCAATTTAATTGAGCCCCAAAGGTTTTTATTGAATAGCGGAATAGGAAATATGATAAAAAAAAGTGTATGTTTTTCACACGTACAGAAGCACACTAGGCCCCAATTACTATTGTTTGTACACCTAAAAGGATGGATGAGGAGGAGGAGGAGGAGGAGGAGTATAGAACAGGCAGCACCCTCAAAGCTTCAGAAGTATGAGATGAACCCCAAAAACTTGGAAAGGTGGATCTCACACGTACCGACACAGACTATTCCACAATTTAATTGAGCCCCAAAGGTTTTTATTGAATAGCGGAATAGGAAATATGATCAAAAAAAAGTGTATGTTTTTCACACGTACAGAAGCACACTAGGCCCCAATTACTATTGTTTGTACACCTAAAAGGATATATGAGGAGGAGGAGGAGGAGGAGTATAGAACAGGCAGCACCCTCAAAGCTTCAGAAGTATGAGATGAACCCCAAAAACTTGGAAAGGTGGATCTCACACGTACCGACACAGACTATTCCGCAATTTAATTGAGCCCCAAAGGTTTTTATTGAATAGCGGAATAGGAAATATGATAAAAAAAAAGTGTATGTTTTTCACACGTACAGAAGCACACTAGGCCCCAATTACTATTGTTTGTACACCTAAAAGGATGGATGAGGAGGAGGAGTATAGAACAGGCAGCACCCTCAAAGCTTCAGAAGTATGAGATGAACCCCAAAAACTTGGAAAGGTGGATCTCACACGTACCGACACAGACTATTCCGCAATTTAATTGAGCCCCAAAGGTTTTTATAGAATAGCGGAATAGGAAATATGATCAAAAAAAAGTGTATGTTTTTCACACGTACAGAAGCACACTAGGCCCCAATTACTATTGTTTGTACACCTAAAAGGATGGATGAGGAGGAGGAGGAGGAGGAGTATAGAACAGGCAGCACCCTCAAAGCTTCAGAAGTATGAGATTGTATTCACTGTACCCCACAAAGATTGTGTTCACTGTACCCCACAAAGATTGTGTTCACTGTACCCCACAAAGGTTTTGTTCACTGCACCCCACAAAGATTGTGTTCACTGCACTCCAAAAGGATTGTCTTCACTGCACCCCACAAAGATTGTGTTCACTGTACCCCACAAAGGTTTTGTTCACTGCACCCCACAAAGATTGTGTTCACTGTACCCCACAAAGGTTTTGTTCACTGCACCCCACAAAGATTGTGTTCACTGTACCCCCCAAAGATTTTGTTCACTGCACCCCACAAGGATTGTCTTCACTGCACCCCACAAGGATTGTCTTCACTGCACCCCACAAGGATTGTCTTCACTGCACCCCACAAAGATTGTGTTCACTGTACCCCACAAAGATTTTGTTCACTGCACTCCAAAAGGATTGTCTTCACTGCACCCCACAAAGATTGTCTTCACTGTACCCCACAAAGGTTTTGTTCACTGCACTCCACAAAGATTGTGTTCACTGTACCCCACAAAGGTTTTGTTCACTGCACCCCACAAAAATTGTGTTCACTGTACCCCCCAAAGATTTTGTTCACTGCACCCCACAAGGATTGTCTTCACTGCACCCCACAAGGATTGTCTTCACTGCACCCCACAAGGATTGTCTTCACTGCACCTCACAAAGATTGTGTTCACTGTACCCCACAAAGGTTGTGTTCACTGCACCCCACAAAGGTTTTGTTCACTGCACCCCACAAAGATTGTGTTCACTGCACCCCACAAAGGTTTTGTTCACTGCACCCCACAAAGATTGTGTTCACTGTACCCCGCAAAGATTGTGTTCACTGTACCCCACAAAGGTTTTGTTCACTGCACCCCACAAAGATTGTGTTCACTGCACCCCACAAAGATTGTGTTCACTGTACCCCACAAAGGTTTTGTTCACTGCACCCCACAAAGATTGTGTTCACTGTACCCCACAAAGATTGTGTTCACTGCACTCCAAAAGGATTGTCTTCACTGCACCCCACAAAGATTGTGTTCACTGTACCCCACAAAGATTTTGTTCACTGCAACCCACAAAGATTGTGTTCACTGTACCCCACAAAGATTTTGTTCACTGCACTCCAAAAGGATTGTCTTCACTGCACCCCACAAAGATTGTGTTCACTGTACCCCACAAAGGTTTTGTTCACTGCACCCCACAAAGATTGTGTTCACTGTACCCCACAAAGGTTTTGTTCACTGCACCCCACAAAGATTGTGTTCACTGTACCCCACAAAGATTGTGTTCACTGTACCCCACAAAGGTTTTGTTCACTGCACCCCACAAAGATTGTGTTCACTGTACCCCACAAAGGTTGTGTTCACTGCACCCCACAAAGGTTTTGTTCACTGCACCCCACAAAGGTTTTGTTCACTGTACCCCACAAAGGTTTTGTTCACTGCACCCCACAAAGATTGTGTTCACTGTACCCCACAAAGGTTTTGTTCACTGCACCCCACAAAGATTGTGTTCAATGTACCCCCCAAAGATTTTGTTCACTGCACCCCACAAGGATTGTCTTCACTGCACCCCACAAGGATTGTCTTCACTGCACCCCACAAAGATTGTGTTCACTGTACCCCACAAAGATTTTGTTCACTGAACCCCACAAAGATTGTGTTCACTGTACCCCACAAAGATTTTGTTCACTGCACTCCAAAAGGATTGTCTTCACTGCACCCCACAAAGATTGTCTTCACTGTACCCCATAAAGGTTTTGTTCACTGCACCCCACAAAGATTGTGTTCACTGTACCCCACAAAGGTTTTGTTCACTGCACCCCACAAAGATTGTGTTCACTGTACCCCACAAAGATTGTGTTCACTGTACCCCACAAAGGTTTTGTTCACTGCACCCCACAAGGATTGTCTTCACTGCACCCCACAAGGGTTGTCTTCACTGCACCCCACAAAGATTGTGTTCACTGTACCCCACAAAGATTTTGTTCACTGCACCCCACAAAGATTGTGTTCACTGTACCCCACAAAGATTTTGTTCACTGCACTCCAAAAGGATTGTCTTCACTGCACCCCACAAAGATTGTGTTCACTGTACCCCACAAAGGTTTTGTTCACTGCACCCCACAAAGATTGTGTTCACTGTACCCCACAAAGGTTTTGTTCACTGCACCCCACAAAGATTGTGTTCACTGTACCCCACAAAGATTGTGTTCACTGTACCCCACAAAGGTTTTGTTCACTGCACCCCACAAAGATTGTGTTCACTGTACCCCACAAAGGTTGTGTTCACTGCACCCCACAAAGGTTTTGTTCACTGCACCCCACAAAGATTGTGTTCACTGCACCCCACAAAGATTGTGTTCACTGTACCCCACAAAGGTTTTGTTCACTGCACCCCACAAAGATTGTGTTCACTGTACCCCACAAAGATTGTGTTCACTGTACCCCACAAAGGTTTTGTTCACTGCACCCCACAAAGATTGTGTTCACTGTACCCCACAAAGGTTGTGTTCACTGCACCCCACAAAGGTTTTGTTCACTGCACCCCACAAAGATTGTGTTCACTGCACCCCACAAAGATTGTGTTCACTGTACCCCGCAACGGTTTTGTTCACTGCACCCCACAAAGATTGTGTTCACTGTACCCCACAAAGATTGTGTTCACTGCACTCCAAAAGGATTGTCTTCACTGCACCCCACAAAGATTGTGTTCACTGTACCCCACAAGGATTGTCTTCACTGCACCCCACAAAGATTGTGTTCACTGCACCCCACAAAGGTTTTGTTCACTGCACCCCACAAAGATTGTGTTCACTGTACCCCCCCAAAGATTTTGTTCACTGCGCCCCACAAGGATTGTCTTCTCTGCACCCCACAAAGATTGTGTTCACTGTACCCCCCAAAGATTTTGTTCACTGCACCCCACAAGGATTGTCTTCACTGCACCCCACAAGGATTGTCTTCACTGCACCCCACAAAGATTGTGTTCACTGCACCCCACAAGGATTGTCTTCACTGCACCCCACAAAGATTGTGTTCACTGTACCCCCACAAAGGTTTTGTTCACTGCACCCCACAAAGATTTTGTTCACTGCAGCCCACACACAGAAAAATGGATGTGGATCACTGACACCTGCCTATCTCCTATCCCACACCACACAGCAATATCGATTGTAGTTTGTAGAACACAGTTTCCCTAAAATTCAGCAGACTCTGTCCCTAACAGGATTGAGAAGAGATCGTAGATCAGGAGAACTAAGTGCAGACCCCACCCCACACAGCAATATCGATTGTAGTTTGTAGAACACTCTGACCCTAAAATTCAGCAGCAGCCTCTCCCTAACAGGATTGAGAAGAGATCGTAGATCAGGATTGAGTGCAGACCCCACCCCCCACACAGCAATATCGATTGTAGTTTGCAGAAGACACTGACCCTATAATTCAGCAGACTCTATCCCTAAAATGCCTACAACTCGCCCTGCCTAAACACTCCGACCTGTCCCTCAATTCTATCCGGACACAAATGGTTTTTTCCTGCCTATCTTTCCCTAATCAGCAGCCAGCACGTTGATGTGTGCTCTGTCCCTGATCTAAGCAGCATAATGACGCCGCTGCGGCTGCCTCGAACTTATAAAGACTTGGTCACATGCTTCAGACGGCCAATCACAGCTACTGAGACATTTGCAGGCATGGCTGGGATGGCTTAAGGCACACCAGTTAAACGATTGTTGATTGGCTGTTGAAAGCCCGCCATGAAAAGAGCGCCAAAGCATGCAAAACCCGGAAATAAAACGACCGAACACGGATTTTTACCCGAATATACAGTAAAGTGTCCGTGTTCGTGTTCGGGTAACAAAAATCCAATTATTCGGTACGAACACGAATAATACAGTCCGTGTTCGCTCAACACTAGACAGGAGGTATCATTACAGGAGTCAGATGGGTTCCTATCAGTGTGTTAGGAGAACCTCAAGCTTTTTCTACCAGAAATGATTACAAACATAAAGGTCTTTGGGTAGACATGCATTAGGTAATTATCTGTCTAGTAATTATTGACCTTATTAAGGCTGGTTAGAAGAACACATACAGTTTTGCTAATACTGGGGTTATTTCAAAACCCAAAAGAAATTCATTACAGGGAGGGAAAGGGGCATGAGACGAATAAGTGGATTCAGACTGCAACTGCATTTGAATTTTAATAACATTTTTCAACATGGTTCTATAGCAATTATATGTATTATATACATTTTTAACAGAACTAATGTAAGTTTCAATTTCAGCTCTGACCCCATATATCTTTTTTTTTTTTTCCAAAAAGCTTTATTTGATAAATGTGCATAACAGAGAAATGAGAACAACATTCTTGGTGATCCAATGATAATCAATATAAAGGATTAACATGAAAAGTATCAGTGTAACAAATATGATATAACATTACACGAATCTGAATAAGCCTGAGAGTCCTGTATTGGATTGTAAAAAGATGATGTAACCCTTAAGCTATACGATTACATCTCAAATCTAAAAATTAACTATTCTAAATCCCAAGCCTACCTCCCAAATTAATCTCAGCAAAGCAAATTTTCCTTTTAAATGGACATTGGACTCCATTACTTATTTGGGCATACAACTACCCTCAAAATTAGATTCCATTATTGATAAAATGTTTACCCCACTCCTCCTAAAATTGGATCAAGATCTCCGCGATTAGACTATAAAGCTCACTTATCTTGGTTCGGAAGAGCGTCGATATTCAAGATGCATGTCCTACCTAGACTCCTATACCTCTTTCAGAATATCCCTATGCAATTACCAATGTCCTTATTCCAAAAAATCCGTAACTTATGCAGACGCTTTATCTGTGCCCATAAATCTCCCAGAATTAAATTCATCCAAATTACAAAACCTAAACTGAAAGGAGGAATTGGTATAACAGACATGTACAAATACTATCAAGCGTGCCATCTCCAAAGAGTAGTGGAATGGCACACCCATTCCGAGTCTAAGGACTGGTAAGATTAGAGAGCTTGTTCTCCAGCATACCCCTGTCTGCAACACCTTGGCTTAAATATAGGGATATTCCGCCAGAGATATTGTCCCACCCTCTAATTGGAGCTACACTAAAATGTTTTCACAATTCCTGTAATGAGAATAATATTCCTATGGTCTCAGGCCCCCTATCTCCCATCTTAAATAACTCGGATTTTCCTCCAGGCTCACAGGATCAACACCTCTACCACTCCCTGACTATAAAATCTCTACGAATTCTCAATTTCATTAACCAAGGTAGTCCTTTAAGTTATGAACAGTTAAAATGGCTCCACTACATGGCAGACTTATCCTTTAGGGACTATATTCAACTTCGTCACGTCCTTACAACATTTATCCGGGACAATAGTGACTCACTTGCATTAACACTCTTTGACAAATTGTGCCTTGACTCTACCCCTCAATCACACTTAATTTCAAAAATCTATTCTATGTTATGGGGTAACATAAAAGAAGATGAAAACATGTGATAAATGGGAAGCTGACCTGCACTTAAACTTATCCACAAACCAGTGGAAGACTATACTACACAACCCACAAAGGATCCGTTAATGTCACCACGCAAGAAAATATTTATAAACTGATATCCCATTGGTATTGCACACCCTCTCTCTTACACAAAGCTAAGCTTACAGTAGATGATAAATGCTGGAGATGTCAACAACAGTGGGATGATCTGCTACATATATGGTGGACATGTCCCATTATTGCTCGCTTCTGGAAACACGTGCACAATCTACCTCTTACTATCACTAACATTCCAATTGACTTCTCTCCATCTAACTACCTTGTACACTTGCATAATCAATCTAAAGCTCCATCATGTAAATCTCTAACCACATTCCTTATCAATGCTGCCAGACTTTGCATTCCTAGACACTGGGGGTCTGCCACATCCCCATCCATTAGAGAATGGCTTCAAACAAATTGAAAAACTTTCAGAAATGGAAGAAGTTATTGCAATTTCTCATGATACTCCTACTAACTACTCAAAACTTTGGAACCCTTGGATTGCATTCAAAAACACCCATGTATACTCCCACTTAAAAGGCTCATCTTAAGCGAAGTAACTAGTCACAACTTTTAAGTCTTGTAACCTCTTACAAACAGTTATTACAATTACCTATGGCCCTTACATATGGCGTTCTCCTTGTTGTCTCCACCCCCATACACTACCCCCCCCTTCCTTTTTCCCTGAGGGACCACACAGGTGTGTATCCCTCCCTTATCCATACATAGTTTATACACTGCTATAAAATTCCACATTTGCTGAATGCCATTTCACATTTATTAAAATGCAATTTTACCGATTTATGCCATATCAATGATAAATAGAACTGAGCTCCACTGAGATTTAGAAAATAAAATCTTCCACTTCCTTATATTTACCAAGGTAAGTAGGGCACTGTCATTGTTTTTATTTTATTTTTTCATAAAATACTGTTTACCTTTTTTCATCCTTTGCAGATCGATGCTGCTGATGTCCTCAAGCCTTTTCTAGCCACTTTCTGTATCAGTTTTTAAGGTGCATATTTAAAATAATAAAACTAACTTTTGAAATCACCTTATTATTTTAAATCTTACATGAACCGTTTATGATTAGGTTTAAATCTACAGTAATGCTCAAAACTCCTTTAAGAAAGCTAATCTCTTTTCTTTGTGTTTGGAAGTTAAATATTCTTCATAAAAAAAAAAAGAAAAAAAAACTTTTTTTCAATTGTAAAAAAAAATCTTCTGCAGCACTTTACAATACTGTAGTTATGACTTTAAAAATAATTTCCAATAGTCAAAATGGTTGCAAAACCAGGATTTCCTATTAGCAATTCCATTCTTAATTAGCCCAGTATAGCTAGTGGCATTTCATAAGTACAATAATGCAACCTAAATTGAAAGGGTAATTATGTATGTAACCATTGGCTATGTAAAAGTTAATTGTCACATAACTACAAACAGGAGCGAAAGGTCATTATGTAGTTAACTTGCCTGTGAGAAATATCATTTAGCTAAGCTTATTTATTATGACTAAATCATGCAGTGTGCTCCTCTATACATGAGGTCATTTTTGCTATTTATTATAAAACATAGAACTGCAGGTAATTGCAGTTTAGAATATAAATTACAATACAGCTGCTAAGAAGGATAATTAATTGGATTTACCTTCCTTCATTACAAATTGAATAAAATGTTGCATCCAAATTTGTAATCTCTTAGATATGACAGTACTGTACTAATGTGTGATGTAGACTCCGTTCTCGCAAAATTCATAAACAATGAACACAATCCTTAATCTAAAGGCCCGTACACACGTACCGATTGTCGGCCGTAAAGATTCGGCCGACGACCGATCGGCCGATTGTAGGCTTGTTAGTATGATGCTTCCGACAGCTGACAGCGCACTTTCGGCCGAAAAGAATTTGTTGTGCAAGCATTAAAATTTTTGTTGGCCAACACCAGAACGGCCGATTGTTCGCCAGTCAGTACAGAATTCGGCCGACAATCAGCAAATTTGCAAGACTGGGCATGCTCAGAAAAGAAAAAAGACCAGGAAAGTTAACCATCACATGACATCACTTCTGCAGTCGGCTGTTGTTGGCGGACAAAATTTGTGTGCAGTCTTTTGCAGTTTTCAACAGACATGACAGCCCTGGACAAAAGACGGCCGATCGTTCGGCCGACGATCGGTACGTGTGTATGGGGCTTTAAACTTATTATATGAGGGCATCCCAAAGGGGCACTCATTACATGTTCCTTATAGAAAACCTGTCCTGTGTTCAGGTCTATTTAAGCAATACCCAGGGTTGGTAGCTGCCAGCATAAGGCATCTTTTCTTAGACCTCATGCACACTGGGCGTTTTTACAGCTGCTGTTTTTGGCGTCAGATGTTTTTTTTCCACAGCCACTAAACTCCCCCAGCATGTTATCCTATGTGTCCATGTACACATAGGCTGTTATCCGCAGTTTTAGCAGGGGCATTTTCTGGCTGTAAAAAAACCCGAAAACTAGTGGGGTTTTTAGTGGCGTTTTTCAGCTGTAAAAATGCTCTAACATCAATAAACGCCAATAAACACTGATAAACGCCAAAAAATGACAAAAAAACGCTGTTAACTGGCATTTTTTGCCGTTCTTTATTCCATTGCTTTTTTTAAGCCTGTGTTCTGTTTCAAGATGTCATTCATGGAACATTGCCTGTATTAACACTGCATGTGATTTGCACCAAAAATACACAGCATTGCTGTGATGTCTGTGCAATGCGATTTGAGCCATATATTTTGCATGGCTCAAATTGCATCACATTTGCACCACATTTTGTAGGACCCTTTTTTTCTCCACACCTAATTGCATCACATGGGTGTGAACACCCATTCAATGCGATTCTGGCAAGCAATCTGTTTCGTGGTATCGTTCATGGAACATGAATCCCTGTTGACATTGTGCTGAATTAGCATGTGATTTGTCATGTTGAATCGCATGTCAAATTGGAGCCTATTGCCGGCAACAACACCGGTTCACACTGAGGGCGGGTTTGATATCATTCAGCTGAACGCGCTCGGTTTCAAACTCGCATGTTAGTGCGACTTCGGGGGGGATTTGAAAGACATTTGTACAGGTTCCTGCACAGATGTCTATTGAAATCACCCTGAAGTAGCCAAAAATAGTGCAGAAATGACTTTTGGAAATCAGTACGGCGCCACAAAGTCAGGATTGCACCAATTCGGACAGAAATGTTGCCGGCAATAGTTCCAACTGCCACTAAATGGCTATTTCCCAATCTGGGGGCCACAAGCATTTTTGATTGCTAGGACACAAGTTCAGTGATTGAGGTGCGTTTTTGATGTGGTTCTGATGCAAATTTGCAAAGCTCAGGACCTTGTCACTGCTGCGTTTTTAGTGCTGGCCAATACATAGTAAACTCCTGCAGTAGGAGAGCAATCCATGCTGAAATCCTGGACTGAGTCCTGAACAGAATCCTTAACTGAATCCTGAACACAACTGATGACCGCCGTTCTGTCTTCCTGCACCCCTCTCATGAATCACTGCGTGCGCATCGCCGGAGGCCGGAGGAGCGACGTATGGGTACAGCAATTCGGGCAGCCGAGCAAGCCTGCCGCAGTATATCTGTGGAGGGCGGTCGGCAAGTGGTTAAAGTTCATGTGCGTGGCAGTTAAAGGCAGGTGTCCTAATACTTTTGACAATATAGTGTATGTAAACAGCTTCAATGAAAATCAATGTAATTTCATGTGTTATTCGAATCAGATGTGGTTCAAACCGCATCCAATTTGCGTATATGTGAACTGAGCCTTAGACATAATTTTTGGTAACAAAGCTATTCAAAATACTAAGAGTTATATAAACAATGGATGAGACACACTGTGCTGAATTAAAATCTGATTTTAATTGTGATTCAGTACACAACATGTCTTGGGACTCTGTCCTTCATCACAATTTGTATAACAAATTTCATTGTTAATGAAGAGGAATTACATTTAGAAGTCCTATAATAGAAGGTTTATATGCCACAACTGGATAAGCATTAGCAAGAACCTAAATTACATTTCCTAAATTAGAGACTAAAGGTAGGCAAACATTAAACAAACTAGAGAAAAATCCTGGGAAATTATTTAACTTCAAGAAGGAATGTTTTTTGTTTTCAAAGACAGGAGATCACTGAGATCATATTGGGTTGGATTTACTAAAGGCAGATAGACTGCTCACTTTGCAGGTGCAGATGCATCCATTTTCCCCAAAAGCTTAGTAAATGAGGTGAAAATGATTTCAATCATCCAATCCTTTGCAAGTAAAAATGCTATGCAACTGCACTTGCAAAGTGCACAGTCTATTTGTCTTTTGTAACCCCATTGTTTTACAAGCACATTTACTGTGTACCCACTTGACAATGGCCTTTTGGATTTAAATGGCACAGGCTGTTTAGAGAGGTTAAAGAGGAAGTAACCTTCCCTCTGTACCTTTTACCTATAGGTAAGCCTATCTATAGGTGCTGTATATATCCCCTAAACGTGCACTGCTTGGGAGATATTTACTTTACATGCAGCCAATGACATCACTGGCACATGCGTTCTGAAGGAACGGCCACTCATGTCACTCCTTCAGAGCCCTATGCCGTGAAAGGTAGCTCCCGTGCCAATCAGATGGCCTGAGGACACAAACCCGGAAGGAAGATGGGTGAAAATGCCGTCTCAGCATCGAGCGGGCGCCGCTGGAAGGGCTTAATTTTAAAGTAAGTATTTCTAAATGAGTTAGTGTGTGATGCATATTAGCTCATTATGCCTTTGCCTTACAGGTTTTTATTTTATTTTTATTTTTAGGAGGCTTACAACCTCTTTAAGAGATGAGACTAGAAAAGTAATGGGTTAACTTCCAAAACTGATGTTCTGAAGTCACGCCCCACACTTTCAAATTACAAGAAGGAAGCTAGGTGAGTGATCACTTGCTTAACCACTTAACAGCCATCACATGATAGGGAGGGCCAATCAGAGAGCTCATATCCCAATCTGTGATGTGCTGTGTTTAAGGGACACAGCCATCACACGACTGCGCTGATGCGCAGCCACACGTCCTGACAGGACATACAGGTAAATCCATTTAGAACGGCGCCTGTCCCACCCGGCCATTTATGTACAGTAGAATATATTTTAGAATTATACTTTGCACATGATTTTCTTGCTTTGCTGATTTGTGTATTTTGTAATTATATTTTTAACTAATTTGTGCAACCAGAAACGATTAAAAAAAACCTCAAAAAACACTCTACAGAATGCATTTTACACATTATTGACTAAGCCAAATCTATTTTGCAATTACAAGGTAACAATATAATTGTTAAATAAAATGTCCATTTTGTTGAAGAAATCTTCCAGAAATCAGTGCTAGATGATCATTTTGATCATTTATTGTTTCTTTCCATCCAAAATGAACAATTGGTCCACACTCTCACCCCAAATCTAATTATAACTATTTTTTTAATATTTTAAAATTAACAGTGTTACTGACCAAAAAATGAATTGTTGGGATCTCTGTGACAAATTTAGTGTTCTGCAAGTTGTTTATATTATATAATGCTTTATTTAACCACTTGCCGACCACCCGTCTGCGTGAATCGCTGTACTTGTACAGCAGTTCGTGGGAGTATTCACGCACCCGCCCCATTAGGAATCGGAGAAGCTGATCCATGGGGCCGATGGGCACCCATGATTGCTTCCCGCTGAGAGAGAACAACGGTCTGTTGTTGTAAACACAGCAGACCATTGTTCTCTCTGGAATGAACACAGAGAGCCTGTGTTTCTCCTATTTAGGATCACAGGTCTCTGTGTTGATTCCACAACTCCCTCCCCCATACAGTTAGAAAACACTCCCCCTAGGCCCACACTTAACCCTTTGATCACCCCTGGGTTAACCCCTTCCCTGCCAGTGTCATTATTACAGTTAGAGTGCATATTTTTTAGCACTGATTACTGTAGTAATGTCACTGGTACCCCCAAAAGTGTAAAAAATGGCAGTTAGGGGTCCGATCTGTTTGCCGCAATGTCGCAGTCCCACTAAAAATTGCAGATTGCCGCCATTACTAGTAAAGAAAAAAAAAATTAAAATGACAAATCTTTTCCCTAGTTTGTAGACACGATAACTTTTGTGCAAACCAATCAAAATACACTTATTGGGATTTTTTTTTACCAAAAATATGTAGCAGAGTACAAATTGGCCTAAAAGGGTGAAAAAATTTTGATTTCTAATTTTTTTTTTTTGGGGAATGTTATATAGCAGAAAGTAAAAATTATTGTTTTTTTTTTTTTTCAGAATTGTCATTCTTTTTTTGTTTTAAAAAATAAAAACCGCACACAACCGCACAGGTGATCAAATACCACCAAAAGAAAGCTCTATTTGTGGGAAAAAAAGGACATCAATTTAATTAGGGTACAGTGTCGCATGACCGCGCAATTGTCCGTTAAAGTAACGCAGTGCCAAATCGCAAAAAATGGCCTGGTCATTAAGGGGGTAAAGCCTTCCAGTCCAGAAGTTGTTATGGTGTTATAAACCCACCGACATTTAAAATGTGTCCTTTCAAGTTTTTTTTTTTTTGCACTCTCCAAACACAACTTTTATAATGTGGTTAACATGTGGATTAGGTCCATTGAGGCAATGTATAGCTAGTGGATACTGTGTTGTTGGAATTACAGTCATCTAAAGCAAACAAAAAAAGTTTAAAATTGTTTTACTACTCCTACTGATTGCATTTGCTGCAGATATTTTCAATGGAAAATCACAGGAGTGCACTTAATTTCACTCTCCTGTGAAGCAGTCTCTGCTTATAGCCAGCTATTGCTAGCTATTAACAGACAGGTCAAAGATGCACTAGGATCAGGAAGGATCCAAACATGTCAGAACACAATAGCTCAGCTGGGGAGATCGATGTACTAACATCGGATAGTTAGTACAGTGACTCCTCCTGAGATTTTTAGTTTTTTTTTTTTTCATTCAGCCCACTGGGTTGCATGAAAAAAAAAAAAAAACAAATTCTGGTGTGTACCAGGCTGTATAATTTTTAAGCTAATTAAAAAATAATTACACCTATTCTTAGATCTGGTGTGCATAGCTATCATTCCCCAAGAGCATGAGAGGATTGATTTTGGTCAACGATATAACCAAAACCTATGAAAAGTGCAGAAGTCCACAAACAGGAACAGGCACTGGTTTTGATAGTAAAAATACATTCTTCCATTCTTAAAGCTTAAAGGGTAACGCCACTTTCGTGGCGAAAAAAAATAGCAAATAAAGAAAAAAACAATATAGTGTATACAATTGTGACATAAATCATATTGTAATTGAATGTTATTAAAAATTACCTTTTCTTTTCAATCTGCAGAAGCTGGAATCTTCTGAAAATGCAATGCAATATGGCTACCTGGAGCTGTTCTGTACACAGAATGTGTACTGACTACACCCTAGAAAGTTAATTTCTCGCTTGTGTGATTGGCTCACCAATTTTCCCAGAAGTCTGACTAAGATACAAGTCAGATTTCTGGCATTCCCTGCAACAAAAATGTCATTTTTGGTGAGATACTCCCAATGGGAACACGTCTAAAGGGTTTCAGGCCCAGCAGCTTTCCTCATTAGAGCCGTGCAGCTGCCACCGCTGATAGATAATTATGAAATCACTCCCATTTGACCCACTCAGCACAGAGTCATAGAGGAAAAAATAATGATTTCTTCAGAATAACAAAAGGTAGAAATCTGCAACAAAGATTGTTAAAATCCTTGTAATGTACATAGATCACCCAGAGGGGAATGTTTTTTTTTCTCAACAAAAGTGGATTTATGCTTTAAGTACTGCACAAAAAACTATAAAGATTGTTACACAATGCTGTATTGTAATAGTACCGTCTCCCTTTATTTTAAAAAGCACTGCACAAACTGTTGGCGCTATATAATTCCTCATGAATAATTATAAAGATGACAAATTTTGGCAGAATCATCTTTGCAAGTATCCTGC
This sequence comes from Pelophylax lessonae, assembly GCF_965119305.1. Lineage (NCBI taxonomy): Eukaryota > Metazoa > Chordata > Amphibia > Anura > Ranidae > Pelophylax > Pelophylax lessonae. The sequence goes on along the minus strand of NC_138772.1, from coordinate 274,311,835 downwards.
AGAAAAATAGTGCAGTTGTTGTAGAGGCTGGAAAAAGTTAATCTTGCTTATATATCAGAGATAAGTCAGGACTTTGCTGAACATACTACATTGAAATATGGGGAATCACTGAGAATGCTTTGAAGATGTACATTTTTAACCTCCCTGGCGGTATTCCCAAGTGTGGCTCGGGGTGGAATTTCAATGCCATTAGCGGTAACCCCGAGCCACACTTGGGGTACCACCAGGCAGCATCGCTGGATCCTGGAAGAGGTTAATTACCTTGTCCCCGGGATCCCACAATGTATTCCGGCAGCATTTGCTGGCCGGATCTTCCGTCTGATGCTCTGTGCCCCAGCTTCCGTTCCCTGCGAGCGTCGCATCACAGGGGGGTGGAACCGGCGGCAAATTCTAAAAGTAAAACACACTAATATATTGTAATCCTATTGGATTACATTACTAAATTAAATAAATTGACATTAGCTTGACCCCCAGTGCCCTATATAGATATATACACGTATATATATATATATATATATATATATATATATATATATATATATATACACTTTAACTTATTTATGGTTATTTTTTATATTATAATTTATGATTTTGTGTTTGAAGCAATATCATACCTGAGATGTTATAAAGAAGAACGCACAGTAAAAAAAATCATATGTAAATAGTTGGTTTGGGCTGCTCGTCCTTAAGAATTACAGCACCTAAAATCGGAAACTATCATACCGCCAGGGAGGTTAAATAAGCAAGAGTGCCCAGCTGTCTAAATTTTCTGAACAACCAGATTCCCCCCGAATATTGCCAACTTTAGATTGCCTCTTTTTGATTTTTAATTGCACAAACTATGATTGTGTTAGCATTTCAAAGATTTTGCAGACAATTAAAGTCATTTCTTTGATAACACAGGCGTTCAGCTCTCAGACAGGTTTCACAAAGTTTTTCTAGGTTATAGAATTAAATGCAGTGGGCTTGAGCACCTCTGACCTTTCCTATGAGATTGCAGCCAGCATCTCTCTGGTACAAATACTGTAGATGGCTTTCACAAGATAAGTGTGTTCTTGTACAGGATCTAAGAGCTGTGTTCTTCCAAATTCTTTTGATGAATGACTACTTCTTCTTTATAAAGCTACCTAATCTCGAGTTGGACATAGAAAACTCTTGACAGTTATGAATCACATTGTGCATACAATATGAATTCAAAATGAAGTTAAACTGCAGAACCCAGCTTCAAAGGATTTGTGATAAAATGATTGTCTGTCCTTGCTAAAGACCTTTTATAGTTACACTGCAGAAATAAATATCTATAAGTTAGAGTTGAAGTTAAGGCTAAATGCATCCAATCCAACAAAATTAATTGTAGGCTACATGGCATGCAGCAATGTTTACATAATTTGCCTGATATTGCTGTACAATTTAAAACATTCAATTCAAAAATTCATAATGAATAATGAACATAAATTCATTATACAGTGGGTACGGAAAGTATTCAGACCCCCCTTAAATTTTTCACTCTTTGTTATATTGCAGCCATTTGCTAAAATCATTTAGGTTCATTCTTCTTCCTCATGAATGTACACATAGCACCCCATACTGACAGAAAAACACAGAATTGTTGACATTGTTGCAGATTTATTAAAAAAGAAAAACTGAAATATCACATGGTCCTAACTATTCAGACCCTTTGCTGTGACACTCATATATTTAACTCAGAGTGGCCCGATGGAAGCCTCTCCTCAGTGTAAGACACATGAAAGCCCGCATGGAGTTTGCTAAAAAAAACACCTGAAGGACTCCAAGATGGTGAGAAATAAGATTCTCTGGTCTGATGAGACCAAAATAGAACTTTTTGGCCTTAATTCTAAGCGGTATGTGTGGAGAAAACCAGGCACTGCTCATCACCTGTCCAATACAGTCCCAACAGTGAAGCATGGTGGTGGCAGCATCATGCTGTGGGGGTGTTTTTCAGCTGCAGGGACAGGACGACTGGTTGCAATCGAGGGAAAGATGAATGCGGCCAAGTACAGGGATATCCTGGACAAAAACCTTCTCCAGAGTGCTCTGGACCTCAGACTGGGCCGAAGGTTTACCTTCCAACAAGACAATGACCCTAAGCACACAGCTAAAATAACGAAGGAGTGGCTTCACAACAACTCCGTGACTGTTCTTGAATGGCCCAGCCAGAGCCCTGACTTAAACCCAATTGAGCATCTCTGGAGAGACCTAAAAATGGCTGTCCACCAACGTTTACCATCCAACCTGACAGAACTGGAGAGGATCTGCAAGGAGGAATGGCAGAGGATCCCCAAATCCAGGTGTGAAAGACTTGTTGCATCTTTCCCAAAAAGACTCCTGGCTGTATTAGATCAAAAGGGGGCTTATACTAAATACTGAGCAAAGGGTCTGAATACTTAGGACCATGTGATATTTCAGTTTTTCTTTTTTAATAAATCTGCAACAATGTCAACAATTCTGTGTTTTTCTGTCAGTATGGGGTGCTATGTGTATATTCATGAGGAAGAAGAATGAACCTAAATGATTTTAGCAAATGGCTGCAATATAACAAAGAGTGAAAAATTTAAGGGGGTCTGAATACTTTCCGTACCCACTGTATACTGTATACCACAGTACCAAGTACATAATGCCAAGCTTTTCCAATTAGTCCATCAGTACTGAGAGCATTCTTTCTCCCTTAGCAACAAAGTACAGCTTACAATAGTTTATATTATGAAACATGTCCACTTTTATCTAAAAATGAAAAAATCCAAGGTCATATTATGGAATAAGATGGTTCTTTCAGAGCCGGTTTACACATATGTGATGACAGACATTGCATGTGATTCACAGGGCACTGCTCTGCAAATCACGTGATGTCTGTGCGATGCAAATTCAGCAATGCAGATTGTATGGCTGAATTTGCATTGCATTCAGACCAAACTCACACAGGACTCTTTTTTGGTCCGCACCAGAATCAGATCGCATGGGTGTTCACACCTATGCGATCTGATTCATGTCTGAACTGACAGTTCGCACTGATCTGGGGATGTCGGTAACTCTGTATTGACACCCCCAGTGATTTGCATATGGCAGTGGGAACTGCCTGCGAATTAAGTGCGGTGCGGGAACCCGCAGTGGATTCGCAGGGTTCCCGCATCGCATAAGTGTGAACCAGGACTAACTGCTATGATTTGGCAATAGGTTGAAATGAGAGTTCAGAAACAAATGTCTATTTAATGCATTTTTTACAAGCATTAAAACATACCTGTTGACTGAAACACTGAAATTATTATTCTTGTAACTTGCTGTGCACTTCACTAAACTCTTAAACAATGGTGTAAACTTTACAAGCTATATTCGGTGAACTATCAATCAGGGGAGCAGTTTGGAACAATGATTTTCCTTGACAGACACAGTCGGGTTAATTTACTAAACCTAGAGAGTGCAAAATCTGGTGCAGCTGTGCATGGTAGCCAATCAGCTTCTAAGGTCGGCTTGTTCAATTAAACTTTGACAGAAAAAACTGGGAACTGATTGGTTTCTATGCAGAGCTGCACCAGATTTTGCACTCTCCAGTTTTAGTAAATCATCCCTAGCATGGTGAGTGAGTGTTGTCACCCTTTTGACGGGAAGCACTGTTACTAGCAGGATCACAAGGTAAAAATGAAAGGAAAAAGCCTCAAAAAAGAAAAATAATGCAGCTAACACATCTAAGCACTAGTAAGCTGCCACATAATAAATGGGTTTAAATATATTTTACCCAATAATTCTCTTTGCTCATGGAAAATAAACCAACCATTTAAGCACATATCCAACAAAGCAACACTTAGTAGGGTCTAAATATGTTACTTTCTTGTGCCCTGCAACTTGAGAACATTGCTTTCTCACGCACGGGCTGAAATTTTGGTCAATGTTTACAGCTGTCTGTCGAACAGAAGCCGGTCTAACAAATGGCTTTTGTCTAAGGCTGGCCATACATTATACAATTTTCTTGTTCAGCTTCCTTTAGATTTATCTTTTAGTGCAAGGGCCTGCCTGATTGCATACAAATTAAAAGTGTTTAGGTTTGGCCTCCTATTATATGGTTTTGGTAAAGCTAAAGGAAAATTGTACAAGAAAATTTTATAGTATATGGCCAGCCTAAGGGACATGCTGGAAAACCAGCATCCGATCAGAGCTTGCAGTCATTGGCTGTGAGTGCTGATTAGTGTGTTCTGGTGGGAGGAGTCCCCCTATCAGAATACAAAGGCAAAACAGAGGAGCTTGCCACACCAACATCACTTGTGCTGGTATGTCAATGTGTCTGCTTTTTTTTTTTTTTTTTCAGCCGGGTGAATTGAATGAAAAAAACAAAACAAAACAAAAAAAAAATCCCATTGTATGCAAATGTCACACTAAGTTGCTAGAATTCATTGAGTGTTTATGTGGATTCATTTTATTTCCTGTTCTGCTGTGGTGTATTTAGCAATGAAGTCATCCTCATACAAAGCCCAAAGTAATTTACAGTACAAAAATGATATTTAGATTTTATTAATCTATTTTAAAACATTTTTTTGGTACAATTTATAGAAGTCAGCGCTAGAAATTATCCTCTGCTGTACCTGGTAATCTCAAACCATTCAGATAATAATAATAATGTTCATAAAAAAGAACATCATAATATGATGTGATTTAATGCAAGCTGTAAACAACAGTCACATACTGGTAAGATAAAAAAAAACACTTACATTTAAATGAGAACATTTTCCAAGGATGATTTGGACTCAATCTGTTCTGTGTCATCACATCACACAGAACAAAAAAATGGAATGTTTGAAATCGACTGCATGCAAACTCACTACAAAATATTTTCCCATATGATCAATATGTTTAAAAGGCTTAAAGTAAAGTCTGTGAGGGGTATGGCATTGATGTAGCCCCAAAAAAACCCCAATGGCTCAAGATCAACATGGCCCAGAAAAATTTAGATGAAATAAAGATTAATAAAACACCTGGACCAGATGATAAACATGTCATGTATATGTGGCATGCATGTCTTCAAAAAGTTAAACTCTGTTACTATTGTTTCTAAATTTTAAAGATCCTTTTTTTTATTGACTCAGAATGGCTAAATTGGTGCAGGGCCATTGTAGTGCATACACTTAAAAGAAAATCAAAGTCTTTATCAAGTAAGTGGAGTCTGATAAGATGTCAAAGTAGTAGAGTGGCAAAGAAGCTAATAAAAGGATGAAACTAAAAGTGAAAAAAACAAAAGACGTGCCAAAAGCAAAAATAGGAGTGACCACAAGGGTGAGTGGCAGGTGATAGTGCCACTCACCCTTGTGGCCACTCCTATTTTTGCTTTTAGCACATCTTTTGGTTTTTTCACTTTTAGTTTGATCCTCTTATTAGCCTCTTTGCCACTCTATTACTTTGACATCTTATCAGACTCCATTCACTTCGCTGATATAATATATATCACCTATATCCTTATAAGATCTAAGCACACTAGAGACACACATAAATATATATGGTATTTTGAATTTATTATATATCTTTTTGTACTTACCCTCTCTGTACAGAATGTCTGGTCACTTAGTGTGATTAAAGGTTTTGCAACCATTGGTGTATATACTGCCCCCCCCTGTGTGGGTTCCCCCATACTTGGACCGAGTGGCGGTCACCTGCCTCAACACCGGAAAGGACATATATCCACGTTAATGCTCGTCCCTTGAGGGTCCTTGTGTTTATCGTAGTTACCTCAGACCTCCGTTTCTCTATATGTGAGTAACGTGATTATTATATATATATATATATATATATATATATATATATATATATATATATATATATATATATATATATATATATATATATATATATATATATATATATATATATATATATATATATATATATATATATATATATATATATATATATATATATATATATATATACATATATATATATATATATATATATTGTTTGTTTTTTTTTTTTTCTTGGGAGTTATTGGTGTATTTTCTTTATTGATTTAAGAATTTTGTTACTTTTTTTCATTTTAAAATCAGTCTAGATTTACAAATGATTTTTACCAAGCTCCTGAAGAGTGGATGTAACCTCCACGAAATGCGTAGAGCTATGAAACAAGAAGTTACTTTTGATCGTATTTTTTAACTGCATATTGACCATGTATCATCCATGAGATGTTTATAAGTCCTCAGATATGAAAATGTGTGTATCTGGATGTTTGCCATGTACTACCCCCCCCCTTTTTCTATAGATATGATCAGGGATGGAGGTTTGTTGCTATTAATACTTCAGATCATCTCTCTTTACACTGATTAATGATTCATACTCACAATGGTCCAAGGTCATTAGTGGTGTATCCCAAGGTTCAGTGTTCAGATCCTTACTATTTAAACATATTTAAAAATTATATAAAATGTGGGAGTAAAAGTACCATTTCTGTGTGCGTAGATGACACAAAGCTTTGTAGTGGAATAACATCCTTAGGCTAAATTCACATTGGCATTAAAATCAGGCGTTTGAGAGGTGTTAAAAATGCCCCTCAAACACCTAAGCAATGATACAATAGACAGCACATTGTGCTGTTCACACTATCAAAACATGAAGTGTTAGCGTCGCTTCAAAAGTTAAGCCTCGTGTCGAGACAGGAGGCATTTAAAGCCTTTTAATGCCCCCCATTCAAGTCTATGGAAAGGCTTCGCAAGTGCTTTGGTATTTAATAACAGCATGCATTGACAAACTGAAGTTTCTAAAGCAAACAACACAGTTTCTTGTATTGTATTGGTATAGCCCCCAGAGAGTGAATAATCTTTCCCCTGTACAAAGCATTAGTAAGACCTCATGTAGAATATCCAGTTCAGTTTTGGACACCTGTTCACAAAAAGGATATCAGGGAACTGTAGAAAGTGCACAGAGGAGTAGCCAAAGAGGTATGTTGGCTATGAGGACATTTTGGCTGGACTGAATTTATTCTCTCTTGAGAAGAGATGATTAAGGGGGGATTTGATCACCAGGTATATATAAATAAGAGGCCCATATAATGAACTTGGAGTAGAGTTATTCACTTTAAGGTCCTTTCAAAGGACAAGTGGGCACTCTTTACATCTGGAAGAAGAGAGATTTAACCTCCACATATAGAAAGGCTGTGTCAAAGTAAAGAAAATGTGGAATAGACTCCCTCAAGAACTAGTTCTGGCCAAGAACAAGTTCTATGTTTAAAAGGCTAAAAGTAAAGTCCGTAAAGGGTATAGTATTGAAAAAGAACCCCAATGGCTCAAGATCGACATGGCCCAGAAAAATTTAGACGAAATAAAGATGAATACAATACCTGGACCAGATAATAAACATGTAATTTACATGTGGCATCCATGTCTTCAAAAGGCTAAACACTTACTCTGAAGCTATGGTTTCTAAATTTTAAAGATCCTTTTTTACTGACTCAGAATGGCTAGATTGGTGCAGGGCCATTGTAGTGCATACACTTAAAAGGAAATCAAAGTCTTTATCAAGTAAGTATACACTGGTTAGCTTTAACTTCTATAGTTTGGAAAGATACTGGAGAGTTAAAAAAAAAACCACAAAAAAAGTTTTTCATATAGTGAACTTGGTGTAGTTATTCACTTTAAGGTCCTTTCAAAGGACAAGTGGGCACTTTTTACATCTGGAGGAAGAGAGATTTAACCTCCACATACAGAAAGGCTGTGTCAAAGTAAAGAAAATGTGGAATAGACTCCCTCAATAACTAGTTCTGGCCAGCTTAGTAGATTGTGTTAAAAGAGCTGGATGGATTCCTAAATGCAATAAATTTATCTGGATATTAAAATGTATAGGTAATAACAGAGATTGTTGTAGACAGCAGTCACAAGCTCATGGGACACACTTCAATGCTGGTAAGTAGTGTCCTTGGTGCTGTTAAAAAAATAAATAAAACCTCAGTTTTAAAAAAATATATAAAATTATGATAGTGTTTAGTAATGGATTTCTCTGCATGTATTTCAAATTCTAAAACATTAGTTTTGTCTTTAGAATTATCAACATATTATTATTGTGAAACTTTGCCCTGATGCACTTTCACACTGATGCCCTTTTGCTTGGTGTGTTTAAACACACCTTTCCAAAGTGACAGAAGAGCATCAAAATCATTCCCCTTTTGAACTTTTCACATTGCTGTGCTGTGTTTGTGCTGCAGTCTGAAAAGTTCTCCACGCTGCATTTTTGATGCACTATTCAAAAGTGCATCAAAAATGCACCTTTCATTTAAGTCACACCCAGGGTGGATTTTTAGGGGTGTTTTTTGGGATCACGTGGCAAAAAGATGCTCATTGTTTAGGAGTGGGTACCCACTGGCTTCTTTAACAACCAATGACTAGCTGGAAGTTAAGGAGTTGGCATATGTTGGCATCTTAACACCTTAACAACCAGCCAATAGCTACATACAATGCCTCCCTTTTCCTCTATGGTGATCTTCCCAGCTCCTTTCTGCTCCTTCATGAAGAGGGGTTGGTCCGGCTGGCTCCCGCTTGACCAACACACAGGTAAAGGGGGAAGGAGGCATATGTGTAATTATTACTGGTTGTTAAGGACATTGGCGGGTGCTGGCTACTTAACATCCAGTGAATAGAATAGATGACGCCTACTGGCTTCTTTAACAACTCGTAACTATCTGGTTGTTAAGCAGCTGGTACCCACTTGCAACCCTTAAAAACAGTATTCACTGCATATGTGTTGTAAAAAAATTTAATGCAAGATATTTAAAAAGTGCAATGCATTTTTTTGAAATGTAAAGTGTGTTTTTGAAGTGCTCCAGTATGAAAGTAGCTCACTGAACATAACTTTTTTTTATACTAATTAAATTAAATGGATTACATAAGATGTTTTGTTGCACTATATAGGCTATATATTATAATATCTTCCTTAATTAAATAACAATGTATCTATTAGATAACTATTTGTGTTATACCTTATGGGAGAGAAAGAACCCATAGATACACAATAAATTACTTCACTATGATTCTGTCTCAACATCAAGTCTTGTACAAAGGGATACTAAATAATTTGATTATGTGTGCAAGAATATAGTTAGGCTAGGTTCACACCTGTTTGGGTGGTTAAGGTGCAGGAATCTCACCTGTTCCAGCACCTGAAATCACTGCTCTTTTACAGTTGCACAGGACTGACATTGATTCTTCATGGAGGGTGCTGGAAATTGTATGGTGTAAAAGTACCATACGATTTCCCTGTGGCTGCGGTTTTAAAAAAGTACAGGGGCCTTTTTACTGCGTTTCCTGCACTTATAGCAGGCAGCCCATTCAAGTGAATAGGCTGCTGTGTTTGTGCAAACACTTATGGCTAGGTGTGAACCAAGCCATACACAGCTGAACGTCATCGCTCCTAGGAATCAATGCGCCTGCACCGGGCCCTGACGTCAGTTCCAGTGCAGGCGCGTCATACCTTGCTAAACAGCTTCTGGGCATGCCCATAAGCTGTGCAGGGATGACGCTGCAGCCCCGGAAGTGATGGCGGGCCGGTGCAGGCGCATTGATTCCTGGGAGCGATGACGTTCAGCTCCCAGGAATCATTGTAAGCCAGGAAGTGACCACTCACAGTGGCCGCCGAGGGAGGAAGAGGAAGTAAGGTAAGTATATTATCTTCTAAAGCAAGGTAAGTAAAAAAAAAAAATTGCAATTATCCATTTGTTTTTCAGGTGACCCGGAGCAAAAAGATGGATCGAAGTTCAATTTTAGGGTGGAACTCCACTTTAAGGGGACAAACGTTCCAACTGTAATTTTGTGGGACCGAAGAGGACGGAAGAGGACACAGAAGAGGATCGCACTGGCTTCAGCTGAATAGATATTGGATGCTAAAGGATTTTGCTGCACATGGGGTTTATTTTGTCTTAGTTAACCAATATACCACATGCTCACTTTTTGCAAAATTCCGATCACATATCACATAGGGATCTATTTATTAAAGGCAAATAGGTGGTTCCTTTTTAAAGACAAGTTACACTTAGCAGGAGTGTTTTGCCCAAAGTTTAGTGAATGAGTTGAAGTTTTGCTGACTTTCATCTTCAAGTCATGGGCATGCAAAAATTATGTTTTTTTTCCCTGCACAGGATTGAATATTCTTTGCAAAATTAAATTTCACAACATTCACTAGGCTCTGGGGAAAATTCCCTTGCAAAGTGAACAGCCTTTTTGCCTTTAGTACATTAACACTTTATAGTGTATGGATGGCCTAAAAATGGGTTAAGCAACATGATACTGCAGCTATTTTTAAGAGAAAACCCTGGATGCCAGGATAAACAAATAGTTTTCCTTCATGTGATAAACTTTAAAGCAAACAATTAAGGCATATATATAGGTAGCGAGTATTTTGAGAAACTGCAGAAAATCTCTAAGCATGGAGAAGATATGTAATGGTTTGGGCCTTCTCCAGTCTCTCGGGTCTGAAAGTAGCTGTAAAACGTATACCCATAGGAGTTTATGCCACTAAACCTTCCATCACATCAGGAAACTCAGCTATACTGTATTTTACTTAAGCCCCTCATGGATTGTGCATAATAACTTGCCACATTCATTCTCCCAAATATACATTCAATCTTAGTTGAATTATGACCTGCTTTCACATAAGCTATGTCTAATCCAGTCTCTGGCTGTCTTCATATTAAATGCTATTGGGAAGAAACATGGGTTGGTCAAGTTAAATTATTTCAGACAATAAATTATGTCTCTGCTAAAACAGAGAGCCACTAGTAATATGTATTATGCACAGAGAAATGCATACTCATGGTAAACATATGCATGTTTGTGTGCAGATGCAATTAGGAAAAAACATTGCTTGACAACTTGAGCGTAAGTGAAACTCTAAATGCCATCTGAGGGCTGTGATTACCTTCATTATCAAAAGAGGATACATTAGCTAATAAATATCATAAAAAACCTTTAGCTAAAAATGTTAATGGGTACAATGTGGGTCTAATTTTCTCATTTCGATTTTGCAAAAATTTTAACAATTAGCTGAAAAATGTCTAAGTACATCTCTAGTCACCAACTTTCCCTTGTTATTTCAAATGAAAGGTCTAATGTATCTAAACAAGAGCTGTGTATTTATGTACTTCAGCCCTACATAGATCAAAAAAAAAAGTACTTGATTAAAACTGATACAATGAAAGAACATTATCGGAGTCCTAATGTAATGTTCTCTGCTCTGTCATATTAATATGTAATACGATGAAAGAAATCTATACACTTTCAAGTACATTTTTCATGTTCTTATATCTTTTTGCAAGTATGAGTCATAATCATAGTTATCATTGATTTTTGGATATGATAAGTCATTTGAAAATAATTATTATTTTAAAGAATGAGCGGATATAATATCCACACTTTCTTGCAAACTATATTGTTTATATCTCCTGTGAGTTTAGATCGTATGTCAACATCATGTATATACAGTATGCATACATGCACCTGTCTGTCTTCCAAAACATGTCATTCTGACAGGTCCAGAAAAAGGTTGGCCATACACTATACAATTTTCTTGTTGAATTTCCTTTAGATTTACCTTCAACCATGTAGTGCAAGGCCCGGCCTGATTCCATACACATTAAAAGTGTTTGGGTTTGACCTCATATTATATAGTTTTGGTAAATCTAAAAGAAAATTTATCAAGAAGAATGTATAGTGTTTGGCCAGCCTAAGTATTAGTAAAGTAAATACAAGCATGTCTGCACCATAGTCTGGTAAAGAATATATATGTGAATTTCGCCTAACTAAACAAAGTAATAAGTCAGGACATAACTCAGAAATGTGAGATGGCAAAAATTAAGTTAACACATAGAGTGTTACATTTTTAGAGTGGCATTTTTCCACTGACCATTCATGGAGTAAAAGTCCAAACATTCTAGACATTTATTGGCTGGATTATTTCATAACTTAGGTTGCAGATAGGTAGGTAGCCAATTGTACATAAGAATACCCTAGCTGTTTTCAGTATAATGCCCTTTAGTGCCAATAAAAAAAAAAAAAAATCCAAAGTGTTTATTTCCACAATTCCAACACTCTGAGGGTATAACTAAGCAAATAATATATATATATATATATATATATATATATATATATATATATATATATTTTTTTTTTTTACAAGCAAACGATGATTTAAAATGTATATTTGCATACATCTTTATTCATTCCCTGACCATATTGTTAGGACATGAAATCTGCTGCTTTGGGTAAATGAGACTCATGGTATTGATCTTTATCACAGTGTTATTGTAGGGTCAGCATTTGGTCACTCTGATGACCTAAGGCCTCATGCACACAGGGCGTTTTTACAGTGATGATACTCCACAGTATCAAAAAGATACAAAAGAACAAAAAGATAACAACATCTAGTTCTCCCTGTCAAACGTTTTATTGTGTAAATATTGATGAGGATAAAAAACTCACAAATATAGCACTTGAGCAGTGCGGACTGACCGGGCTTAACCACTTAAGCCCCGGAGGATTTGGCTGCTAAAGGACCAGGGGTTTTTTTGCGATTTTTTACTGCGTGATTTTAACGGACAATTGCGCGGTCGTGCGACGCTGTACCTAAACGAATTTGACGTCCTTTTTTTCCCACAAACAGAGCTTTCTTTTGGTGGTATTTGATCACCTGTGCGATTTTTTGATCACGCGCTATAAACAAAAAAAGGGCGTAAATTTTGCAAAAATAACAATATTTTTCACATTTTTTTATATGAAATTCCCCAAAAAAAAAAGTAAAAATCAAAATTTTTTAACATTTTTCGGCCAATTTGTTTTATGCTACCTATGTTTGGTAAAAAAAATCGCAAAAAGCGTATTTTGATTGGTTTGCGCAAAAGTTATCGCGTTTACTAACAAAGAGAAAGATTTTTGTCATTTTTGGTGTTTTTTTTTTAACGCGTAATGGCGGCGATCTGCGATTTTTTTTTCGGTACTGCAACATTGCGGCGGACAGATCGGACCCTTGACTGACATTTTTGACACTTTTGGGGTTACCAGTGACATTACTGCAGTAATCAGTGCTATACATATGCACTGTTACTGCAAAAATGACACTGGCAGGGAAGGGGTTAACTTTATTGGACAGGGAGGGGTTAAGTGTGTCCCAGGGGCGTGCTTTCTACTGTGTAGGGACATTCCTATTGGTGTAAAAGCAAAGATCAACCGTTCTACATAGTAGAACGGACAGATCTTTACTTTTACACAGGGAGAACTGACAGGCAGCTTGTTTACACAAGCTGCTCTGTCTTTCTCCCTTCACAGGAGCGATCGCAGTGTGACTGGCGGACATCGAGTCCGCCGGTCACACGCACTGACTTGCCTGTGAACGAGCCGCGGCGGGCGCGCGCCTCGGCGGGCGCGCGCCCGCCCGCGATAGGCTCGCAAGTCAGTGACAGGCGAGTGACGTACCGATACGTCACTCTGCCTGGCCGGGGCTGACCGCCGCAGTATATAGTCGTGCGGCGGTCGGCAACCGGTTAAACATGTTTTTTCCTTCCTCGAGATGGCCGCGATATGACATCAGTGTGTAGACTTCTGCCCCTATACGTGTTACGTCTGAGCGTAGACTTCTAGATGTTGTTATCTTTTTGTTCCCATATACTGTGGAGTATCATCTATGCTCTTTTGAGGGAGAATAAGGTGGAGAGGAGCCAGCAGCATCCCAGATTTATTTATCCCTAGAGAGGAACTGTTTTTCTGGCCCACTGGTAACACAGGGGTCAGAACATGAGGTGAGCAGCCAGTTTGCACACAAGCACCAGCACTTTAGTGCTTGCTTGCACCGGCACTTTTGTTTGTCTGTTTGCACTGCATGGTGGGATGTTTTACTGATGGATTCTGTCAAGAGGCACATATGATATATGGACTTCACTTTATTTTAAATGTTTTAGTAACACTTCATTATTGAATATTTTTTAAATATATGTTTATTTCTTTTGGAGCAGCACTTTATTTCTGTATTATTTGTTATTGTGTGTAGTGGAGACATTGTGTTAGTGATAGCAGCCATTTCAATTTCTTCACTATCTTCACTTTTTTGTCACTATATGATTGTGAAGATTTTATTTATTTATTTATTTTTTTGTATTATTATAACACACATAGAGCTTGGGTCAGGAGTACACAATGTACGGAGCACTGGGCTGATAAAACACCTAGAATAAACTATTTTTATTTTTCAAGGCTAAATCTTGTGTAAGTATGTGATCCACTTTCATTCCACAAAGCAGTCCATATGAGGAGAATACTTTACCGGTGTAGACATTGGTGTCTGAAAAGATGAATCCAGCTAGATCAGGCATTGCTAAAACAAAAGTATAACAAATGACTGCGCCTAGGTGATATATGCTCTTTACCAGATACTGCTGCTATCTTATTGAGAATGTCTAAGGCCCCTTTCACATGGGCTTTCTGATCCGATCTGCCTGTCAGTTTTTCAGGCGCACCGGATCAGATGCTCCATGCAGCCCTATGGAGCGGCGGATGTCAGCCGAGACATCTCCGCTGACACACGCTGCAATCCAATCCGATCCTGTCAGTGAAATCTGGACGGATGAAAACCCTATTTTCCATCCGTCTGGATGATCGGATCGGATAGAATCAGATGAGAACGGACATGCGCTCCCGTTCTCATCTGATTCCCCCATAGAGGAGCGCAGGGATCTGACAGCTCAATCTCAGCACACAGAGCGGAGACGGAGCTGTCATCAACCTGCTCAGCGGGGATCAGCGGATCGATCCCCCACTGAGCAGAACGGACTCCGTCAGGTGCCCCGCCCGTGTGAAAGGAGCCTTAGTCACAAATATAGGCAAAAGAATGACAGCGCTGTATATAGGTGTATCCAAATAAAAGTGCTTAACCACTTCTCCCTGGGTGGACGTCATATGACGTCCGTAAACTTTGCGGGGGTATACCGGGATAATGCCTCTAGCTAGAGGCATCATCCCGGTACCGTGGTTTAGAGCCGACGGTTGGCTTTCCGTCGGTACCGACCGATGCGGCTCGGGAGCCCCCTCCCGCCGCCTTCCATGGCTTTTACCGGGGCTCCCATCCCACCGGGAGCCCCGAGCACCCAGCCGGCACGTCCGCCGGCTGGATGGAGTCCCGATCAATGCCGGAAACGGCTTCGATCGTGTCTCCGATGACGTAACGTGGAGGCGGCGTCCATGACGTCACTTCCGGGTTACTGTGCTGCAAAAAGGCGGCAAATTTGAAAAACGGCTGTATGCAAAAGCGCAGTTTTCGGCGTTTTGCATACAGGGAAGTGTAGTGGAGGGGTCTAGGGTCTTTTAGAACCTCGATCCCTCCATAAAGTGTACCTGTCACTGCATATTGCTGTCACAAGGGATGTTTACATTGCTTGTGACAGCAATAAAAGTGATCAGATTTTTTATTTTTTTTAACTGTAATAAAGTTAAAAAAATAAATAAAATAAATAGGAAAAAAAAATTTAGCCGCCCCCGTCACCGTTAGCTCGCGCACAAAAAAAACGTATACGGAAGTCGAGCCGCAAATGAAATCGCTGTTCAAACCACACATGTGAGGTATCGCCGCGATTGCCAGAGCATGAGCAATAATTTTAAAAAAAGAGCTACACTCTAACTCTAAACTGGTAACCGTTAAATAAATTTAAAGCGTTGCCTATTGAGATCTCTATTGACCGTAGTTTGTCGCCATCCCACGGGGGGGGGGGCGCAATTTTAAACCGTAACATGTTGGGTATCTATTTACTCGGCGTGACATCATCTTTTGCAATATACAAAAAAATGGGCTAACTTAACTGTTTAGTATTTTTTAAATGCAGTGAAATGTGATTTTTCAAAAATTTTCCAAAAAAATGGCATTTTAAAGACCGCTGCGCAAATACCGCGTGACAAAAAATATTGCAATGACCGCCATTTTATTCTCCAGAGTCTTTGCTAAAAAAAAAAAAAATATATATATATATATATATATATATATATAATGTTTGGGGGTTCGAAGTAGTTTTCTAGGAAAAAATACTGATTTTAACTTGTAAACAAAAAGTGTCCCGAAATAGGCCTGGTGGGTAAGTGGTTAAATCATAAAATCCTATTGTGTGAAAGAAAAATTATTACTAAATTGATATTGTATCAAATTTTTTTTTTTTGCTTATCTGTGTGTAATAAAAAGTGTTCTGGTGCTTTCATAAATACCTAGATATAAATGTGTCAAACTGATTCGACAAACATGTAACAAAAAGATGTTAGAATGTTTCAAAGAAATACCCACAAGTGCTTACATCAATCATTAGTGTTCATAATCCATTGAAACAAATCCTTTGAAATAATATGAATAAAGAGTCCAAAAATAGTGCCAAATAAATGTGAAAATAAAAACTGTTTGTGTGTTCCTCTTGTCTTCTTATATTAATGCCACATCAAGAAAAAATGTCACATCAAGAAAAAATGTGATTCACCACCTCTTATAATGAATTCACTCACCAGATGGAATGGCTGGTAATGTGATAAACCAGCATGCAAGCGTTTTCCTTTGTGGAGAGTGACAATCTGCAGTCCTCTAGATCAATCTTTTAAAACTCTCCTTTCTCACTCTCGATGGATATCCCAGGCAAGGAGGAAATCAATGAAAGGGAAAAGAACTCGGCGTAGCATAAGATCCTTTAAAAATATTCTCACTTTATTAAAAACAATTTAACACTCACATTTAAAAGTGTCTCCACTGACACTATTATAAACAGCATTGGATCATATGCGGGCTGGCTCCAACTTATCAGCGGCTACGAGCTGACCCAACTCAATGTGATAGCAATCTCTCCACCTCACACCCAATGTACATTTCGTCATTGGACGTCTTCACAGGACAGTGGAGTGTTTGCTATCACATGTAGTTTAACCACTTCAATACTGGGCACTTCAACTCCCTTCCTGCCCAAACAAATTTTCAGCTTTTAGCACTGTTGCATTTTGAATGACAATTGCGCGGTCATGCAACACTGTACCTAAACTAAATTTATGTCATTTTTTTCCCACAAATAGAGCGTTCTTTTGGTGGTATTTGATCACCACAAGGTTTTTTCTTTTTTTGCTACACAAATAAAAAAAAACAAAGTTTGAAAAAAAAAAGTTTTTTGTTTATGTTATAAAATTTTGTAAATAGATATGTCTTTTTCCTGGACTGATGAGCACTTATGAAGCCACACTGACAGGCACTGATGGGGTGTCACTAATATGCAGCACTGATGGGCACTGATAGGCAGCACTGATTTGCAGCACTGATGGGCACTGATATGTGGCACAGATAGGTAGCACTGATATGCAGGATTGGTGGGCACTGATAGGAGTCACTAATGGGCAATGATATGTGGCACTAATGGGCACTGATAAGTGGCACTGATGGGCACTAATAGGTGGCACTGATAGGCAGCACTGATGGACAATAATGGGCACTGATGGGTGGCACTTATAGATTGCAATGATGGGCACTGGTGGGCAGCACTGATAGTTGGCAATCATGGGCAGCTCTGATGGGGAGGGCACTGAAAGGGTCCCTGAGCCCTGATTGCCACCCCTAGTGGCCATGGGTGGGCATCCCTGGTGGTCATGGTTGGGCATCCCTGGTGGCCATGGGTGGGCAATCCCTGGTGGCTCTAGTGGCACCCCCCCAAAGGTCTGCACTGGTAATGAATGCTTTGATTACCAGCACAGACCCCCCCTGTCAGGAGAGCTGCAGATTGGCTCTCCTCTACTTGTGCCTGTCAGGCACGAACTGAGGAAAGCCGATCAACGGCTCTTCCTATTTACTATGTGACCAGCTGTGATTGGACACAGCTGGTCACATGGTAAAGAGCCTACGTCAGAGTGACACACTTCAGCACCGATCGCAGATCTGCATGCCCCCCAGGGGTGCGCAGAATGCTGTATTCTGCTGGACGTTATATGATGGCCAGTCAGGATAATACAACCACTTTGCCACTATCAATCCGCTATAGGGCGGGCGGCAAGTGGTAAATACAATTGGTTCATTGCTTCAAGTTTCACATATAAAAGACTTCATATTTCATATTCTATCTTAGACTCTCTCATTGTGCTGCATTCATCTATAACATGTAACATGGTGTATGCTAACATATTATAAACACATCGTTTGGTCCCGAACATTTACAGAGATAGTCCACCAACTTAAGGTGTTACTCTACCCCAATTTAATCCTACATGTCTGTCTATCTCAATATATCATACTAGCACTTTTACTTATTTGATTATATCTCTATCTCCATATCCGTAGTGCACTCATTTGAGGAACCACTCTGTGTACTGTAAGTTTTTTTACTTTTTTGTTGGTGTTAATTGCGAGTGTGGTTGAATGTGTCTAAAAAATTGTGATAAAACAAAAGCATTCATTTACAGTATGTGACACGGTGTATATTAATATTTTACAAAAGCCATCATTCAGTCCTGGAAATTTAGAAAGACAGTCCACCAATTTAAATAACTACTCTACCCCAATTTTTCGTGCATGTCTATTCCAATGTTTTATGCTGGAAACTACTTGTTTGAATACATCTTCCTATCCTTATTGTGCTAACTTAAAAACTACTCTATTGTGAACTTTCTTTCTATTTCTGTTCATATCAACTGTGAATATGATTGGAATATCTATTATGATAATAATTTGTGATGAAACAATTTAAATCTATTTCTATGTTCATACCATTTGGTTGCAGATGATTCATTTCATAAATCCATTTAGTTTCTCTTTGAGAGACCTCCTTCTGTATGTCTGTGCCCCTCCAATGAGAAATTATTTTTTTAATACCCCAAAATTTCAAACAATGTGGATCACTGTTATGTTTGTGTTTAACATGTCTGGAGACACCATGGGTGTCCAAACCCTTATATCTTTTATAAGTTCTCTTAATCTGACTCTTAATTTTCTGGTGGCTCTTCCAATATATTTGTCTGTGACACGGGTATTCCGATAGGTACACAATACCAGTAGAGTTGCATGTGATACATTGTTTAATGTCATATTCGGAGAGGAGATACATGTTTTATGGAAAGGAATCCAGTAAAAGAGAAGCGTCAAGTATAAGCTAAAAAATACCAGGGAGGAAAACAAGAGCTAAATACCAAAGCACCATACAATTAACAATATGGATATAACATGAGCGAGGATAGTAGGAAAGGACAAGGGCCGAACTCCCCACATCTCCGGTTTAGAGGGGTAGTCCGGTCTCCGTCCGAATATCACTGTGGAGTAGGGTACCTCATGGGATGTAATCAAACAAAAGGAGTCATTAGCATGACAAACATTATAGTTCATGGGAGGTAACAAAGTGTTTAAGAACAGGGCAATATGTATAGGGCATTAAGGACGCTAAGGTTGTATATTCCGAGGATGATCAGAAGTGTAACCAGCAAGCCCAGGTTTTGTAAAAATGAGAGGGTTGTCACTTGCACAGGATATAAGTTCTTCCATATCCGCAATATAGTTAATCCTATGGAACCATTCAGTGATCGAAGGGACATTTTCGGATTTCCAATGACAGGGGATGCATAGTTTGGCTGCATTCAACATATGCATGGGAAGGGATTTACGATAAGTCGTATTTGGAGATTCCGTAAGGTGAAGCAGAATGACATCACAAACTGACTGCCAGAATGGTTGAATTTTTGGGCAGGACCACCAAATGTATATCAGGGAGCCAGTATCTTGTAAACAGCGCCAACATTGCTCCGAGGAGTCTGAATAAAATTTGTGTAGTAGAGTAGGAGATCTATACCATTGTGACAACAATTTATAGTTGTTTTCCTGAGTGGCTACATTACGGGAACCCTTATGCACTGTGTGGAAGATGTGTTTCCAGTCCGTATCCGAAAGGTCTCTCTGCAGATCCGAGGCCCAAGTATTACAAAATTTACCACTGCTCGGTTATGCACTTTTTCTAGTCTAGATCTATTTTTTTTATAGATAAAATTTGGTTGATTGGGCAATATATTTTTTAATGTGTCATCTTTTAATAGAATAGGCCAGTGTTTTTACTATTTTCTCTATTTGTTGGGAGTTAATATTATAATTTGTAACAAACCCCAATGAAGTATCTTTCTTTTTTTGTCCCTTACTATTCTTATTCTCCAAAAATGACATCCTTCCTTTTTCAAAAACATGTTCTCTTTCTGCAAGAAAGATTTTTTATAACCCTTCTCCAGGAACCTGTCAATTAGCATATCTGTCTGATCTTTGAAATCAGAATCTCTTTCACAATTTCTTCCTATTCTGGTATTTTGGCTCCTAGGTGTATTTTATATCCATCTGGGATGATGACAACTGATATGTAGGGATATAACTATTACAATCCGTGTGTTTGAATTGTGTTTTAGTACACATTTTGTTTCCTACTCTTAATAAATGAAGGTCCAGATAGTTCACCTGAACCCTATGAACATCTGCTGTGAATTTGAGATTATATTTATTAATGTTTATGGTCTTTAGAAAGTCCCTCAGACCCTCTTGGACCAGTTTACTTTGAAGCTGGAATAAACACCTTGCACTACAACTAGAACCTTCTGATCAGATTGTTGCAGATGTGATAAGCGTATTAGCATTTTGTCTGCATACAAGGACAGTCTCTTTTTCAGGGTGCCTACATGGACAACTGTGATCAGTGGAGTATTTCCAATCAATAATGCCAAATTCTCTGTTTCCAAAGCAAGCAGGAGCAGGGATAAGATGCATCCCTTCCTTGAACCTCTTAGCATGGGGAAGGGGTCACATATACTATTATTAATAATTAAATTTGACCTGGGTCAAATAGGGCAATTCAACAGAGGTAAAAGCATTGTGGGTACCAAAAGCTAGGGTTTTCCGCAGTCCTAGGAGCAGAGGAGGGGGAATGAGATTTGAAGATTTGTAAAAAGTTAATTGATGTTTATGTTTGAGGAGCTACCTGGAATAAACACAGTTTAGTCAGAGTTTATAACTATAGAGACAACTGAGTGCAACCAACTATCCAGAATTTTTGCCAGAATTTTTAATTTAGGAGACTTTAGATTAAAATTGAGACTATGGTGGTGTGAAAAGTCTCTTATTCATAAGTATTCTTATTTATGTACAATTTATAATAGGGCACTATTCATATATTATTGTGCCCCTACACTCAAGTGAATTGATATTGAAGAACCACAGGTATAGTTGTTCAGGTAAAGATAATCACAACAAATAGGAACTATTTCCTTGGTACTGTATACTACGCTGGAACATTTCTTCACATTTGAAGTAAGTAAGCAAGTAATGCTTGGCACTGTGATTCATGTCAATATCTCAGCTCGGACACATTTGTAGGTTAAAAATGTATCTTTGTAAAGAATAGCTAAAAAATCCCTGTTGATTGTCAGGCCTGTCCATTATCCATTAGCACAGCAACATCTCTGGTATTGCTTGAGTCTTATGCTAGTAACCATTTCTGTGGATAACTAAGCAGTGCAGTATTTTTCATACAGGAGGATCATGATGTAGGCAGAAGTTTTATACAGGAGTATCATGATACAGACAACAGTAACTCCACTTCTGTTGAGGAAAAATTATCAATGTACTTTGCAAGAATTTTAACAAACTCAACAAACAATAATCAATGCACTTTGAAAGGACTTTAACAAACGTTTATCAGGGCCCTACAGTTTCCTGTTCTGAATAAGCAGTTGAGTCACCATTTAATCAATATGTTGTAATAAAAATAGAGCCATATGTGAGTAGTCCATATGGATAGTTTATATATAACAATGCTGATTGGCCCTGAAGGATTGAAGTAGATTGGATCATCATGCAGTGGTCCTGTATATAAAAGTCATGCTGAGGTGACATACGTGATCATGTGACCCCCTTATGATGTCAGACATGTACTGACGAAACGCGTAGGGGGAGACTAGGGTTCGATACGTCACTTCTGCTGTTTGGAACTCAGGTGGAGTGCAGAGCGGTGTCCCCTGCTATTTTAAAATGCCTGAGAATGTTTATTCATTGTAAGTGGAATTGTAATTACTTTAATAAACTGTTTTGATATATCATGCTTTGAGAGGCCTAGCTCTTCTTTTTTCACCCATACTATACCCCGTGTATAACTGTAAATGCACCCATAGTGAGAGGCTCTCCCTGGAGGATTATGGAATAATTACCTCTGCTGTGTTAAACTACCTGGAATTGGGGTTATAACGATCTGGTGAGTATCCTGTGCATGTGAATATCGGTGGAGAAGGGATTCACAAGTTCACGGGTGACTTCTTGGCTGGAAACATCCTGGAAGGAATCAGTTATTTTTTTGGGGTTTGTGTTGTGGGATTTGTTGAGCACCCTGCCACTTTTTATTATTTATTATTTATTTAGTATTGCTCACTGTGAGTGTGGTCAATTTTACGTATATATTTTGTTTGCCAAGCTTTTATGCTTTATGACGTGTTGCACATTATATTCATTTAAATACTGTGATTTTGGAATGAATCCTCTGCGCAAGTTTGGGGTGTTTATCACCTTACTCATTCATTTCAGTTTTAGAAAAGTGCAGCAGTTTTATATTGAAATGAAAGGTAAATTATAAATAACATTAAATCACAAAATGGTGTCTGTAGCAATTTTACTATACTGTATTTGTTAATGAAACTGGAGTTCTCTTTGCCACTTAAGGACCGGAAGATTTTACCAGGCCATTTTTTGCGGTACGGCACTGCATTACTTTAACTGACAATTGCACGGTCGTGCGACGCTGTAACCAAGTAAAATTGATGTCCTTTTTTTTCCCACAATTAGAGATTTCTTTTGGTGGTATTTGATCACCTCTGCGGTTTTCATTTTTTGTGCTATAAACAAAAAAGTGTGACAATTCTGAAAAAATATTATAAATTAATATTACCATTCAAGGTCCGCTTAGCCAATCGCTAGACGCGTTTCGCCATCCAATCACGGCGTCTTCCTCAGCTACGGAAGACGCCGTGATTGGATGGCGAAACGGGTCTAGTGATTGGCTGAGCGGACCTTGACGTCACTTCTGCCCGGTAAAGCGCACGTTGCAATAGCAGCGAACCACCGAGCCGTGTTCTATCTGCCTAATTTTAAAAGATGTTTGTAAGTAAGTTTCTTTTTGCAATACATTTTTAAGTGAATGTACTCACTATGGATGGCCTTTTATTTCCTATGAGGGGACTCGGGATGCAATAAGGACCAACATCCAGGATCTCTCCTACAACATTGTGGATTCCAGGCTGACAGGAAGAGGCTGTGACTACACTGCTGGATTTACATTGAATGACTTATGTCAAACGAAATTGTGGTAAGTAGATAACCACAAGGGGAGTACCCCAGTTTATGTACACAGTGAAGCACAGAAGCACTTTATCTGCACCTGATGGACACTTGTTTGATTTTATGGACTTTATGATTTAATAATATTCTCAGTATAATTTACTACTTTGTCTTGTGAGATTTTGCACATGTTTGCACATTTGCACAACTTTTCAATTGGTTGAATGGTAATATTAATTTATAATATGTAATAAATAGCAGCGCTGCAATATTAGGTTTATAACATTTTAAAGGCACCAGCACTTTAACTTGCAGCAAGCAGTTATTGATTGCACAAGCACTTTTTTATTTAATTTATTTATATATATATATGCACAGCACTTATCATGAACGCGAGGATATACTGTTATAAATTCTGAAAAAAAAAAAGAATATTTTTTACTTTCTGCTATAAAACATTCCCAATAAAAAAAATTAAAAAAATCATTTTTTTTCCAGCAAATTAGGCCAATATGTATTCTGCCACATATTGCTGGTAAAAAAAATCCCAATAAGTGTATATGGATTGGTTTGCGCAAAAGTTATCGCGTCTACAAACTAGGGGATAGATTTATGTAATTTTTAATTTTTTTTTTTTTACTAGTAATGAAAGTGATCAGCAATTTTTTAGCGGGACTGCGACACTGGGGCGGACAGATCGGACACCTAACTGACAAATTTTTGACACTTTGAGGGGACCAGTGACACTAATATATTGTTCAATGCTAAAAATATGCACTGTTACTGTACTAATGACACTGGCAGGGAAGGGGTTAACACCAGGGGCGATCAAAGGCGTTAAGTTTGTCCCTACGGGATACTTTCTAACTGTGTGGGGGATGGGCTTGCTGCATGAACACAGAGATATGTGTTCCTAAATAGGAGGAACACAGGATCCCTGTGTTCATCTCTGACAGAACAGCTATCTGTCTTGTTTACATTGGCAGACCGCCATTCTGTCTCCATTGGGAGCGATGGCGGTTGGCCCGCGGATGATAATAAATAGCCAGGTTTGTATGCTGAGATAATCACAATGTCTAGTGTGCAACGATCCCAGAAGAAATAGCAACAGAACATAGAATAAAAAGGATAAAGACATTGTTCAACTTATGAAACATAGACCTTCTATACCATATATTACCCAGGTTGCATAGTGTAAAGCAGTAAGTTCTTGACAGTTACATGCAAAAGAGCGAATCTATGAAGGCTTAGAGGTTTATCAGTTTTTGAAAATATTGTACATAGAAGGATCTCAGCTTTACAACAACTAAATTGGCAGTCTATAGTGTATGTTAGTATAGAGTGTATGTTGTCAGTACTTGCTGTATATACCTGACAGTTCTCCATAAGCTAGGACCACACTACCATACAAATAGCACCCTTTACCTGTAATGTATTCTAAATATATAGGAATATTCATGGATAAGATACTTTATATAACATCACCAAAGTCTCATCTTTTTTTGCTTCAAGTCTCCAAGGTTGAGTTATTGTCTGTGTATTTTGTATCCTGTACACTTTATACTTACTTTTTCTTTCTGATATTTGCTGAGGCCTCAGTAAGTGATTTGTGTGTTTGTTTGTGATAAACGGTTTTAGTTGACATATTAAAAAACATTTTATCTTGTTGCTTTTCTGTGTTCCCAGATCTCTATTTGTTCATACCTTTCTGATTAACTTATTTGAGTGGGCACACAGAAGGAACATTTTCAGACCAGCCAGTAGTTGTGTAAGATTGTTTAGTATGATAAAAATCTGATCAAGACAACTATTTGGATAACCTATGCCTCCTTACAGCTACACTTCCATTCGTGAGACATTTATAAAATAAAATTGAAAATAAAAGAACGTATTTGTCAAGAAAAATCTGGCACTGCAGAAATATATCTGGGAGAAGATGCTGTATATATATATATATATATATATATATATATATATATATATATATATATATATATATACACTGCTCAAAAAAATTAAAGTAACACTTCGAAAACACATCAGATCTCAATGGGGAAAAATATCAGGAAATCTATACTGATATGGACTGGGTAATGTGCTAGGAACAAAAGGATGCCACATCATTTGATGAAAATGAAAATGATCAACCTACAAAAGGGCTGAATTCAAAGGCACCCCAACAATCAAAGTGATGGCTAGTCCACTTTGCTGAAATTTCATTGCAGTAACTCAAAATGGTTTGTATGGCACCCACGTGCTTGTATGCATGCCTGACAACATTGGGCATGCTCCCAATGAGATGATGGATGGTGTCCTGGGGAATTTCCTCCCAGATTTGGACCAGGGCATCACTGAGCTCCTGAACAGACTGAGGTGTAACCTGGCGGTGTCGGATGGACTGAAACATAATGTCCCAGAGGTGTTCTATTGCATTTAGGTCAGGCAAGCGTGGGGGGCATTCAATAGTATCAATTCCTTCATCCTCTAAGAATTGGCTGCATACTCTTGCCACATGAGGCCAGTCACTTTGTTGTGCACCAGGAGAAACCCAGGACCCACTGCACCAGTAAAACAAACACAAAAAAAGGGCGCACCAGCCTAGCGCATTATCCTCAGCAAGCTTTTTAATAACAATAGTTTAAAATCAACTACTCACAAACATGCGTGGTAGATCAGCATATAGATTCCAACGAACAGCATCAAAATAGAAGAGTCCGATGTCTCATATAAACGGGAGGCTGACGCATTTCGAGGCCTTGCCTCTTCCTCAGAGCCTGAGGGCCATGTCCAAGACCATGGCTTAAATATAGTGGCCAGGCCCCACATGGCCCTCCAAACCGTAGGAGGGGCAACGCCCTTTTGGGCGTGGTTACATAGCTAGGCACCCAAATAAATAATGAAAATCAATACAGATATAAAACAGAGCAAAACCAAACAAAACAGAAGCAATAACACCATCTTCTGTTGATGTGTCACTCTGCAGCTCTAAACATTGGAAGCATAGTTATTTGTCATAGTTACACAATATTGGTAGTAAAAGTATATCCATACAAAAGTATATACATAGAAGTACATGCTATTGGCACTCAACAGAAAAAATTAATTGGGCAAGGCATACCATCCCCATCGCACAGAAGTCGCACAGCACCCGGGGGAAAAAAAAAGGATAACCACTGGGCATAACTTAACACCCACATTCGTATGCCCAATCTATAGGCTGTGCAAGAGGCAGGCACTAATTCCTCACAGGGATTAAGAATGGGGGTATACCGGCTTTGCCAATCCATGGAATGTATACGCTTTACAATTAATGGGGGAACATACCGCTGATGTTGTTCTTCCACAATGCGCCATTCCACCATCACCGCTACATTAGCGGTGCATTCAGGTGGTGGAACGCACGCCGGCCATCCCGGAACGGCCGTGCGTGCCACCTGAAGAGCGTCACTTCCGCCAGCAAAAGCCTTCAGGCGGTGGACTGCAAAACGCCGGGACCGGAAGTGAAAGCCATCGAGGGGCGGGACCAGCCTCTCAGTTACCCGAAGCACCATCGAGTGACAACCCCCTACCCCTGCCATGCTATGCAGTACCCATGCAACGGAGAGGTCTGCCAAGCCCTGTACCTAAAACCACCGAATGTACGGGCATGTGCACATTATATTAGATTTGATTAAAACAGTCACTATCCACATACTATGCAGAGATGAACTACACATATAAGTGCATATGCAGATGTGAAAATGTAATAAATATATAAAATCATATTGACCTCTTAAAATCACTATGGGTACAGTAAAATACAATACAAAAAACAATATAAAACGATAAAACGATAAAAAGAGGCGCAATATGATGCACATTCATCATCAGAATCTAATTGATACCAAAACACTTGATCAGTCAATCGTTAAAACCCTCTGTTTAGAAGCCAACTGTATAATATGTTTACATGTACATGTACCACTCAAAAGCATATTATTAAAAATGAATGGAACTCTCCGTATGGTACTATGACGGGGAGTGCAAGGGTGGGATTATACCTGCACATGTAAACCCACTTATGCATATACACTTACAAACCTATACCCCTAGTCGGAATATTTCACAACCCAATGGTGCAATACTTCCGTGCACCAATTGGGCATACTTTATTGCTCCAATGCTAAGAACCAATAAAATCTGCTAAAAAACTAATATCTAATAAGAAAGACTCGGTGGTCGTATTAGAAAAACTAAATGAGAGAGAACTACAGCTAATCACTTTGGAAGGACCATTAGGGATAATCACTCCCAAAGCGAAAAAACGGAACTAACAAGAGTATGCAAAAACATATCCAAAGAATGGTATCATGAATAATGGGAGAAAAAGATGGAGGGAAGGAGTAACGAGGGACTAGAAGGAAATAACAGGCCTACTGGAGGTGGGCAATTCTATTGTACAAATGAAACAACCAGAACCTGAGTCTTCCTGGAGGGAGAACTCAAACGATGTTACACAGTGTTAAAGAATGCTCTGGATCTCAAGATCTTCATTTAACCCTTCAGGGGTCATCGACCCAAGGGTGAAGATCCAGTATGATTCTCTCCGACATACTTTTTGGAATCTGGCTCCTTCATTGGGGTCCTTGGCTATTTGTTCAATGCCAAAGACCCTCATACCCGTCGGATCCCCATTGTGGTGCTGCTCAAAGTGGCGAGGTATGGAGTAACTATTGCGATCTTTGTTTCCAGTCTTAGTTTTCCTATTAATGATACTGCATTTGTGTTCTCCAAACCTGACCCTAAGGGGTCGTATAGTGCGACTTACATAAAGCAGGCCGCAAGGGCAGACTATCCCGTAGACCACATAGTTTGAACCACAATTAATAAATTGTTTGATCTTCCTACTGCGGCCATCAGAACCGTAAACTTCGCTCTTCCTATGCCACATATACGAGCAGGTACCACAATTCTTAACTCCACACCTGAAATTTCCTTTTTGGTTGAAAATGTTGAACCAAGGATTACTCAAAGGTTCACCATTGCGAGTTCTAGCCTTCCTCACCCTGCTAGGGGCAATTTGACTTCTAAGGTCCCTGGGTTTCCTAAAGACAACCTCAGGAACCGAAGGTAGAAGGGCACCCAAGACTGGATCCTGTTTCAAGATGTTCCAATTGCGCTTCAATGTGCGCTGTATATCGAAAGCCTTGTTACTGTACATAGTGCTAAATCTTGTGATCCTTCTTTCAGTTGACCCAGTACGCTGTTTCGTAGGCTTAACGCCACAGGATATACTCTGAACTTGGGAACCCTCTTCTAGGTCTACAGCCCTTCCATACAGCTGATGATATTTGGTGAAGGCCTCGTCGATGAGACTCGCCTGGTATCCTTTCTCTAAAAATCTACTCCTCAGAACTTGGCCTTGTTCCTCATAATCAGAGACCACAGTGCAAGTTCTCTGTAGTCTTCAGAACTGGCCATAGGGTATGTTTCTTATCCACCTGGGGTGGTGGTTACTCTTTGCGTGGAGGTAAGAGTTGCCACCACTAGGTTTAACGTGGGTCTTGGACAAGATCCCCCCCTCCTGATCAGCTCTCAACTCCAAATCAAGGAAAACCAGACGTTTATCATCAATCACATGAGTAAACGATATCTCAAAGGGATTGTTACTACAGTATGAAATGAAACCATCTAGCTCTTCAACCGTACCATCCCATATAATTAAGATATCGGCAATGTATCTAGCGTACAATGCCAGGTGAGCTCTATATGGGTTGTTATTCCATATATACCGTTCCTCCCAGTACCCCATAAAGAGGTTCGCATAACTGGGAGCAAACCGAGCACCCATAGCTGTACCCCTGATCTGCCTGTAATATTCATCCAAATAAACAAAGTAATTGTGATTCAATATGTAGCTTATTGAATCCACCAAACACTTGGCCTGAGATGGATGCAGGTTACTGGATTTTAAGTAGTAATCGACTGCTGCAAGCCCGAACTCATGTTTAATGGACGTATACAGGGAAGAGACATCCAATGAGACCCATTTGTACCGTGGCGACCATGATACAGGTGCCAAAATCTCAAGCATGTGCCCAGAATCTCTAACATATGATGGTAATGCCATTACAAGATCCTGTAAAAAGCAATCAATGTAGCTTCCCAAGTTAGTAGTTAGCCCATCGATACCTGCTATGATCGGCCTCCCAGGGGGATTTACCTCATCCTTATGGATCTTGGGAATGTGGTAAAAATGGGGAGTTCTGGGATGCTGAACGTACAAAAACTGGTACTCACTTTTAGTGATGATATTCATCACTAATGCATCATCAAGGAGTGCCTTAAGCGTAATTTTGTACTCAATCAACGGGTCCCTTGGAAGCTTTTCATAAGTTGTTTCATCCCCTAATAATCGGTAGGCTTCAGCTAAATACATACTCCTCTCTTGTATGACCAGGCTGCCCCCTTTGTCAGCCTGCCTGATGATAACCTCCTCTCTATCCTTGAGTGCCTTAATGGTGTCTACCACTGCGGAGCCTGCACAGCCTGAGATACTCGGACCATACTTAGGCCTCCTTTGGTCACTTCTGGCACACAATTGTTTAAGTTCCCCAAGGACTACCTCATAGAACACGGGGATGTGATTGCCCTTAGCCCAATGTGGAAAGAAGGATGATTTAGGCCTGAAATTGGTGTGAATAATGTCTCCATCCCCAGATGGAGGAAGTTCCAGGGCTAGATCATCGCACCTCCCTTCCTGAAACAGGTCCTCCAGAATGACGAGAGCCTCATCATCTATTGTAGTTTCCAGGTACGGAGAGGCCTGGGTGGGTGCTGCTACCACTTTTTTTTCACCTTCTTCCACTACATCTTTTTTCAAGGCGTAATATCTTTGGACTGTCAAGCCTCGAATATATTTATTCAGGTCCACAAAGAGGTCAAAGAGATTTGGCTGGCTGTCAGGGGCAAAATTAAGCCCCTTCCGTAACAAATCCAGTTCCGTATCAGAAAAAACCGAACTGGATAAATTATATATCTTTATAGTGGACTGGCCAACCTTCACCTTCTTCCTCTTTTGCACCTTCTTTCCTCCCCTCGTGCCTCTCTTTCTCTTTGTTCCCGTTTCCTTTCTGACTGCCTCAGAGGGAATGAGCTCTGATGTTTTTCCGCTGTGGGGCGTGAATCCCCGCACAGCTCCCTTGCCTAAAAAACATTTGGAGCTAACCTGCTTATCTCCTCCTTGTTGGTGACTGGGCATATGAATAGATCCAGGATTATCATGTATACCCATCCCAGCATCTCCTACCCCACTAGGGGGAGGTTCTAAGCTCGTGTTCTCTATAAGGCTTGGGTTTGAAACCCCACTGTTGTCTGAGTCTCCATGTGGGGCTACATTTGATTCATTATCTACATGATTCCTTTCAGGGGGTCTACTATTGGGCTTATCTCTACCATCAACCCTCTTGTCACAAGAGTAGCCATTCCTATTGTTATGGCTATTGCTATACTGTTGATGTTGGCGTTTGTTCTTTCTTCTATTGCGCGATCTATTGAACCCCAGATGATCGGCATTACCACTTTCTCTGGGCACCAGTGTAGGATCTGACAATGGGTCCAAGGATTTCATCCTGATACCAAATGACAGCCCTTGCCATTGTCTAGTCTGTAGAGGTCTGTGAGTCCCTCCATAGACATGCCTCCCCAGACCATCCCTGACGCACCAACAAACTGGTTATGCTGAACAATGTTACAGGCAGCATAACATTTTCCATGGCTTCTCCAGACTCTTTCAAGTCTGTCACATGTGCTCAGGGTGAACCTGCTCTCATCTGTGAAAAGCACAGGGCACCAGTGGCGGACCTGCCGATTCTGGTTTTCAATGGCAAATGCCAATCAAGATCCATGGAGCCAGGCAATGAGCACAGGGCCCACTAGAGGACATTGGACCCTCAGGCCACCCTCATGAAGTCTGTTTTGGATTGTTTGGTCAGAGACATTCACACCAGTGGCCTGCTGGAGGCCATTTTGTAGGGCTCTGCAAGTGATCATCCTGCTCCTCCTTGCACAAAGGAGCAGATACCGGTCCTGCTGATAGGTTAAGGACCTTCTACGGCCCTGTCCAGCTCTCCCAGAGTAACTGCCTGTCTCCTGGAATCTCCTCCATGCTCTTGAGGCTGGGCTGGGAGACACAGCAAATCTCCTGACAATGGCACATATTGATATGCCATCCTGGAGGAGTTAGACTGCCTATAAAACCTCTATAGGGTCCAGGTATCTCTTTCTGCTTCCACTGACCCTATCCAAATGCAAAACTAGTGAAAAACAGTCAGAAAACATGAGTAGGGAAAAAAATTTAATTTGTCTCCACCTGTAAACCCATTTCTATTTTGGAGGTTGCCCATCTAGTGCACCTGTTTTTAATTTCATTAACACCAACACAGCTGAAACTGATTAACAACCCCCTCTGCTACTTAACTGACCACATCAACACTCATATTTGGCCAAGAGTATCTCTGCTAACTGTCTTCAATCAAAAAGCTTGAATCAATAGTGTGCTGTTGGAACAGGAGTTTCAGTAAATGTCTCTGTGGAAAGGTAAAATTATATGTGTTACTTTCACCATTTTAATAGTCAGCCAGTCATTCTTCCTATTTTCTATTTATTTTTTATTATAGATAAATCTTATGTCTGGCAATGTTTTTTTAAATTAATTTACTTCTGTAGCAAACAATTACCTAGCCTAGATAAAAAAAAAAAGTTATATAAAGTCGATATTGGAATTGAAAAACACTTTTCTGAAATTAGTGGGCTGTTTGCTTTTCAAGGGAATTTTCACTTTCCAAGGGAATTTTCCCCAGGACTTAATGAGTGTGATAAAATTCCACTTTTTAAAAAATACCAAATTATTTGCAAGGAAAAAAAAAAACATTTTTGCTTGCACATGATTAGATGATGGAATTCATCCGAGCTTCACCTCAGTGAGCTCGGGGATAAGCTCTGGGGATAAAGCTCTGGGGAATAAGCTCTGGGGATAAATCTGGGGATAGCAAAGTAAAACTTCCCTTGTAAAGTGAACAACTGGCAAATCAACCCCTATGAGGTCAATATAATAAAGGATTTGAGAATATTCACACAATAAATTGTCCAATCATGTAAAAGGCATATGCCTGTTTATATATTTCATCTGCACATAATTGAATAACGGAAGTGAACGTGTAAGTTGTACTACATCAATAGTTTTCATAAAACATAATGTCCATTTTAGAGTATATCCTTCTATGTGGCAACTGAGGGTGTTTTTACCGATTGCCTGGTCCAAACCCGAGTTCGATTGCTCTCCCCTCCCCCTGCCCCCCCCCCCCCCGATGGACTGTGTTCACATTTGATTTTTGTATCCGAACCGCGGTACACTTGTGTCATCAAGCTGCAGAGGGCGCGTACTCATGTTGCTTGGCAACTGCTGTAAACGAGAAGGTGCCAAAATGGATAGAATTGCTTGCTTTGGTACGATTACATTCTCATCAGAAGTGAACCGTACTGGAGTTCACACGAACCGTACCCCAGACCACCCTTTTTAAGTGGACTCGGGTACGGTTCGCTATTGCGCACCCAAGTTCTAAGACAGTATCCGAACCGCGGTACACTTGTGTCATCAAGCTGCAGAGGGCGCATACTCATGTTGCTTGGCAACTGCTGTAAACGAGAAGGTGCCAAAATGGATAGAATTGCTTGCTTTGGTACGATTACATTCTCATCAGAAGTGAACCGTACTGGAGTTCACACGAACCGTACCCCAGACCACCCTTTTTAAGTGGACTCGGGTACAGTTCGCTATTGCGCACCCAAGTTCTAAGACAGTGTTCACATCCTCAAAAAGAACCAAATTCTGACGTCAATCAAACCTGGGTGCGCACCAAAAGTGCTAGTGTGAAAACACCCTCAGTGTCCTGGCTGAAAGTGAAGGTTATTATGATTCATTAGTTAAAAAAAAAGAAAAAAAAAAAGAAAACTCAAATATAATCCAATAGGACACAACTCTGAAGGTATATGACTGTTATAAGAACCGTTGCCATTATGTAAGATGAGCAGAGTTAGGCTCCATGCACACAGGGCGTCATAAAAACGTGCTCCAAAGCTGTTTACATAACGCCGGGAAACAGCAGCTGTAAAAACGTGCTTTCAGTAGCTTTTTCTACTAGCGTTATTGCACGTTTGGCCACAGTAGCTGTTAGCAGCGTTTTTTTCTGCCTCCATTCAAAATCAATGGTTCCCTATTGATTTGAATGGAAGTCACACCGCAGGTCGGATCGGGGTGATCCGACTTGCGGTGCGACCTGCACTGTGAGAATCTTGAGGGGGAACTCCACGCCAAAATGGGGAAAAAAACGGCGTGGGGTTCCCCCCCAGGTTCCAAACCAGGCCCTTTGGATCTGGTATGGAATTTGAGGGTAGCCCCGTGCCGAAAAAACGGCGTGGGGTCCCCCCCAAAATCCATACCAGACCCTTATCCGAGCATGCAGTCCGGCATGCCAGGAAAGGGGAGGGGACGAGCGAGCGGCCCCACCCCCCCTGGATCATACCAGGCCACACGCCCTCAACATGGGGGGGTGTGGGTGCTTTGGGGCAGGAGGGGCTCTGCACCCCGCACCTCAAAGCACCTTGCCCCCATGTTGATGAGGACAAGGGCCTCATCCCCACAACCCTGGCCGGTGGTTGTGGGGGTCTGCGGGCAGGGGGCTCATCGGAATCTGGAAGCCCCCTTTAACAAGGGGGCCCCCGATCCCGGACCCCCTCCCTATGTGAATGGGTATGGGGTACACTGTACCCCTACTCATTCACCCCATAAAATGCAGTGTATGGAAATAACGACAGGAGACGTTTTGGAAAATTTATTAAAAATCTTCATCCGGCTCTTGTCCTCTCCGGGGTCTTCTCCTCTCCGAGGGTCTTCTGCTCTTTTGCTGTCCGCCCTTCTTGTCTTCTCCTCTCCGGGGTCTTCTGCTGTCTTCTGCTCTTTTGCTGTCCGCCCTTCTTGTCTTCTCCTCTCCGGGGGTCTTCTGCTGTCTTCTCCTCTCCGGGGGTCTTCTGCTGTCCGCCCTTCTGCTGTCCAATCTTCTTGTCTTCTCCTCTCCGGTCTTCTGCTCTTTTGCTGTCGGCTGTCGGCTGTCCTTCTTCCTCCGGTCCTCCTCCTCCGACGTCTTCAGCGATTATGCCGGCCTCTGGTCTCTGCAGCTTATTATATAGCCATTAGGGGCGTGGTCGCCAGATGACGTCATCGGGAGACCACACCCCCTTGTGTCACAGATGACGTCATCTGTGACACAAGGGGGCGTGGTCTCCCGATGACGTCATCTGGCGACCACGCCCCTAATGGCTATATAATAAGCTGCAGAGACCAGAGGCCGGCATAATCGCTGAAGACGTCGGAGGAGGAGGACCGGAGGAAGAAGGACAGCCGACAGCAAAAGAGCAGAAGACCGGAGAGGAGAAGACAAGAAGATTGGACAGCAGAAGGGCGGACAGCAGAAGACCCCCGGAGAGGAGAAGACAGCAGAAGACCCCCGGAGAGGAGAAGACAAGAAGGGCGGACAGCAAAAGAGCAGAAGACAGCAGAAGACCCCGGAGAGGAGAAGACAAGAAGGGCGGACAGCAAAAGAGCAGAAGACCCTCGGAGAGGAGAAGACCCCCGGAGAGGACAAGAGCCGGATGAAGATTTTTAATAAATTTTCCAAAACGTCTCCTGTCGTTATTTCCATACACTGCATTTTATGGGGTGAATGAGTAGGGGTACAGTGTACCCCATACCCATTCACATAGGGAGGGGGTCCGGGATCGGGGGCCCCCTTGTTAAAGGGGGCTTCCAGATTCCGATGAGCCCCCTGCCCGCAGACCCCCACAACCACCGGCCAGGGTTGTGGGGATGAGGCCCTTGTCCTCATCAACATGGGGGCAAGGTGCTTTGAGGTGCGGGGTGCAGAGCCCCCCCTGCCCCAAAGCACCCACACCCCCCCATGTTGAGGGCGTGTGGCCTGGTATGATCCAGGGGGGGTGGGGCCGCTCGCTCGTCCCCTCCCCTTTCCTGGCATGCCGGACTGCATGCTCGGATAAGGGTCTGGTATGGATTTTGGGGGGGACCCCACGCCGTTTTTTCGGCGCGGGGCTACCCTCAAATTCCATACCAGATCCGAAGGGCCTGGGGGGGAACCCCACGCCGTTTTTTTTCCCCATTTTGGCGTGGAGTTCCCCCTCAAGATTCTCACAGTGCAGGTCGCACCGCAAGTCGGATCACCCCGATCCGACCTGCGGTGTGACTTCCATTCAAATCAATAGGCTCCCATAGGGAACCATTGATTTTGAATGGAAGAAAAAAAACGTATAACGTGGCTTAACGCACGTTAAGCAACGTTATGGAGCCTTATGGAGCCTTTAGCAGCGTCAGACGTTTTTTGCAGCTTGACGCTGGAGCTCCTGAACCCACAGTTCCTGGGTTTTTTTTGGAGCTGTAAAACGCCTATGCCACTTGGAGCTCCTAAAAGCTCTATGTGTGCATGAGGCCATAGAATAACATGGATGGGCGTTCTGCAGCTGCAAAAAAAAACATCTGACGCTGCTAACAGCAGCTGTAAAAACGTCCAGTGTGCATGAGGCCTTACTGCTATTGTTTCTAAAACAAAATAATAATAATAATAATTCCTGGTGCCAAGTACAGGTGGCAAAAACTCAACAAGCACTTTTAGTTGGACCATTAGAATTGTCTTGGAATTGGGTTTGCAAATTTCAGTAAGATGGACTTTTTTTTGATGATTTTTTTTTTTTTAAAGTACGTCAAATAACATTATTTATATCCAATATTGCCAGAGAGACATTTCTTGGGTCTAGGTGACACCAATAAAGTCATAGCGAACTGCTGTGAATCATAGCAGCACACATCAATAAAGACATGCAAACATCCTATTTATGCAAAGAACCCAAATCTGCCCAAAATATGATTCCTATGAATTGGTTTTCTTATTCAAATTTAGTAACTGTTAGTCACCAAGGACTTGTTGTTACACCTAAAGCTTCAGTTCTGATGTTTTGCTGAATGAAGGTAAATACTGAAAAATTCAAATAAAAAGAATATCTAATCTGATTTTGATAAATAGGTAAAATAAAACTACAATTGCACATTACATTTTATCATGAATCTGCACTCTCTGTAGAAAGAGCAATTGGAAAAAAAAGTTGTATACAAGGAATTAGTATAAATACAAAATATCCCCTCTAAAGAGCAAAATTGATGCATTTTATAAACTGTAAAAATTAGCTTCAAATTAAGGTAAATATAACAGCTAACCAGTAATTAAACACAAAAATAAACAAAACCTATTTTTTTTTTTGTGTTAAATAAAATGAAAATGTTCATAAAGTCTCCTTGTGATCTCTTTCCTACCCTGAAAAGGACAATTTCATATCTTGCATAAACAAGATGTCATTGGGGTGTCTGCAAGGTCTGAACAAGCATAACACACTTTATAAAAGGATTACTAAATAAATTAATGCTTTGCCAGCGTTCATTCCTGAGAGGTTTAATGTCACATGTATCATCAAAGCAAGGTTTCATACTTCAGGTACTTCATTACCATAATCTGTATGATTTTTATTTATGATACAGCAGCATTTTCATCCTTATATTCCAGATTCTTTCATCATCAGCTAATAATTCTACCACTCTGACAGCACTGAAAAAAAACTATTTGTACAAAGCTCTGGATTTTTCTATCTCACCAAATGGAAAATTACTTTTTCTCATCTGTATCTCTTGTCAAATATAATTCAGCAAATTTGAAATGCTGCTATTAGATGTTTGAACTTACTTATGCTCTTCACAGTTTGGTGGAACAGATCAGTAGTTTCATGTTTTTTTTTTTTTGATAAACGTAATTTATTACATATTAATTGTGCAAATTACTCATTTTATTTAATATTAACATGAAATATTCAATAATGTGTGCAGCATTAATACATACTATTTAAAACCAACGACTTTTAGATTTCATGCAATTTTTCATATATTTTTACATGTGACAGAAGGTAAACAGAATCCTTCCCATTGACACTTGACACTTCTCTTGATCCCAGCAATAATTCCAGCATGTCTCAGAGGTAGAGACCTGTTACTGAAATCCAAGCGGCATAGGAACTCCTTACTATGACCAAAAATTCTTACTGGGATATAAACTGAATTTTAGCTGAGGCTTGTTTCAATATTAATATCATTATTATTATATAAGAATTATATAGCGCCAACAGTTTGCACAGCACTTTACAAAATGAAGCCAGACATTACAGTTACAATACATTTGGTAGAAGAGGAATCAGAGGGCCCTGCTT
Organism: Pelophylax lessonae; assembly: GCF_965119305.1. Lineage (NCBI taxonomy): Eukaryota > Metazoa > Chordata > Amphibia > Anura > Ranidae > Pelophylax > Pelophylax lessonae. Next base: position 274,274,167 of record NC_138772.1, on the reverse strand, counting down.
GATAAAATGTACAATTCAAAAGAATATGTAGTCTATCCCAAAATAAGTGTTACAATTTTCAGCAAATCCCATATCTGAATTGCTCTCCTATTCCTTGAGCAAACCCGTGTGACTTGGATCGACTTTTTTGCAACTTAAAGAGACATCCTCACTTGACCATTTAGGGCAATGTGACAGTGACAGCACATCCCCGCATGTGTGCTCTCACTCTGTTTTTCAAATGGAGTGGGCCCTCTCCATTGTGCCCCCACATTTGACATCATTTGGGCCAATCACCAGGCACAGACACTCTCACATGGATGGCTAGTGACATCATACCCCTAGTATGCTATGACTTTATAGGTTGCTCAAACTGGACTCCTGCAGCAGGATGGAGCTGGCGAGAGAGTGTGGATTAGTGAGTATACCCTGTTAGAGGTGGGCAATCAGCAGGCACTGTCACTCTCTCTTGATCGGGCAGGTAACAGTGTCTCTTTAACCACTGTGACCGGGGGAATTTTTTAAATTTTTCATACACACACTTATTAATATCTGCATTTTTTGCTAGAAAATTACTCAACATCCACAAACAATTCTATATTTCTTTTAAAGCAGAGGTCCTGACAAATAAAAAGGTGGCAGTAGTGATATTTATTGTTGCAGGATATTTGCTAAAATGTTTATCAAATGCGTAATTTTAGTAGAAAATAAAGCAAAATAAATATTAGTGAACACCAACCATAAAGGGGGATCTTCTCCCCCACTCACTGTCACAATTTTTAAAAAATGAGACCATGCAGGGCTTCACCCACTTTGCCACGTCATTCATTCACAGAGTTCTGTGAATGTGAAAACTACAAGTACCTGTTGAGCGCTTTAGGTGGTTCATTCATGCTTTCTGTCAGTGTGTACCTATATGCTCAAACAAGGTATTAACAGACAACTTACATAAACAGTCTGCAAGAGCCCTACGTCAGTACCCAAAATTGTCCATAAGCGGTGCTTTAAACTGCTTCACATATCATTAATTTAGAGTTAAATACACTACAAATTGCAGCGCCTTCACCTGCATGCAATGCACACTCACCGGCGATATTGCAGCCAGGTGAATGTGAAGCGAAAGTAGCTTATATAATGCAGGTAAATGCAGACATGAATCTGGGGAAAACTCAAACATCTTATTTACATCCATCAGGGGGCACTGCCCTGCTTGTTGCTCAGTATACACCAGTGATGGCGAACCTTGGCACCACAGATGTTTTGGAACTACATTTCCCATGATGCTGAACTACACTGCAGAGTGCATGAGCATCATGGGAAATGTAGTTTCAAAACATCTGGGGTGCCAAGGTTCGCCATCACTGACTATACACCATAGGTATTAACCACTTCTGGATTGGAACGTTTTATCACCTTAATGAACAGGCCATTTTTTGCAATACAGCACTGCGTTATTTCAACTGACAATTGCGCGGTTCTGCAATGCTGTACCATTAAAATTGATGTCCCTTTTTTCCTACAAAAAGAGCTTTTTTTTGGTGGCATTTGATCACCTCTGCGGTTTTTATTTTTTGCGCTGTAAACAAAAAAAGCGACAATTCTGAAAAAAACAAAACAATACTTTTTACTCTATGCTATAAAACAAGGCCAATAAAAAAAATTAAAATATCAAATTTTTTCATCATTTTAGGCCAATATGTATTCTGCCAGGTGTTTTTGGTAAAGAAAATTCCAATAAGTGTATTTGAATTGGTTTGCGTAAAAGTTCATACGTCTACAACTTAGGGGATAGCTTTATGGCATTTTTATTTATTTATTTAATTCGTTTTACTAGAAACTGCAGCAATCGGCATTTTTTTGCAGGACTGGGACATTGTGGCAGACAGATCAGACACCTAACTGACACTTTTGACACTTTTGAGAGGACCAGTGATATTACTACAACAATCAGTGCTAAAAATATGCACTGTTACTGTGCGAATGACACTGGCAGGGAAGGGGTTAACACCAGGGACGATCAAAGGGTTAAGTGTGTCCCTAAGGGGTGCTTTCTAACTGTGTGGGGGATGAACTCACTGGATGAACACAGAGATCTGTGTTCCTAAATAGCAGGAACACAGGATCCCTGTGTTCGTCTGTGACAGAACGGTGGTCTGCCTTGTTTACTTAGGAAGACCGCCGTTCTGTTTCTATGGGGAGCAATCATGGGTGGCTGGTGGACATCGCGTCCGCCGAACCCGGTGATTGGCTCCCCCACTGGCTATTGCACAAAGCGATGTACAGGTATGTCATTTTGCACAATAGAGCCTGCTGCAGTAAAACTATGGTGGCTGGTCGGCAAGTGGTTAAAAAGAGAAAGCGCCATATAGTTTAGTATTTTCATTAATAAGGAACAGCAGCAAGAGCAGACATATACAATCCAGACACATCCAGCTCTTAAGAAAACACATGTGACTAGTTTGACAGGCTGAAGTTGTTTCCAGCTTTAAAGTTCTAAATGCATTTATGCTGCACCTAAGTAAGCGGCCTGTTTTTCTGGTGAGTTAGCAATCTAGATGTACTGGAACACAGAAGGAACTGTCAATTGGATATTTATTTCATAAACTTTGGAACTGTTTTTGGTTATCCAGCTGATGTGTACACAGAAAGATCACTGATTTGTATGTCTATTTAACCACTTGCCAACCACACACAGTACATTTATGTAATTCCTTTGACATTTAATAACGTTGTTATGGCAGCAGCTAGCTGCCATATCCCTGGTATTTTTTTGTACTGTGGGGGATTCTGCGTCTGATAAACGTGGTCCGATAGAGGCTGCAGGAGAGATGCTCCCCACCCCCCCCCCCCCTCCCCGCCTCTTCCCAGTCATCTCGGAGCTTACCAGACCTGTCGGTTAGCCCAGAGCCAATCCGATCTGTCGGGTGCCTGGGCAGGAAGCCAAGTGAGGGAGAAATAGTCCCCACTTGGCTCTATGCCCTTGGAGGACCCGAGCAACATTCAAGGTCACTTCTGCCTTTCGGCTTTAAAGGGATGATTTTTTTTTTTCTCTTAAAGGGAATATTATATTTATTTATTTTTTTGTTTTTAAAGGTAAATGAGAGATCTGGGGTCTTTTTAACCCCAGATCTCCCAAAAAAGAAATAAATAGGACATGTCATGCTTATTTCTATTACAAGGTTACAATCTCTCCTATGTTCAGCTGTCATGGTGGCATAGTAAACAGTGTTTACTATACCCCAGTTTATGAATGAATGGGAGCCTCTAAGCAGAGACTTCAATCCATTCATAAGAATTGCAGCTGAGCCTGCAGAGAAAGGGACCTTTCTCTGTCTAACAAAAGAGACATTAGATGTTTGTTTAGATCCCCTGATGTCTCTGCATATCCCTGAACTCACACTGTCATCCGCATGGATGTCAGATCTGTCCTTGCAGCTGCTGCATGTCAATTTACATGAATAGGACTGCCTGCATAGGGATGCACATGTGCATACCCGTGCAGGTAAACAAGGCCATTCATGGGTGCACGCTTTAGTATACTCCACTGAACAAGGCCTTAGTAGGAATTTAACAGGAATTAGAAGTTATATTGTGTTGATATGTGCAAATAAGGATTTTAGTGTTTTTTTAAGGTAAAATAGTGATTTGATAAACATTTGCACAAAAATTACGAGGCCTTAAAAATCAGTAGCATCTTCTTTTAATTCTACTGGTCATTTGCTTGGCATTTGCCAAATATATGATTGGGGGGGGGGGGTCTTTTACAAACTCTGAAAGCTGTAAGTGAAAAATGAAAACCTCCAAATTTTAAGAGAACTTTTGGGTACGTTAGATTTTCACAATTTTTCAATAAGGTGCAAATTAAAATTTACAAATATTTGTTATTTATTAACACAGGTTAAGCTTTTATATTTGTTAGAAATTTAGCATTAATTTTGTAAAATTTGCTGTGTTTTTATCTGCTAATAATGATTTTAGTGTATTTTTTGCGAAAATATTGTTTTGATAAACATCTGCGCAAATACCAGGCCTTAAAAATCAGTAGCACCTTCTTTTTATTCTAGAGGTCCTATGTTTTTAGAAAATATATTGTTTCGGGGGTCTTTCACAAATTCTAAAAGCTGTAAGGGAAGAATTAAAACCTTCAAATTTTTAGAGAAATTTGGATATTTACATTTTTGCATACGTTCAATTTTCACCATTTTATAAAAAGGCATAATGTGAGAAATTACAATAATTTGTTTTTTATTAACTTCACACATGTTAAGCTTTTATATTAAGTAGGGATTAAGCAGGAATTTTGTAAAATGAGCTGTGTTTTTATCAACTAATAAAGTTTTTTGTGTATTTTTAGTGAAAACAGTGATTTAATAAACATTTGCGCAAATATTGTGGGGCCTTAAAAAACAGTAGCACCTTCTTTTCATTCTACAGGTTATGTGCTTTTAGAAAATTCATGGTTTGGGGGGGTCTTTTACAAATTCTTAAAGCCGAAAGGGAAAAATGAAAACCTTCAGATTTTTTGAGAAATTTGGATATTTACACTTTTGGGTCTGTTTGATTTTAATCATTTAGCAAAAAGGCGCAACTTAAAAGTTAAAAACATTTGTTATTTTTTAACTCAGTACAGGTTAAGCTTTTATATTTAGTAGGAATTTTGTAAAATTTACTGTGTTTTTATCTTCTAATAATGTTTTTTGCGTATTTTTAGCAAAAATATTGTTTTGATTAAATTATGTGCAGATATTGTGGGACCTTAAAAATCAGTAGCACCTTCTTTTTATTCTACTAGTCCTGTACTTTCAGAAACTATATGGTTTTGGGGGTCTTTTACAAACTCTGAAAGCTATAAGTAAAGAAATTAAAAAGCATAGGAAAAATTGCAAAAATGGTCCAGCCAGTTGAGTTTAAAAGTGGAGCGCAGGGCCTTGCAGCAAAAGGGTAAAATAAAAAACTGCCATGTCACAGGATCCACTCAGTCCCCCTACCCTACCTGAGCCCATTCTTGACCCAGCACTGTTCATGAGAGCAGCAGCTTTTCCAGGTATGCTTCCCCTCACTGGACAGATTGATAGCAGAAGGAACCATTGTCTCCCACTTCTGTCAATCAAACTCTGTGATAAGGGAGCGGGCGGGGAGGGCTGAGCCGCACTGTCTGTATCACTAGAAGTAGACCGGGCGGCTCGGGAGCAAACCTGCAGGAGTGCCCTCATGTAAAGTGGCTTTCTATGGGGGCACTCATCAAATAGGAAGAGCCAGCGCAGGGGACCTGAGAAGAAAAGAATCTGGCTGCTTTGTGCAAAACTATTGCACAGAGCAGGTAAGAATAAAATGTTTGATATTATAATAGAAAAAAAAATGAAGGTTTAATATCACTTTAATATTCCTCCTGAAGAAGTGGATTTTTCAACAAAATGCATCAAGGTGCTCTGAGCCTAATACATCCATACCTAGCTGCGATTGTAAAATACCTATATAGGCTTATCAACACACCTATTATCATGGGGTATGTTCTGATGTGCCCATATGGAGGTTTCTAAGCTTATTATGTTGTATCTGTATAGTATACAACCTTTTTAGGCATTTGTTTTTAACCTTTTGTTTTGAATAAAATCAATTATTTTTAACAATATTGCAATGATCTGTACTGTTATTATACCTTTAAAGTCCCAATTGGTTAATTCATTTTAAATTTATAGTAAATTAGGTATGAGAATAGCCCTATTAAGAGATAGTTTCTTGGTATACTCAATTATTTTCTTATATAGTATATCTATAAGTTAGTTCAGTTCAATTGCTGTTTACATATATGCATGTGCCCTATGTGTATGTTTGCATTCATATGTGTCAATGGGGTGACCTAGTTGCTTTTAAATATTTTTTTAAATTTTTTATTAAAGTTTTTTTAACACTTTTGCTAGCAAGCTCCCCATGTAATAACATATTCAGGTGACAAGTCCTCTTTATGGAGACATCAGGGGTCTATTTCATACTGCCCCCTCCCCACCCTAGATGTTTCTCTTGTTTTCCACTGTGGGTTATCAAGCACAGATCATGGTTGATTAGCTGTTTCCCTGGCCACAGTAGCTGGGAGAATACAGCTCTGAACAAAAAAGTGACAAAATACTCATTGCCTAACTCATCACAGAGAAGATCAGGGAATTAACCCTGAAGTAGTTTACCAATGTCCTGGGCTCCTGGAACAAATCTAAAAGCCCAGGAACTTTGTGAGGCGGCAGCAGTAGGGGGGGGGGGGCAGCCACTTTATCTTGCAGTAAAAGTCGTTGTGTGATACTACAGCTACTAATATCCCTACTACTGAAAAACCAAAGGTCCGCTGAAAACAGCAGTTCCAACAGCAGCTGGTAAGTTGTTTAAACCATTTGCAGTCCTTGCAGTCCAATCATATATATGTACATATTGCCAACAGCAAGTGGTAAATTAAATCTGCCATAATTCCAATGCAATACCCATGATGCTCTTTTATATAAATATTGATCTAATTTTTTTTTCATTTTTCAAAATGACAAATAATGTCAAATTTATTGCTTTATAAAGTTTTTGCTGGATGTGTACTTATACATATATACAGTATGATGTGTATACTTATTACTAAAAAAAAGTATAAATATAAAAGTGTTTATTTGAAAGAAAGAGGTTTTTTTGTTAATACAGTATTTACCGAAGTCTTTTAAATATAAGATGGACAAATGCACCTTATCTGTTTTGCTTTTGTTTATTGTGTCTGTGAACAATCAAGTGCACTGGGAGCTTTCTGTTGTCCTGAGATGCCCTTTTCTACAGTTTTTCTGTTTACTGTTTTCCTGTGACAGCGAAACAGTAATTCATTAAAAATACAAATAATTGTGTTTAAAAGTAATTTATTTAAAAATATCTATTTTACATAGCATATTAATTTATGTTTAATATTTTTCAGAGTCTAGACAATTGAAAATATTTAAGTTAGGATGAATAAATAACATAAAAAATATTTCTAAAGTAATGGTATTTACTGACTAAATACTTTGTTTGCTGCTGTATTTTTAGCAGCAACTTGTCATTGTTCACCTCCTCCTGAAAAATGCTAGCAGCCTGATCCAATGGCTTCAGCAAAGAGTGAAGTCATAACTCCTGATCTGCAAACTTTGTGGCCTTTCTGTATGAAACACCCAAAGACATCTAGTGACTAGAGAAGGCTTTTAATCAATGCTGGAGAAATAATTTGAAATTCAATGTTGAATCCATAATTTTAAATGTGTTTGTCAATGTTAGAAGAATTATCATAGGCTGCAAAACGTAGAAAAATGTTTTCTTTTTCTAGGATTTGATTATTTTTCTAATACTAATACGAGTACTAGATCAGGATTTTGGAAGGTATTTAGATCTGTTGATATTTTAGTTAACAGGCTGTTCTCTAAGATCTGATGGGTTTTAAAGAAGAGTTCCCTTGATTGCCAGTAGTACATTTGGTAGAAAAAGTTGTGGAATATGAAGATACTTGAGGAGCAGTGGGCTGATGTGCTTTAACAGGGGTTCCCAAAAAAGGTCTACTTTGGCTTAGTACCTTAGGGTGCCATGGAGTGTCCTTACCTCAGAGAAGAATTCTCTACAGAGAAGCCTATCCTGCCCCTTCCTAAGAACTGTTCCTTTTTTTTCCTCCATCAGCTCACCCCCCACAGCCATTACCTTTTGCATCTCTTGGTCCTCCCTCTTAGATTGTAAGCTCTAATGAGCAGGGCCGTTTGATTCCTTCTGTATTACATTGTATTAAAGTGAATAAAAAAATTACTGCGCTAACTTAAAGAGAATGTAAAAGCAGCTAACACCAATCACTAGACAAAAAAGTGATGAATCAAATAAAAATCAAAAAAATGTGTAGCGCTAAAAATGGAAATGTCCAACAACATAAATTGTCCAATCACAAAAAACATTCCATGGGAGTGAAAAATGAGGTGATGATATAAATCCAATAAACTGGATGGTGTACATCAAATAGTGCAGCAATTCCCGACACCAGTGAAGGTAAGAATAAAATTGCGCTCACCAAATAGATGGGACCCCAAATACCTTATAGTATAGGAGTCGAACAGGCTTAGAGATGATGAGGTGTCCCCACGATATTCATCGACCACAGTAGATACCATGCAGATACCGACAGATGAAATTATTCAGAGACTCCACTTCCACATGATGGGTGATAAATCCCAGAAGAAAGGAAGGGACATATAGCGTAATATTGCTAAAACCTGATTTATTAAAAAAAGCTGATACACTTACAGACATCCGTGAAAGATAGGCATATAGGTATACAACAGCTGGGCTGACCAAGTCCTCTTTACATGTTTCGGCATAAATGCCTTTTTCAAAAGATAAAGTCAGCCCAGCTGTTGTATACCTATATGCCTATCTTTCACGGATGTCTGTAAGTGTATCATCTTTTTTTAGAATGTCGGTTCTGGTTGCCGAATTCCGAACTTTTTCAGCAAAAAGTTCGGAATTCGGCCGAATTTCGAACAGTCAATGTTCAGGTCGAACCAATGGTCGACCCGAACCGTTCGATCATCCCTACTAAGAATATGATCCTGAAAAGTCCATAAATTCCCAGATGATTGAGTTTCTCCACTTTACAACAAGTAGTTGCAAAAGTAGGCGCTCCACCCTGGTCCCTTTGTGGTGTGAGTTCTCTGCAACCATTACATCAGAACATTGCTTTAGTAATACAAATCCCAAGAGTGTGGTGTCCCTTGTGGAGTGACATACTGCTACTGAGAACTATCTGTGTAGTATTTGCTCTCCAAGCCTATAAGACTGTTCCTTTTAAAGTGGTAAACAGACTTCTAAGGAGAGGGGTCAGACACCAATAGGTGCCAGACATAAATGGCCTCCAAGCCCAAAAGGAGTCTCTTCCCAGCGAGAGACGCATCATACCGTATTAGGTGCTGGTGGTGCCAAGTACTGAATCATGTGGCTGCAGTCTTTCCCATATTGCATGAACCTGTGGAATGTACCCTGGGGAGTGGTATGTCACTATTGTCAAGTCTGTTTTGGAAGCACACCTGGGGACTGAGACTAGAAGCAGACATGTCCAAATACAAAGGAGGAACAATCAATTGAGGCTTTGTTGAACACTAGAAGCCTCATCACCTTTGTCCACGCCAGTCCAGTGGACCCTGCCAAGCTTGGCTCAGACCAAATAGAAGTACTTTGTATACATGAAAACAAGAAAATGAAGGCAAAGTTGGGACTTTGAATGAGGTGGGACCAGACCATAATAGATGTAATGAAAGGGACACAGGATGATGTAAACTCGTATGTTTATTGGCAGTCTATAGACCAGATACTAATATAGCCAAATGTTCACTGAAACCGTGTAGCCCATGGTAATGGGGTACACCTAAATGAAACAGAGGTAAGTATACAAGGTCCAAGACAGAGGTACATGGTAATACATTATTATCCTGGTACATACAAATAGGTACATAGAGCATAGACAAGGGGTCATTAATATACAGTATAACAACAATAACTTTTAAAAGCTGACATAGCCTGTGTTGAACTCAACGCGTTTCGTGAAAAAATATATATCACTTCGTCAGGAGTAGGCATGTTGCAAGGTCTAAAAAGAATATACATAAATAAGTAAAAAGAAAAATGAAATGAAATAGAAATAAAAAATAAAAAATAATAATAAACGAGTAGAACCACATAACCCTGTTAGGGGGGTAGAGCTTACACTGGGGTGGCGTGAAGTCCAGGGGATTGGTCTCACCCGGGAACTGAGGGGGCAAAGCCTGCGTGCGCCGCACAGTCATACCAATAAGTGCTAAGTGAAGTGAGATCCTCCAGAAGGGGTCGTAATATAGCCTCCACTGAGGGTAAAGTATCCATCTGTAGGATGAATAGGGGTAATATAGATGTATGAAAGTAATACTAATAATAATAATTATTAGTATTACTTTCCAGTGTGACGCTGGGTGCAATCCCTGCCTTTGCGCCTGCCCAGGTACCTATCACTCTATTTTGGTTTTCCTACACTTATCTCTCTGTACACCCTTCTGGCATACTTCTTTTGTTTTTGCCCATCTACAATCTCACATGGTTACACTTTGGGGATCTTATATTGGATATCTCCCTTTCATTATTATTTCATTTGCTCCTACACTTTCTTCATGACACCCTTTATTATCTGGTGGTCCACTATGATATATACTATTCTTAACACCATAGGTGGTTTACTTATATATTCCCTTATTACTTGGTGGCTCTCTGCATTACTTTATAATCATCACTGGCTACACTTTTCTTGTTCTCTTGGCTCCTCTGGATCTCATTAACAGCTCCCTTGCACAACTATTATTATTATTAGTATTACTTTCATACATCTATATTACCCCTATTCATCCTACAGATGGATACTTTACCCTCAGTGGAGGCTATATTACGACCCCTTCTGGAGGATCTCACTTCACTTAGCACTTATTGGTATGACTGTGCGGCGCACGCAGGCTTTGCCCCCTCAGTTCCCGGGTGAGACCAATCCCCTGGACTTCACGCCACCCCAGTGTAAGCTCTACCCCCCTAACAGGGTTATGTGGTTCTACTCGTTTATTATTATTTTTTATTTTTTATTTCTATTTCATTTCATTTTTCTTTTTACTTATTTATGTATATTCTTTTTAGACCTTGCAACATGCCTACTCCTGACGAAGTGATATATATTTTTTCACGAAACGCGTTGAGTTCAACACAGGCTATGTCAGCTTTTAAAAGTTATTGTTGTTATACTGTATATTAATGACCCCTTGTCTATGCTCTATGTACCTATTTGTATGTACCAGGATAATAATGTATTACCATGTACCTCTGTCTTGGACCTTGTATACTTACCTCTGTTTCATTTAGGTGTACCCCATTACCATGGGCTACACGGTTTCAGTGAACATTTGGCTATATTAGTATCTGGTCTATAGACTGCCAATAAACATACGAGTTTACATCATCCTGTGTCCCTTTCATTACATATACATCTATTATGGTCTGGTCCCACCTCATTCAAAGTCCCAACTTTGCCTTCATTTTCTTGTTTTCATGCAAACAGGGATGGAGACTCCAGTGGTCAGGAGTCTCATTTAAAGTCCCAACCCCCTTCCCCCATAATACTTTGTATACATGTATACAAGTATGTTTCAGTGCAAACACCATATGGAACTGAAGAGCATGTTGAAGGTGAGATAAAGAACTTATTACACAATGTAATGCTGGGCTTTGAGTTTCCACTGTTTTAGGAACTGTGTAGGGGAAAACAAGTAACCAGTCCTGAAAATCTGTCTTAAGTAAATAATGTTACCACCTTGCCTAAACCCGATGTTGACACCCTTATGTCAGAGATACCTAACAATTTTGCATTAGTCGCCAGGGTTGAGGAATTACAGAAAACTTCCCCAGTGTCAGAAATAACAGATATACTGGTGGTCATGAAAGATTTTGTCAAATGATTGGAGAATGTAAACAAGATAAATAGTTATACAGTTTTGCACATAATAAGCTGTGGGTTAGGGTAGGAAGGTACTATATAATTACATCAGGAAAAAAAAATGGGACAGATTTTTGAGGTACCAAAAAAATTTAACCAATATCAGTAATAGGCTTTAAACAATATGCTTTCAAATACAATTATTATAATGCCTTAGTCACATATTTCATCCTATCAAGCACCTTCTAGCATTTTTGCATTTCACTCTATTCCTGTATTCCAAAGATTTACATATTCTCTTTGTTAGTTAGGTGGTGGACTAGGAATCTTTTGCTCTCAACACATTTATGGAATGTACTCCACTTCTTTAGAAGAGTGATTAAAGTTAATTCTAGGCTATACATAGACAAATATTTTATAATTACTATATACACAGGCACAACACCCCTATATATCCATATGTTTGTATATTCAAAAACAATACTGTACAAATACATACTGCAATAATTCCAAGCTCTGGAAAGCATAGTTGCTAAAAATATCTCTGGGGCAAGCGTAGGGGCACAAGTGAGAGGACCCCCAGGAAGTCACGGCAGACCATGGACTTGTACTATTCTAAGGTAATGTCCAAGGGATTCAACCTAAATAATTTATACTACATACAGATCCCAAAATTGGAAAAGTATGAACTTTATCTTGCACTGCTTTTAATTACTATGCTTTTTTTTGCCCCTCCCTAACTCTCCATATGCATCAGGGCATAATTTATCCAAGGGTTTCTATGAAGGTAAGTCAGGGAAGAAAATATTATTGGTTATGCCCTATTCACCCTTATAACTGGAACAATATTTGCAATGAACCCTAATATACAATCTATATAATCTATATACATCCTTATGCAGAGGCAGAACGCCAAGTGACAAAACTAGTAGGGTGGGGCCAGGACGCCGACCAACACTGCAATACAGTCATAATTTGCACTCATGGCTCGGAGATGTAGCCAGAGCGTAGGCATTACAAGTGAACGATTCCAGTGTCAGGTAGAAACATTCATAATATAGCTATTGTATATCCAGTATAATCCAGTATATAGCTATATACTGGATTATTTGTAGTTATCACGCTTCAACACATTCACATATTTATTGAGTTTCATAATTTTTTGACCACTATATTTTCATTATTAGATATATTTACACATATATTTTGAAAGCGCAGCACTTTTAATATAATTTAGTCTTCATACACATATTTTGGATATTACGACTTTTGTATATATAGAATATTGGATTCAGTTAATCTGACAAGTATACATACATGCGCTGATTATTCTTTACAGCTTGGACTTTACAAATTTTAGTGGATAGACTGAGGATTAATTAGGTGTAAAATGTGCAGATGTTACCATTGAGAAAGAGATTGTGCTACAGACAGAATGCAATGGCAGATTTGCCACCTGATTTTAGCTGTGATGTTTACCTTTTTACAGTGCTAAATGAATATGAATACACAAAGGAGAAAGGAATATTTGACCTTAAAGCAGGGTATACACGGACAGTTTTTTTTTTATTTCGTTCAAACAGCATGTTGAACAGAAAAAAAATTGACAGATCCCCACATCCACACAATTTTATTCCTAATACCTTCTTTTACAGTGCCTCTCTACGGTCAGGTAACCTCCCTCTGCTGGCTGGCTGACGTCGGTGGGTAATCTGAGCCCCTTTCACTACTCTCCTAAAATTGAGGAAGGAGAGTGGAGGGAGGTCACGTATCTGCAGTGAGACCCTGTGAAAGACAGCACTTGGAATTTGAATTTAAAAAAAAAACTGACACACACTACTTTATAGCTATATAAAACAGAGAGGATACAAGTATCAGATATATATGACTTCACAACCACTTTAAGTTGACACAGGAAAATTAGCTGTTATGAATATGGATTTGGATACTCAGAAAACTGTGAAAGGTACAACCAAATAAGGGAGACACATGTATGTTTTTAGGATGTAGTAAATAGTTGTTATGTTTTATTTTGATGACAATGACAATGAAAATGAACCAGTTTGCTGCTACCAAAACCAAAGGAGAAACACTCAATGTAAATTTAAGAAGACTCTTACTGTCAAAGTACCAAATACACAGTACCTACATGAAGTAAATTACACCATTGTGACATATTGCTTATTACATTGTGAGTGCTCTTTTCAGATATACAACTTGCCTCTTTCCTGTCTCTAATTTTGCCCTTAAATAACATATTTAATTACTTTTAGGTGTACCTGGGTGAAATAATGGCAACCAATTCTAAAGAGAATAATAAAGAGCTTTTCAGCTTTCACAAGAATTAAACGGGAACATGATGCTATAATGAAAAACACCAAGGTGTCAGCAAACTAAAATGTGTTGCAGCACAGTTTTAATTATAGTGAGTGTACGGCATTCATTAACACAGTAAAGGATCATAGATTTCATGTGCAATATGAAGTGATAATTTGCACTGTGTCACGCGTATCTTCTCACTCTTGTCTGCCTTTTATAATGTATCACATTCCCACAGAAAATGTTTTCTTGCTTATGGCAGAACTAAGTTTGTGTGTGTGTTTAATATAGTTATAGATATAGATATATACCATAAATGCAAGTCTTCTTTGCTTCTCTACTAGTCTTCATCATAGCATGGGTAATGGCTTGCAGGGAAAGCTTGATCAGCTAAAAAACTCATTTAGGAGGATTTTTTTAGAACAGACATTGGGGGGAGATTCACTAAAACTGGTGCACACACAATGTTTAACCACTTGCCGACCGCTCGCCACAGATTTACTGCAGCAGGCTGGCTAGGCTGCGCGAAACGACGTAGCCCTACGTCGGTCGTGCGTGTGGTGCTGGGGGGCAAGCGCATGCCGGTGCGCTCCAGCCCCCACTAGGCAGTGGATATATCACACCCACGATCGCTTCCCGCTGAGAGAGAAGGATGGTCAGCTGTTGTAAATACAGCTGACCGTTCTTCTCTCTGAAAGGATCACAGAGCACTTGTGATCCTTCTATATAGGAACACAGGTGTCTGTGGTAATTTTTACAAGCCCACACCTCCCCCACAGTTATAAAACACTCCCCTAGTCTCACACTTAACCCTTTGATCACCACTGTGTTAACCCCTTCCCTGCCAATGTCATTATTACAGTAACAGTGTACATTTTTAAAACGGATTACTGTAGTAATGTCACTGGTCCCCCCAAAAGTGTCAAAAATGTCACTTATGGGTCCGATCTGTCCTCTGCAATGTCCCATCCAGCTAAAAATTGCAGATCGCCACCATTACTTGTAAAAAAAATAATGAAAATGTTATTTTTATTTTTTTTGGGAATGTTATACAGCATAATGTGAAAAATATTGTTTTTTTTTTTTTCAGAATTGTCGCTCTTTTTTTGTTTATAGCGCAAAAAATGTAAATCACAGAGGTGACCAAATACTACCAAAAGAAAGCTCTATTTGTGGTAAAAAAGGACATCAATTTTATTTTGGTACAGCATGGCACGACCGTGAAATTTTCTGTTAAAGTAATACAGTGCCAAATCGCAAAAAATGGACTGGTCATTAATGGGGGCAAATCCTTCCGGTCCAGAACTGGTTGATCAAGTTTTGACAATACAACCTAGAAGCTGATTGGTTATTATGCCCTGCTGCACCAGTTTCTGTATGCACCAGCTTTAGTAAATCTCCCCCATTAATAGAAATTTCATTGTAGACTACCAATGAAGGGTTCTTTACTACAACTTTAAAAAACCTCCCCTCTAGTGGAACAAAGGGTCGTAGGCTTAAAATCCTAATTGTAGCATGTCTGATGTGCAGAAAATTTGGTTCAGTGAGGAGTGCACAGAAATTAGCACAATGGGGTTATTGAGTGCTGGTGTGCATTTGCATATGAGAGATTATGTGATTGCTATTTGATCCAACCAAGAAAAATCTAGCTTAGGGATGAGGTTAGGATCTACAGCAGAGTGGGTTTGAAGCAAATCCTGGGTTGAAATTCATTAGACCTTTTAACTGTGGTTAGCAGGGCTAGAATGGCCCCCTCACTAAAAACGGTGGGTTTCCAGCAACTATTTGTCCCTGTGTGTGGGTTTAGGAAGGTTTTTTATTCTATATATATATATATTATATATATATATATATATATATATATATTCTATATTGTGGTTTAAAGTCTGATGAGTTACATATTCATGTGTATCCCATGTTCATAGTTCTGTTTTATGGGGGGGGGGGGGGGTATCATCTTTTATTTCATGTTTATCCCTTTTTTTAAAAAAAAGCTTAGGTTGGGGTTTAATGTTTCAATATTTATGTTTTTTGGGAGGTATATTTTATTTTGTTTTCTGCTCTTATGGCCTTTTTTATTCTGATGTGCACAGTGTACACCTGTTTTTGACACAAAGTTGCCCTGTTTTCAGTACACCATTGCATACTTCTACCTGTACCTGTAAAGTATATACATATTTACTCCCCATTTTGCCATATCTGCCAATAAATGTAGGCAATCAATGACACACGGGCCTAAAGTATCAGACAGAGGTAGGGGGGGGGTTCTGCAGGACAAGGTGGTGGTCAGGCTGCACCATATAGAGACAGGGCACTTCTGCCTTTTTTTTTTTTTTTTTATCTCAGAAAGGACATGCTATAGCCACAGCATGTACAGAGGTAGTGGAATTGCAGACAAAACGTTCCTCTTCTTTCCACTCCTAGGTGCAGAGCAACCAATTTTGTGCAAGTGCTGCTAATATACCCTCTTCCTCTTCTCCATTTCTGCTAGTCCCTCCATAGCCCTGCAAATTGGCTATGAGGAGAAGTCATTAATTTTTTGTTTGGAATGGACATCGGATAGATTTCTAAAAAATACTGTATAACAATCTGTTTTGCATATTACTTTTCCTCTTTTTCTTTTCTATTTTTAAACTATTCAGCTGCCATTTTTACTTATATACTTTATATGCATGTGTGTATATATAGGTATATGTAAAAATAATTTATATATATATATATATATATATATATATATATATATACATATATATATATATATGCACCCGCCACTTTATTAGGTATACTTTGCTCCTAACTTAGTACTTTTGCCTTCAGAATGGCCCCCCATTCTCATGGTGTGGGCGTTTGCACTTTAAGATAACCGCAGTGTCATAGTTGTGACCCCACAGTAGAAGTCGGAAGTGACAAAACGTCAGGGCGTGGCTACACGGCATACCGGATTGTTTGGCGAAGGAGCGGAGGACTGTTTCAGAGGTCTGGTAACCAGCGTGGAGGTGGTAAGGACTCCACGTCCATTCTGTAATTACACCAATGTGCTTTTTTAAAGTTATCCATGTAAGTGCAATAGGAGAAGGTTCACCATGTAGAATAAAGCTCATAGTTTAAAACATTGTCACACGAGTGGAGATTTTTTTTTTTTTATATATGATCACTGAGGATTTTGTGCAAGAGGAGACTCTGCGATTATTTAACATTATTCAACATTCAGACACAGCGGGAGTCGGGCCAGGGGAGGAGAGGCGGTGATCACCGCCGATCTTCCCTGATCGTCATGGAAAGACTGAGGTAATCCGCCCACTTGTGTAAACAAAGCGGGCGGATCTCCTCTGTGACAGGCAGGGACAGATCACAGGATTCAGCTTAGCTGAACCTGCGATCTGTGTCTGTGTCACACAACCCCCTCCCCCCACACACGTCAGTAAGCATGAGGCACACATTTAACCCCATGATCACCAACAGTGTTAACCCCTTCCCTGCCAGTGTTACAGTAATTACAGTAACAGTGCATATTTATAGCACTGATTACTGTAGTAATGTCACTGGTCCCCCTATCAGTGTCAAAAATGTCAGTTAGGGGTCCAATCTGTCCGCCGCAATGTCGCAGTCCTGCAAAAAAATCGCAAATCGCCGCCATTACTAGTGAAAAAAAATAAATAAACAATAAAAATGACAAATCTTTCCCGTAGTTAGTAAACGTGATAACTTTTGCGCAAACCAATCAAAATACGCTTATTGTGATATGTTTTTTACCAACAATATGTAGCAGAAAACAAGTTGGCCTAAAATGTTAAAAAATTTAGATTTGTACATTTTTTGGGGGGAATGTTATATATCAGAATGTGAAAAATATTGTTTTTTTTTCTTTCAAAATTGTCGCTTTTTTTTTCAAAAATTAAAAATCGCACAGGTGATAAAATACTACCAAAAGAAAGCTCTATTTGTGGGGAAAAAAGGACATACATTTAATTTGGGTACAGCATTGCACAATTGTGCAATTGTCCGTTAAAGAAACGCAGTGCCGAATCGCAAAATATGGCCTGGTCAGGAACGGGGTAAAATCTTCCGGTCTTCCGGTAAAAATACGCTCATTGAGAATTTTTTTTGTCAAAGACATGTAGCTAAATACATTTTGGCCTAAATATATCACAAAAATTGAATATATTGGATATTTTTTAACTGTCAAAGTAGAAAATGTCAATTTTTTCGCAAAATTTTTGCTCTTTTTTTATTAATATCACAAAAAATGAAAAGCGCAGAGGTGATCAAATACCACCAAAAGAAATCTCTGTTTGTGGGAAAAAAGGGACGTAAATTTCGTTTTGGTTCAGGGTTGCATGACCACGCAATTGTCAGTTAAAGTCGTGCAGTGCCAAGTTGAAAAAAGTGGCCTCGACGTTAAGCAGGAAAATCCTCCGGGGCTAAAGTGTATATATATATATACACATACGAAGGACATTTTAGTAAAACTGGGGCTTGCTAGCGTTGCGGGAATACACACGTTGCTAGCGTGGTGGGGCTGCACACAGTAGTAAGTGACAAGTGTGTCCTATTACTGATAAGCAGCACATATGTCATAGGCTAGTCCATGAAATTGCACAAGAGATGAATCTTTCAGTGGTGCACTAATGACATAGTAAAGCAGACTGTCCTAGGATGTTTCAGGCTTATTAACAGAAGAATATATCAGCGCAAGCAAAAAAACAAATATTACAAAAGCAGCTGACACCAAGGTAAAAATACAGAAAACCTTAAAAAGTCCAACAAGAAAAAAGTGCAGCGCTCAAATGGTCAATAAATATCTAAAAATCATCCATAAAAGATCATTCATAAAAAATCGCTGTAATACATCCTGAAGCCAAGGGAGGAAGGGGTTAAAAAGTCCAAGAGAGTCCCAGGGAAAAAGTGCACAGTGCTTGACAATATCCAGATACAGGGTGCTCACACTCCACCAGTGGTTCTAGCCTCTCACCTGAAGGCTGAGAGTAAACAGCCTAAAGCCCCGTACACACGTACCGATTGTCGGCCGTAAATATTCGGCTGACGACCGATCGGCCGATTGTAGGCTTGTTAGTATGATGCTTCCGACAGCCGACAGCGCTCATTCGGCCGAAAAGAATCTGTCTTGCAAGCATTAAAATTTTTGTTGGCCAACACCAGAACAGCTGATTGTTTGCCAGTCAGTACAGATTTCGGCCGACAGACAGCAGATTAGCAAGACTGGGCATGCTCAGAAAAGAAAAAAGACAAGGAAAGTTAACCATCACATGACATCACTTCTGCAGTCGGCTGTTGTTGGCCGACAAAATTCGTGTGCATTCTTTTGCAGTTTTCAACAGACACGACAGCCCTGGATAAAAGACGGCCGATCGTTCGGCCGACGATCAGTACGTGTGTACGGGGCTTTATTCAACAATCAGCACAGTAAAATCTCCACACTGGATCCTCGGACCTTAACATGTATCCCTTTTGTGAGATACTGTATGTGTGTGTATGGACACTGAGGTTAACATGCAGAGGCAGAAAACACGCCAGACACCCCTAAGAGCTGCGTCAAAAATGTCCAGTCTTAACCTCTTCCTCCCTTGGCTTCAGGATGTATTACAGCGATTTTTTATGAATGATCTTTTATGGATGATTTTTAGATATTTATTGACCATTTGAGCGCTGCACTTTTTTCTTGTTGGTTCAGGCTTATTGACAAATCTTCCTATGCCAAACACTGGGATAAGTGTATAAATGTAGCAGAGGAGTACACGTATGTATGTGTATATGTATAAGAAACAAATGCAGTTTCCACTCCTTGAAATTTGTTTTTTTTTGTGATATAAAATCAATATAAACGCAAAAGTCCCGGTTTCACCTAAATGCCCTTGTATAAATATATATACTGTTGTATATAATCTCTCACAATTACTGCCTTTTAGTGATATATATATATATTCTATTATACAGTATACATAGAGAGAGAGAGCACTAAAAAGCAGTAATTGTGAGATTAGTTTGCTTAGCTTCTTAATATAAAGCAAATAAATCATGCACCAAAAAAGGACATTTAATTTTGTAGGTTGAATATTATGCTATTTTGTGCTATTTATCCCCAGTTTTAGTCTGACAATCATCTATCCAGTATCCGCTAAGTGCTGGTCCATCAATTATAATTAGCTCTCACAAAAAGGTAGCATGTGTCTATTGTACAATAAATTGTAGCAACAGAAAACCCTGTATCAGCGCTGTGTACGGATCATCTAGACTGAAGAGCAAGTCAATTAAATTAATCTGCTAATGCTTTTCTAGTTTCATTCGATAACAGACTGTTAGTCTCCTTGGCAGTATGCATGTTCTCAAGGAAAGCACTTCAATTATATCTGGCAATTTCCATCCAAAATCTCAGAGCAAGAACCCTTATGGTAAAAATACAAGCGTGGCATTGATGGGCATTCTATTGTGTCTTCTCATATTTCAGAATGAAGATAACAATGTTTTTTTAAGCAAAAAGCACACACAATCGATTCAGTGAAGCTAAAATGAAAGCTGAAGACAAAAAACAGCTGGGATGAAATATAAACAAACTAATTTTTCTCAAATTAAATATTATTTTTTTTCAAAGAATCTTGCAGTTGGCATTCAGTGAAATAATGCATAGGTTTTAATCAATTATACCATATGTGTAGCAGAAAATGTTATTATTTCATTTTTTTGCCATGGAAAGTGTGATTATCTACAGTAATCTATGAAATGCTCTCATAGACACAACATGCTTTTGTGTCTACAATTGAAACTTAGCAGCAATTTGTGCTTTTGTTATTGGAAACTATGACTGAATCAAGAACCTGTACAATATAACATGCAAGAAAGACAATAGATACTATTTCAAAAGCTGCTATTTTTTTTTTTTTTTCTAAAATTAAATGTTGCTTACAAAAAAAAAAAACAATTTAGAAATACATATGGTCAAAGTATGTTTTAGAGAACTGTGTCAAACAAAATATTATTTATTAACATCAATAATCATTCCATTTTTTTTGTTAAGGAGTCAGAAAATAAAACTTACATAATCTGTGTCATATGTGTTGCCTTATCTTGATGTAGCTCTTTATCATTCCAATACCTCCAAGTCACAGTTTTACCCTCTTCATGGACAGCAGTAAAAATAGTTACACCTGTAGGTTATACATACAGACAGGTATTTTATAAATTTACTATATGTGCACTAATGATATAATAATCTAACGTTTTTTCTTATCCAGATGTGCCCAGTGCAATATGGTTGTATTTTACCCTCCTATTTATTTATACACCAATTCTTGTTTCACAAATCCTACTCTATTTCTGTGATATCAAGGGTTTCAACTTTAAGTGATACCCCATGTATAAACAGCTATTAAACAATGTTCCAAGTTTAAAATGAACTTTGGGATAAGCAAATATTGCCTAAAAACAAAATACAAATACTGTACATTTAAGTATTCCTACTTTACATCTTCAAATAGTTGTTCATGTTGAATAGTCCCATGAGTGCCACATCCCAAAAGTTAGATACAAAACAAAAGAGTTCCCCTTGGGTGGGACTTTATAGGCACTGACTTTACAATAAAACGAAAAATATATGAAATTTATAAAGTTTATTGAAAAATTCTATACAAAATAGATAAAAACAATTAGGCAAGCTGCATAATACATCACATGTAACAGTAGAACATAGACCACAAGACCCCCGGGTTGTAAACTGACGCGTTTCGGAGTATGAATCTGAACTCCTTCTTCAGGGATGCCCTTGGAGGGTGGTAAAGTTCACTGTAGTGTTTAGCATGAATCGCCTGCCTCAGAGTTAAAAACAAGTGATCAGCATGCCGGTGTTGCCCATCAGGGATGCCGTATGGTTGTCCTGGGAAGTATTGAAATATTGGACAGATTCTTGGGTATAGGGTGTTGGAGTTTGCGCGCAGGCTAGTCTCAATAGAGGCTAGGTGGGAGCAGCTGAAACCCCAAAAGGCAGCAATCCTCCAAGATCAAAGTTTTTTTCACAATGAAATACAGCAATGGAGCCTTCAAAGTCCCTGTGTGTCCGGCAGGAGAGAACTTTGATCTTGGAGGATTGCTGCCTTTTGGGGTTTCAGCTGCTCCCACCTAGCCTCTATTGAGACTAGCCAGCGCGCAAACTCCGACACCCTATACCCAAGAATCTGTCCAATATTTCAATACTTCCCAGGACAACCATACGGCATCCCTGATGGGCAACACCGGCATGCTGATCACTTGTTTTTAACTCTCAGGCAGGCGATTCATGCTAATCACTACAGTGAACTTAACCACCCTCCAAGGGCACCCCTGAAGAAGGAGTTCAGATTCATACTCCGAAACGCGTCGGGTCACAACCCGGGGGTCTTGTGGTCTATGTTCTACTGTTACATGTGATGTATTATGCAGCTTGCCTAATTGTTTTTATCTATTTTGTATAGAATTTTTCAATAAAATTTATAAATTTCATATATTTTTCGTTTTATTGTAAAGTCAGTGCCTATAAAGTCCCACCCAAGGGGAACTCTTTTGTTTTGTATCTACTTTACATCTTGGTGTTATTTAGATATTATTTTCTGATCTGTAGTAATCTAATGTGAATCTTTCCAGGATGCCTGTAGTGGGTGGACACAATGTAGATTTTTAATGTTTGTGAGAATTAAGGAATACATTTAAATGAAAATGTTTGTGTCCAGAGTATAGCTCTAAGGCAGGTAAGTATTTTAATTCTTTACAAACTAAAGGGTTGTTTCCATAATTTGAGAAACCTTGGAGTTTTGTACAGTTATGCAGTCTAAAAGCAGATTTACTAAAACTAGATGTTCTAGTCAAAAACATTGTTTATATATGTGTCGTTAAATGGTTAAGCAGGACAACCATCTTTGAAAATTCTGTAAAAAGCATTTGTTTTTAAAGGCTAGGATCACCTTTTACATAAATTGGTCTATGCAGACAAGAGGCCTCATTGGTTTAATTTACTGTACACTGTCGGTGCCATCTGTAAAAAATAATATTTAATACAAATGCCGTACCGGTAGGCCTTTTCTATCACTCATGAAGCTTAGCCAAAATACAACCAATGTTTACATTCCTACATTTTGGCTTATTTCCAAGATATCCAACAAAGTGGCTACAAGCCCCATTCTGTGAGGAAAACTAAAGTGATTTTTACATTAGGTATCCTCAAAGAAGGTAAAATTTTTAAAACCCTCTTGAATGTTCATTGTTTTTTTGCATAAATATGATCTAAAGTGTGATCTGTGTGACCCAAGTCCTAAAAAAAAAAATGCTGATCACCAAATTAACCAACGTAACCAAAACATTACACTTTCTATTTATTGATAGAAATGACTTAAAGTTACCAATTTATATGTGGTTAAGGGATGTGAACCTCTATGTTTCTAAACTAAATTGTATAGAGGGTTAGAGTCAGGAATTTTAATCAATGGGATCAAAATCAGTTGTGACTATAAGAGGCCCTGTCTTATTTAAAAAACAGAAATCTAGGTCTTTACTATTCACATCTGATCTCTAAAACTCATCTTTAAGGAAGTGTGCCATGGCTCAAACAAGAAGATTTCTAAGGACTTCTTAAAGCGGTAATAAACTTTCATAAAAAAAAAAAAACGTTCCCTCTATTAGGTAATGGCATAATATGCTAGTATGCATTGCATACTTGCACATTATGAGAGACTTAACCTAAAACAAAGCCCAGCAGCAGCGTGCTGTCATTACTTTAAGGGCTTCTATCTTCACCTGGTCTTCCTTCCGGGTTCATTGTCTCTGGCTGTTTGAATGGCTGAGCCACAATGACGTCACTCACACACATGCGCACGGGAGCCATGGCCGTGGCACAGGGATCTGAAGGGACGGCATGACATCCCTTCAGAGCACAGTGCTCATGCACCGGTGATGTCACCCACTACAGAATAGTGAATGTCTACTAAAAGGTGCACATTTAGGAGATATTCTTTCTACCTACAGGTAAGTATTATATTGAGCTTACCTGTTGGTACAAGTGAGCAAGTGGTGTTTACTACCTCTAAGAAACAGTTAATATTGCTCACTAGGCTGGAAAATATTACAAAATAATAAAAAAAAGTCTGGCCTCTACCAGTCTATTGTCAAGGAGTTAATGTTCATGCACAGGCAATTCAATAACATTGTTATTCTCTCTAGGAGTGGTCAACCTACAAAGATCATAAAAGCAAGTCATGGTAAATTCTGAGAGAAATCAAAATAACACAAGACTAACATCTAAGGTAGAAGAGGCCTCTCTTGCAATAGTGAATTACCATGTTTATTCACTATTCCAGTGCTGAGTCTACCATTATGAGAACAGTAAATAACATTGGTGTACATTGTGAGGTTGCAAGCCACTACTATCCAAAAAGAACATTACCACTCATCTACAGAAAGCTAAAGGCCACATAGATAAGTTAAAAGCTAAGCTACTAAGAATAATGTTCTGTAAATGGATTAAACCAACATAAAAACTTGTTGACATAAGTTTGTTTGACAAAAGGAAACATTGCATTCGAGCATAGGGACGTTATCTCAACTGTGAAACATAATGTGGCAGGATTGTGGTTTGTGCTTGCTTTGCTATTCCTGCACTGAGGCTGCATGTTGTCATGGATAAAACTATAATTTCTGACTTGCACCTGCAAATTTTAGAGAAAAATTTCAGAGTATCTGTCCATGAACTGAAGAGCAAGAAAAGATCATGCAAGTCATGCAGTAAGACAATGATCCAAAACATAAAAGTTAATCTATCAAAGATTGGTTAAAGCAGAAAAAAGCTAACATTTTTAAATGATTTAGTCTGAACCATTATCCTATAGAAGCGTTGTGGAAGGACCCGAAGCATGCAGTTCATGTGAAAAAGCCCTCCAATAAGCTAACATTCCCCCAAGCTGATGCCAGGACTTTTTAAAAGTTACCAGAAAGTTTTACTGCGGTTATTGGTGCCCAATAACTAAAAACAGATGTAACAGTACAGTGATTTTCAACATTTTTTTCTCAATAAAAAACATAAAATGAACAAGCAATATGTTTTTGACTTCTTCTAAATTAAATATTGAAAATTCAAGTGTCCACAACCTTTAAAAACAAAGGAAAAAATTCAGTGAAAGGGCAGTTAGGTGTGCATGCAAAAATCTCAGAGTAGAGTAAGTGCCTGTGATGCATCTCTGTTGATCACTTGCAGCTTGCCAGTGCTATATTCACCCGATCAAATAGCAAAATATACTCTGATGTTGACACTTGATGCAAGGGACCATGCTGATGTGGATAACTGATCATATGTAAGGGGAACTCTGATAGGGACACTGATGTAATGGAGAGCTCTAATGGGAACATCTGATGTAAGGGAGTACTCTGATGGGGACCCTGATGTAAAGGGGGCATCTGATATAAGGGGGCACAGGTTATTTTTAATCAACCTAATCTAATGACAGCCTACTAAATCCAAATGTTTCCCAGATTGAGACTCTGTGTGATAGACTGTCA
The DNA here is from genome assembly GCF_965119305.1 of Pelophylax lessonae. Classification (NCBI taxonomy): domain Eukaryota; kingdom Metazoa; phylum Chordata; class Amphibia; order Anura; family Ranidae; genus Pelophylax; species Pelophylax lessonae. The sequence goes on along the minus strand of NC_138772.1, from coordinate 274,248,864 downwards.
GTGACTCATACAGTGTTGACATTATCCCCCCTGACTTTTTTTTTTTACTGCACCCCCCAGATTAGATAGACTAGATCAGGCTCTGGTCAGTGGCTAAATCTTGGTCGGTGGCTGGGTATCGTGTGAGAGCAGTTGTGTGATGTAAGGAGCATCCTGTGGTGTTCAGAAGCCTTTGAGGATGGCTTTAGTGTACACTGAGTCTCCAGCTATTAGCAGGGTGGTGCTTGGCACACATATGCAGAGGATTGATGCCTGGAGAGTGGGAATTGCCCTTGGTGGGTGTTTGTATTGGCCAGGAGCCCTGCTATCAGTGGGTGATCGTTAAGTGTACCCAGCATGGATATAGCAGCTGAATTTTTGCCTTTGGGACCCAGGTCGCCCTGGCCTGTAGGTGCATTAATTGCCCTGCGGAAGAGGTCTAGGATACGTGAGTATGTTTGGCTTGAGTTCAGCAGAAGGCACTTGACCAGATGCCATGCAGTGGTCAGACATCATATGTGGTCAGATGCCATATCGATGTACATTGTTGCATTTCATCAAAGTTTGGTTAACCGTTTAGGAGTTTTTCTCACCTAACAAACAGAAACTATTATTACATTGTCTTTTTTGACAGTTTAGAAACTTCAGCAGCTGGAGTTTGAATTGGGAAGCTTATTTTTAATTATTACATGGCTTGGGTAGCAATTGTACATGTTATAATATATTTTTTTTCTTAACAATGTGGAGTTCTCCCTTAGACTTGTGCAGTGTCCTTTAGCAGGGATTTGTTTCTTTTACAGTTCCAGGTCCTTGTGCAACCAGCAGTTTATTCCTTCTAAGTTGTGACTACTCTCTGGAGGTCACACATGGAGGTGGTTGGATTTTTTTTCCTTGCAGGACCAGTCAACTGGCAAATTTAATCCTCTTTAAACAGTTCCTAAGAGGAAGATGCAGATGAGGGTGATTTATATGAAGGTTTTTGTACCTCCCTTTTGTAAGGCTGTTAGGATGCCAAAAATGTAAGATCCTGCAGAGGTACCTGCAATGTAAGTTTTTAAAGGAAAGATTCTCTACTCTGAAAATGGCAAGCTTTTTTGTCCTTGCAGGACCAGTCAACTGGCCAATTTAATCCTCTTTCAACAATTCCTAAGAGGAAGATGCAGATGAGGATGGTCTATATGCAGGTTTTTGTACCTCCCTTTTGTAAGGCTGATAGTTACATAGTTACATAGTAGGTGAGGTTGAATAAAGACAATAGTCCATCCAGTTCAACCTGTGTAGGTGTGTGTGGCTGTAATCATCTCACATACCCCTGAATGTTCTGATCCTTGAGATGCACGTCCAATAGTCTTTTGAAAGCCACCATACTACCCGCAGAAACCACCTCTTGTGGTAGAGAATTCCACAATCTTGTAGCCCTAACAGTAAAGAACTCCCTGCATTGCCTGAGGTTAAAACGCTTCTCCTCTAATCGCATTGTATGCCCCCGAGTCCTCATGCAATCCCTTCGACTGAACAGCTTTTTTTCTAAAATGTAAGATCCTGCAGGGTTACCTAAAATGCAAGTATTTTAAGCACATCCAAGGGAGTGTGTTGTATTTTTCCCCTATGATGTTTAAGCTAGAAGCACATTCCAGAAGAGTGCGGCAAAACTGAACAGAATGCCAGAGCAGCAGAGTGGCTTAGTAGTCAACACATTTACCTTGCAGCACTGGGTTGCTCAGTTCAAACCCCAATCAGGACACCTCTACCAGCACTGCAGTAATGTCAAATTAGGCACTTATGAGGAAGAGGTTTTCCAGCATATGGAATCACCTTTTTTGTTTACGTAGTTGCCATTTGAGGATGCTGTGTCCTTCAGTGGTATACTCAATCATGGTGACTGGGTGTGTCCTTTTGGGGGGAGGGGGTGTGGCGTCTTCTGGTGGTAATTGTATGTGTTGGTCTTGCCTTTAGGGGGTATATCTGTTTGTCTGTTGCAGCCTGAGAATCCGCCCTAACCTTTGCCTCTCTTCCAATGCAATGGAAGTTGAGATGAAGAATATTAATTCCACCCTAAAGAATAATTCTGACAAGTGACGCATTCTTGTCTACATTGCAAGTGTTTAAACTGTCCCCTTTAAGGGCAAGCTTCATTTGATAGCAAAGAGCTGGGATTGTGTTTAATCTGGCCTCCTGCCTCAGAGTAAATGTCTGCTGAGTGAAATAAGCCTGCAGTTCAAGAGTCGGTGTCTAACTCCAAAGAGTTTTGCTCCTGCAGTCCTGGCTTGGAGTCCAGAAAGAATAGAAAAGAGAAAGAAAAGTCCTTAGGCAAAAAGTCAGCAGTGGGCTGAATCTGAAGTCTTTTTCAGATTGTGCCACTCATACATCTGTTATGAGTACCTGGTTGCTCCTCTTCTGATAAGAGGGTACAGCTTTTGTCTCGGACACATGGAACCTCAGTATAAGCACTTCAGCCCATGTTTTGAGAATCAGCCACCTTCAAGCCTATGACTGTGCCAGGAGGAATCCTCTGACTTAACTCTGTTTCTACATGTGTCAAGATATTGTGCAACATACTGTACATGTCTACTGGTTGGATTATCAATCCACTCCTTCTCTGGATAGAGATCCCTTTCAAGAATACAGAGGCAGTTCTCAGAACCCTACAAGAGGTTGCCTGACTAGTCTTTCAAAAAGGGTCATCTTGCTCTTATGCAAATCCTTATGTATCTGAGAGGATAATTCATCATGATTCAGGATACATTGTTTTTTTTTTGCCACTAGAGCATACTGGTGGTAAGAGACTGGGTTATCCTGGCTTTCCTCCCTTCACCTGTCACATCTCAATGCCTGATGATCAGGACCATAGTTTCTCCCATCCCTATATTAAGGTGGTCTCAATGGAAGAGGCTTCCTGTCCTGAAGGTTTTTTTTTTTTTCTCCAACGTAGGACATGCACCCAGCTATTCATGTCTCACAAACAGTCAGATAAAGCCTTTGGGTGCTGGTACAGTAGTAAATCTTCTGTGCTGCAGAGCTATGCCCAGTGCAACTCCCCTGTTGGGAAATTGTTTTGAACATTTCAGTTTTCTGGCTAGCCCTTAAAGACTCCCTTTCCTTTCATCACCTCACAGTAGGTTTTTTAGTCTTCGATAGGGCTAAACAACATCAGTGGTGTTTTACATCAGGGGGCAGGTGAGAACTATGAGGGTTAGTCTACTAAGAGAGGTAGATAGAGATGATTGTTGCCTGAGTGGAGAGTAATCTCTCTAACATTTGATTGACCTGATTTGATTGAATTGGCCCAGCTAAGCAACTAGTGGTTTCTGCATCCGGGTTCCTTTAAATGAATTTCATCTCTGGGCAAGATTTCAGAGTTAGATCTGTTAGCATCTCCTTACTATTTCAAGCCAGAAATCTTTTACTTGAGGAGCCTAGTCCAAGCCCTGGGTGCAGATGCTGTGACAGATCAGGAAAGGATTCAACAAGCCATATGCTTTCTCTTTATTCCAATCCATATACAGTTGCTAAAGACCTTTTGCAATCATGACAATAATTTCCCACTGGCCAAACAGGCCTTGGTTCCTGCTTTTGGTACCAGGTTATCAGATTACAGTCCTTTCTTTTAGATGGGATCTTCTGTTGCAGAATGCAATGCTTCAACCTTGCTCATCTCTTCCAGTTTTTCGTCCTGAAGAGACTAACTAGCCTTGACTATTTTTCTCTAAGCAGATATCTAGAAAGTCTACAACAGGATTTTAATGAAGCTTGTTCATTTTGGACTGCTTTGTTTCCTTCTGCCTCAGTCCTGAGGTCAGGTACATTCTGGACTTCAATTGATCTTAACCACTTCAATACCAGGCACTTCCTGCCCAGGCCAATTTTCAGTTTGCAGTGCTGTTGCAAATTGAATGACAACTGCATGGTCATGCAACACTGTACCCAAATGAAATTTGTATCATTTTTTTAAACAGATAGAGCTTTATTTTAGTGGTATACAATTACCAATGGGTTTTATATTTTTTGCCAAACAAAAGAAAAAAGACTGAACATTTTGAAAAAAAAAACTAACAATTTTCATAGTTTCTGTTACAAAATGTTTCAAACAAGTAATTTTTCTTCTTTACTGATGTATGCTGATGAGGCTGCATTAATGGGCACTGATTGGCTGCACTGATGGGCACTTATAGGCTGCACTGATGGGCACTGATGGGGCTTCACTGATGGGCACTAAAGAGACTGCACTGGTGGAAACTGAGGAGGCTGCACTGATGTGCACTGATACGCAGCACTGAGAGGTGGCACTGATCTGCACTGATGGGGCTGCACTGATAATCAGGGCACTGAAATAGTTAAGCCGTATTAGAGGACAGATTTCTGGAGTCCCTGTCATATCCATTGTCTCATGGGTGGACTATCTCTTACTTATCCAATACGTTGATGGGGGCTGCATCTTAGACTCAAGGGAGAACCAAGACTCTCTACATGGGATTTATTACTTGCTCTGGACTTCCTTGCCAGCTCCAGATGAGATCTCTTTTCAGTCCAGCTATGGCTATGAAGACAGCCAATCTAAGGGCTATCCAGCCAGAAAGTTTTCCAAGATCAGAGCTTTAGGCTACGAAGGATCCTTGGTGACTGACAGCTCCAGGTGGGATCCCCTCCAATTCAGTTGAAATAAAGATTGAGCCATGGTGGCAATCTCTCTAATGGCCACATTCTCAGCAGGAAGTTTTCTAGCATCAGAATCTTTAGAACCCTTTGGCAGCTTGCTGCTTCAGATGGGATGTCTTTCAGTCCAGTTTGAGTATGCTGCCTTCACCACTGAGTAAATACTCAGTCATGAAGGCAGCCTCTCTATGGGTTTTTTCCTCAGTCAGGAGGTCTGCCAGAATCTGGGCCTTGGGCTATGTGGGATCATTATTGGCATTCTGCCTAGTATGGGTAGTGTTTATATCCATACTGGGTTGCAATCTAAGGTGGCTTTGACATGCTATGAGAACAAAAGCTTTGTTCCTCCCATATGCAGGACCACTAAGGATAACTAGTTCCATGCCCTGGATATTGGGATACTTTGAGCATGCTCACAAACTACAGTGTTACCTAAAGTTTTAAGACATCTCTTTGTCACTTTCTCTAACCGAACCAGCAGGACAGAGATATCCAGAATCATTGCCAGGAGTGTGTAGACTTTGTGGGCTTCCTGTGAAAGGGTCCCAGGAATATTTGTAGGGGGATGACATGTCTTCCATTAACCACTTGCCGACCGCCGCCCGACTATATACGGTGGCGGTCAGCCCCTTCCAGGCAAAGTGACGTACCGGTACGTCACTAGCCTGGGAGCCAATAGGGGGCGCGCTCCCGCCCCCGCTCATTCACTAAGAAGCTGTCGCATGTGACCGGGGGAACCGATGCCGGCCGGTCACTCGCGATCATCGGGTGGAGAGGGAGAAAGGCAGGCGACTAATGTAAACAAAGCCGCCTGTCACTCTCCCCTGTGTAATAAACACAGATCATACGGTCCTGCTATGTAGGACCATTAATCTGTGCTGTTACACACACAGCCACATCCAATCACAGTTAGAAGCACACCCCTAGGGACACACTTAACCCCTCCCTCTCCAATAAAGTTAACCCCTTTCCTGCCAGTGTCATTTTTACAGTAACAGTGCATATGTATAGCACTGATTACTGTAGTAATGTCACTGGTACCCCCAAAAGTGTCAAAAATGTAAGTCAAGGGTCCGATCTGTCCGTCGCAATGTCGCAGTCCCGCAAAAAAAAATTGCAGATCGCCGCCATTACTCGTTAAAAAGAAAAACAATAAAAATGACAAAAATCTTTCCCTTAGTTAGTAAACGCAATAACTTTTGCGCAAACCAATCAAAATACGCTTTTTGCGATTTTTTTTTTACCAAACATATGTATCATAAAGCAAATTGGCCTAAAATGTTAAAAAATTTAGATTTTTACATTTTTTTGGGGGGAATTTCATATAAAAAAATGTGAAAAATATTGTTATTTTTGCAAAATTGTCGCTCTTTTTTTGTTTATAGCGCATGATCAAAAAATCGCACAGGTGATCAAATGCCACCAAAAGAAAGCTCTGTTTGTGGGAAAAAAAAGGACATCAATTTCATTTGGGTACATCATCGCACGACTGCGCAATTGTCCGTTAAATTCACGCAGTGCCGAATCGTAAAATACCCCCTGGTCAGGAAGGGGGTAAAATCTTCTGGGGCTTAAGTGTTTAAGACTGTTTTGGCTTATTGGGGTCTGTTAATTTCTATCCACAGCATTTCTGTTGGCTGAGTCCTGTGATTGAAACCCTAATTTTTGTGGCCACCACCCTTAATTTGGACTGAATTGGACTGAACTGGACTAGTTAGTTCCCAAACGTATGCTGCCATGGAGACTGTTAGGAAAACAGAAAATTTCCTATTGAATACTTAGGCTCCATGCACACAGGGCGTCATAAAAACGTGCTCCAAAGCTGTTTACATAACGCAGATGACATCATCTGTGACACAAGGGGGCGTGGTCTCCCGGTGACGTCATCTGGAGGCCACGCCCCTAATGGCTATATAATAAGCTGCAGAGACCAGAGGCCGGCATAATCGCTGGAGACGTCGTCGTCGGAGGACCGGAGGAAGAAGGACAGCCGACAGCCGACAGCCGACAGCAAAAGAGCAGAAGACCGGAGAGGAGAAGACAAGAAGATTGGACAGCAAAAGGGCAGACAGCAGAAGACCCCCGGAGAGGAGAAGACAAGAAGGGCGGACAGCAAAAGAGCAGAAGACCCCCGGAGAGGAGAAGACAGCAGAAGACCCCCGGAGAGGAGAAGACAAGAAGGGCGGACAGCAAAAGAGCAAAAGACCCTCGGAGAGGAGAAGACCCCCGCAGAGGACAAGAGCCGGATGAAGATTTTTAATACATTTTCCAAAACGTCTCCTGTCGTTATTTCCATACACTGCATTTTATGGGGTGAATGGGTAGGGGTACAGTGTACCCCATACCCATTCACATAGGGAGGGGGTCCGGGATCTGGGGGGGCCCCCTTGTTAAAGGGGGCTTCCAGATTCCGATGAGCCCCCTGCCCGCAGACCCCCACAACCACCAGCCAGGGTTGTGGGGATGAGGCCCTTGTCCTCATCACCATGGGGGCACGGTGCTTTGAGGTGCGGGGTGCAGAGCCCCCCTGCCCCAAAGCACCCACACCCCCCCCATGTTGAGGGCGTGTGGTCTGGTATGATCCAGGGGGGGTGGGGCCGCTCGCTCGTCCCCTCCCCTTTCCTGGCATGCCGGACTGCATGCTCGGATAAGGGTCTGGTATGGATTTTGGGGGGGACCCCACGCCGTTTTTTCGGCGCGGGGCTACCCTCAAATTCCATACCAGACCTGAAGGGCCTGGTTTGGAACCTGGGGGGGAACCCCACGCCGTTTTTTTCCCAATTTTGGCGTGGAGTTCCCCCTCAAGATTCTCACAGTGCAGGTCGCACCGCAAGTCGGATCACTCTGATCCGACCTGCGGTGTGACTTCCATTCAAATCAATAGGCTCCCATAGGGAGCCATTGATTTTGAATGGAAGAAAAAAGACGTATAACGTGGCTTAACGCACGTTAAGCAACGTAATGGAGCCTTATGGAGCCTTTAGCAGCGTCAGACGTTTTTTTTGCAGCTTGACGCTGGAGCTCCTGAACCCACAGTTCCTGGGTTTTTTTTGGAGCTGTAAAACGCCTATGCCACTTGGAGCTCCTAAAAGCTCTATGTGTGCATGAGGCCATAGAATAACATGGATGGGCGTTCTGCAGCTGAAAAAAAAAACGTCTGACGCTGCTAACAGCAGCTGTAAAAACATCCAGTGTGCATGAGGCCTTACTGTAATTTTCCTTTTCTGATGGACTCCATGGCAGTATGAGTCCCCACCCAGTGTCATGAGTAGGCTAGATGGCTCAGCCTCAAAATTTATGGGAGTGGGGTCCTATTGGGCAGGAGCGAGGGCACAGCTACTCCAAGCATATGTTACCAAACTGCTGCTGCCATGGAGTCCATCTGTAAAGGAAAATTACAGTAAGTATTTGATAGAAAATGTTCAGTTTTTCATGTGTCACTGTATGAGACAGGGTGGGTGGGAGTAGGCGATGGTTGTCTATTCTTGTAAGCACAGGGGTGCAGAGAGGATCCTAAAGGGCCTACAAAGGGGTAGATTATGAATTTATTATTTTATTATAGGATCATTTTCTCAATAAACAATAAATAAACGTATTTAAACAGTGTGGAATCATTATATTTTTCCACTTTGAAATACCTATTTAAGAGACAGTCTAGTGAGAGCAGCACACTCTACAGGGAGAGCCCTATTCAATTGGAAGATCCACTCACAGGTGCACAGGCTTAGCATTTCAATTTACACCAAAATAGGATATGCAGAAAGTTGGAGCTGGCAACGCTGTAATCCGTATGCATATTTATTGAATATATAAAGGTGAAAATAAAAGAAGCGGAAGCTTCAAATACTTATTTAACTGTTGAAACCTTTCTTTTCAAATACATTACATTTATTTCAGGCATGTTTTTTATTCACTTTTTTAAGTATGTTTTTGTATCTCCAACTGGTATTGCCTCTTGTCCTGCTTTTCTCAATAGATATATCATAAAACACCACCGTTAACACCAACCAGAAGGTGGTTGTATTTTAAGTGAAACCCCATGGAATTTTCTTTGAGAATTATGCCCCATACACACGTGCAGATTATCTGCAGACTTTTGTCTGCAGACTTACCTTTTCTATGTAGTGCAAGGGCCTGCCGGATTGCATGCAAATTGAAAGTGTTTAGGTTTGACCTCATATTATATGGCTTTGGTAAGTCTGCAGACAAAAGTCTGCAGATAATCTGCACGTGTGTATGGGGCATTAGCTTACAAATACAATACGTTGCAAAAGAAAAAATGCGTTAGTAAACGTAGAGGATTCATAAAAAAAAGCAATAAAGCCTTCAGAGAATTTTAAACATCATAATAACAATGAACTGACCTAAAGAGACCTGGAAAGACTTTTACTGTAAATGGTAATATGTTCTTTAGGCTCAGTTTCCACTAGTGCGATTTGCGGTGCGACTTGACACATGTCAAGTCGCACAGCAAGTCAAAACCCATTGTTTTCAATGGGGCCCGTTTCCACTGCCGCGGCTTCAGTTGCTGCGACCTCAAAAGTAAACCGTGTACTACTTTTGAGCGCGACTTCCCTCTATATATGAGGGACAAGTCTAACTGAAGCCGTGGTTTACTTTTGCTACGAAGTCGTGCTAGAAGTAGCACGACTTCGTAGCCGCACTAGTGGAAACCGAGGCTCATTCTCTGAGAGATGTTGGTACACAATGGCCTCTATTATTCATACTATTCAAAACAACAGATGAATATACACATGTCAATGAAATACACCAGATTCCACTGGGAACTTACACATATTCAATCTATTATCTTTTTTAAATCAAACAAAATACATTGCAGAGATATGGTTTTTGTTCTGTATTCAACAAAATGGGTGGTAAAAGTATCTATTTGTGTTGAGTACTGGATAGGAGCTTTTATAGGTAGTATGTTAAGTCTTTGGGAGGGAGAGAAGACCTTGTTAATCTCTTACTTATGTTTTTATAAGAGCCAACCTTGGCTCTGTTAACGTTTACCACAAAATAATAAAAAAATGCATTAGTTCATTTTGTGCTAAAGTAAATCTATAGCAAGTCTTATAAAGTTATACATTGAAATATGCCTGATAAATCTGACAGTCCAAGCTATCAGCACATACCTTTCAAAATCTGACAGTAAAGAGTCCTATAATCCTTCCAAAAAAGGATTAAAAGTAATATGAGGAAGTATTACTTTACTGAGAGAGTAGTGGATGCATGGAATAACCTTCCTGCAGAAGTGGTAGCTACAAATACAGTGAAGGAGTTTAAGCATGCATGGGATAGGCATAAGGCTATCCTTCATACAAGATAGGGCCAGGGACTATTCATAGGATTCAGATATATTGGGCAGACTAGATGGGCCAAATGGTTCTTATCTGCCGACACATTCTATGTTTCTATGTTTCTATGTTTCTATTAAATCATATCATGGTCATAAGCATGCTTCCATGATTGCTCAAGCCTGATGATTGGAGGCAGTGGCACTCGGCATATCACTTTGTTATTCAGTTAGGGACACATGCCTATGCTTCACAACTGCGAGGGTTGGTGTTGTGAGCAGCACTGAGCTGTCAGATCATACGAGCTAAAGCATTTGCAGCTTCAACTTTGTAACTTTTTGTCAGTGTATAACTTTTGAGGCTCATTTACACCTATCAGTTATGGTGCTTTGTGGTATCATGTGTGTTGTTGCAATACACATCAATGCACCATAAATGCATTCGTTTGTTGCACTGACATTTTGTTTTAACCACTTGCCGACCGGTTGACCGTACTGCGGCAAAGTGGCTCGATATCGTCCAGCGATGTAGACCTACGTCGCTGGACTCCTCCCCTTGTGGGCGGTGCGCGCGTGCCGCCGGAGGCTCGCTCCCGCTGTATTCAGTCACAGCGGGAGTCGGGCCAGTGGAAGAGAGGTGGTGATCACCGCCGCTCTTCCCCGATCGTCGGGGATCGAGTGTGGAAATCCGCCCGCTTGTGTAAACAAAGCGGGCGGATCTCCTAAGTGACAAACTGTGACAGATTGCAGGATTCAGCATAGCTGAACCTGCGATCTGTGCCTGTGTCACTCAGTCCCCTCCCCCCACACACATTAGTAAGCACCAGGCATACATTAAGCCCTCCCTCTCCAATAAACGTTAATCCCTTCCCTGCCAGTGTCATTTTTACAGTAACAGTGCATATTTTTTAGCACCGATTACTGTAGTAATGTCACTGGTACCCCCAAAAGTGTCAAAAATGTCAGTCAAGGGTCCGATCTGTCCTCCGCAATGTCGCAGTCCCACAAAAAAAATTGCAGATCGCCGCCAGATCGCCGCCATTACTAGTTACAAGAAAAACAATAAAAATGACATAAATTTCCCATAGTTAGTAGCTGCGATAACTTTTGCGCAAACCAATCAAAATACGCTTATTGCGATTTTTTTTACCAAAAATATGTATCAGAAAACAAATTGGCCTAAAATGTTAAAAAAAATTAGATTTTTACATTTTTTGGGGGGGAATTTCATATAAAAAAATGTGAAAAATATTGTTATTTTTTCAAAGTTGTCGTTCTTTTTTTGTTTATAGCGCAAAAAGTAAAAATCGCACAGGTGATCAAATACCACCAAAAGAAAGCTCTATTTGTGGGGAAAAAAGGAATATAAATTTAAATTGGGTACAGCATCGAAAGACCACGCAATTGTCCGTTAAAATAATGCATCACCGAATCGCAAAATATGGCCTGGTCAGGAATGGGGTAAAATCTTCCAGTCTTAAAGCGGTTAAAAATACGCTCATTGAGAATTTTTTTGTCAAAGACATGTAGCTAAATACATTTTGGCCTAAATATATGACAAAAATTGAATATATTGGATATTTGTTAACTGTCAAAGTAGAAAAATATTGTTATTTTTTCAAAATTTTTGCATTTTTTTATTAATATCGCAAAAAATAAAAAACGCAGAGGTGATCAAATACCACCAAAAGAAAGCTCTGTTTATGGGAAAAAAAGGACGTAAATTTCGTTTGGGTATGGCGTTGCATGACCGTGCAATTGTCAGTTAAAGTCGCACAGTGCCGAATCGCAAAAAGTGGCACATTCCACATCCTTACCACTTTAGCAGTAAAAAGAAACCATATAGGCTAGGGGTGTCCAAACTACAGCCCTCCAGCTGTTTAGGAACTACAATTCCCATGAGGCATTGTAATTCTCTTACATTCACAGACATAACTAGGCATGGTGGGAATTGTAGTTCCTGAACAGCTATAGGCAGTTTCATTTGAACTACTTCATTGTGCAGCTTTGTGTCTTCTTTAGAGATTTCAGGTTAAACAGTTTCCTCCCAGTGCTAGGGTCACCATTTATAGATTTTCTTCTTTATTGCAATCATATCCCCTTTTAAGCACTTCTACTTCAGGGCTAATAAGTCTAATGTTTGTAGTCATTCCTCATAATTGGGGTCCTCCAGCCCTCTGCATTGGCAGTTTATACAAATGTATTGGTTACCTTAATGATGATGCACTTTTTACTGCACAAAAACTTGCATAAACACACTGCAATAAATCCCTTAGGAGTGAATGAATCCTTAACAGTGACACAGCTTTGCTGTAAGAGTAAAATTACTTTTAATTTGTATTTATAGCCTATTTTTTTCCAGCTTTGGATATATTATGGTAGATTTGGACGCTCTGTCCAAATTTTTAAGAGTTGCCCCTTTGCTTTGGCATTTGGTCCTTTCATACTTTAGTGAACAATTCTGGTGCTTGTCACATTGATTTTTTTGACAAATATTTTCAATTATAACATCATATCTGCATATAAAACACAAAAACATTATTTTTTGGATGTTCAATGTACAAAAAAAACATGTACTGCAACATATGTAGTGAACAAGAGTGTATTCTTTACTAGATCAGTTGAGGGATTGTGTTTTCATGTTCATGAATATTTGCACACTCATGTGAACTTCAAGTGTGCCAGTTGTCATCAATGTAATTTCTCCTTGCACTTACACATTTATCTTTTGGTACATTGGGCCCATAGACATTTTCCAATATTGATAAAAAGAAATAGGGTAGAAAAACTGTTTATACTATCTCAAAGATGCAAGGTATATTTAGTGACACAAATAGAGATATGAAAACAACAACAGTTATCACCAGCATTAACATCTGGCCCAGTTTTTGCTCCAAAGTCAAAATAATGCACATTAGAGCTCAGAGATTTTTGACTCATTGGAAATGCCTGTGTGTAATGAGAAGCCACTTTTTCTTCTCACTCTCTAGTTAACCTTGTAGATGACCTGATGGTCTCTTAGTCATAAAAAGCAATGCCCAAACAATGTTGCATCTCTTGCAATTAAAAAGGCAATGTATGATCACATATACCTCAAGCCTTTCTGTTTATGTAGAAGTTTCCTTTTCCCAGAATTATATCTGCTGTCTGTAGCTTATTGGCATCCAGTATTTTACATTGTTCGCATCTGTTATGACTGTGGCTGCAGTGGTCCATTTTTACAGTGAACTTTTGTAAATAAATAATTGGCATTATAATTATGTGGCCAATACCATGGGTGTATATAAAAACGGCAACAAAGCAATATGTAAGAACATACAGGTGTGACCAGTAGCGCAAAAAGTAGTAATGACCTCACACTGCCACAAGGATAGATAATCCTTCTATTCAACAGTAACACATGAGATCACATTGGTAGACAAACAACTGTAAAAAGTACATCATAACATCAGAATGTCCATCCATAAAAAGTGCATCCACACGTGTGAATCTTGATGGGATGTAGATTTAATAAGTGGATATAACGGGTCACCTCTTAACACTACCACCATGAAAGCAAGGGGGAGTAGATCACACTCACCGACAATAATGGCTCAGCCACTCTAGATGAGCAAATACACCAAATGTCAGCAATTTTCCACCATGGATAATCCCAAATGCTCGTCAGGATAAGGGGAGATCAGTGTACTCCGTATCATGTGGGAAAAACAAAGCACAAAGCCCCACTAGTGCAATATTCTTTGAACACTTTATTATTGCATCAACTTAAAAAGAAAGCCACTCACAATTTGACATAACAACAGCATGTATAATCCCATGGAGGATATACTACACCATTCGGGGACATTTCCCAGGCTCCACGCCGTGGTCCGTGCTCCTTCCGGGTCTGTTATCACTCCTAACGATAATACTGTGTGATAGGTAGGTTGGTTGACGACGACAGGTCACTCCCCGACTAGTTTCGTCCTTCCGACTTCATCACAGTGGAAAATTGCTGACATTTGGCGTATTTGCTTATCCACGAGAGTGGCTGAGCCATTATTGTCGGTGAGTGGGATCTACTCCCCCTTGCTTTCACGGTGGTGGCGTTAAGAGGTGACCCGTTATATCCACTTATTAAATCTACATCCCATCAAGATTCACACGTGTGGATGCACTTTTTATGGATGGACATTCTGATGTTATGATGGACTTTTTACAGTTGTTTGTCTACCAAAGTGATCTCATATGTTACTGTTGAATAGAAGGATTATCTATCCTTGTGGCAGTGTGAGGTCATTACTACTTTTTGCGCTACTGGTCACACCTGTATGTTTTTACATATTGCTTTGTTACAGTTTTTATATATTTATACTTTTAAGTAGCAGCACGGGGGATTGGCAGTTGGGTTGTCCTGAAGCGCTTGGGGTTTTCCACTTTTTATTGAGACAGGCCGTGTGAGCACTTCTTTTATTATTAATACCATGGGTGGCCACTACAGAAATGCAAAATTATATACACTTTTAGGTGGGGTGCAGCGTGCACGGCAGCAGTAACTCACAAAGATAGGTGCAATAGAAAACTTGTATTGAAGTAAAACAACAACAGCAACCTGGCCATCCAGTGACCAAATGGGAAGATGTCCAAGGGAGATGCGACTCTAGGCTTTCCCTCCCCATCAAGAACCTTTCCCTACCACTATTGCTGTCCTTAACAGGCAGGGTAAATGTCTCTACCGTACCAATTTGCAAAAAAATGCACCAAGCCCATTAGTCAGGACCTTAAGTAGGCTCTGCCTTGACCCAAAATGGCTGCTGGAGTTACATGGGGCATCAATATCTAATTGGGTGCTTTCCCAGTGACCCAGGAAACCACAGAGGAACTGTGTTCCCCCTGTGGTGCCACTGTGGAAGAGTGCCTCCTGCACTAACAAGAAAAAACAGACCTAGATATAGCAATGACTTTGCCAAATATCACAGAATAAATGAGTTTAAAGCAGGATTTCTCAACCAGGGTTTCATGGAAGATGAGGGTACCTCCAGAGGTTACCAGAGAAAAATAGAATCAAAAATTACGCACATATATAAATACCCTTCTTCCACCATCAAAAAAGACAGATGAGCCTGCATCATCTGCTAGGCGGATCTTCTTGTATTTTTCCAACTGATGACTCGAGAACCTCTCGACTGCCACTGGCTTAAGAGTCTGATCCCAGGCCATGACATTGTGCACCATGAGTGACCTGAGAGAGCACTCCCTGGAGTCAGCTTGGGTCAGTGGGCATCAACGTGTGTCTGGTTTGTTTGGAATTATTTTTTACAGACAACCAATTCCAATCTTGTTAATCATAGTTGTGACTGTTTGTTAGTCCCATATTGCCCTTGTTGGAGATGTTGCTAGTCCTGACCTTTCCTCAACTCTGCCTAGTCTGATCTTGCTTTGATTTCTGACTTTGTCTATGCTCCTAAATCTAGTTTTATGTATTTCTCCAGTTATCTCTGATAATAAACTCTATCCCCTATTGATCTCTTTCCCCTAACTACAATTCTGCTCATGCTTTGGCACCATATAGATGTCAATTTGGTTTTACCCCTCCTAGTGTATGAGACTGCGAGTAGCACCTCAACTTACATTTAGCAATATTAAACAATACGGTATAGAACACACATGTACTGTAAAATTTTGTAAATAAATAAACCAAAAGTCATGACTAATATCCGTAAAGGTTTTAATGTGTAAAATGTCAGTTTCTACTTATTTCTTTTTGCAGGTCAAATGTACTATTCCCTAGCATTTAATCTAAAGAGTAAAAAAAAATGTAAGCACATCCAACCAGAGGAGTTAATAACATTCAACTCATAGAGAATATAGCCTGATATTCTAGTCTAAAAATATTGACCAGAAGAGAAAATATTTTGAGGGAGACCTCTATTCTGTGTACATCTTGTATGGAGATTCCTATGCTCACCACCAACAGTGTAATGAATCAGCTAAGGCAGAGAATGCACTACTCTACAAAATTGATACACTGTTGCAGAGACAGAATGAAACCCTTAAGGCTCCGTTCACATGTTAGCGTATGGATCGCGGGCAGAACCGCCGCGATTCCGCCCGCGATCCGGAGATTATTGCAAATCGCGGGACGCCTGTGCATTGCCCCTTGATTTGCAATAGCCCCCCAAACGCTGAGCGATGTTTCCGCAATTTTCGCCTGCCGAATCGCGGTAACATCGCGCAAAAAAAAATTGCGGGACGCAATACGCTCCAAAGAAGCTCTTTTACATTTTTGGGCGTAATGCGTCCCGCGATGTTTTTTATGCGCGATGTTACCACGATTCGGCAGGCGGAAATCGCGGCAACATCGCTCAGCATTTGGGGGGCTATTGCAAATCAACAGGCAACGCACAGGCGTCCCGCGATTTGCAATAATCTCCGGATCGCGGGCGGAATCGCGGTGGTTCTGCCCGCGATCCATACGCTAACATGTGAACGGAGCCTTACAATTGACTGTCATTGTCATTGCCCAAAAAAGGCCATGTGGCCGTATTTGGTCAATGATGTCATGCTAGCCCTGCTCTTTTCTTTACATGGATAGGGATTCCCAGCCAGTAAATTAATGGGGCTGGATACTAATGATTTGGCAGGTACTGTAACCCACTGCTTGCCTAGCAACCATTGACAGCAAGGAAACTGTCATGTGCAGTAGACAAATTTCTACTGCTACTATACTGTATATGTTTAATGAGTAATGAGTAAAAAGTTGGCGTTCTGATGTTCGAAATTGTGTTTACACCAAACTTTGAGCTCATCCCTACATCTGGGACACTAGAGGGGTTTGACCACTCATTCACACCTAATATCTCCGATTAACCTCTTTCTGCAATGCTAGCAAATATAGTTCCCAATACTGTGTAATGGTAACACTGTACTGTCCAGTTTTTGGATTTTTGAGTTCCTGTGCGCACAAAATACTGGTGGACTGGAGGTTAAAAGCAGTACAGCAGTGACTACAGAACTAACTACCTACTTGAATTCACAATAAACTATGCCTTATAAACATTAAATAAAAGAAGAATTCAATATAATTATTTAGCATGCCCATTAGTAAAACTCTAGGGTGTTTGCAATTCAAAGTGAACCTGACCTGACTTAATAAGTTTCTTAGGTAACACAAGTGCTGAAGCATAAATGTCATGTGGTGCCTACAGTACAGGTGTTAGTATTTAAATCAATACCTGCACCCCTGTGAAGTCCTTTTGAAACCAGACCCAGATGTATTTGGGGACCTAACTTCTTACTTAGTCAAGATTAAATCTCCATTGATGAACTTTGAAATATTAGAACTTCAGTGGGCAGCAGAGGTTCTGGCATTTGACAGTTAGCTTAGCATCAGGAGGGATAGGTCTTCAATCCTCATGTAGGCAAACTTCTCTGAATCTAAGGTCACGTGTGAGTGTTCTTTGAAGTTAAATTTACTAAAAACTGATATTAAAATGTTTGATACATTCTGAGGAGAACAATTACTTGAAATATGTTATGTCTCTTCAGATAAGAAATCTGGGCTTGGGTTCTTGTGTCAACACACCTGCTGTGGACATTATAAGGAGTTTTCACTGTTACTGTTTAATTTTTACTTATTTTACATTAAGAAGAATGCAACAAGAGGAACACCCAAAGATAGACAGGAACATCCAAAATTCTTAAGTGGTTAAGAAGGAGATTGGGAATTATAGCAGGGAGATCTTACTGTTGGAGTTTCCAAGACATATAAGAAGCCTGGGCTGACATAGTCCATAAGGAACCATCTATAGCTAAAATATCACTTTAGAATTGAATCCCCCAGTAGCATTTAGAATTGCGCAATTGTGCCCTTATTATTAAATTAGAAAAAAAAGTGCATGATGTAAGCTACAAACTGTGTGCCAATGAGAATATGATTATCACCAAAAAATCTTAACTTTATCCTGCAAGTGGTATCTGCAGTCTATTTGAAGCAGAATAAATAAAACCAGCAATTGGACATTTTTTTATTATGATATCATAACAATGATTAATAGCAATCTTCAGTGTTCTGTACAGTGGCTATTTCACATTTAAGCCTTAAGGTATAGATTTCTGATTTTATAGATTTTATGAAACAGCCATTTCACAAAAAATAAACTTGACCACCTACATCACTGGGGGTAAGACCTTCTTCTTTGTAAAGTAGTAAACAACCCATAAATATGAGCCTGACATTATTTGGACTTAATAAATCCTGACACCAACCTTCTCACAAGATTGTCCAGCTAATTTATTGCCAACAGTGCAGAGGAAAATAGAGATCTTGTCTGTAACATTTTATTGTTGGATAGAAAACAAAAACTTAAAGGCAAACACGACTCTGAACTTTATCATTGTTTAGTGTTTTAACTAGTATTAAAAAAGGACTTAACGATGAAAAAGTGATTATAAGTTATTATTCAATAAGTTAAAGACCAATATGCAAAGAAGAAACCAACCAGCCCAAATCTATTTTTGTAATTGCTCTAATTTTGGTCACATTTAATGTAATTGGCTGCTATATGTTACTTATTCTCTCTGGAGAAGAGACGCTTGAGAGGGGATATTATATCAATTTACAAATACTGTACTGGTGATGACCCTAGCATAAGGAACAAACTTTTCAGAGAAAGGGAATACAATAAGACACGTGGCCACTCACTTAAACTAGAGGAAACATGGTTTAACCTTAAAATACGTAAGGGGTTATTTACTGTCAGAGCAGTAAGGATGTGGAATTCTCTTCCACAAGCAGTAGTATCAGCAGGGAGCATCGATAGTTTCAAAAAATTATTAGATGGGCACCTTAAAGACCACAACATACAGGGGTATACAATGTACGGTTAACAGCAAACACACACACACCTCATAGGTTGAACTGGATGGACTGATGTCTTTTTACAACCTCACAAACTATGTATTTATGTAACTGTGCTTTGTGGCATTTGCCTTTATGCTGCTTTATGTTGAGCTACTTGGATTTTCTCTCTTTTATAGGAAAATTATACTGATTTTATAATTATAAAATTATACAGAAGGCTGTCATTTCAGGTTTTTTAAAAGAACTACAAAAATATTGTTATCTAATAACTGTATATGGTTATTACATATAACAATCGTTTTGTAAATGTATTACTTCCTTCTTTATTTTCATGTGTCTATATTTATATTTTTATCCTCATTTACATGCAGAGCGATCTGTCCAGAAGTACAGGGGTTGGGACAAACTATAGCCCTGCCAGTGGCTGCAGCAACAGATTATTTAGGTTGTAAACTACGTAAAAAAGTAAAAAAATAAGTAAAAAAATGTAGGCACCCATATTAGTATCATAGTTTGTTCCAATCCTGTCATTGTCATACAGGCTAGTCTGTATGTAAATGGTAAAAAAAATTAAGCAAAGGCATTTGAAATAAAGGAATACATGTATGGGATTTGTATAGAGTGCCCTTTAGAATTCAACAAATGTCGATAAAGGTGACAGATTCATTTATCTTTTGTAAACAGGTATATCAGTCTAGGGCATGCACTCCACCCACAGTGCAGCTGCACTTCTTCATGCCACTGTCACACAGCGGGTTTTGTCTCTGGGTGGGTGGAGCCTGACGGGGATTCACAGACATTTGTTCCACATCAGGTCTGCCCCCCGAGATTGGCAGCAGGAAATAGGTTGATCCTAGGCCAATAGACAGATTGCTGTTGGCTATAGAATCCACCCACTGCCTACAGTCAATCTCCAGGACAAAGCAGATGTGATTTGGAACTAGTGTCTCACTTTCCCCAATGGGTTATGCTCATTGCAGCATCACTGGTTGCTAGGAGGCCATTGGCTGTGAAGCCGACAGCATCCTAAACAACCAGTAATGGGGAGTAGGGTGCTGACAGCAAATATACTGTTCCGCCACACAGCACACCGGGACAGGCCCTTTTCCCGTCTTTGTATGCCAATTTTGGTCTTTATTACCTCCTGTTTCTTTATTTTTGAATTTGGTGTATTTATAGAACAACTTTAAACAAAATCAGTATGCCACACTTGTTGAACTTTTATGTGCAATGAATGAAGTGATTGCTCTAACAGTTTATGTTTTTGAAGAGAAGCTGGTTTATATTTGTTTTTGCTGAACAGAAGCAGTTTATGTTGAAGATTTGTTTCTTGAATAATAAATTTAACTTTTTTCAAAAACTAGCCTTGTCCTGTGTGCTTGTGTGCTTGTGATCCCAGATCCACTGCAAATCAAACATAGTGCTTGGTGAAATTCTGTAAATTTTGACATTTTGGGAGACAGATTCCCTTTAAGAACAAAAACATATGATGCTAATAGTCCTGTAATTTGTATTCATCAAATGCTGCAACAATTATGCTTTTGGAAACCTCCAAATAAAGTTTGAAAGGTGTACTAACTAACATAAAAAAAAAACTGATGAATGTTTCTAAGCTGTTAAAACATCACAATGAATAACAGTCTGGCCTCACATATAAAAGTTACTTCACTCCCTTTAAAAAATATTATAACATTTGCAATTGCTACACAAGCCGGTTTCTTAAACTGCCAAAAATTCAAATATAGCTTTAGTGTAACCATGGCAACACTAGGGAATTTTTGTACACTATATATACAGAATGCCCACAGAAATGTCAGTTAGCTTGCTGCTTCTCTGAGAATTTTTATTTTATCACAATACTGGGATTGAACCTGTCAATGAAGCAGGAAAAATATCCCACTTACAGTAGCACACAGAAAAAATCCAATGAATGGAATGCACATATGTGTTTTATCTGAACAGTTGGAGGTATAACTGACCACAGTAATAATCTACACATTAGGCTGTTTGTACAATGATTCTTATGCTCAATAAAAATGTATTTTTCTTAAAAAAAAAAAAAAATAATCTACACAATAAAATGGAGGATGTGTATAAAGCAAATATAGATTTAGTATGTGTGGCTTTTGGGGCCCTAAATAGTTTTTACACTGACATGAAATAAACTGTAGCTGACTAAGGCCGGTTCACATATGTGCAAATTGGGTGCGGGTTTCCCTACATCCAATTCGCATGATATGCAAGTGTGACCGGCTCTCAATGGAGCCGGTTCACACAGGTCTGGAGTGCCCACAGTCTGCATTCCAAAAGGGTCCTGTGCATGTTTGGGTCCGGTTCAAGTGCGAGTTCAGGCAAAAATTCAGACTGGATTTGCACCTGAATTAGTGAACAGGAACGCACAGGATCCCATGCTGGGAACCGCGGCTGCACATATGTGAACCTGGCCTTATATGCATTGAAATTTGTTGTTCAGTGCAACTGGGGTGAGCTGGATCGAGCAATGACTGCCATGAGAATTAGCAGATTGTGACTAGGAGCATTAACAGACTGTGCCAGTCACCCCTTGCCAACTGATCTTTTGGGAAATATAAATGGTCATGTTTTGTATTTTCAGTTATTCACTGTTCTTTCTCCAGGTTAGGCCACTAAAAACACTAAACATTCAAAGTTGTGGACCTGGGTGTAGTCAAACAATAGAAGCATGCCTGAGGGCCCATTTAGACCCTTAGGAAGAGTTCACACAACATGCAGTCAAATGCATTATTTGTTTTATTTTTTGCATCAAAAAAACGTGGATAGTAGGTTATGTGGTTTTTAATGGCATAGTTCACACCGATGAAGTCAGTTCCAGTGCGCTCCAGTTCCAGAAAAAAAGTAGAACATGCTGCATTATGCAATCAGTTTGCAATATGTGTGATAAGCTTAAAAAGTAACACCACTTTTGTTGAGAAAAAAAAACATTCCCCCTAGGAGATCATTGTACATTGCAAGGATTTTAATAAACATTGTACCCTACCTGTTTCTGCTCTAAAGGAAAAGCGGTTTGTTCTTCTAGGTCTTTTGGATATGCATTCTGAATGGGAGTGGCTTTTTCATTATTAATCAACTGGTGCATTTGCAGGGCATAATAAGGAGAGTGATAGGGTCAGCATTCTTTTGGAAATTATTAACCCTTGCAGACTTCTGAGAAAATCAGAGAGTCAATCACACAAGCAATAAATTGCATTTCTGGCGGTGATCTATATACCAACTCTGTACATAATGCCTTCAATTTGCCATATTGCATTGAAGTTTACAGAAAATGAAAGTGCTGAAGATAGAAAAAGAAGAAAGATCATTTAAAAAAATATTTAATTACAATATGGCTCATGTTGCATTTGTAAATGTGATTTTCATTTTTTCCAGCAAAAGTGGAATTCATGGACTACAGGTTCCATTGCCATCTGAAGGAGGCCTAACACTGGATTATAGTGAGCAAAGTCAGTGTTTCTATATGTATAGAAGTATAATAAAGGTATCTTGTATTAATAACAATTATATAAAATATATAGTATGCTTTTACTAATCTGTTTATTTCCATGTACCTTAGTAAATAGAAAAAAAAAGGAAAAATCCTTAGCAGGCAAACCCACGTAAAAGTGAGGACAACCTATTGGAGGAGTAGGGAAGGCTATTACATATACCAGACCAGCCATGCAGCGTCTATTCATAAATGTCCATGCAGACATATATTACGTGGGTGATACTTTATCCGAGACAAATTAGTTCAGTTGCCATTTGCTAGACAGTTCACATAATGTACTCACTCTATATCCCAGTTAAAATGCATGATTATACTGTAGATTACATTATAAAAACAGTAGTGAACAGTGTAGTGACTGTGAACAGAAACAAGAAAACTTATTGAATAAATTATTAAGATACACTCCATCCCCCTTTTTAGATTTGGATTTGGATGTACTGTACTTTATTTTTGTGATTGAATTTTCCATGATATTTGTATATATAATAAATGTCTCTACTTTTTGCAGATGTTTTCTTGGTTTTTTCATTTGATCGTGTACGAATAGTGAATAAAGCATTTAGCTCATAAAAAAAAGAGCCCAGTTGGGTTTTGTTTTCTTTAGCTTCATTGAGCTAATTTAATTCATTGTTATTTACTTGAATGATTTCCAGTTCTGCTACCATGTATTATGTTGTGTGTTACATTGTTTCATATTGTTTCATCTCTTTCTGATGAAGGACTGATGTTAAGCTCAAAACTGTAGCATAGTTTGTGAAAAACAGAATTTAGGTTACAAATACACACTTGAGAGCTTTTACCCTTGAACTGCTCTTATATATTTTTTAGTCAGCCTCATTGCAAGAACCCAGTACATTTTTCTATCTGCAGTTCTCCTGCATTTTAAACGATATACCTATAACTGCTAATGGAACACCAGAAAAATGGGCAAATTCTCATTGTTGGATGGAGTACATTTCAACAAAAGAAAAGTGATTGGGATACATTTTTTTTGTTACAGAGTGTCAAATTATTTTTACATTTTGAGAGTGTAATCTATGAGGTTTTATTAAAACAACCAATTTGACTGCTTTCTCTATTTGTAAAATTTTTGTGTTTTTTTTTCTTCTTCCCCACACATAGATTGTTATACGTATGTGTTTTAACTTATTTTGATTTTCTACTAATAATAAATCCACAATAGTAATGCCACAATCACCATAAATATTACTTGTAATTGACACTAGATTGTACATTTTGTATTCATTTGCTGTATTTTGAATGTGATGTGGTCCACAGTTGAACACACATTATGTTCCACTAGTTGCTGCTCAGCCATTAACCACTTACCACAAATCGCTGTATCTGTACGTCAGCTGCAATAAGTGGTTGTACCTGGGTGATGCCTGCAGCTAGAGGCATCATCCTGGTACCATTTTTTAGAGCTGGTGGTCGGCTTTCAGGCAGTAATGACCGATGCGGCTCAGGAGCCGCTCGATCTTTACCCCAGTGAGCGGGAGGGGACTTCGGCGGCTCTGCCCGGGTCTCCCGTCCCACCGGAAGACCCGAGCAACCAGCCGCGGCTTTGATCGGGTCTCCGATGACGTAACTCGGAGGCGGAGCGCATGACATCATGTCCGGGTTACTAGGCTGCTAAAGGCGCCGAATTTAAAAAGTGACTGTATTCAAAAATGCAGTTTGAAGGGGTATAGGGTCTTTTAGACCCCCGATCCCTCCATAAAGAGTACCTGTCACTGCCTATTGTTTTTACAAGGGATTGCTTGTGACAGCAATAAAAATTATCAGATTTTTTAATTTTTTGAAGAACCTGTGCTAAAATTGAAAAAATAAATAAAATAAATTGTAAAAAATTTTTTGAACTGCCCCCGTCGCTGTGAGCTTGCGCACGAAAGAAAACGTATACGGAAGTCACGCCCGCAAATTAAATCGCTGTTCAAACCACACATGTGAGGTATCGCCAGAGTGAGAGTAATAATTTTTAAAAAAGAGCTACTCTGTAACTTTAAATTGATAACTGTTAAAAAATTTTAAAGTGTCGCCTATGGAGACTTTTATTGACCATTCCGCGGGTATGTGCAATTTTAAACTGTTACATGTTGGGTATCTATTTACTCGGCGTGATATCATCTTTCACAATATATAAAAATGGGCTAACTTTATAGTTTAATTTTTTTTAAATACAGTGAAATGTAATTTTCCCCCAAAAAAATGGCGTTTGAAAGACCGTTGCTCAAATACCGTGTGACAAAAAATATTGCAATGACCGCCATTTTGTTCTCCAGAGTCTTTGCTAAAAAAAATATATATAAATTTAAATAGTGCTAAAATATATGAATAAATAAATATATGCGCAACTTGGTGTAGGATTATTGTTTGTATGTACACTAATTTAGTAAAAAAAATATATATATATTTATAATGTTTGGGGGTTCTAAGTAATTTTCTAGCAAAAAAATACTGATTTTAACTTGTAAACAACAAGTGTCAGAAATAGGCTCGGTCCTTGAGTGGTTAATAGCGAGAAATAAAATAAGGGCTGACATCAACGCCCTCTGGGGAAGTTTGTTGATGGAACATGTCAGGACTGTGTGGTGTCTTTTTAATGTGGACACCCAGCTAATTCTGCCTATGCTGAATCTTTACACTGGAAGATGCTCATAAATTGGCCACTTATCAAGCCTGTTACATTTTAGGATTACATTGCCTACGGTATATTGAGAGACTGGACATTTTCCATCCATCTATTTCACACTGGTGTGATTTGTCATGCAGTTTGACAGATCCAAATTGCATGATAAGTCGCACCCCATTGTCTGCAATGGAACCATTCAAATTGCTGCGACTCATGTTGCAGCGACTTTGAAAATGGTTCCTGCACTACTTTTTCGCCAATTTCATTGAAACTTGTATAGACTTCTGTTAAACGAAGTCGCAAGCTGGAATGAAATCATCAGTGCGTATCGCTCTGACCTGCAGCTTTGAAATTGCGCTGAAGTAGCGCGATTTCAAACCGCACCAGTGTAAACCAGGGCTTAGGGACTTCATGATTTTTTACACTCATTTAGTGTGGGTACAGTTTCACAAAGGACATTGTTGATCATTATATCACATTCAGTCTGGACACTGGGACAATCTTGGAGAATGCTTTTTCTTATCTTTTTTGCTTATCATCTAGAAATAGAGAAACTTATATTTTGCATATAACTAACAATCAATAAACAAACAGGTAAATAGTTAAACACCTGTGCATGTTTGGTGAGTGTAACAGTTACTGCTGAAGATTTTCACAACAGTATAGAGATCAGTATACACATGAGTATGGTAAATCCACATACACGATTCACAAATGGTCCACAGCCACCACTTCCATTGCCAGTATCACATTAAACCACCAATGTCCACAAAATAAATAACACCAAAATAGAACAGATGATTCAATGATGATTTATTTAAAGCACATCACATCAAAAAACATTTCCAAATCTCCACATTTTTAAAGAATAGTGCTTTATTCTATGCAAAATTAAGTACAGGAATAGAAAAAGTAGCAACAGTGAACTGAAAGTCAAAGAACCTTTGACATCAGAACATTACATTTCATAAAGAAACATGTAAGGGATGAACAGGAAATACCTTTTTCACAAATATTGGCTGCATATCAAGCAGGAAATTGGAACCTGAGATAAATGGCATAAGATAACTTACACTTGGGTTCAGTTTGTGATAGAAATCCTCTCATAATCCTTAGAGTGTATGAAACATTAGCTCGAGATTGCAATCAACACCTGAAGATTAGGGGGTTTGTATTGGTTAACTGTGTTGTGTCTGTCACAAGTCAGGTAGGAGAGAGAGAGGATGGCAAATAAAGGAGTAAAGTAAAAAAAAATAGCATTGAGGGAAAAAGATATCAGAGAAGGGGAAGAAAGGGGGTTGATGGGGAAATTGGAGGTTCAGGAGGAATAAACAAAATGGACAACAAAATGACTAATATCTATGGCTATAGGGCGACTATCCAAAATGTTATCCAAACAGAACATGTAGCTATATATCTATATCTATCTATATATATATATACAAACCAAGTTCCAAAAAAGTTGGGACACTGTACAAATTGTGAGTAAAAAAGGAAAGGACTAATTTTCAAATCTCATAAACTTATATTTTATTTACAATATAATATAGATAACATACCAAATGTTGAAAGTGAGACATTTTGGAATTTTATGCCAAATATTGGCTCATTTTGGATTTCATGAGAGCTACACATTCCAAAAAAAGATGGGACAGGTAGCAACAAGAGGCCAGAAAAGTTAAATGTGCATATAAAGACCAGCTGGAGGACCGATTTGAAAATTATTAGGTCAATTAGCAACATAATTGGGTATAAAAAGAACCTCTCAGAGTGGCAGTGTCTCTCAGAAGTCAAGATGGGCAGAGGATCACCAATTACCCCAATACTGCGGCGAAAAATAGTGGAGCAATATCAGAAAGGAGTTTCTCAGAGAAAAATTGCAAAGAGTTTAAAGTTATTATCATCTATAGTGCATAATATCATCCAAGGATTCAGAGAAGCTGGAACAATCTCTGTGCGTAAGGGTCAAGGCCGGAAAACCATACTGGATGCCCGTGATCTTTGGGCCCTTAGACGGCACTGCATCACATATAGGAAAGCTACTGTAATGGAAATCCCAACATGGGCTCAGGAATACTTCCAGAAAACATTGTCGGTGAACACAATCCATTGTGCCATTCGCCGTTGCCAGCTAAAACTCTATAGGCCAGAAAAGAAGCCATATCTAAACATGATCCAGAAGCGCAGTCGTTTTCTCTGGGCCATGGCTCATTTAAAATGGACTGTGGCAAAGTGGAAAACTGTTCTGTGGTCAGACGAATCAAAATTTGAAGTTATTTTTGGAAAACTGGGACGCCACGTCTTTCGGACTAAAGAGGACAAGGACAACCCAAGTTGTTATCAGCGCTCAATTCAGAAGCCTGTATCTCTGATGGTATGGGGATTGCATGAGTGCATGTGGCATGGGCAGCTTACACATCTAGAAAGGCACTATTAATGCTGAAAGGTATATCCAAGTTCTAGAACAAATATGCTCCCATCCAGACGTCGTCTCTTTCAGGGAAGACCTTGCATTTTCCAACATGACAATGCCAGAACATATACTGCATCAATTACAACATCATGGCTGCGTAGAAGAAGGATCAACTTGAAGCCTGTAATAGACAAGAATGGGACAACATTCCTATTCCTAAACTTGAGCAACTTGTCTCCTCAGTCCCCAGACGTTTGCAGACTGTTATAAAAAGAAGAGGGGATGCCACACAGTGGTAAACATGGCCTTGTCCCAAATTTTTTTAGATGTGTTATTGCCATGAATTTAAAAATCAACTTATTTTTCCCTTAAAATTATACATTTTCTCCGTTTAAACATTTGATATGTCATCTATGTTGTTTTCTGAATAAAATATTGAAATTTGAAACTTCCAAATCATTGCATTCTATTTTTATTCACAATTTGTACAATGTCCCAACTTTTTTCGAATGGGGTTTGTATATATATATATATTAGTGATCGAACCGGTGGGACGGGAGACCCGGGCGAGCCACGGGAAAATACATTTTTTTTATTTTTTTATTTTAATTTTTTTTTTTAACCACTTGCTTCCCAAGCCTTTTCTGACACTTGGTGCACATCAAGCAGAGAATAGTACTTGTAAAATGTATGTTTTTTTGTTTTGCTAGAAAATTACTTAGAACCCCTAAACATTATATATTATTTTTTAGCAAATGCCCTAGAGAATAAAACCCTATTTCGCCACCTGTAAAAGTATTCCAGGGGCTGTCAAGCCACTTGGATTACTTTTACATGAAAGGAATCGCCGGCTTGAAAAAATGATATTAGGATCATAGTTGTAGCCTCAACCATGATCCCAGTATAATGCTTCTCTACCGCAATGTATAGTATATATACTGTGGCTGGTAGGGAGGCTGTTAAGCAAGCAAAACAATACATACAAAAATGTATTTACCCCCCCCCCCCCTCTCTTTCAAAGAAGAAGAAAAAAAAAACTATAGACACTAATACCACATGCAATACCAAAAAAACTAAATACATTAGCACAGCGGGAGAGAACCCCTCATCTACATCGCTTGTGCTGCTGTGGGGATCTGTGAGTTTTTTTCTTTTTTTTTCTTCAGTGCAATCCACTGGTTGAACTAAAAGAGCAAAAAATAAATAAAAATTTGTATATGACTCACCCCACAAGACAGACAGAGTTGATCTGATCTGATCGCCTCATCTGTCAACACTTCCGATACCTGTATATTCGGATAGGTGTGATAGTATTTCACACTCTATACTTCGGTTCTCCCCCTCCACCTAACTACCTCACTCCTCTCCCCCTTCCCCTCTGACCTCCCCATCCTCCTGCATCCTTCCTCCCCCCATCCCCTTCCTACATCGGTCTCTGCCTCCCAGATACATTAAGCTTTACTATACCAGACCGCACCCACAACACCCCCCCAGTGGTAATTACCTGATCCAACTTCATGATGACTTCTCCTCAGACCCCCTCCAATTCCCTCCAAGTTAAGGTTGTGTCATTAAACGTAAAAGGTTTAAATATACCCGAGAAACGTAGCCAAGTCCTCGAAATTATGCACAAATCAAAGGCGGATATAGTCTACCTTCAAGAGACTCACTTTCTTTCACAAAATACCCCGAAACTTAGCAACTTCAGATACCCCACAGCTTACCTAGCCACTAATCCTTTAGGGAAAACAAAGGGAGTAGCAATCCTCATATCCAAAAACCTTGATTGGAAATGCACTGACTCTCTCATTGACCCTGACGGGCGATACATTATCCTGAAAGGATTCTTGGCACAGAAACCCATCACTCTAGCTAATATTTACTCCCCTAACTCTGCACAGGTACCATTTTTTAGGAAAATTGCTTCCTTACTGGCTGAAAACCAACAGGGAATCACAATCCTGGGGGGCGACTTCAACGTAGCGCTGTATCCTATCCTAGATTCCTCCTCAGGCACTTCATCCCTCCCATACAAAACCCTCAAACAAATTTGTCAATCCCTCCAAGAACTACTCCTACACGATACCTGGCGTACGCTAAATCCCTCCACAAAAGACTTCACATTTTTCTCTTCTCCTCACCAAAGATATTCCAGGTTAGATTACCTCTTCCTGTCACAAAAAGACTTACCCCTGATCAAGAAGGCCACAATTGAACCAATGCTAATCTCCGATCACCACCCGGTATCCCTGACAATCTTAATCCCCGGAGACTTCTCGTATAACAAGTTCTGGAGGTTAGACTCGACGCTTCTCACTCACGAACCCGACATCCAATATTTGAGGAAAAAGATTACGGAATATTTCTCTGAAAATACCACTAGCGATATCTCTCCCATCACGATTTGGGAAGCGCATAAATGTGCACTGAGAGGAGTTCTTATTTCTCTCAAATCCTCAAAGAAGAAAGCGCACCAAGCTCATACTCAAGCAATAATCAACAAAATTCAAAACCTAGAAAAAAATCACAAAAGCACCAGAGCACACCTCACATACCTTGAACTAGTACATAACAGACAACTCCTCCTAGACGAGCTTCGCATCAAAATTAAACGTAAATTTATCCTCCAACAAAAATTATTCTACGAGTTCGGGAACAAGAGTAGTAAATTCCTCGCTAAAGCCCTCCAAGAAAAAAGAGCGAAGTCCTCCATACATTCGATCAAAGACACCCAAGGAAACACCTTTGTCAAAACCCCAGACATCGCAACACCAATTTGAGAAGTACTACACCCAGCTATATAATCTAGATCACTCAATCCCGATTCAAACCCAGAACTCCCTCATACAAGATTTCCTTCAGAAATCCTGCACTAAAATTCTTAATAATTTCCAATTCCAAAACCTGGAACAGCCCCTATCAGAGAAAGAGCTCAAACTAGCTATTCCTCAACTAAAAGCAGGCAAAAGCCCAGGCCCAGATGGTTTCACAGCCCCATATTACAAAACATTCACAGACCTTCTATCATCTCCGTTACTAAAAGCCTCTAACTCGCTGGCTTCTCCCCCTTATTCCCATCACAGATTGCTTGACGCCCATATATCAGTAATACCAAAGGAAAATAAGGACCCAACCTCAGTAATTAACTACAGACCCATCTCTCTACTTAACGTAGACATCAAACTTTTCGCCAATATTATCGCAAATAGATTGCTGCCCCTAGTTCCGATACTGATAGAAAAAGATCAGGTGGGATTCGTCCCCGGCCGCGAAGCTCGTGACAACACGGTTAAAGCTATTAATATCCATCACTGGATGACCTCTCATAAAATGAAGGGCTTTATGCTATCCCTCGACGCCGAGAAGGCGTTCGATAGGCTCGACTGGAATTACATGAGACGGGTCCTGCAACACATTGGCATCCCGGACCGATTACTCACTCTAATTCTGTCTCTGTACTCCACACCTACGGCATGTGTCAGAGTCAATGGAAGCCTATCGGACACCTTCTCCATAGGAAATGGGACTAGGCAGGGATGTCCCCTATCCCCAATTCTATTTGTCCTTACCTTAGAACCTTTTCTACGTACACTTGATCTAAACCCAAACATTTCTGGAATAACCATCTCCCATCGTACGTATAAGATAGCGGCATTCGCCGATGACATATTATTGTTTCTTAGCGACCCTCTCCTCTCCATCCCGTCACTTTTACAAGAATTTAAACTTTTTCAGAAATTGTCCAATTTTAAAATAAACTTCTCAAAGTCAAACGCCCTCAACATTTCCCTATCCAAAAGATTAGTAAACCAATGTAAGTCTAACTTCCCATTCCAATGGGCTCAATCTTCCATTAAATATCTAGGTATTCACCTCACGAATAATCTGAACGAACTGTTCCCTACTAACTTTCTCCCAGTACTACAAGCAATCAAAGATGACATTAAGAAATGGTCCAGACCACATTTCTCCTGGTTCGGGCGAGCTGCCATCCTTAAAATGAACGTCTTACCACGCCTATTATTCCTCCTTCAAGCTATCCCCATTAAAATCCCAAAATCCTTCTTCAACTCGTTCAAATCTCTGTGTTCCAAATTTCTTTGGTGCCAAAAAAAATCCAGGCTCTCTTTCACATTACTTTCCAAACCCAAACTAGATGGAGGCATTGGCCTACCAGACTTACAAAAATATTATTGGGCGTGTCACCTAACTAGAATTTTGGATTGGTTTCTACACGAACCCAATAAAGACTGGGTGATACTTGAAAAAGCCTTCTGCAATATTCCCCTCAAGACCTTACTGTGGCTCAATTCTGAACACACACCTATGTCCATAAAGATACATCCCCTCTTGAATACCGCCCTAACTTCCTTTAGGGATACATGCAAACAAGCATCTATCTCCTCAACCCCAGGTCCCCTGACCCCAATCAAACACAACCCAGACTTTCCTCCGGGTATGTCCTCTTCATTCTTAAGAGAACACTGGAATGATGACCCCATCGGAGCTTTCCGCTTCTTCGACAAAGGCTCTCTCTTAGAACGCCTTCAGATCAAATCACCCACCACGCCCTCCCCAAAAACCCAACTGGACCTACTTTCAAATTAGACATTTTCTCAAATCCCTGAACCATAATGGTGCCCTTTCCAGAGACCTTACCCCATTTGAGAAGCTTTGCATAAGCACCACACCAAAACGCCACCTTATTTCAGTAACATACAATCTCCTGGTTTCGGAGGTCCAAGAACACACCAACAAAGCTAAGCCCAGATGGGAATCAGACCTCAACCTCTCCTTTTCCGAAAAAGAATGGCAAAATCTAGGCCATATTGCCCATAAAAGTTCCCTAAATGTATCCACACAAGAAAATTGCTACAAGCTGCTAACTAGATGGTACAGGACCCCTTCACTCCTACATAAATATAACCCAGACATCACTGACATTTGCTGGAGATGCCACTCTGATACAGGGACACTCATACATATCTATTGGTCCTGCCGAAAAATTCAACCATTCTGGTTATCTATCCATGAAACCATCACGAAAGACCTAAATATTGATATCCCTTTCTCTCCTGCCCAATACCTCCTAAACTATACTATTATTCCACCTTACAGATACTGCAAATCTCTCTCCCCACACCTACTCAATGCAGCTAAAGCTTGCATACCAATCCACTGGAAATCGGATGTAATTCCACATAAACGGGAATGGCTTAACAAAATGGACAAAATTGCTAGATTAGAAGAGCTAGTTGCGATCGCTCGAGATAGAACAATCTCCTATGCTCACATTTGGGCTCCCTGGAAATTATTTTGAGACCCACAGTACCATACATCTCCAAACAACACTCCCACCTCTACAGCTGAACCATTAGTTACCACCCCTTGACTTTCTCTCTCCCAAATACTTTGCCTCTTACATCATGACAACCCTTGGCTTCTCGCACACACACCAAGATTGATAGCACACCGGTAAGCCCCTCTCACCCCTAAACAAGGGCTGTAAGTGAGAGAGGTTTACGGAGCTCAACGCGGTAAGCCTAACACCAACCCCACATATTACCTTCACTCACTATCGATCATCATAACGTTTCTAACCCCCCAGACTTGCGAGGCGGAGGCCGATGAATCCTTACCCTCCTTTCCCTTTCCTTTCCCTCCCCTCCTCCCCCCTACCCCCTACTTTTTTCTCCCAAAATTGATGAGTAGGTGATCTCTTCTCCCCGGAGTAGACACCTCCCATCAAGTCGTCTCACTCCTACATATAGTCTTAAATGTTTTGCATTTTCCTCCATTTATTATCATATCAACATTTCTCTAACAACCCAGTTGATATCCTGCAACATACCCCCTGTGTTTTACCTCAAGATCACATACACCGAGAGGTGACTACAGTTTCATACTTTATTGTACTATGGTTAGAATAGTACTTCCATTTTGACACAACTAAGCTTCAAGTTGACACTCGTTTTGTCTTTAGTCTCTTTATTGACTAAGTATTATCGACCACTCCTGTTGAGTCTCCGGTTTGTTAAAAGGTCGAACCTTTCAATACGTGTCTTACATTGACATTCGTTTATTCCCAGATTATTTGTAACTTCCAAATAAGCTATGTTGCTGTACATTGAATATACTGTTTATACGTTGATTTATAAGAGACTGTATGTATTCTTAATATTTTTATAATTCTTTCAATAAAAACTTTTTGGAAGAAAAAAAAAAAAAAATTGCATATGTATACCCAGCTTTTGGTATAACTCCAAACCATAGACACTAATACCAAAGCACAGTATCAAACACCTTATCTAATGTTCACAGGAATGATTTTACAGGTGGAGGCTACTGACATTTTTTTTCCCTACTCATCTTTTCTGACTGTTTTTCACTAGTTTTTACTAGGCAGGCAGTCCAACTCCTCCAGGATGGCACATCAATACATACCATTGCCAGAAGGTTTGCTGTGTCTCACAGCACAGTCTCAAGACCATGGAGGAGGTTTCAGGAGACAGGCAGTTACTCTAGGAGAGCTGGACAGGGCAGTAGAAGGTCCTTAACCCATCCGCAGGACCGGTATCTGCTCCTTTGTGCAAGGAGGAACAGGATGAGCACTGCAGGAGCCCTACAAAATTACCTCCATCAGGTCACTGGTGTGAATGTCTCTGAGCAATCAATCAGAAACAGACTTCATTAAGGGTGGTCTGAGGGCCCGACGTCCTCTAATGGACCCTGTGCTCACTGCCCGGCACCATGGAGCTCAGTTGGCATTTGATGGGCACTGGTAGATGGCACTGATAGGTGACACTGACGGGCACTGATTGGCAGCACTGGTGGGAATTGATTGGCAGCAATGGTGGGCACAAATTGGCAGCTCTGGTGGGAACTGATTAGCAGCACTGGTGGGCACAGACTGACAACACTGGTGGGAACTGTTGGGACTGCACTGAAAACTGAGACACTGATAATCAGTGCCCTGATTATCAGTGTACATGTCCCTTTTACACAAGCCGGGTATCGGCTCTCTTTTTCTTTCCTCATCCAATCAGCAAGAGAAAAGGACTGGCACCCCATAGCAGTGTTCATGTGATGGCGTCCCAGAACTAGCCACCTACACTGTAGCCATCATCAGTCATCAAGTGGTTAATATGAGAAAGGACTTTGCTCTCTTTGGAAACCAATGCTTGGTAATGCATGCTGTTATTAAGCTTATGATCTACCAGAACACCCAGATCCTTCTCCACCATTGATGCCCTCAGTTGGACTCCCCCTAGAATGTATGGTGCATGCCTATTTTTAGCCCCCAGGTGCATAACTTACATTTTTCAATAATAAACCCCATTTGACACACAGTTGCCCAATTAAACAGTGCACTGAGGTTGGCTTGTAAGTTGGAGACATCCAGTAAGGACGTTACTCAACTGCATAGCTTGGTGTCATCTGCAAAGACTGAAATCATACTTTTAATCCCAGACCCTATATACCTATATATATATGCCTTTCCAATTCAAGTGCCTGCATCCTCCTGTTTTAAGCCCTGTTGAAGGGGGAGTGCTGAGTCCCAAAAACTTGTTGGCTGTTAAAAAAAAATATTTTAAAAAGTCTGTACAAGTTGGTGTGGTGCTCCCATCCTTCAAAACTTTATCATCTATCATCTGGAATCTACAATCCTTTATTGGATATCAGTCACGAGTATGGGGAAAGTAGCATGGCACATTTTGAGCCTAATATTGTAAATGGTATTTCGGCATACCCATGCTTGCTTTGTGATTTTTACAATATTTGTAATAAAGTTTTGTTTATAAGTTTTTAAATAATGTGTGTAAATCCCTAGCTTTTTTGGGTACTGAGATAGTCCATGAACATATATTTCCTTTTTAACACAGGTGGCTTGAGAGATAAGTGTTTCTCCAAACCCTTGCTCCAATGGTGGATTGTCCTTCAGTGTGCTCACTTTCAAAGCAGGGCTATGGACTCTGCATCTATCTTAAAGATGTCAGGACCTTAGACTACTGGAGCATGGGGGATACAATGCTGTTGAAACCAGTCTAGCAACATTAAGGAGTGGAGGATCAGGTAGGTAAATCTAGTTTTCCATGCTCCCTAGACCTAAAGGAGCAGGTAAGCCTTGCAGTGCAGACAAAGCCTCACTGCAAGTTAGAATTGTTAAGTTTTCTGGAGTTTAGCTTTAAGTAATCTAAATATACAGTATATGTTAATGTCACAGTCTTCACAAAATGTGTTTTTCTGACGGTAAGATCATTCCTGTAAATCTATATTCTAATAGCTACTGTTAGATTTATTAATACTGGTATCTGATCCAGTTGATCATTTGTGAAATGCACTTTAGAGCTTCAGCAAACTGTGAGAAGGATGAAATACAAGTCAGTTACGGATTTAAAAAAAAATGTGACTGCTTAGCTACAATAAGACAACATAAAATGCCATCTGTCTTCAGATCTGTTCTTCAATTTTAAACAAAGGTTGTAAAGATATAACAAGCAATTTAAAGTAACTGAAGATATTTTGTATGGCATACAATCAATGTGTTAGGTTCTTTGTTGTTTTTCTTGTCTAATTAGTATTGCATGACTCCACTGTTTAATTATTTGATTTAAATTCATCGCACGGCGCATGAGTTCCGCACCCGCCGCCGCATAACACTCAGGTTAC
Source organism: Pelophylax lessonae (assembly GCF_965119305.1). Taxonomy (NCBI): domain Eukaryota; kingdom Metazoa; phylum Chordata; class Amphibia; order Anura; family Ranidae; genus Pelophylax; species Pelophylax lessonae. Next base: position 274,212,853 of record NC_138772.1, on the reverse strand, counting down.
CGGGATCCCCCGGCCTTCAGCTCACACCCGCGATGTCCCACCGACGCAGGACAGCCTCCCAGCCGACGTGCCCGACCGATTGAGTCAGGGATGCCTCCCCTCTTTCTTCCCGGAGACGCCCAGGCCTCCAAGATGGTGCCGGTGGTGCCTACCTCCCCATACCACGAGGCGAGTCCTTCATGGAGAACGGACCCTGGACTCTCCCCGCAGCGGTCTGTGAGTACTTCGGTTCCCCCTGCCTCCCCTCATTTCCCGTAGTCCCGGGAGGGGGGCTCTGATGTCGCTGACGTCCTAGGAGATGGGGACCTAAGGAAACATATTTGGGCCTTGCCTACTAAGGCGGACTTAGATAGATTTATTAACAGAGTGGAATCTGCCTTTAAAGAGGACATTGCTCAACTGACACCTCTCATTTGGGGTCCCGCATGGAGACTTTAGAACAACGATTGGACGAAGCTGTCCCTATTATCTCCCAGATTCAGGCCCACTGTGTCGACCAGGATAGGAGAAGTGAGGCCCTGTTATGTCAGCTAGATGACTCTGAGAATCACAGCCGGCATGGTAATATACGTATTTGCGGCCTCCCGGAGGCCACGGCACCAAGGGACATCATCCCTACTTTGGTTGATGTTTTCTGGGTGATTTTGGAACTCCCAGCTACAGTCCCGATTGAAATTGACAGGGCTCATAGGGCCCTGCGGCCTCCATTGCAAGATGTGGATAACCCACGTGACATTATCTGTAAGCTACACAAGTTCACTCTCAAGGACATTATTATGAGGAAAATGTGCAATAAGCCTTTTTTTTATTTTGATGGTGCCTGTTTGTATTTCTACCAGGATCTGTGACATCGCACGCTCATGCAGTGCAGAGCCCTGCGTCCCCTCCTGGAGTCCCTTCAAGCTGCGGGCCTCACTTATCCCTGGGGCTTCCCCTTTTATTTAAAAGCTTCCAGGAATGGTGTTTCTGCTACACTTGGCACTAAGGATGACCTCCCTGAGTTTCTGTCCACCCTGGGCCTGGAACCTGTGGACTTTCCTGACTGGATAATCGTTTCTGACCTTCCTGCGGTTCCCAAGCCGTGGCAGTCTGTCTCTCGCAAACACCAAAAGAGGAACCGCCCACGCTCTGCTGTGGATCCGGCTTCTGCATCCCTTACCTCAGGACCCTGATTGTCTGCAGTGCTAGTCCTCCATGTTCATCCTTTAGCCCCCTGCTTTGACTGAGGCTCCCTGTCTCCCCTGTCCCTCTCCCCTCCGTTCCCATTTTGATACTTATGCCTTGTGCCTCTGACTGCTGGGCCTGGTCGGGACTTTGTCTTGTTGGCCCGGGGGCTCCCTGCTGCTCTCTGGTCCTACTGCTACGTGTTCCTGAAGGGCACGATCATGGGTAAGATGTTCACGTTCGCCTCTGTTTATGCCCCTAATGCCGGTCAGCTCACTTTTCTGGACGCGACGCTCGAGCGCTTGGCTGAGTTCAGAAAGTGGTCCCTGGTTGTCGGGGGCGACTTTAATGTCTGTTTTGACCCTCTGTTAGATAGCTCCCATGGCAGATCCTCCCACTCCTTTGCCTTTCTTAAGCACTACCGTAAGACTCTTCAGTCCCACCTTCTCGTAGATTCCTGGCGGATTTTGCATCCCCAGGTGAAAGATTTCAGTTATTTCTCCTCTCTGCATTTAGGGTCTACACAAGGATTGATGTTATTTATATTGACCATCCTACCCTGGAGTGCCTGCTGGGGTCGTCTGTCAAAAATATTACAATTTCTGATAATGCGCCTGTCACGCTTGAGCTTGCCCTGCCGCTTGGCTCCTCCAGGTCTTGGACCTGGCGGCTGAATGAAAATTTACTTGATGACTCCCAGGTAGTCTCCAGGGTTTCTGAAGTCTTACAATGTTACTTTGCGGAGAATGAGTCGGAGGATCTGAGTAAAGGACTGGTGTGGGAGGCCCACAAGGCAGTTGTGCGTGGGGAACTCATTTCCTTGGGTGCTAAGCTTAAACGTGAGCGACAGGCCGAATTCCGTAGAGTGCTGACATCCCTTCAACAGGCTGTACTGTCCCATAAACAGATGGGGGACCCTGCCGCGCTGGCGCGATTGACTGACCTGCGGCTTCTTTTTCTCGCCTTCTGGACCGACATATCCATGCCCGTTTGCACTATGTGTCTCATAAATTTTACAAAAATGGCAATAAATGTGGCTGGATGCTTGCCCGGGCCAGGAAACAGGCTCAGATGTGCGCTCCCCCTCAGGCGGCCTGGCTTTTAAACCTTCTGAGATTGCAGAACGGTTTCGCGCTTACTACGCTGACCTTTACGACTTGTCGGGCCTTGCCTTCGCGGACTCCCAGTCTGCAAGGATATCTGCGATCCAGCACTACTTATCGGACCATGCCTTCCCCTCTCTGACTGCAGACCAGCACTCTGACCTGGACTCCCCGATCACGTTGGCCGTGCTGGAGCGTACTATAATGTCCCTGCCCAATGGCAAAAGTCCTGGCCCTGACGGCTACACTAAGGCTTACTACAAGACGTTCTTCCCTCTTTTGCAACAGCCCATGTGTGACCACTTTAATTCAATGGCCACAGGTGGGGTGATGCCCTCTGGAAGCCCTATTGGCTCATATTACGATAATCCCAAAGGACCATAAAGATCCGGCAGCTCCGCAGAGCTACCGTCTCATCTCTTTGCTTAACACGGACATGAAAATCCTGGCTAAGATCCTTGCAAACCGCCTAAAGTACCTCATGCCCCAGGTCATCCACCTCGATCAGACCGGGTTTATTACTGGCAGAGAGGCTCAAGATAATGCCATTCGAGCGGTACAGTTGATCCACTGGGCTACCTCCCACCCTGATTCTCCGCCCTACCTGATCCTCTCAACTGATGCCGAAAAGGCGTTCGACCGGGTGGACTGGAGCTACCTGCGTGGGGTGTTGGAGTCATTGGGCTTGGGCTCCCATATGCTGATCTGGATCATGGCACTATACAAAGATCCTAGTGCCAGGGTCCGCATTAATGGCTGCTTCTCCGCCGAATTCCCGATCCGTACGGGACCAGACAGGGGTGTCTTCTCTCGCCTCTCCTCTTCGCCCTGGCCCTGGAGCCCTTCCTGACTAAGGTCCGGGCGAACATGGATATTAGAGGCATGACGGTAGGTACGACGGAGCACAAGCCCTCGGCTTATGCCGATGACGTGCTGTTCCACCTTACTAACCCCCTGGTCTCTCTGCCGGTCCTGATGTGGGAACTTAAGCGCTTTGTATGTGTTTCAAATTTTAGGCAGGTCGGAGTGGAAATGTGCAGTGGACAGCATAAGAAATACAGAGGACTGGGTATCTAAATGTAGGGGGATGCGGGAGCGCAATGATGCCAAGTGAAGACCGTGGCTCGACTATTCAGGCGACCCGGCTGTGCTTCCTTCAAGCCTTGACCAGGCCCTGTTGGTGCTGGCTGACCCGTCCTTAGGTAGACTTCCCCCTGCCCCCCCTTAGACCAACTCCAGTGCGGTATCTTAGACTTCTGGATGGCATGGCTGGCCTCGTAGGAGTGTGGCACGCGGCTGTGAGGAAAATGTGTATCTGTAGATGCCATTTTGATCTTAGCACAGTGACATCTCAATATATGTCACTATATGTTAGAGTACTTCTTTATATCTTAAGAATATGTTTTGCTCTGAAACAAGTTTCAGATATTTAGCTTCGCTAAGATGTTTTTGCAATATCACACCTGTTCGTCTCAGACAGATGGGTTTGTGGTCAAAGAGATAAATATCAAGACAGGATTCTAGAAGAATTAGCTGAAGTATATGCAATTATAATATTGCCATATAATAAGATGGTTTAAGAATACTGATTGTTGATATATACATTCATATAACATATATAGTTTAAACATATATTTGCATTAACACAGCTTGTATAAGTTCCTTAGCAATAGCAATTAATAGTCAACAGAATAGGGATCTACCAAGTATATTTCTGAATATGAAAGATGTTTAGCAGAAGCTAGGATGCAGAACCTGAGATGTTTGCGAGGAACTGAAATACTTTTTGCAGAAGTTATCTTCAGCAGATATAACCGCAAAATGTTCAGACAATGCCGAAAGTAGGAACAGGGAATTTTTTTATGGTAACAGGTGTTATGAACTGATGTCACAATAATATGTTATGTTTTTTTTTATAATCTTGAACTATATTCGACTTTTTATGTTTCTGGGGAGATTTTATGATCTAGCTGATTGATTGAATGAAAGGGTGTGGGAGGGATAAGATAATTTTGTGGTTTTATAAGATAATTTTGTGGTTTGAAAATAAACGTAGTCATTAGAACCAAGCTATTGTGTATGGTTTTCATTGATTGTCCGGCTAGCTGAAGATTCTTCCACAGAACAAACCTAGGGTGCACCCAAACTCTGGATCCTTACAGCGGCGGGCTCCGGATTTCGGCAGGTATGACGCTTTTCTCCTTCTTTCCTATGTCTTCTTCTCTCTTTCCCTGCTTACTCTCTCTCTCTCTTTCTCCCCTTTTCTTTCCCCTTTTATTGTATGATGCTTACTCTACCTCAGATGGTTTGTTTGTGGACCGTGTTGGACAGTTTGCCGGAGCTATGACTGCCTTCCTTTTTGGACCACCAGGGGTTGCCTGAGAGCCGCCTGTGTTTCCTGTGCGGAACCATGCTGCTGTGCTCCACCCTACTGCCCGTTTTGGGTGGAGGGATGAGTCCGGGGGGGCCTCTGGTCGTGGGAGGTCTGATGGAGGCTGTTGGCCCCCCTCCCCTGGAGTGGGTTCCGATCTGGGGCCCCTGGGAGCGAGCTCAATGTTCTGATTGGCGCCTGTGGTTGTACATAGTTACCCCTTGTTTATGGCTCCCGGCATCCTGCCTTCTTTTCTATAATGGTTTAGAACATGCTATTTGCCTGGTTTTTGTACTGTGTTCTGAATTGCAATAATGTACCCCCTGAGGTGTGGCACTGTTTAGCCCCATCTTATTTTCTACCATTTGGTTTTGCTGTTTCCTTTTTTGTGTTTATCTGTTAAACTAAATAAAGCTTTCTCAAAAAAAAAAAAAAAAATATGGCTGCCTCTTATTCTCCTGAAGACGTGGGTCATTGAGCCCCAGAAATTCATTGAGAGTTTCTGCCACCAATTACTCCAATAAGAGTTTACACTGCATAGCTTTGTTGTATTGATATAGACAAGTACTTGGCTGATGGGGGGAAAATATAAGAGAGGATATGTACTATGTGTTTTGTTGTGGAAAATTCATTGATATGTACTTGTATAGCACTAAAAATGAGGGCCAGTTCACACTAGATGTGGTGCAAATTCACAGCAAATTCTCTGCAAATTCACACCATATCAAAATCACACCCATGTGACCCATTTCCGGTGCAGAACAAAAGGGTCCTGCACGAGTTTGGGCCAAATGCAATGCGAATTCAGCCATACTTTATGGCTAAATTTGCATTGCACAGATATCACATGTGATCTGCACAGCAATGCGGTGTGAATCACATGCAATGTCTGGCATTGCACTAGTGTGAACTGACCCTTCAATCTGAAGTTTATGTTTTTCTTTTGTTTTTTTTGTTTTTTAAAATAAAATCTGATTGTTGTCCTGTTCAAAATGCAGCTTGTAAATGCTTAAATATTGACTATGGAGTTGTTGAATTATTTCTTTTTCATGTGAAATATATTCACTTAAATGTGGAATTTGGGGCTGAAAAACTACATGTGGTCTGACATTTTCAAAATGCTTACTTCTCCAACAGATAAAATTCTGACTCTAGAATATTTCTGCCTGGTGTCTCTAACATAATCCGCAATCATTTTAATTCACTTCAAAACCTGCCTTGTATCTCCCTCTTAAAATGTAGCCTACTAAAATTACTTTCATGATGTGCAGTGTGTTGGGGCATTTTTTCTGCCTCTTGCTTCTGATGCAATACACTCAAATTCATGTTAAAACCTGCTTCATCTCTCTCTCAATCTCTTTGGATGCAGACTACTAAAAAGGCTTACATGAGAGGGGCAGAGCTTGCCGGAGACTGGGATGGATGCCTAATCGCGGAGCTCCGGTACCAGCTCGGGAACACAGCAACACACAGTGGCCAAACAGGACCTCAGGATATCACCCTACAGCAGCGTTCTAGCTCTTGGACACCCGAGGAGTACAGAGTGACAATGACCAAATGCAAGAAGGAGGGCGGCTGCCCTCAGAAACTGACAGCACTCTTTAATCAAGGGCCTAGGCAAAATGGTGCTGGTTCATCTTCAACACCAGCCCCTTGCTATCCACAGCAATCCAATCACCGGGGTAAAACCCAAAAAAGAAGCAGTCCACCTAAAAGCCTGCAATCTTTCCTAACCACACCAGTGTCTTCGAGCCCAGAACAGTCAAGACTCCAGGTGGATGCCTTGGATTCTGGACATGAGGTGAGCGCTCATGACTCAGGGAATGAAACTAGGGAGCTACCAGATTCTATAGATCTCTTCCCCACAAATAATCAACCAGTCATGGACACTGTCCTTAAGGATATGTTAGTTTCCCTAAGGAGCTCTCTCCAGTCCGATATGATTTTATGTGTGCACAAATTCAGTACAGAATTACATACAGTCTCCTCCAGAGTAGATCACATAGAATTAAAGATGGGGGAAAATGCAATTAACGATCTGATAGATGCTAATGACAGTCATGAGGATGACATGGACAAAATCAAGGCCAAACGACCATATATAGAAGACAGGTTCAGAAAAAACAATGTGAAGATCAGGGGGACCCCTGAGTCTGTCCAACAACATGAGCTTCGCAAATATGTGGCTCACCTTTTTAACACAGTGATGCTTGATCTATCTGCCTTAGATTTAATGCTGGATAGAATTAATCTTCTACCTAAACTCTCATATCTCTCTGACAACATACCTAGGGATGTCATTTTGAGACTGCACTTCTTCCACGTCAAAGAACGACTTATGACTGTATCAAGAAATAGGGATCAGCTCACTACTCCTTACTCCAATCTTCAGTTCTACACTGATTTGCCACATTACACGCTCCAGATGTGCAGAAACCTCAACACTATCTCTAAAGCAATCACAAATCATAAGATAATAAGCTCAGCTATAAATGGGGGTTTTTCAGACTAAACTCATTATGACCAAAGATGGGACCGAACATGTGCTAGATTCCGTGGATAAAGGTATGGCTTTTTTGACAACTTGAGGAATTGTTCTTGAGACCCAGACCTAAACACTCTAAACAAGCAGGAAGTCCCACTAGAGTTGACCCTGGATGGCGCACAGTGACCGCCCTGGATGGCGCACAGTGATGGGCAATGTACCTCCACTCAAGTTCCTGCATAGGAGAATTTCCTCTGATCCAAACTTTTTTTTTTCTTTCCCCCTCTACACCTCTGAATGGCAATGTGCCGCACCCAACCAATACTCCTCATTGTTTGACTACTAGCCATTGTTAACCAATGTTACTGTTTATTTGCACTTTACTTCCTTATTTTCACAGTCAGAAGTTTCCTTCTCTCTTCCTACTCACCTGAGAATAGCAGAGGGGCATTCTCACAGAGACCGGATCCTAGCACATGTGCTTACTACATACCTTCATGGTTTGTCAACCCAACAAAAGTAAGTGATATTAATGTATCACATACCACACATCTTTACCCAATCCTTCTGAAATGGCAGTGAATTTTCTCACCATTAACTATAAAGGTCCCAACCGTCCTGCAGAATGCAGATCTCTATGGAGAGAGGACTTAAAACAAAAATGTGACATTCTCTGCGTGCAAGAGATGCACTTTTGCAACGGTGCACTTCCTAAATGCACCCACCCTAAGTTTCCCTTTATATATACAGCAAATGGGGGTTAAAAAAAAGGAAGTGTTGGTGGCGATAAGGGACCCAGTGGCTTTCAAGCTCCTCAAAGTGTTAGCGGATCCTCAAAGTCGCTACATAATTATAGTGTGTGACATCAACTCCACTACTTACACTGTGGCGAATATCTATGCCCCCAAATATCAAACAGATCAGCTTCTTTCAAACGATCATGAAAAAAATGCTCACATTACAACAGGGAATGCTAATAATACAGTGCCTTGCGAAAGTATTCGGCCCCCTTGAACTTTTCGACCTTTTGCCATATTTCAGGCTTCAAACATAAAGATATAAAATTGTAATTTTTTTGTGAAGAATCAACAACAAGTGGGACACAATCATGAAGTGGAACGAAATTTTTTGGATATTTCAAACTTTTTTAACAAATAAAAAACTGAAAAATTGGGCGTGCAAAATTATTCAGCCCCCTTAAGTTAATACTTTGTAGCGCCACCTTTTGCTGCAATTACAGCTGAAAGTCGCATGAGGTATGTCTCTATCAGTTTTGCACATCGAGAGACTGAAATTTTTTTTTTTGCCCATTCCTCCTTGCAAAACAGCTCGAGCTCAGTGAGGTTGGATGGAGAGCGTTTGTGAACAGCAGTTTTCAGTTCTTTCCACAGATTCTCGATTGGATTCAGGTCTGGACTTTGGTTTGGCCATTCTAACACCTGGATATGTTTATTTGTGAACCATTCCATTGTAGATTTTGCTTTATGTTTTGGATCATTGTCTTGTTGTAAGACAAATTTCCGTCCCAGTCTCAAGTCTTTTGCAGACTCCATCAGGTTTTCTTCCAGAATGGTCCTGTATTTGGCTCCATCCATCTTCCCATCAATTTTAACCATCTTCCCTGTCCCTGCTAAAGAAAAGCAGGCCCAAACCATGATGCTGCCACCACCATGTTTGACAGTGGGTATGGTGTGTTCAGGGTGATGAGCTGTGTTGCTTTTACACCAAACATAACGTTTTGCATTGTTGACAAAAAGTTTGATTTTGGTTTCATCTGACCAGAGCACCTTCTTCCACATGTTTGGTGTGTCTCCCAGGTGGCTTTGGCAAAATTTAAACAACACTTTTTATGAATATCTTTGAGAAATGGCTTTCTTCTTGCCACTCTTCCATAAAAGCCAGATTTGTGCAGTATAAGACTGATTGTTGTCCTATGGACAGAGTCTCCCAGCTCAGCTGTAGATCTCTGCAGTTCATCCAGAATGATCATGGGCCTCTTGGCTGCATCTCTGATCAGTCTTCTCCTTGTATGAGCTGAAAGTTTAGAGGGATGGCCAGGTCTTCGTAGATTTGCAGTGGTCTGATACTCCTTCCATTTCAATATTATCGCTTGCACAGTGCTCCTAGGGTTGTTTAAAGCTTGGGAAATCTTTTTGTATCCAAATCCAGCTTTAAACTTCTCCACAACAGTATCTCGGACCTGCCTGGTGTGTTCCTTGTTCTTCATGATGCTCTCTGCGCTTTAAACGGACCTCTGAGACTATCACAGTGCAGGTGCATTTATACAGAGACTTGATTACACACAGGGGGATTCTATTTATCATCATTAGTCATTTAGGTCAACATTGAATCATTCAGAGATCCTCACTGAACTTCTGGAGAGAGTTTGCTGCACTGAAAGTAAAGGGGCTGAATAATTTTGCACGCCCAATTTTTCAGTTTTTAATTTGTTAACAAAGTTTGAAATATCCAATACATTTCGTTCCACTTCATGATTGTGTCCCACTTGTTGTTGATTCTTCACAAAAAATTACAGTTTTATATCTTTATGTTTGAAGCCTGAAATGTGGCAAAAGGTCGAAAAGTTCAAGGGGGCCGAATACTTTCGCAAGGCACTGTATGTGGGGACTTTAATGCAACTCCTGATCCATCCCTTGACTCCACTTCCAAAACTAAAAGGCGTCACTAAAGACTGTGTTGAAAGCTTACAAACTATATGACACTTGGAGGTGTCTTAATGCCAATGAAGAGGACTATTTGTTCTTCTCTAAAAGTCATAAATAATAATAATAAAATAGCAGAATTTATTTATTCCTTGTAGACAAGTGGTTGCTATTTGAAACCAAATTCTCAGTGATTAATAGTATCACTTGGTCAGATCATGCCTCAGTCGAGTTAGTAGCAGGGGAATCTTCTTCAAACAGCCCTACTTATGTATTGCATTCTAGTCCACAACGTTTCCAGGATGCTCTGACCAAGGCTAAGATCGAACAGCAAATACGAGAATTTTTTTAACAGAACCATATGTCGGTCGCTAACCCAATTGTTGCGTGGAATGCCCACAAAGTATTTGTAAGAGGCATTCACATACAACACGGGGCGAGGATTAAGGGGATGAGACAGCAGCATGTCCAAACCCTTACATACAAAATTAATACCCTTGAGAACCAAAAAAAAAACAAAACCCTCCCAAATCTTGACAAAGATCCGTATTGAACTCAGACTACTCATTTTGGAGGACTTTGAAAAGGCCTCCAGGAGACTCAAGATATCTTATTACACAAGTGTTAATAGAGCAGGGAAGTTATTAGTTAATCAACATAAAGGACACAGATACAAAACTCAAATCCCATATATATTGCATTAAAATAACTAAACTAAGCAACTTCACTCTCAAGCAATTACGGATGCTTTTAGCCATTACTATGGTTCGTTGTATAACCTTCAAAATGATCCAAATATACCACAACCTACACCAGCTATACTTGAAGATTTTCAAAAATCGATCAAACTCCCCACACTCTCAGAAGAACATCTAAAAAAATCTTAATTCTCCTATAACTGAACCTGAAGTTCACCGTATTGTCAATTAGTTGCCTAATAACAAACCTCTGGGTCCGGATGGATTTACTGGAGAATATTACAAAACCTTTCAGGCTATCCTAACTCCACACTTAGTGGAGATCCTTGGTGCTGCAGCGGTCTCTTCCTCGTTCCCTCCGGAAATGCTTAAAGCCATGAAAGTTGCACTGCCCAAGCCAGGGAAGGATCCAGTCACACTGCAGAACTTTTGTCCCATATTGTTACTCAATAACGATCCCAAAATTTAGACTAGTGGATATCTTATTCTCCCTCATACACAAAGACCAGTCTGGCTTTTCTAAAGGGTGCCAGATGGCGGAAGCTACACGACACCTCATTAATGTTATCCATCTAGCCTAAAAACATAAAACTCCTTCTCTGCTCTTGGCTTTGGACGCGGAGAAGGCATTTGATAAGATACATTGGGAATTTATAGCACTATCTAAATTTGGATACATAGGCCCAATCTACTCACCTATCATGGCATTATATACCAATCCATCGGCTCAAGTGTATATCTCTGGAGCCTTATCAACACCTTTTGAAATTTCCAATGGGACGCGTCAGGGATGCCCCCTCTCTCCATTGATTTTTAACATATTGATAGATCCTCTAGCCACATATCTACGTTCGCACTTCCAAATAACTGGTATTAAGGTAAACAACAGAGCTCACACCATTAGTTTATTCACTGATGACATTATATTGATGCTTACTAATTTTGAAACTTCCCTGGCTTTGGTACACTTGACACTGAAAGAATTCAACGGTATTTCATATGATAAAGTAAATGAGATATAATCTTACATTTTAAAATTTGGGTATCCCGAATAAAATCAAACAAAAACTGGAACAAGAGTTTCCATATATGTGGAAAGATGATAGAATTAAATACTTGGGCATTACTTTAACCCCCAAACTCAAAGATCTTACAAGAGCAAACTACATTCCTTTCCAAAATACATTTAGATTCAAACTAGGCAAATTAGCTTGAGTTGAGCTATAATGGTTAGGCCAATTGGTGGCCTTCAAAATGCAAATACTGCCACAGGTACTGTATCTATTTAGGACGCTACCAATTCCATTACCTAATTCTTACTTTAATAACCTACAAAGCACATTGAATAAATAACTGTGGAAGGGTAAGAAAGCCCAGTGCAGATTTAACAAGCTAACCAAACAAAGAAAGGCGGGTGGAGTAGGTCACGCTTCAAGCCTATTATTTTTGCGACAATTCTAGCACAATTAAAACACCACTGGACATCCCCAGGAACCAACTTCCTGTGGGTTGAACTGGAACAATCCCAAAACCCCAGAGGAAACCTACAGGATTTTTTGCTAACGGCACCTCACAACCAATCCCTTCATAGTAAATTAGTGCCACCTATTCTAGCATCACTCGAGTCCTGGGTACATCTTTGTAAATACCAACAATTGAGCAGTACTGTAACACCCCTAAAGTTTTCTATATCTGCATTATCACATCTGATCCCAGATATCAACCTCAATAACTAGAGAACTAAATGGTATTATTACTTAGAAGATATACTAGTTGGCCCAGGATTTAAAACATTCAAAACTCTACAACTGGAATATAGTCTCCCCTCCAATGAACATTATAAGTACACTCAAACTGCCCATTTATTGAAGAATAAGCATATGCAGACAGCATTACCCATGTAACTAGCCCAATTCTACCAAAATCACATAACCTCACAGAGGTATCTTGCTTATTTACAGGAGAAAGCTGTATGCGTTAAAAACTCTTCAATGATAGCTGGGGAGAAGGAAATAGGGAAAGAGTACCCTGCAAAACACTGGATGGAAACCTTGAGTACCATTTACGCATTCCACCAAGAGTTCCAACCTCTGTGAACTACATCAAAAAATACTATTGAGATGGTACTTGACACTATATCGATTGTCAAAAATTTACCCACATACCTCCTCAGAATGTTGCAGGCTATGCGAGTCACCAGGTACCTTAATCTACATCCTGTGGTCCTGCCCAAAATTACACATATTTTGGACCCAAGTAGAGAAAATCATAACCAAACTTACAGGTCTCAGCCAAGATCTATCTTCAGGAATGGGGATTCTATCTTTAGAACTGAACTCTAGTCCCCTATCCCACAGATCATTAATTTACCATATATTACTGGCAGCACGCCTAACTATAATCAGACACTGGAAAAAAACAAAAGCCCCAGAGATTACAGAGATAATCCAAACAACCCATATTCATGGCACTTATGAGGTTCTTTTCTCATCATCTGTAGGGTAATATGAGGTGGTTTCGCAATATTGGCCACCTTGGCTTAGATGGTACTCTGAAGGCTCTAATTTCTGATTTTCTAATTTTATATACATATAAAGTCTTAGTAAACCCTATAACTTTGATGTGGCTCCTCTTACCACGAAACAAATGGTTCTACACTGTTGTTAGTGTAATCAACATAACTCTGACGGTTTGCTTAAATTTTGTTTAATTTCTGTTTGCACCTCATGCTTCAGTTCTGTATTGGTGATGCATTCCCTCCATATGTTACATAATGTGCATGCAAGACTTTGTTTTATACCTAAAAAGTTGTTGGAACATTATTGGCAAGAAAAGATATATTTACCATAAAGTTCCTCTGACCGCTATAGAGAGATCATAAGAGGACTTGACAATAAGCTTCCCCAATAACAGGGGAAGAAATTGTCTTAGATAGATAGATCACATTTTTGTAAATATTTAATTATACATTTTTATGTGAGGACACTGAAGAAATTATATTTTCCTACAATGTAAAGTAGTGAATGCACAGCTTGTATAACAGTGTAAATTTGCTGTCCCCTCAAAATAACTCAACATGAATCCATTAATTTCTAAACCGCTGGCAACAAAGTACACCCCTTAGTGAAAATGTCTAAATTAGGCCCAAAGTGTCAATATTTTGTGTGGCCACCATTATTTTCCAGCCCTGCCTTAACCCTCTTGGGCATGGAGTTCACCAGAGCTTCACAGGTTGCCACTGGAGTACTCTTCCACTCCTCCATGATGACATACAGAAGCTGGTGCATGTTAGAGACCTACCATTTGAGCATGTGCAACAGATGCTCAATAGGTTTTGGTCTGGAGACATGCTTGGCCAGTCCATCCCCTTTACCCTCAGCTTCTTTAGTAAGGCAGTGGTTGTCTTAAAGGTGTGTTTGGAGTCATTAACATGTTGGAATACTGACCTGGAGCCCAGCCTCCGAAGGTAAGGGCTTATGCTCTGCTTCAGTATGTCACAGTACATGTTGGCATTCGTGGTTCCCTCAATGAACTGTAGCTCCCCAGTGCTGGCAGCACTCATGCAGCCCCAGACCATGACAATCCCACCACCATGCTTGACTGTAGGCAAGACACACTTGTCTTTGTATTACTCACTTGGTTGCCGCTACACACGCTGGACACCATCTGAACCAAATAGGTGTATCTGGGTCTCATCAGACCACAGGACATGGTTCCAGTAATCCATGTACTTAGTCCTCTTGTCTTCAGCAAACTGTTTGCGGGCTTTCTTCTGCATCATCTTTAGAAGAGGCTTCCTTCTGGGACAACAGTCATGCAGACCAATTTGATGCAGTGTGCAGTGTATGGTCTGAGCACTGACAGGCAGACCCCCACCCCTTCAAACTCTGCAGCAATTCTGGCAGCACTCATATGTATATTTCCCAAAGACAACCTCTGGATATGACACTGGGCACATGCACTCAACATCTTTGGTCAACCATGGCGAGGCTTGTTCTGAGTGGAACCTGTCCTGTTAAACCGCTGTATGGTCTTGGTCACCATGCTGCAGGTCAGTTTCAGTGTCTTGGTGATCTTCTTATAGCCTAGGCCATCTTTAAATAGAGGAAAAATTCTTTTTTTTCAGATGCTCAGAGAGTTCTTTGCCATGAGGTGCCATGTTGAACTTCCAGTGGCCAGTATGAGAGAGTGAGAGCGATAACACCAAATTTAACACACATGCTCCCCATTCACACCTGAGAACTTGTAACACTACCGAGTCACATGACACCGGGGAGGGAAAAGGGCTAATTGGGCCCAATTTGGACATTTTCACCTAGGGGTGTACTCACTTTTCTTGCCAGCGGTTTAAACATTAATGGCTGTGTGTTGAGTTATTTTGAGGGGACAGCAAATGTACACTGTTATACAAGCTGTACACTCACTACTTTACATTGTAGCAAAGTGTAATTTGTCACATGAAAAGATATAATAAAATATTTACAAAAATGTGAGGGGTGTACTCACTTTTGTGAGATACTGTAGATTATGCATTTGTAAAATAGTGACTATTGTCATTAATTATCCAAAAAATTTAGCAAAGTAATTGGGAACTAGTAAACTAGCAGAGAGGCTTGAGCTTTCCGTACAGGCAAACAGTAACTGCTGAAGTGGGCCTTTCTTTTATCATTTTCATATACAGGTTATTACTATTATTATTATTTTTTTTTATAGCAACGGTACTTAACAAATAAATATGGAATTAAATGTTACACCTGGGATTAATGTTTGGAAAGTTCAGAGCCCACTCTTTCAGTCTTTCCAATTACACCTTTTATTAGACAAGTAATACATAAGATAGATACCCTGATGGGATTGAGAAGGACATTATAGGTAATGAGATAGGAAGAAGAATTCTTGCCTGTAATTGTTAACAGGCAATAGAGCCATGATCATACACTTGGGAGGAATTCCTTTTTTTTAATCTCTCACTGCTAATATACACGTTGTGCTATAGTATTAGTAGCAATTGCTGAGTAGGAATTAAGATTCCACTGAATGGTATCAACAATAAAAGAAAGAGAAATGAGAAGATGTGTTGCCCATCCCAGTGACTCAAGTTTATTTAAGTGAACATGTTATTAGATGAGTCATGTTGAATATAAAGTTGCTCAAGCATACAATTGTTTGCCAAAAAAAAAAAAAAAAAACAACGTGACTTTGTCAAACAAGACTTTGCACAAATAAAGTAAATTCAACCCAACTTTCCTTTTTCCTTTCTGACTGGAAGAAATATAATTTAGTAAAAAAATAAGGTGGAAAGAAAATTGTTTGAAATACCCATAACAACCAAGCTTTCTACTTCGGGTTTATATAATGAAAGAATGTATCTATCTGCCTTGAGTAGAACAGACATATTTCTAAATTCATTTTTAATAATACATTTATAATTAAGGAAAGTTAACTCAAATAATTGCTGTAATAATAAAAAAAAAGTTAATTTTGCCTTACCATAATGTTTAAACTATATACAGATCCATCTGTTTAATTGTAAGTATATATTTTACATATTACCTCGCCATTGTTGTCTCCTGAGAACTGTTCTGGAATCCTAAACAGTTCTGCCAGTTAAAGGTTTTTGGCTCATGCCTGTGGGAACCAAGTGCAGATATCTTTAGATACAGCACTTCTGAGATATTAAGTCGTTTTGAGCATATCTTTAACTGTGTATACTTCTTTTCAGAGTCCTACATGCAGCAGATAATTGTAACTGTCTAAAGGAGGTGGCTGCTATGTATCAAAAATTGTCAGTTGAGAGGCTGATAATATTCACCTCAATTTTCCAATAAGGGGAAAAACAAATTCCTGCTTATTAATTTATCTGCACATGATTAGATAATTGGTGTAAATATTTACACAATGTACATAAAGATTCTAAACTCCTTTAGTACATCAATCTTATCGGAATCTCTGGATTGTCTTCCTGATTTTCATTTTGTGGCTTCCTCTGTTATTTTTACTGTTGCCATACCAAGGTCTTAGGCTCCGTTCACATCTAGGTGTTTTTTGGGCGAATTTTTGGCCTAAGCCTCAGCTCTAAAAATGCCCAACAAGACAAATCCCATTCATTTCAATGGCCCCTGTTCACATCTGAGTATTCTGTCGCTTAAGCAAAAGTATTATTTAGTCTGTTGCTTTAGTATAATATGTTGAAGTTATTTATGCTTTGTTATTGCCTTTTTTTTTTTTTTATATTTTTCATATTTTATTTTAATTGCAGGAGCCAAATTTTTTCTATGGTGCGGTCAATGGTTGTTGTTGAACTGTAAATATAACAATTATGTTTACTAAATTATGCTTGTTATATTGAATATGTTGCTGTGTTGCTATTGTTTATGCAGTGCACCAAAAGACATTTGGGTTATTCGGTTGCTTTTTGCATCATAGGTAGATCACAAATACAAAGGTTACACAGCCCCCACACCCCTAAATCTAATAGCACCCTGATCAATGACCAAATGACATCTCAATCAGTATAACCTTCACTCTATGACCTTATCCAAATTTATGTGCATATGTTATTTAGTCTAGTGTAAGCATTCTTTTTCTCTTTGTTTCCACTGTTTGATTTTGGCATTCTGGTCTTTAATCTGTCAATTTCTGTGATGTGTGGATATTGCACTCTCTGGAACTTCTCTGTATAATATATATATATATATATATATATATATATATATATATTTATTTATTTATTTTTACAGCTATCCACTGGCTTAGCTGTAGGCTAATGAGTTACTCCAGTACTCCAGGGTCATTTTACTAGTGTAACTAATTACAGCAGCATGTAGGCTGCTAGGCCTTTCATTTAACATATACAATATTAACCTTAAAGCATATCTTGGATGCCAACTACGTCTGTCTGTATTTCACTTCCTTGATCTCAACTTTTGAAGTTCATCACCTGTCTGACAACTGCTTAGGGGTTAAAGGTTGGAAATGTCATCCCTAACATTCTAGTGTGCAAGTCATTTTCTCTGATAGCTTTGCACTCGTTACAATATAGACATGTTCTTCTTACGAATAAACAAATGTTCAATATAATAACAGTTACAATCTTTGTTTAAAATGTTTAGGAAAAATGACTTCAATAATAACGCTAAATTATCAGGATAAATCATCAAAGACGTATACCTTTTTCTTCAGCAAGGATTAAAAGTGTTAGTAGTTTACATGGCAGAAACAAAAATAGTTTGCATGTTCTCCCTGTGCCTGCGTGGGTTTCCTCTGGGTACTCCGGTTTCCTCCCACACTTCAAAGACATGCTGGTAGGTTAATTGGATCCTGTATAGAATTGGCCCTACTATGTATGTATGAATGTGAGTTAGGGACCTTAGATTGTACGCTCCTTGAGGGCAGGGACTGATGTGAATGTGTAATGTATATGTAAAGCGCTGCGTGAATTGACAGCGCCATATAAGTACCTGAAATAAATAAATAAATATGTGTATTAGGTCCATTCCTTTGGAGCCCTAAACAAACGCTTTGGTAGGGCATCATTACACTCAATGATAGTGAATACATATTTAGGGTGGTGGAGACAGAAGCTGTTTGGAATTTCACCTGGGGAGTTTTATATTTCTCATAAGTATTCCGCCTGTAGTCACTGTCAAGCAGAGCTGGCAGATGTCATCATGCTAATTAGCTCCAATCTTTTCTACAAATTTCAATGATTTGTCAGTCATTCACTAACAAAGAAACATATGACAATAAATGTATAGTCATGTATAAATTCATTTCATTTTAAAAGATGAATGCATAATTTATAGCTAGCTTAAAGGAAACTATATTATTAGGAGCATCACAGAAATGCAAAAATGTAATGAGAAGTGAGCAAAAATCTGTTTTGATTGATCATAATTATTAAAACACATTTATTGATTATATTGCTTTTTATTTAAGCAGGCAAGAGATGTGAGAAATTATATATATATATATATATATATATATATATATATATATATATATATATATATATATATATATATATATATATTGTGAGGGATTATAAATGAACTATTGATGGTCGGCTGTAGGATCAGCAAAGTCTGCTCAACAGTAGGTTGGGGACAGACTCTTAGGTAGGTTCCAGTGTGAGAAGGTAGCCGCCCACAGAGGCAAGGGTTTATTTTGGTGTTTTATTTTATTTTGCTGGTTTTGACGCTTGCAGTCTGGTGAAGAAAAATGCATTAATAAACCAAACTGTTGTTTGCAAGCACTTCTCGGCTATCTTCTTGTGAAAACGCACCCCCCAAGGGGTCATCCACGCCCGCCACCGAGCTAATCCCTCACAATATATATATATATATATATATATATATATATATATATACACATTTAAACACATAAAAGATATTGAGAGATAGAGAGCAAGAACAATGGAAAACACAAAAATATTTAATTAATAATGAATGAATTAATATAATAATATTAATAGGTCTTACAGAAAAAACGAGAAATACCGGGACTGCGAAAACTGAACCGCGATATAACGGGGGTTTACTCTATCTATCTATCTATCTATCTATCTATCTATCTATCTATCTATCTATCTATCTATCTATCTATCTATCTATCTATCTATCTATCTATCTATCTATCTATCTATCTATCTATCTATCTATCTATCTATCTATCTATCTATCTATCTATCTATCTATCTATCTATCTATCTATCTATCTATCTATCTATCTATCTATCTATCTATCTATCTATCTATCTATCTATCTATCTATCTATCTATCTATCTATCTATCTATCTATCTATCTATCTATCTATCTATCTATCTATCCACACACACCCTCAGTATATGGCAAGGGCCAGGGTTTTGTGTCATTTCTGAAGCAGGGTGATCAGGTTGGACCCTCATAGATGGGTCAGATATTTCCTGAGAAATCATCTTAAAACACAAGGTTACTGTGTGTCTCACCTCTCTCCCAAATCACATGCACCCCATATTTAGGATGTAACATGAACCATGGTCAGCATGCACAGCCCCCAACTACATCTTTTTTAGGATCACAGGGTTTTCCCCGCAGCACTTGTATCATTCATTTACAGGAAGTTATGAATATAAAATACTACAAGTCCCATCTGTCACCATAGCGGATGAACAAGATGTAATATACTAGTGTAGCGCAGTATTGTTTCTTATGCAAAATTCCTCCAATACAAATTGACATCAATGTGACAAAGTATTAAAGAGGATAAATAATAATGTGAAAAAAAATTATATTATTAACATGAGTCCTTGAATATAAACAAATAAAGTTTATTTTTAATTATTAGTTTTTCTGCACAATTCCCATATTCCACTATATACCTTGCAATCCCCTTCACGGACATTCAGTTTATATATACTCTCACCTCCTGTATTTGAGGCAAAAGTTGTTTTAGATCAGAATGCGCTTTTCCACTTTACCACGGTTGGTATAGCCATGGTTACTCTCCAGCAAAGGATCACCACCAGAACTCAATCCATATTCATTCTCATGCCCTTTAAGGAATTTTTCCTCCAAAATTCAGAGAAAATAGACCATCATAGTGTATTATCATTTCCCACCCATATTTCGTAAAATAATCAGGAAACACTCTCATTAAAATGTGCACATCTGGTGCACTACAGTAAAAAGTCAGATTCCCCCTTAAGAAAATAACAATATGGCGGCTTTTCTACTTCTGGTTATGAAGTTTGATATCATCAGCTTCGCCCTATGCGTTATGTCACCAATCACGTGACTTTACCATGGGTGTGTTTCACAATATTAGGGTAGCACAAAATTTCATCAGAGTTAGTTTGTTTGAGATGGCAGAGGAACTGTCGTTTTCATTAGCACTGTTACAATTACTGATAGTGGCTAGATCCTCTCTGATGACCAAAATGCCAGGCCGGACAGCAGGCCGCACTCAGTCAGTGCCTGAATCACTTTAATGCTGACAACATCAGAAAAGAAGGAGGGTCCTGGGGAAGGGGAAGAGAAGAAAATAGAGCAGGCTTCACATTCTAGCTTTTTATTACATTTTAGCAAGGGAAATAGAAACATAGGTGCAGTGGAGTGACCTATAGTCATATGCTGCCTGCCTGTCCACAACACCGAGAACTCTCAAGCAGAGAATGGGGGGGGGGGGGGAATCCTGTAGCCAGTGATATGGGCAGGCAGCAGAAAAGAAAAGTGCAGAACCCTATATAGGCCTACTGCCAAAAGACATTTTTTTTTTTTTTGGAGGAAAGCTATACTTTATGTTATTTTTCTAGAGCATTTTTTTCCTGGCCACAGAGTGTACATTTGTTGCTGACACAGGCAAGGCTACCCTTTGTTTTCAGCACATTAACCACATAATTGTGCAATAAAGCAGTGTACAACACTGCACCAAATATTTATCCCTATATTGCCATAGCTGCCATTAAATTTAGGTAATCCTATTTATTTATTTCTGTAAAACATCATTTAAAGATTGTTATTTTTCTATTTATACATTTTTATATATTTTCTAAATTTTTTGTAAGTCAGACAAACTAGGTACTATCTAAGGCAAAAAGAAAGTCCTAAGCTTCCACACCACCACTGCTATTCCTATGCAAAAATAATAAAAAAAAATGGTTGCTTTTACGATAAAGCCATCGGCTCAGACATTTATCTTGCAGAGGCAATGGCTACAAAAAATACCACTTTGTAGGTGAGAGTAGAAAGAGGAATATCTGTAACTGACAGAAAGCGCAGTAATGAAGCACAGACAGAACCAGATTAGGTCTTGACCAAGAAGAGAGAGGCCAACAATCTCTGAAACAAGATAAAAGAAAATGGAAACCTGAGTTTTGATCGTGATGAGAGTCAAATGCTGGTCTGGACCCAGCCATTTTCCCACCTGCCATCACTATTTTTTATGGCTCTTTTGAACATTATTTACAGATTTTCATTATCTTAGCATTTCTTTTCTTTTTCCTTGTTAAAAGTTTTTATTGGATTTTAAAGAACAGGGTATAAAATATACACTTAAAACAGATATACAGTTTGGTATTCTATACAGTTATATCAACAATACCATAAATGCACCAGTGAAGGTCAAATCGAATTAAACAATTTGGTTGGTGCACAAATTATAAGGTAAAGTCTAGGCTTTCAGATTAGCCCAAGTATTAAATAAGGATTCTGACTGTAAGAACAAAGGAGTCCAAATAATACAATATAAGTAATCCGGTGGCTTGACCAGGTATATGTATGGTTTATTCAGAATAGGCGCAGGGGGAGCATTGTGGTAGGAATCCAATGGAGACTAGGAATTGAAGCTAGCGCCTTGGCTCAACATAGGAAAATGGGGGCTCGGTTGTGGAAACGTTACCAACAGTGACAGAAGATCTGTTTGTAGAAAATAGGTTAGGCATTAGCCGAGCCTTTGACTGGGGGTATTTAAAAAGGTGGGAACAAGGAGAGGGGAAGAGGGGGAAGGGGAGGAAGAGGAGGGAGGGGGTATAAGTCCTCCAGACCACGATAATGAGATTCGAGGTGGATGACAAAGTAGTAACTTACAATGGCATATGGACCGATTTTTCAAAGTGCGGTGCAAGTGGTGTTTAATCCAGAGTTGCAAGACTTTGTCAAACTTAGGGATCTGTTTTTTTTCAATAGCTTATATTTTTTTTGAATGAGCATGCAATTTACTCTTTGCTTCATCTCGGCAACAGTCAAGGATGGGGATTTCCAAGCCTTTGCTGTAGTTTGCTTTCCAGCTGTGAGGAGCTGCATCAAAAGTTTGAATTGTTTATGTGTCAAGGTGTCAGGCTTTGGGTTGAGGAGGGCCATTGAGGGATCTGAGGATATATGCAATTCAAACATATTTGAAGCTAGCGTAAATAGCATTTCATTTTTTTTTTCATGTACTGTACCTTTTACTTGTAATTCTTTTTTTTCCTTGTCACAACCCTAGTCAAGCAAACACAAGCAGGGACAGCAAATCAAAGTGGGTGCTACATAAGGCAAGAAGGAACTTCTAAACCTCAACACCACTTTGTCCCTATGCAGAAATAAAAAAGGATGCCTACTCTTCCACAACATAGGGGAGGGGGATTATACAGCCATTGAGGAAGGTAAGATAGCGGTAAAAAGATAAGTATAGAATCCTACTGCCATAGGATGCCAGCTCTACCACTAATCTTTCTTTGATTGTCAAATGTATGAGAGAGGAAGTCTAGAGCAGGACATCAACTGTCATAGACTGGAATTTGTGAGTATGTAGCAGGTGTATTCATTTTTTTTTACACATTTTATTTTTTACAGTACATATTTACAAAATGCTTTAAATATGTCTATATACATTTTTAATAGTTTTTCCTTGTCTTAGGTCTCCCCACCACCTTGTCCCTATGCAAGAAAAAAAAATGGGTTATTTTCAATATAACGTCACCAACAAAAACACTCACCTTGGAAAGGTGATGACTACAAGTAATAGGACCCTGTAGGTCAGGGGTCTTCAAACTATGGCCCTCCAGCTATTCAGGAACTACAATTCCCATCATGCCTAGTCATGTCTGTAAATGTCAGAGTATTACAATGCCTCATGGGATGTGTAGTTTTGCAACAGCTGGAGGGCCGTAGTTTGAGGATCCCTGCTGTAGGTGATAGTAGAGAGAAGAATGTCTCTAATGGGTTAAAAAGGCTTAAATATAGGATCCAGGTAATTGCCAGTCCTAATGCACTTGTTGTGTCTGAGAGGGCCTTCAGTGCAGCATGAATAGAATGAGATTTGTTAGAGAGAAGCTAACTTATAATTACTTAGGCTGAGGGTGCAGAGTGTTTTTAATTTTTTTTCTTTTATTCAAATGATGCAGTCAGATGCTACCAAAAAAGAAACTCTGAAATGCACGGTCAGGAACAACTGCCGGATGTGATTTAGTCATACCAAGCTAAACTATATAATCTAAAAAAACAATTGATAAGCAGTAGCAAATCTAGTCTCAATGTACTAGAGTCATAGAGCACAGGCTTTTTTACAATAATTAAGATAATTAAAGGCAGATGTTTTACTACACATATTTGATACTGTACTGTGGAACTGACCAGCAGCTGGGAAATTTTACATAGAGGCAAGGTTCAATTTGCTAAAGACAAAGGATCTGACTTGGGATTTACTACAAGATTTAGGATACAGCCATGAAAAAAGTGACCAGCAAGAGGACAATTTTATTCAGGGATGATGGGCCTAAATCATGATTGGCCTATATTCCATTTTTTTTTTTTTTTTGGTTATAGGGGCACGTACTGAATGTGAGTGGGGGTTTAGGTGCACGCTGTTCTTGTACTGTTTTATTTATTTTTTTAATTATGCAAAATTATGCAAGACCCCAATTTATAAAAAAAAAAAAAAAGAGTAATTAGGCTGTAGACAATTTAAGATCTAGCTGTCAATAAACTTGTTGCTAACAGATTTCGGTCCTTAAAACGATGGTCAATGTACACAAAATGTACTCCATTGCTGCATTTCAAGGATGTCAGGCATAATTTATGAAACCACTCACTAAAATCTCATAAACGTTACAATGATAACGTTACTATAAATGCCTACTTCTATTTAATGGTTAGCTTTCATGAAAATAACAAATGGTAATACTAAAATAATGGTCCTGGTTTGTGAACTTTTTGTTACAGGATGTCTCTGCTTATGTTTCCCACAATATCCTGCTTGGGAATCAACTTGTCACATGTGCTGCCCAAAATAAACTATAAGCTTCTGTGCTGATGCACATTGCACAGACATATTCTACTGTTTTCACAGATTAAAAAAATGCCTGATAGATTTCTGTATAGATATATTCAAAACATGAGAGCGTCACTCACAGGTCTTGAGAGGTGAACACACAGTAAAGATTTTATTTCAACGTTTCAATGAGACACAAGCTCGTCTTTCTCAGGACAACAAACAAGTAAAGCAACACAACATATATACTCTAAAACCCCTCCCATCATTACCATCCACATTTGATGACATCAGCAAGTGCAAATGTCAAAGTCCCAGATAAAAACAATAAAGGGCACAAGTCCAAATTTGGGAGAACAGAAAAACAACAACAAAAGTACATACAAAGTAGACATAAATAAAGGAAAAAGCCAAATCCAGGCACTAAAGACAGATGTCAGAGACAAAAAACTGCTTGACATAGTATCATGCTACCTAGGCAAGATGGCTGCCCAAGTTGCTTCAGGGCTGGAATAGGAGAACATGATGAACATGTTATGTGTATAGGAAAAAGAGCAGTTTGCAGAACCAGGAATGTAGATTTAAAGACAAGTCCAAAAACAGATATGAACCCAGTGTAAAGTCACAAAATGAATTTGCCAAATGGTGAAAAATTCCAGCCCTAGTTGGTATAAACCTTCTCTCTGCTATAGGCAAGCCAGCAGTGCAAGAAAGATAGAATACCCAAATAGAGGGGTGGCTGTTGTGTCAGTTAATGAACTCAGAGAAAGGGATATTAGTATGAGTAACAAAAAATTTTGTTTTCCCTTACGTTCATTGACGGACACAGCTCTTTTGATTCTTGACCATAGGGATGTCCCAAAGCAGAGCTCTGTATTGTTTACACTGACAGAGCTCTGTTCTGTCTTCCTTATGGCCGATCAGCGGGTGCCAATGGTCATCCATTGGCCGACACCCGCTGATCGGATTACATATATAGTTACATAGTTAGTCAGGTTGAAAAAAGACACAAGTCCATCTGGTTCAACCAAAAAAACTAATTAAAACAAAAAACAGTATTAAAAACCCAACCATACAATCCCGTATACACAATCCTATACCGGCTGTTGATCCAGAGGAAGGTGAAAGTAAACCCCAGCAAAGCATGATCCAATTTGCTACAGCAGGGGAAAAAAATTCCTTTCTGATCCCCCGAGAGGCAATCAGATATTCCCTTGATCAACTTTACCTAAAAAAAATGTTAGTACCCATTTATATTATGTACACCTAGGAAAGAACCCAGGCTTTTTTAAAGCAATCTAGTGAGCTAGCCAGAACCACCTCTGGAGGCAGTCTATTCCACATTTTCACAGCTCTTACGGTGAAGAAACCTTTCCATATTTGGAGACTAAATCTGTTTTCCTCTAGACTTAAAGAGTGCCCCCTTGTCCTCTGTGTTGACCTTAAAGTGAACAACTCAACACCAAGTTCACTATATGGACCCCTTATGTATTTATACATGTTGATCATATCCCCCCTTAATCTCCTCTTCTCAAGAGAGAATAAATTCAGTTCCTCTAATGTTTTCTCATAGTGAGCTTCTCCATGCCTCTTAACAGTTTGGTTGCCCTTCTCTGCACTTTCTCCAGTTCCCCGATATCCTTTTTAAGAACTAGTGTCCAAAATTGAACTGCAAAAACCAATGAGGTCTTACTAATGATTTGTACAGGGGCAAAATTATATCTCTCTCTCTGGAGTCCATGCCTCTGTCAATACAAGAAATGACTTTGCTTGCTTTGGAAACAGCAGCTTGGCATTGCATGCTATTATTAAGCTTATGATCTACCAGAACACCCAGATCCTTCTCCGCTATGGATTCCCCCAGTTCTACTCCACCTAGTATGTATGATGCATGCATATTCTTAGCCCCCAAGTGCATAACTTTACATTTATCAACATTAAACCTCATTTGCCACATAGTTGCCCAATCAAACAGTGCATTGAGGTCAGCTTGTAAGTTGGAGACATCCTGTAAGGAAGTTATTCCACTGCAAAGCTTGGTGTCATCTGCAAAGACTAAAATGCTACTTTTAATCCCAGACCCTATATCATTTATAAAGATATTAAAAAGTAAGGGTCCCAACACTGAACCTTGGGGTACACCACTGATAACTTTAGAACATTCAGAGTAAGAATCATTAACCACTACTCTCTGAATTCTATATTTTAGCCAATTTTCTATCCAATTACAAACCGATCTTTCCAAGCCAGTAGACTTTACCTTACATATTAGCCATGTGTGGTGAACTGTGTCAAACGCTTTTGCAAAATCCAAGTATACTACGTCCACAGCCACCCCTCTGTCCAAGGTTTTACTTACCTCCTCATAAAAATAAATCAGGTTTGTTTGACAACTTCTGTCTTTCATGAGTCCATGCTGTCTATTGCTTAAAATATTTTTTTCAAGCAAGAACTCATCTATGTGGTCTTTTATTTTAACTCTCCAATATCTTCCCGACTATAGAAGTTAAACTAACAGGTCTATAGTTACTTGGCAAAGACTTTGATCCCTTTTTAAATATAGGCACCACATTGGCCCTATGCCAATCCAGTGGTACTATTCCAGTTCTTAATGAGTCCCTAAAAATTAGAAACAAAGGCTTAGAAATTACAGCGCTCAATTCTTTTAGGATGCGTGGGTGGATGCCATCTGGTCCAGGTGCTTTATCCACCCTTATTCTGTCTAAATATTTCTGGACCATATCACTTTTGAGCCATTGTGGATCATTTGGGGCTGTGTCTATACTGTCATCATTATGGCCATGAGCTCCCCCATGCTCCTTTGTATATACAGAGCTGAAGAAAGTATTTAATACATTTGCCTTCTCTTGTGATTGTAAAGTCTCTTTCTTTTTTCTTGTTTTTTTTTTTCAATAACAAACATGTTAAACTTACCTTCTCTGTGCAGTTGGTTTTGCACAGAGTTGCCCAGATCCTCCTCTTCTCGAGTCCCTCTTTGGCTCTCCTGGCCCCTCCCTCCTGTTAAGTGCCCCCACCACAAGCAGCTTGCGATGTGAGGCTCCCCCTAAGTCCATACCAGGCCCTTCGGGTCTGGTATGGGTTTTAAGGGGAACTCCACGCCAAAAAAAAAAAAAAAAAGCATGGGGTCCCCCTCAAAATCTACACCAGAGCATAGCTGAGTCTTTTGCTACACCAGACCCCTATCCAGGCAGGCAGCCTTGCAGGTTTAGGCAAGGGGGGGGTGCAAGCGAGCACCCCACCTCCTGAACCATACCCGGCCACATGCACTCAACATGCCCCCCCCCCCACCCCAGAGCACCTTGTCTTCATGTTGATGGGGACAAGGGCAACTTCCCAAAAACCCTTGGCTTTGGTTGTCAGGGTCTCCAGGGCTGGGGGACCCACCCCCCCCCCATGTGAATGGTTATCCAAAAAAATAAACACACAAGACTTTTTGACAAGTCTTTTATTGAAAAATAAAAAAATGGTGCCCCCAATGTAAATCCATCTTCAATCATGCCACCATAAGCACCCACTCACTGAAAAAAAAAAAAGCTTCACTCTCGTTGAACACTTCCCGCTGTCTGCATGTTTTGCAGTTTGACAGGTCTTATATAGGGAATTGGCGAGGCCAAACCGTTATCCCACCCCCTCGTGGTCCCACCCCCTCGTGACGTTACGGACTGGTGCATGCTGAGTCCGTGATGTCACGAGGGGCAGGGCCGATAGGTGATGTCACCGGTGTGGCCTCACTCATTCCCTATATACGAACTGTCAAACCGTAGAGCAGGCAGACCATGGAAAGCGTTTCCTTTTTTTTTTTTGAGTTGGTGGACGGCGTGATTGACGATAGATTTACATTGGGGGACACTGTTTTTTATTATTTTTTTTTTAATAAAGGACTTGTCAAAAACTGTGTGCTTGTGTTTATTTTTTTGTGCACTTTGTTGAATGGGTAGGGGTACGATATGCCCGATACCCATTCACATGGGGGGCGGGATCTGGGGGCCTTCCAGATTCTGATAAGTCCCCTGCTCACAGACCCCAACAACCACAGCCCAGGGTTGTCGGGATGAGACCCTTTTCCCCATCAACATGGGGACAATGTGTTCTAAGGTCAGGGAGCAGAGCCCTCTCCTGCCCCAGAGCACCCCACCATGTTAGAGGCATGTGGCCTGGTATGGTTCAATGGGGGCTCGCTCATCCCCTCCCCTTTCCTGATCTGCCAGGCTGCGTGTCCGGATAAGGGCCAGGTATGGACTGGGGGGGGCCCCAATGCCATTTTTTCTTTAATTTTTCAATAGTCGGTAGCCGGCAATTGTAACCGCGGGTCATTTTTATTGTGATTTGCCTAGTTTTTTTCTTTCTTTAAAAATATCACCTTAACTGCAGCATGTTTAATGCATTCTACAGATGTGTTACTTTAGAGGCAGACTAAGGGGATCCCCCAAGCACTATGTTTAAAGGAATTTTTTTATTTTTTAACCACTATTTTTTTCAGCTGTCATCAGGGAAACCCATTGACAGCTAATGATTAATCGGTTGTTAAGGAGGCTGGAGTTGGATTCCCGGCACCGCTTCTTAACAACCAGCTTATACTGCGCCCTAATTGGGCAAAACTTTGCAGGGTGTTCATTGGGGCAAAAACCCTGTGAACACCCTGAAACTTCAGGTGTTTAGCAAATGACCGAATAGGCAAATGTTCAGCCCAAACTCATGCTTGACCGTTCTCCCAAATACTGTAGCTTCTGACTTTTAAGATTAAAACACTTACCTGTCCACAAATCCAGCGGTGTCCTCACCTGAGCTGATTTCTCAATCGGCTCTCAGGTGCTGCCCTCATCATCTTGGCTAAGGGACAACAGCAGTAAAGCCGCATTTTGCCCACATTTTTTTTTTCTTTGGTGTTCCTGTATTTCTTCAGAGAGCCGCTTCTTTCCCTACCACCGCCTGTCCTATCTGTGAAGCACAGAGCAGAGTGAAGCATTCCAAAACTCCTCACTCTTCTTTTATATGATACATTTATGAAGCATTGTGAAGAGGGCTGGAGGTGGGAAGTTGTGAAGAGGTGAGATCTGTGAAGGGAGGGATTTGTGAAGAGTTATGGGGAGATATAAAGAGTGGAGGGAGGGAAATGTGAAGAAGTTAGAGCTGTGACGGTGGGGAGTAAATCTGTGGTGGTGAGAGCTGTGAAGAGTTGGGGTGGGGCATTTATGAAAATATTGAGAGTTGGGGGCTGGTTGTACAGAGGTGAGTGCTGGGAAGGGGGAGGGGGGATTTTTGCAGGTGAGACCTTTGGAGGAAAATGTAGGGAGGGGGTGGTTATGCAGAGAAGCAGCTTAGGGGAGGATTGGGGTAATGTGCAGAGGTGATAGCTATGGATGAGGGGGTGCAGAGTTGAATTATTTAGTGTTGATAGGGCATAAAAAGGATCATTTTGGACAAGGGGGTGCTAAGGTGAGCTATGGACAGGAGTACAGAGGTGAGCTGTAGATGGAGGATTAAGAGGTGAGGTGTGGACATAGGAATAAGAGGTGAGCTGTGGACGGAGGAAGAGGAGGTGAGCTGTGGACAGAGGAACAAGAGGTGAGCTGTGGACGGAGCAAGAAGAGGTGAGCTGTGGACATAGGAATAAGAGGTGAGCTGTGGACATAGGAATAAGAGGTGAGCTGTGGACATAGGAATAAGAGGTGAGCTGTGGACATAGTTATAAGAGGTGAGCTGTGGACAGGGGAAGAAGATGTGAACTGTGGACAAGGGGAAGAGGAGATGAGCTGTGAACAAGGGTTGCAGAGGTGAGCTGTGGACAGGGGTACAGAGGAGAGCAGTGAAAGGGAGGCACAGAGGTGTGCAATAGATGGTTACCTTGAGAAGAGATATGTAAGTATTGTCACTTGTGCTGATTTGTTTCTGGGCCTTGTGTGATACACACACATCAGCACTGCACAGTACGCACTCCAGACCTCTGTGTGGTATTCAATCCTGAGTGTGGTACTCGGTGCCTCTTGTGCCTTGTGCAAAGCGCAGATTATTTGATGCTGCTTTACTTCTCTCCTTGGGGAACAGCGTGGTTGAGGGTGGAAAGTTGGCCAGGGAGGGTGAGTTCATGCACCTATTCTCTAAGAAAAAAGCCCTGGTTACAGCAAACAGTTTTTTTTTTTTTTGTTTTGGAATACAAATTTTAAATAAATAAACAAACACTGCTCTTTCTGAGTGCTCGTTCACATACGAGCGACGCTACTTCGCAGCGCGCCGCGACCTCGGAGCAGCCGCCATGGACTTCATAACATTTAAGTCTATGGCGGTCGCCTCCTGGTCGCCCCAAAGAAGCTCCGGACCCTTTTTCTAAGTCGGAGCGACCTGTGTCGCTCCTATTAGAACGGGTCCACAGCTTCCCTATGGGAGGCGACCTGTGAGGCGACCAGGTCGCCTCACAGGTCGCCTCAGTGTGAACCGGGACTAAGCAACCCTGCCAGTGGTAAATGGTTGACCTCATCCCTGATACATTCAACTGGAGAGCTTGTTCTTTTGAAAAACAACAGACTTAGAGCCGGTTCACACTGAGGCGACACGACTCCTTACAACTTCAGGGGTGACTTGTGCATTACCATGCACCACGACTTGTGTTGCTCCTATTAGAACGGGTCCTGTAGCGGTAAATGGACCGCGAGGGAGTGCGACTTGTCAGGCTGACAAGTCGCCTGACAAGTCGCGCTAGTGTGAACTGACTCTTACTGGACAGATCTCCAGATGAAAATAGAAGAAATAAAGCCTAAAAAGCAAAACTAATACAGCTGTCACATCTAAGAATTAGTAAGTTGCAATATAATAAATGTTTGCTTTTGGGTTTATTACAGCTTTAAGTATCATAATATCATGAAGCTGTATAAAAAAAACAAAGAAGCTGTTTGGTAGCATTCCAAAATTAGCAGCCATATGTTTTCCTAATATTATAGATTCCCTATTAAAACAGAATATTTTCCATTAAAATCAACATGGCTGGACAACTAGTGCCCTAATATGGGTAACAACCTCTTCTTCAAGCTGTTGCTTTTTAGTGTTTCAAGTTGTTCATTTGGATCCAGATCCTAAAGCAAGCCATACACAGTTCGATTTTCCCTAATAGTAGGTTGATGTAGTAGTAGATGAGGTGGTTGTCAAATCTGTAAATATGTAGAAAATAGTAATTAATTTGCCGTTAGCTTAGAAATAAAATATTTTGGGCCAGGATTCTACTTTAGTACCTTTAGGGTGGTTTATAGGATAAAACTGTGAGAAATTGTATATAGGAAAGCCTAAGTGTATATTGAAGATGAGAATAGCTGAATGTCTGTCTAGAAATATTTTTTTACGGGAAATTAAAAGATTCCAGCATCCATGTACCTTGCAACTCACCAAGGAGGACAGACCCAGAGGCATAAAAGGTCATAGTTGTATATAAATTTAACATTTCAAACAGATGAAAAGATCTAAAAAAGTGAACAGTTACATAATAGTAAAATAAAATCGGACTTTTTTTGCAAATTGAAATAGAGTCAGGATCTAGTAACTGTATATATACATATATATGTGAGTAGTATTGAGAAGCTGCAGTTATAGTATCTTTTTTTTCCAGTACGTTACAATATATAAATAATAATTTTTTTTGCTTGGATATTCATTTTGTATAAGTGCAGTATATATTGCCTTCAAAGCTTAATACTAGTACAGAATGGCAAGTTAAACTATGGAAATGAAGAAGAATGAGATCCATTTGAATGGAGGCATAATTAATAAGATGTATAGATGACCGATACCCTACAATGGTTTTCCAATGCCCCAAATGGACTAAGCCACATATTCATCACACCTGTAAGGCTATACCTAATACAGCTGGTGATCCTTTTAACTAGTGATCGACCGATATCGTTTTTTTTTTTTTTGCCGATACCGATACCGTAATTTTGGCCAATGCATATCGGTATTTATTTTTTTACTTGACGGTAACCCTTGTGAAGGGATCTCTGGGTCTAACAGACCCCAAACCCCTCCTCTGCACTTAAAAGCATTCAAAACGCCAAGTTTGGCTGTTTTGAATGCTGTAATTTTTTTTAATCTGGCGCCAGACAGTACCCGGAAGTGATGTCGTGACATCACTTCCGGGTTTTTGCATGGAGACCCGATCGGAGCTGAATGTAGCTTTGATGGGGTCTTCGGCGGCCGTGCAGGCTGGTTGCCCAGGTCTCCCGGCAGGACAGGTGACCCGGGCAAGCTCCGGAAGGTGGCTGGAGGGGGGGGACGTCCCCTCCCACTGCTTGTAATGACAGCTGAGCAGCTTCTCAGTCGCATCAGTTGACATTACAAGACAGCCGACCGCCGGCTATGGACACCGGTACCTGGGGTGATGCCTCTAGCTGCAGGCATCACCCTGGTACAAGCACTTTCCGAAATATCGGTATGATCGGCCGATATATCAGGGAAAGTGCAGATTGGCCCTCGATATATCGGCTTTGCCGATAATCGGTTGATCTCTACTTTTAACAAGTGGAGATTCAACTAGTAGAAGAGACCCACTGTTCCTCCAGCTATGCTGTTGCTGGTACATGTCCAGTGTGAATGGTCAGAATGGCAGCATACCACAGTGTATTCTATTTCATAAAGCCTAGCATGCATGTAAACCTACGTGGCAACAGACAGAACAATAACAGCCTGCTCACACTGCGATTAATTTATGAACCTACAAATGCTTTAAAACATGCATGAAAAAAGTCCATAGAGGGTAATATTTATGAAATTTGTTTTCCTCTTGATCCATAAGTATTTTAGAAAAAGAACTCGGTATGATTATATACAGTATACATTTCTGTCAAAGAAATGGGGTTGATTTACTAAAAGCAAATAGATTGTCCACTTTGCAAGGAATTTTTCCTTTGGCTTAGTGAATGTGTTGAAAACGTACTTTGCAAAGAACACCCATAAAGTGCAAGGAAAATTAAAAAAAAAAAAAAATTATTATTGGATGATGGAAGTCAGTAGAGCTTCACCTCATTCACTAAGCTATGTGAAAATTGTCTTACAAAGAGAAAAACACCTTGCCCAACGAACAGTCTATCTACATTTAGTAAATCAACCCCATTACATCCATTGGGTGTGTTACATTAATGCAATTACCTTCTTGCAATGTGGTTTTTCAGGATGCTAACTGCACCTTCTATGCAACAGTATTATGAGTCTGACATTATTTTAGGCTGCCAAATGGTAATACACTAAGTTTTAGGCAGTTTTTCATAACACTATGCTACCTCCTAACTTGCCTTGGGTGGCACATTCTGAATGAGTTCTTCTCCAAGCTGTTGCTTTTTAGTGTTTCAAATTGTTCATTTGGATCTAGATCCTAAAGCAAGCCATACACGGTTAGATTTTCTATTAAACAGTCATAGAAAACATATTCATCAGAGCAACCTTTCTTGCGATCATTGAGTCAACTATTTTTTCTAAAGTATTAAATAGGTTTCATTGATTTTTCAAGAACAAAAACCACAGGCATGGTTAGAATTTTGTTTGTCTCAGAAACATTTTCCTACCAATTTTTTTGAAAACAAATATAAATTTGACCTCACTAACCACTACAAAATCAAACAAACCTTCCAAAAAATGAAAAGTTGCCAATCAAATGGTACTGGGTTATGTAAGTTTCCAGGTAGACAGCCCATTAACAGCTGGCTGAGTTATATAAACACTATTATTTTATTTTTCCTTTTTAGATAAGATACAAATTCTAGAAGCAGGGTCTTACATTTATGTATAATATTTACACTAGTACCATAAAAAATAAATACCCTTAAGTATTTTACATAAAATGGGGTCAATTCACTAAAGGTTACAGCATTTGATATGGAAGTCATGTGACTCATTTTTTTGGGAAATATCATTTGAGATAATAAAAGAGTCAAATCATTAAAGTAAAATACGGTATCAAATGTGTTTATTAAAATATTGAGGTACAGACTGCAAAAAAAAAAAATAGATAAATCATTAAAATCAATTCATTAAAAAAACACACACATTTGTTATTTATCACCTGGTCTTTGCTGGCAGTATTTTAGAAAAGTACAAGGAACTGGCCATGAAATGAAATGTATACAATGTATCAGTGTGAAAATATTCTCCTCTGAGCTCAGGAATATAAATAAATTGTAACATTTTATCAGAGGGAGCTAGTTTAGTTAATAAAAAGCACACAGAATGTTTTCATAATTTCACAAATATGCTGTGTGCTTTTTGGTAAAATGCTAGCCTGCAAAAAAAAAAAATTGACAAAAAAAATAACACAAACATAAAGCTCTAAATATCCCAAAACATAAACATGTAACGCGTTTGGCAAAAAATGCATGTTTTTTTGTGAATTTACTACTTTTGGGATAAATACTGAATGTGTTATTTTATCTCAAAAATTCATGCTGTGTTTATCTCTTAGTAAATTTACCCCAGTATACCTTAAATATTCACACTTAATAAATACAATAAACCAGTTAACTGATCAGAGCTGCATAAATGTAAACACAATCACCAGACACTTTCTTAGGTACACCTGTTTAATTGCTTGGTAACACAAATTACTAATCAGCCAAACACATGGCAGCAACTCAATGCATTTAGGCATCTAGATGTGGTGAAGATGACTTGCTGAAGTTCAAACCGAGCACCAGAATGGGGATTTAGGTGACTTTGAACGTGGCATGGTTGTTGGTGCCAGACAGGCAGGTCTGAGTATTTTAAAAACTGATGATCTACTGGGATTTTCATCCATCTCTAGGGTTTACAGAGAATGGTGCAAAAAGAGAAAATATCCAGTAAAAGGCAGTTGTGTGGACAAAACTTTCTTATTGATGTGAAAGGTCAGAGGAGAATGGGCAGACTGGTTCAAGATGATAGAAAGGCAACAGCAATTCAAATAACCACTTGTTACAACCAAGGTACGCAGAATACCATTTCTAAATGCACAAGACATCACCCTTGAAACAGATGGGCTACAGCACAGTGCCACTACTGTCAGCTAAGAACAGGAAACTGAGGCTACAATTCACACAGGGTCACCAAAATTGGACATCGGAGATTGGAAAAATATTGCCTGGTCTGATAAATCTCGATTTTAACTGCGACATTCAGATGGTAGTGTCAGAATTTGGTGTACACATGAAAGCCTGGAACCTTTCTGCCTATGTGGGGGATCTTTTCTAGGCACGCTTTGGGCCCCACTGTGCATTGTTTAAAAACCACGGCCTACCTAGTATTGTTGCTAACCATGTCCATCCCTTTATGACTACAGTGTACCCGTCTTCTGATGGCTCCTTCCAGCAGGATAATGCACCATGTCACAAAGCTCAAATCATCTCACCACTGGTTTCTTGAACTTGACAATGAGTTCACTGTATTCCAATGGCCTACACAATCACCAGATCTTAATCCAGTAGAGAACCTTTGGGATGTGGTGGAACAGGAGGTTTGCATCATGGATGAGCAGCTGACAAATCTGCAGCAACTGTGTGATGCTATCATGTCAATATGGACCAAATACTCTGAGGAATGTTTCCAACACCTTGTTGAATCTATTCCATTAAGAATTAAGGCAGTTCTGAAGTCAAAGGAGGGTCCAACCCGGTACTAGCAAGGTGTACCTAATTAAGTAGCCGGTGAGTATATATTATAATATATGAAGGCTGTGGTGAAAAGAACAGAAATGAGAAAAAAATCTTCAGTCTCTGACCATATGATACAATAAAAAATTCAGGGAAGAGGGTACAGTTTTGGAGATGTCTGCAAAGGTTATTTATCCAGGTTATGGAATATCTATAAGTAGTTAGTCACTGTTTAGCTTAGTTGCCTAGTTGGACATAAATTGATTATGACTCCTGCAACTCAGCCATCCTCTGTCCAAAATGTCTCTTTTCCCTTTATAAATTGTGTTTAGGAGATGATCGATCTAAAAGCAGGTCTACCTCTGCTATACTATGGGAAGAAAAAAAAATGATGGCTCATAAATGACCCAGAAACTGCAAAGTACTAAAGGCCCGTACACACGTACCGATCGTCGGCATACAAACGTCGGTGGACGAAGGATCTGCCGATTGTACGCGTGTTAGTATGGTGCCTCCGACAGATGTCTGCGCACAATCCGCGGACAAAAGTCTTTCGTGCAAACATGAAAATATTTGTATGCCGACACCAGAACGGACGATTGTTCGCCTGTCAGTACACAATTCGGCCGACAGACCGCAGATTTGCAAGACTGGGCATGCTCAGAAAATAGAAAACACAGGGAAAGTTAACCATTACATGACATCACTTCTGCAGTCGGCGGACAAAATTCTTGTGCTGTCCTTGTGCTGTCTTTGCACTTTTCAGCAGACACCGACATCCCGGGGAGAAAAGAGGAACATTTGTAAGCCGACCATCGGTACGTGTGTACGGGGCTTAAATCTACAATGATCAAATTTCACTCTACCACCTATCTCATGCCCTGATTCATGATCTTCTCATCTCTCACACACACATTTTGCAGTCCTTATTTAGCTCATGTTTTGCCTGTTCTCACTTTTCCTTCAGCTTCTCAAGTCAACTTTTACTCTGCCTTTTTTCACATTTTCCATGGCTATCACTTCGCTGTTCCCTACACCCCTTACCATGACCAGCTTTATTTTGTAGGTCTCCCCTACTACCAAGTTCACATTCAGCTGCCAGTCTACTTATTCTATCTTCCTGCTTAGTCCATGAGCCCTGGCTCTGATTCCCTTTAGCGCCCATTCACACAGGGGCGACACGACTTGCTGGGGCGACCCTGTGCACCGCGACCTCGGCGCGACATGCACAGACTTCATATAACTGAAGTCAATGCAAGTCACCTCCAGGTCGACCCAAAGTAGTACAGGACCCTTTTTTCTAAGTCGGAGCGACTTGTGTCGCTCCTATTAGAACGGGTCCTGTGCTAATCAATGGCAGGCGACCCACCACGACTTGTCAGGCGACCAAGTGTGAATGGGGTCTTCCTCTCCTCTCTTCTATGATCAGTTTATGTGAAATAGTACACTAAATAATGCATGTCCAGAAAAAGTAATATCAGATTGGTACAGTAATGCATGTAAATTCATTATGAATTGCTTGGAGACCAAAATCAAGCATGCATTTCAACAATCATCAAATATGAAGAAATCATGTAATACAAAAATAATTTAAAATGTTCTAAATTATTTTGCATAGATAATTTTATGTACACCTTATTGTACAACCCAATCAAGTCTTCTGTACAAAGAAACTAAGATAGGCAGAGGTGATATTTTACTGCAGAATGACCAGTACTTTTTGTAAAGATGTTTCAGAAAAAGTTTAATTGAAAGGCACATTTCACATTTCTAACTGCCAGTTCATGAGAGGCACTGAATCTATTGCATACAGTATACACTATATTGTCAAAGTATTGGGACAGCTGCCTTTACACGCACATGAACTTTAATGGCATCCCAGTCTTAGTCTGCAGGGTTCAATATTAAGTTGGCCCACCCTTTGCAGCTATAACAGCTTCAACTCTTCTGGGAAGGCTGTCTACAAACTTTAGGAGTGTGTCTATGGGAATGTTTGACCATTATTTCAGAAGCACATTTGTAAGGTCAGGCACTGATGTTGGACAAGAAGGCCTGGTTTGCAGTCTCTGCTCTAATTCATCTCAAAGTTTTTCTATCAGGATGAGGTCAGGACACTGTGCAGGCCAGTCAAGTTCCTCCACCCCAAACTCGCTCATCCACGTCTTTATGGACCTTGCTTTGTTCACTGGTGCAAATTGTTTGGTGGAGGGAAAATGATGGTGTGGGGTTGTTTTTCAGGGGTTGGGCTTGGCCCCTTAGTTCCAGTGAAGGGAACCCTTAAGGTGTCAGCCTGACCTCACAAATACGCTTCTGGAAGAATGGTCAAACATGCCCATAGACACACCCCTAAACCTTGTGGACAGCCTTCCCAGAAGAGTTGAAGCTGTACTAGCTGCAAAGGGTGGGTCAACTCAACATTGAACCCTACAGACTAAGACTGGGATGCCATTAAAGCTCATGTGCATTTAAAGGCAGGCGTCCCAATACTTTTAATAATATAGTCTATTTGCTTCTGATCTATCTTCCAATTCACAAAGATTGACAGGTAAAATAAATCAATGACCACTGCATACACTCTCATTTTATAACATCAGCTATGTAATAGCAATACAAACAGTGTGTTATTTTTAACAATCAGGGCCGGACTGGCCTATCGGGATACCGGGAAATTTCCAGATAGGCAGGCAAGTCCCCCAGCCCTGAGGTTGCTTGAAGGGCAGTGGCCCGACATGTCAACTGTGCATACGGTGTCGCTGCTCGGGAAAGCCTATAGATGCTCTGCCATTCTCTGGTCCATAGCGCACACGCAGTGATGTGATGGCGCTGGGTGGTGCCATTTTTAAATGTAAGGCGCCTCACAGATCAATAAGTAAGACCCCTCCAAAGCCCCTGCATCTCCTGTACCATGCCCACAGCCTCTGCCTCTCCTGTACCGTACTCACAGCCTCTGCATCTCCTGTACCATGCCCGCAGCCCATGCATCTCCTGTATCATTGGGGGTGGCACCTCATCCCTTTAAACCAGGACACATATGGATTACACAGGTTCTGAGGTTGATATAATACAGATAAGGCACTAAGTGAGTTTAATTACCACCTTAATCAGCCACAGAACCTGTTTAATTAATGTGTGTCCTGGTTTAAAGGGATGGCAACCCTATGTACCATGCCTGTAGCCTCTACATCTCCTGTACCATGTCCGCAGCCTCTCTATCTCCTGTACCATGTCTGCAACCTCTGCATCTCCTGTACCATGTCCGCAGCCTCTGCATCTCTTGTACCTTGCCCACAGCCTCTGCATCTCCTGTACCATGCCCGCAGCCTCTGACATCTCCTGTACCATGTCCGCAGCCCCTGCATCTCTTGTACTATGCCTGCAGCCTATGATATCTCCTTTACTATGCCTGCAGCCCCTGCAACTCCTGTAGCATGCCCGCAGCCTCTGCATCTCTTGTGCCATGCCCACACAGCCTCAGACATCTCCTGTACCATGCCCGCTTCTCCTGTATCATGCTTGCACAGCCTCTGATATCTCCTGTACCATGTCTGATGCTCCTGCATCTCCGGTACCATGCCCGCAGCCCCTGCATCTCGTGCACCATGTTCGCAGCCTTTGACGAGTCCTCCTTTACCATGTCCACACAGCCTATGACCACCTTCTGTACCATGGCAGCACCTTTACCACTTTTAACTGGAATTTGCTCTTATATATTTAAAGCCCTATGTGCCTTCATATCTGTCTATATATCTATATATAATATACCCTTTAAATGTGCTTTAAAATGCATGGTTTTCACTTTTGATTTCCATTTTTTTTAAACATTTTTGCAAAATACAGTGTAGCAAGGTTTCCTGGCCTGTGGCCTGAGGTGGGTCTGCTATTGATACCGGTTACCTCTCCAGCCCATGTGAGCTGCAGCCCTGGGTGTGAGAACTGACACATTGACAACTCCGGCGTCTTTGTTTGGTTGTTTATTGTAGTTTTAGGGGATGGGAGAAGGGAATGAGTGGGATACTCCTTTGGCTCGACTATGTACAATTCTGGGACTTTTGTAACAAGAATGCCCCTTTGCGCTGTCTTGACGCCAGCCAATGCTAGCCAACGCTTACTAACTCTTTGAACACACTGCATCTCTGAAAGCTGTGCTGGAACCCCGACTTAAGAATAGCAAATCCAGGACTGTCAAACCTTGAACATCCGACACTGCTTGCACTGTAAACTCACTGACTACTCTCTCCAGCCTTGCCCTGGCTTAAGGTAGCTTGCTGTTTATTCCTGTATGGCTGCAACTCTCAACTGATGCACTCACACTGTGTATTAACTCTTCAGCGCCCAAACTGCAAGCATCCCCTTTTCCCCTTCAGGGTTCTCAACCTAGGTACCCCCTCTATCACTTAAGGGTCCTCTGACTAGGTACCCCTTCACAGCTAGCTGACACTTGGATCCTAGAACCTTCTCCGGAGTGGTCCCCACTGACTCTAGGCAGACCCCCAGGGGCAATCCTCAGTACTCACAACCTGTGTAGGCTTTACTGGGACTGGACCCCTCTCGCACTCCGCTGGTTCTCAGCACACTGGATCCCCTTCAGCTTAACTCAGCACTCTATGGATTCTCAGACAGCACCCGAGACATCCACCTCCTCTGACAGGAGGAGAGACAGTCGTCCTCTCCCTCCTGGGACTCTGCTTCCCGACAAAGACAATGAGTCATGCTCTCCCTCAAACTTATACCCACTCCCAGAATCCTTTGTGGCAGAATCTGCCTTCTGGGGTAGTTACAAGCCTGAATGTATCCCTGATTGGGTTTCCTCCACTGCCCTATGAGAAGCCTCTCACAGAGCCAGTGAGGAGACTCCCCCTTCAGCAGACACACCTGGAAGCCATGACACCCTACCAAAATGAATTCATGGCCCTGTTGTTAGGCAGACAAATCCCACTATACACTTACCTATCACCTACCTGTAGGGTGCTACAACAGTAACATACAAAAGGTTGAAATTTGAAGATTTGTCAAGAAAGAATTAACAATATCAAAATATAATCATACCAGTAACAAATATAGGATTCCAGAAAATGATGCCTATAAACCCAATTACAGAACAACATGTGTCTAATAATTGCATCTGAAAATAGGAATCACCAACAACATCCATGTATCATATCAGTGTGTCAGACGTCAACCGAAATCAAGCCCCCTGATCCCTATCGAACTATCCTGTTCAAGTAGAACTCAGAATAACAAAAGTAGAAGAAGAAGAAAAGAGAAAAAGAAAAGGTAGAGATAGAAAGAGGGAAAATAACAAGTCAGAGTCTGACCTACCCCCCCCCCTCCCTCTCAGGACTATGACCTAGAACAAGTATATCATGTCACCTAATATTCAGAGAGCCTGAAGATATGCTACCCATTGGTTTTACACCTTCTCAAACTTAATCTGGGTGTCTTTACGGATATTAGTCAATTTTTTGTTAACCATGATCCAGTAGAGTTTATGTTTGACCATCACAATATTTAGTACCGGTGACTTCCATTAATGCGCTATGGTTATTTTAGCTGCTAGGAGGATAAAAAAGATGAGGGTACGCAGATGTCTGGGGATCTCCCCCGCAAGGTCAGCATACAAATGGTTTTCACTTTTATGAACAAGAAAATAATGATGTTATGCTGTTGTGCTGGTATAATAGTGCTATGGGGCTGGTATGACATTTTTATCAGGGCTGAATTGTATTCCCAGTCCGGCCCTTATAACACTCCAATATAAGCTTACTTAAAAGCTTCTGCCTGTCTGCAAGCCATCTCCTTCTACAACTTCCTGAATTCCCTGCATGCTTTGCAACTTCTCCTCTGCTCTTTATTTTCCATATCCATGGACTACATATCCCATGGTACTTTGCTGCTTGCAATCAGTGATTTTTGTACTGACTCAGACAGGGCCGCTGATAGGGCAGTACAACCAGCCCTGTTGTACCGGGCCCGGGCTCTATCAGTCCAGCAGGGGGGCCCGGGCAGCTTTACAGTTGTTTCTCCTAAATAAATAAAAAGTTTTTTTATAAACCATACCTTCTTCAATTTGTTTGTTTTTTTGTTGAGGGTAATTTCCTGGGCCCCCTCGGGTTAAAATTAGGGGCCCAGGAGATGTCAGCACTGAGCAGAGGAGGGACTTCTTTTCCTTTTTCGGGGCGCAGGCAGACAAGCTTATGTGCTG
The DNA here is from genome assembly GCF_965119305.1 of Pelophylax lessonae. Lineage (NCBI taxonomy): Eukaryota > Metazoa > Chordata > Amphibia > Anura > Ranidae > Pelophylax > Pelophylax lessonae. The sequence goes on along the minus strand of NC_138772.1, from coordinate 274,170,819 downwards.
CCATATAGTTCCGGTCACGGCCATCCACTGCCTATGTTTTCACTGGCGGAGTGATATTTTTCTACACTGCTCCCTCAGTAAGTTCCACGGACAGAGGAAGAGACTGTTGTGAGGTGGGCTGGAGGCTGAGATTGCACTGCAGGCTTAATCCGATGGCTGGGGGAGGTGCACAGCCTCACACACTGACACTGACTACCAAGGAAGGAAGGTACACTCCCCGACTCTCCACTGTGTGCCTACCATCATTATGACGATCAGATCACAGCAGCTGCTCTGTCACAGTGTCACATTGCTGTTGGGTGCTGATTTTGTTAACTTTATGGCTGTACTGTGTTACAGATTGTAAGACAGTACAGCCATAACAGAATCAGCAACCAACAGTGACACTGTGACAGAGGAACAGAGCAGCTGCTGTGCTCTGATCATTATAATGATGATAATCATAAGCATGAGATGCTTGCTTACATTTCTGTTAAGGAGGGCAGTAAATGGCTGAGCTGTGTTTTTAAGACCTCCAACAACTCCCCATAAGAAATATTTGCCCAAGCTTGACACTTAGATCCACCAGTCAATTTTTTTGTGCATACCTCTATGTAGGTCTACAGAAATCCACATACACCACACAGTGGATAGGGGTGGACTTGTGATGGCTCTATGGATGGACAGATGTAAATGGAAATGTGTCCATTTACATCAGGCTATGTTTGATCTGTCATGTTTAGGTTTGGAAAAATAGATAAGGACTGCTGTCTGTTTACATCCACCTACCTCTGGATATGTCCAGTTTCCGAAAAAAATTAAATGGAAAAGGACTGCATCCTTGTCTATTTTTCCAGACCTAAGCATGACAGATTAAACATAGCCTGATGTAAATGGACACATTTCCATTTACATCTGTCCATCCATAGAGCCATCACCAGTCCACCCCTATCCACTGTGTGGTATACGTGGGCATAGACTGAACTGGCACAGATGTTTTAACACTGCCATCTATGCCGAGAAGCTCCAGTTCAGCAGGGAATCCACTCATGGATCCCTTGCTAAGCAGATGTTTCAAAGAGCCCTTATGCTGGAAAGGTAGTGGGATGGAAAGTACATATGTCACAACTGCAAAGCTTTTTGCGCAGCAAAAATTGTCCCCATTGGACCACCCACGATGTTGCCTACTGGCCACTATCCTATTCAACTGTTATCAGGATTTTGAAGTGGTTAACAGGTGCTGAAGAGGTGATACAATGCCTCCTCCCACCAGCCAAATGCTCTCTGAAGAGAGATCTGAATGCAGATCACTCTTCAAAGAGCAATGCTAGTGTGAAATAGCTCATAAAGATTTTAAATAATTATAATTGCATGCTTCAGCTGATTTAAAGGCATCATAGATGTACTTTAAGGCTTCAAGGATAAGTTCACCTTTTAAAAAAAATAATAAATGCACATTTTTTTGCAGTTAAAAAAATGTGCATTTATTTTTTTTTCTTTTGGAGCCTGTAAAGCATTGCACCAGCAATCAGCAGATCCCTGGTGCCATGTAGGTCTTCTTCAGATCGTCAGTATATCTGTGTACCTGTACATCCCGTATGGGCTTGCAGATACACTGACAGGAAAAAATCAAAGAAATAACACGGTGCTCCACAGCACCATTGTTGTTCTTTGAGAACTACAATGGCGGGGGGAGAGGCGGCTGCAGGATTTGGAACATGTTACATGTTCCACACAAAATCGGGTGGTCAGGGTCAACCTATGCTTTAAAGAAAATCTACAGTATGCCTTAAAGTCAGCGGCAGCATTCTCATTAAAAAGGGATGATCTCAGGTGTCTTTGAACACTAGTCTAATCAAATTTATAACAGGCAGGAGAAAAATAAATATCACTTGAGGACCAAGGCTGCATTTTGTTGAGGTGGGTGGGGTCAGGGTGGGCCCCGCTGAGGTGGGCGGGGTCGGGGTGGGGCCCGCTGAGGTGGGCGGGTCGGGGGGCCCGCTTAGGTAGGCTGTATGGGGCCCCGTGATTTCTAAAAGCGGCCCTGGACTCAGATACCTAAAACTTCCCCATTCAGTACCTGTGAAGTTTAGAAAGCAGGCTCTAAGAATTTTGTGACACCGTGGAGCTCACTCACAGGGCATATTAAATATGTGTCACAGAATTCAAGGAAGTAAATGTGTGGGGATCTTTACAAAGTAAGTTTACAAACTTCAAGATTACTCCCATTATTAATAGGCATATGCTATATATAATTTATAGGGTAATAAATATGTTCATTTCTATTTTGACTAAAGATATGCTTTAATTGAAATAAGAAGAAATAAAAGTAAACATGTTTATTCGATTCTGTGCATGAAAGCATAATTCATTTATTAAATTAGGGGAAATTACATATTCTGTTTGATTTCTATACTCGACACAGGAGTTTTTCTCCCTGTTTAAAATATGTCTCTTCTGATTAAGGGTATAATTAATATCAGCTCTTTCCTACTCTCTGTTGTAACAGGAATTTCAGTTCTCCTTTTCTTCTACAGTATGTTCCAAATGATATACATCAGTATGATTTAGGGTTATGTTATTGCTACAAAAAGTCAACAATATGTTTGTCACATGCATCTGCCTTGCTGATACTGTCTCTTTTTAATTTCCTGAACTCCCTGCAAATATTCACTGGAGCGTCAAACAATTACAGGTGACAACAGAGCAGCTGAATGCCAAGATGGGGATAAATTCTCTCCTTTCCAATTTCCTCTTCATTCATGACAGGATAAAAATAAAAAAAACACAGCAAAGCTATGCTAACAAAGGAATTTATATTAACAGTAGTTGAGGATATTTCATTAAATCTTTACTTCTAAACTGCAATTCCTAATCTGTAATCTTGTTCTAAAAATAACGCTTGGATCGACACTTTGCAGCACATGACTCAGTAATAAATGCACAGTGATCGCCCAGCATGAACACAGCTAACATCTTTGTTTTATCACTCACTATATGGATGAACTAGCTGTCCACACAGGATTTAGTAAACCTTGAAAATATGTTGCATGCTAAGATTACAAAAATCGATTTAGAAATTAGAATGCTGGAGCTCTACATGTAGAAAATCATGTTTTAAAAGAATATTAAAGGGACACTATATGGGAGATTTACTAAAACTGGTGCACACAGAATCTGATGCAGATGCTCATAGTAGCCAATCTGCTTCCAGATCTTAGTGCTGGTTTACACATATGCAATGTGGGAACCCTGCAAATCTACTGAGGGTTACCGCATCACACTCCACTCTCAGGCAGTTCACTTTGCCGTATGTGGATCACTCGGGGTGTCAATACAAAGTTAAAGACACCCCCAGATCAGTTTGCATATTGCAGTGCAAACTGTCAGTTCAGAAATGAATCGGATCGCATAGGTGTGAACACTCATGGAATCTGACTCTGGTGTGGACCAAAAAAAGGGTCCTGTGCGACTTTGGTCTGGACTGAGATGCAATTATTAGGTTTGGTCTGGACTGAATTGCAATTACTAGGTTTGGTCTGGACTGAGATGTCATTACTAGGTTTGGTCTGGACTGAGATGCATGTATTAGGTTTGGTCTGGACTGAGATGTAATTACTAGGTTTGGTCTGGACTGAGATGCAATTACTCGGTTTGGTCTGGACTGGGATGCAATTACTAGGTTTGGTCTGGATTGAGATGCAATTATTAGGTTTGGTCTGGACTGAGATGCAATTACAAAGTTTGGTCTGGACTGAGATGCAATTACTAGGTTTGGTCTGGACTGAGATGCAATTATTAGGTTTGGTCTGGACTGGGATGCAATTACTAGGTTTGGTCTGGATTGAGATGCAATTATTAGGTTTGGTCTGGACTGAGATGCAATTATTAGGTTTGGTCTGGACTGAGATGCAATTACTAGGTTTGGTCTGGACTGAGATGCAATTACTAGGTTTGGTCTGGACTGAGATGCAATTACTAGGTTTGGTCTGGACTGAGATGCAATTATTAGGTTTGGTCTGGACTGAGATGCAATTACTAAGTTTGGTCTGGACTGAGATGCAATTACTAAGTTTGGTCTGGACTGAGATGCAATTATTAGGTTTGGTCTGGACTGAGATTCAATTACTAGGTTTGGTCTGGACTGATATGCAATTATTAGGTTTGGTCTGGACTGAGATGCAATTATTAGGTTTGGTCTGGACTGAGATGCAATTACTCGGTTTGGTCTGGACTGCATTGCAATTACTAGGTTTGGTCTGGACTGAGATGCAATTACTAGGTTTGGTCTGGACTGCATTGCAATTACTAGGTTTGGTCTGGACTGAATTGCAATTACTAGGCTTGGTCTGGACTGAGATGCAATTATTAGGTTTGGTCTGGACTGAGATGCAAATACTAGGTTTGGTCTGGACTGAGATGCAATTACTCGATTTGGTCTGGACTGAGATGCAATTATTAGGCTTGGTCTGGACTGAGATGCAATTACTAGGTTTGGTCTGGACTGAGATGCAATTATTTGGTTTGGTCTGGACTGAGATGCAAATACTAGGTTTGGTCTGGACTGAGATGCAATTATTAGGTTTGGTCTGGACTGAGATGCAATTATTAGGTTTGGTCTGGACTGAGATGCAATTACTCGGTTTGGTCTGGACTGAGATGCAAATACTAGGTTTGGTCTGGACTGAGATGCAAATACTAGGTTTGGTCTGGACTGAGATGCAATTATTAGGTTTGGTCTGGACTGAGATGCAATTACTAGGTTTGGTCTGGACTGAGATGCAATTATTAGGTTTGGGCTGGACTGAGATGTCATTACTAGGTTTGGTCTGGACTGAGATGCAATTACTAGGTTTGGTCTGGACTGAATTTCAATTACTAGATTTGGTCTGGACTGAGATGCAATTACTAGGTTTGGTCTGGACTGAGATGCAATTACTAGGTTTGGTCTGGACTGAGATGCAATTACTAGGTTTGGTCTGGACTGAGATGCAATTACTAGGTTTGGTCTGGACTGAGATGCAATTATTAGGTTTGGTCTGGACTGAGATGCAATTATTAGGTTTGGTCTGGACTGAGATGCAATTACTCGGTTTGGTCTGGACTGCATTGCAATTACTAGGTTTGGTCTGGACTGAGATGCAATTACTAGGTTTGGTCTGGACTGCATTGCAATTACTAGGTTTGGTCTGGACTGAGATGCAATTACTAGGTGTGGTCTGGACTGAATTGCAATTACTAGGTTTTTATGATGTTGTTTAAAAATAGCAGAAGGCTTGGTAAACAAATGCATAGATACTGCTGGAGTTAGATAGTTGTGGTTCCTAAACAGAGTGGTTGATCCACGAGCAGAGTAAATGACTATAAATATCAGTGGGTAACTTAAAAGTTCGGGATGATAGAAATTGCCATGGATTGTCATGGATTTGGGACTAGAGCAGTGGGAGGAAGTAGCTGGAGACTTGATATACTTATCAGTGCATTTGGGTAGCTGGGTAGCAGAGAATGTGGAAGCAGGTGGCAGGAACATAGCTGGATAGTGCGAAAGTAGGAGACAGAGAGATTCTGAGCTATAGAAGCCAAGGAATGAAACAGGCAGTACTAAAATTTAGGCATGCTAAGGTCTTGATATAGCTTGATTAATAAAAAATAAGTAGTATATTATAGTGTATTATATATATATATATATATATATATATATATATATATATATATATATATATATATATATATATATATATATATATATACACTGTATATATATATATATATATATATATATATATATGTATAGTATAGTATAAAATAAATTCAGGTCAGTAGACACTCCCTGGAGTTTTGAAAATATTATGCACAGAAAATGGCTTCCTTGTCTACCAGCAAACAGACTAGAGGTTTAACCTGGGCAGTACAAAAGTAAGTTAAATTGTAAATAAACTCTCACAGAATAATACTTATTTTTTTTATAGAGCATTGTAACTTTATCTGTTTCCTCTATCTGCACTGTGCACATTTTGTAGACTCTTTGTGAGAATTTCCTGTGGATGTGTGCATGCTGTAGCATCAGCCAAACATCCCAGATTTACTGTGGTGACTATAGAAAAAACGTACAGGTGTATTGTGTGTAAGCACAGCTGCTTGTAGTTTAAATCGGTAATGCATAATAAGGGGGACAATGTTGCAGCTAAATGGAGTAGGTCATCTTAGGACATTTTTCTGGTATGATTTGATTGTAAACTAAACATATATTCAAAAAAGGATAAACAAACTTTATATGATTGTGTGCAACACCATTTTTTTGATTTAAGTGTTTTAGTTTAGATGCTTTTTAACAATTATCAGTATTTGTACTTTCAGACACAGTAAGTTGATTCCATATTTTAATGAAGCTGTAAACATAGAAGAGCTTTTCTTCTCTTTCTATTTTATCTTCACCTAGGTAGAAAGAGAAAGGAAAACTCCCACATGGAAACACAGATGGTTATAAATTTCAGAACTGACTTCTACACTTTATTTCTCTATTAAATATGTACTTATTGGGACTTTGGCCCCCATTGTGGGGATTTACCATTCACACATCTAATAGACAGGATGTAGGGGGATTTCTCCTCATGCCTTGTTTTGTCTGAAATCGGACATCAAACAGACTGGATCATCTCCCAAATGGTTACACAGACAGTAATAATAAGTTGAAAGAGGTTCTAACCTTTCCCCACTCTGTCCAAAACTGTGAAGTCAGGAAACTAGTGTTTAACTCTTGTTGTAATTGATATAACCAGGTGGGCAGCCTACAAAAAGTAACTTAAGAATATGTACAGCATACATCAAAACTTTGGAACTTAAGAAAGAGGGACACTTTGGGATGGAGTAGACATGTGTCATCTGGGCATTGATAAATCATGCTAAATATTGAGAGTGGCCTAAAGGAGCATAGTTGAATAGAGTCTGAATCTACACTCGGTATACACTGGGCTGCATATCCCGCAGTCCTTGTATCCACACAATCCCTAATTACTGTTCCAAAAGTGACAGTTTCACAGATATACATAATGCTTGGAAAAAAGGGATAATATTTTAATAAATAAAACTTGCATTACATATACTTACCTGCACACAGAAAATAGACAGGGAGGTAACATTTTGTCTGACCCTATGCCGTCTGATAAAGAAGCCATTTAATATGTACCTGTTACACTGCACATAACTCTGTGCTTCTCATTATTCATGATATGCCCCTGGCTAAAGCTTATTTGGCATCCAGAACAATTGTGGGTGTTTTGGTTCGCCATTGTGCTCCACAGTTTGTGACAAAAAACCCCCACAATGTACATTGGGAGATCAGACATCTGGCACACCCAAAAATGTGCTAGATGCTAAAAAATCTTCATCCAGCAGTGTTTTATGTATACAGAGGACACAGGGGAATATGGCACTGCGGGCAGTGGAATGGATAGGTATTAAACAACTTTATTTCCAGACAGCACTATTTTTTTCCCCCATGACTGATTTGCATTAAGTGAGAACTTCACTAGGACAGTTGGGTCCTCCTTAGCAACCAGCAGTTACTGAGACACTCTGGCCAGGCCTACATGTGTACAGTAAAGCATGTACAGTGCAGCAGTCAGGAATATGTAACATACAATATACTGTGGGTAGTACAGTGTTCTGGAGTAAGTAACATGGTGCCCATTGAAATGCTGGTCTGTGGAAGAAAAAATGCCGTAAAGTCATTTCCTGTGTAAGGACAAAAGTGCTAGTAAAGTGCTAGTCTAATAAAATTATATGGATGTCGGTAAGGAGTAAGAAACCCCACTATCCTATAAAGAAGGTTGAAAATACTTTTCTATTTTCCCCTTCCTCACAGTGTCCAGGGATCAGTGTTGGTATACAGGGTGCCAGTCTCCACTCATCAGCTTTCATCCCCAGTAACCAGTGCAGTATAATAAAATAGACTAAGCTGTCGAGTGGCCAATAAGCTTGCAGAGGGAGTACTGGAACAGGTGTGTAATACAGACAGATTGTTAAGAAGAGTGCCGGCTTCTGGAGCAAGCCTTCCATCGCTCGGTACCAAGACACAGCTTGGATCTAATGATCATCAAAACCAGGGACAGTCTCACAGGTTTGAGAAAGGTTGGGAGGTATAGTACAGTATTGTGTTTAGAATGTTGAAAAAGCAAGTGAAATACAAATAGAGTAAACAGATGCACACCATCAAATATATTACACGAAATATAAAAACTATCCCTAGTGAAAAAGCATTACTACAGCCTAATTGGAAATACACAGTTCAATTCTTCACACCAATGTACAAAAAAATACTCTGGAACCTAAAAGAGTGCAAAGAAGGTTGACTTAATTAAAAAAGAGATCTCAATTACAAGGAACAACTAATATATCTGAATTCATTTACTCTTTAAGAAAAGCAATAAAGGGGAAATTTAAATCTACCCAAAAGTGGAACTTCTGCTGATGTGCTCCCCCCCCCCCTCCGGTGCCACATTTGGCACCTTTCAGAGGGAAGTGGGGAATGGGTACGTGTATTTGACAGGTACCCTTCCCCACTTCTGAGTGAAAGCACTGCCGTGCCATCCCTCAGAAATTTGCCCACCCTCCTCCTTCCCCCACCGCTGGGCCAATTAGAAATTTCAGCTCGCTTCGCACATGCGCAGTACGGAACCTGCTACGAAGCGGAAAGTCTTAAAGCGGAGTTCCACCCAAAAGTGGAACTTCCGCTTTAGGGAGTCCTGACCCCCTGACATGCCACATTTGGCATGTCATTTGTTTGGGGGGGGGAGCGGGTACCTAGTTTTGACAAGTACCCGCTCCCACTTCTGCTCGGAGCGCCGCGGCGCCCTGAACGGAAGTTCTCCTCTCCCCCTCCCTCCCTGCAATCTTCTGGGACACGTCAGAGGTCCCAGAAGATTGCCGGCCAATCACGGCGCGCAGCGCGACTCGCGCATGCGCAGTGGGTACCCGGCTGTGAAGCCGCAAACTGTAACAGCCGGGTGCCCACAGCAGTGATGCCGGCGCCGAGGGAGAGGATCAAGGCTTCGGGCGGCCGCATCGCTGGACCGTTGGACAGGTGACTGAATGGCTGGAACTCCGCTTTAACTGACAGTTTCCCTTATAAGGAACAGCGGTGGCAGCACCCGGCAGCTGATCCGAAAATCAGCTGTGGCGCCCACATCACGGGCTCCCTGGACAGGTAAATGTCTATTTATTAAAAGTCAGCAGCTACAGTATTTGTAGCTGTTGACTTTTTTTTTTTCCCAGCTGGAAATAGGCTTTAATTAACTTTTATACATATTGAAAATCTATATAAAAATTCAGTGGAAAGTTGTTCACTTTATGGACACAGCAAAAGATATGACCATTGCATTTGAATGAGGTTTCATCTCCAGATGGTATAAATTTTATTTATAAAAGTTTTGACATTTTAAATTACTACAGGAACTGGATCTCATAAAGATGTTTCTTTTCTGGGTCTCAAAATGTACAAAATTATTTAATTATACAATAAGGGGCAAGAAGGAATTTTTCTCAATATGCAAGCTTTTTTTTTTTTTTGCAAAGGATGAAATTTGTTGCATGCATAAATTGAAAATTAGGCTGCAGCTTCATAATTATCTTAATTCTATGGGGTAATATTAATAGAGGCAAAAAGTAAGAATGATGAATGAAAGTGCCTTATTATTAATGTAACCTAAAACTCTGGTTCAGTTTACTCACTAATTGTGAATGGACGAATCAGCATAACTTTATGGTAGCACATTTATTTTTAAGAAAAGAGATAGTTCACAACTCCTTGCTGCTCTTTAAAATCTTCAGAATTTATTGATTCTCCATAAAAGACACAGTGTCAGACGACAAATCTAAACGCGTTTCAGCCTTGTGGGCCTTTTTCATTACTGGTTCACTGGTAGTGAACAAGGCCCACAAGGCTGAAATGCGTTTACATTTGTTGTCTGACACAGTGTCTTTAATGGAGAACCAATAAATTCTGAAGATTTTAAAGAGCAGCATGAAGTTGCGGACTATCTTTTTTCATGATTGCCAGTTCAGCTGTGCGACTGCCTTTCAGCTCTGGAAAATTCCCTTATCTTATTGGGTTGTAGCACCTCATCTCTGCTTTATTTTATGGACATTCATTTTTATACAGTGATTTTTTATCATCTTTTATATATGTGCAGATTCATTACACATAGTAGATATATTTAGTGTTCCATATTGTGTTTACACATTGTAATTTTAGAAAGGATATGCTTATCTCTCTTTTATATAGTAGCTAGTTCTCTCAAATGTTTATACTTATATCAATATGTATTCACTTTTTTTGTAGCAATTTGAATAAAGATTTGGTGTATAGTTATAGCGTGTCTTTAAAATGTTTTATATTTACATGAGTATGTTATTCTGTCTATTTCTATCTTTTTGTATTGCATCTGGATTGCTTTTTTTTAGTTTAACTTTTTAGCTTATTGTTATTTTTATATTTATTTAGTAGTAGATTGAGGTAGAGTTCTGTGTATACAGATGCAGAGTTCTTGACTGCTAAAAAGCATAGGCTCATTTATGACCAACTAATAAACCAATACCTTACCGCCCCCCCCCCCCCCCCCAAAAAAAAAACACAGAAGCTGATTACGTTGGAAATAAGGGAAGGCAACAGCTTTATTAAACTTTGCAAAAGTAACAACTTTCCAAATGTACCAAATAACAATGCCAGTCTCAGTTTTACTGTGAGCACCTATAAAACATAAACCTACATAGTCTAAGAGGCCTGTCCTTACCATCAGTTCCAGACAGGCATTAGACTGATCCAAGAATTTACCAAACAACAATGCCATTTACAGTTCTACTGTGAGCACCCAAAAAACAAACTCGCATCATCAAAGAGGCCTGTCTTTACCATCAGTGCCAGACAGGTATTAGACTAACCCCTGCATTTAGCTTGAGGGCATAGACCATAAAGCAACATTGATTGCTGGCAAGGTCAAAACTGCCAATGGGCGGGAGGGTGGTCAACTCTTGTGAGAGCTATATCTTCTCAGAGCATTTGGATGTGCTCCAGTGTAGCCTTTTCCTAGAGTTCAGGCTCCACCCAGTCACCTCAGGTCTTTGTAGCCAACCCTAAGGGAGCTACCTAAGTTGCCTTTTAGGTTCACACCCACAGTAATGCCATGCTTCCAGCAGTCAACTTTCCCTTTCCTTAAAGGAGTTTCAAGGGGCCTTCATGACTGCTGAGAAGCATAGGCTCATTTATGACCAACTAATAAACAAATACTTTGCCCCCCAAAAAAGACACAGAAGCTAATTAAGTTGGAAATAGGGCAAGGCCACAGCTTTATTGAACTTTGCAAAAGTAACAACGTTCCAAATGTACTAAACAACAATGGCAGTCACAGTTTTACTGTGAGCACCCATAAAACATAAAATCACATAGTCTAAGAGGCCTGTCCTTACTATCATTGCCAGACAGGCATGAGACTATCCCAACAATTTACCAAACAACAATGCCAGTCACAGTTCTAGTGTGAGCACCCAGAAAACATAAACCCACATCATCTAAAAGGCCTGTCCTTACCATCAGTGCCAAACAGGCATTGGATGGACCCCAGTATTTATCTTGAGGGCATAGCCCATAAAGCAATGTCCATTGCTGGCAAGGTCAAAACTGCCACATGCAAGTAAGTGGTACACTGACGAACGCCCCACCACAGCCAACACCGGTTTGAAGGCAGAGACTAACATATTTAAGCAAATCATTTAAATTAACCTCATAAGGTCTCAATAAATACTGTTATCTTCCCCAAAATCCCTGTGGCGGACAACAATGCCACCTATCCTGTAGACAAATTTGAAAACCTAGGCAATCACCTTGCGGCAGACCCAAACAAGAACAAGAAACAAAAACAAACAATGTGGCAGGCCAAAATCAGAAAAGGGGACAATGTTGGACCAAACGATAGATTGGTAAAAGTGGCACAACATCGAGCAATAACATGCTTAATAGAGGAGATTGAACCTACAGACTGGTAATGCCCTACATTGTTACCACATATATGAATGATAAGAATGAAGGTACCTGAAACCAATGGTCTCGGGTAATACCAGCAACCAGCATAGGCCTTATAAACTGTGACAATGGATTCTGCCAACTGTAAAGGAAAATTCTTCCCACAGTGTCAAAATACGGCATCGCAAAAGGCCAAATAACAAAGGAGTCAGTGATGATCCAAAGTAATGCTGGGGAGAAACATGAAATCAGAACAAAAGGTGAGGCCAAACATATAGCAAAAATTGAAATGATTCCAATCTACCTAAAATCCATCTCTCTCATCCAAAAAAACCCATCCCCTGGGCAGCAATGGCTGCGCCAATGAGTTAAGAGTATGTAGAAAAAAATCAGTAGGAGGCAAGACCAGCTGGGAAAATAAAAGGCAGAAGACCTGAAAATATTGGAATATGAGGTTGGAAGAATCAGCCTGAGATCAAAAAAAGAATTCTGTGATCAGAACATTCTCTGAGTTACCACCAGCTGAGCGTTTGTCCTCCGCGACAAGTTCACTAATCCTAAAGGTGCCAAAGAATGCCCAAGAGGTGACAACTAGAAACACGAGAGCCCTAAAGGCAAAAACAGACAGACAGGGCAAAATGGAGAGGATGTCGGTTAACCGGTTGCCGACCGCCGCAAGTACATATACTGCGGCGGTCAGCCCCGGCCAGGCAAAATGACGTACCGGTACGTCACTTGCCTGGGAGCCAATAGTGGGCGAGCGCACGCCGCCGGAGGCGCGCTCCCGTCTCGGCTCGTTCACGGACACCTCCGTGCGTGTGACCGGCGAACCCAATGTCGTCCGCTGTGAAGGGAGAAAGGCAGGTGGCTAATGTAAACAAAGCCGCCTGTCATTCTTCCCTGTGTAAAAGCACTGATCTAACGGTCCTGCTATGCAAGACCGTTGATCTGTGCTGTTACACACACAGCCACATCCCTGCACAGTTAGAAGCACGCCCCTAGGGACACACTTAACCCCTCCCTCTCCAATAAAGTTAACCCCTTCCCTGCCAGTGTCATTTTTACAGTAACAGTGCATATGTATAGCACTGATTACTGTAGTAATGTCACTGGTATTCCCAAAAGTGTAAAAAATGTTAGTCAAGGGTCCGATCTGTCCGCCGCAATGTCGCAGTCCCGCAAAAAAAATCGCAGATCGCCGCCATTACTCAAACAACAAAAATGACAAAAAAAACAACAAAAATGACAAAAATCTTTCCCTTAGTTAGTAAACGCAATAACTTTTGCGCAAACCAATCAAAATACGCTTATTGTGATTTTTTTACCAAACATAGGTAGCAGAAAACAAATTGGCCAAAATGTAAAAAAATTTTGATTTTTACATTTTTTGGGGGAATTTCATATAAAAAAAATGTGAAAAATATTGTTATTTTTGCAAAATTGTCGCTATTTTTTTGATTATAGCGCATGACCAAAAAATCGCACAGGTGATTAAATACCACCAAAAGAAAGCTCTATTTATGGGGAAAAAAAGAACATCAAATTCGTTTAGGTACAGCATCGCACGACTGCGCAATTGTCCGTTAAAGTCACACAGTGCCAAATCGCAAAATACCCCCTGGTCAGGAAGGTGGTAAAATCTTCCGGGGCTTAAGTGGTTAAGTTGTGCACAGAAAACAGGTGTTGAGAATCAGGGAAGCAAGTCAGATGTTTCAAACCCTTTTAAAACCCTCTGGATAAGAAAAGAAAAGATGTCATCCTAACTATGAAGTCTGAACCAAGCAATACACCAGAGAGAGCAGTACCCACCGTCAAACCGTCAAACCAGTCACAACCATATCCTGCAGAAAGAGAGGTAGGAGAAAAGAGCCAGATGCCTGTCCCGCAGGGGGAAGGGGAGAATTCATTGCCAGGTGAAAGAACTGGTTCATCCCAAAATTGCCGGCAGGTTATCCAAGAGTTCTGGGAAGCATCTGTGGGGTTCAATGGGAGTCAGAAACAAGACTACACAAAAAAAAACACTTGGACAAGGAAGACCCGCAGTAGTTTAAGCCAAAGAGCAGAAACGGCTGAACAGTGAACAAGAGGACAAATCAGCAATGGAATTAGCTGCATTTGAAACCACACAGTCAACTGAAGACATCCAAGTACCAGAAAAAACACAACAGGGAGAACAAAGGGGGAGAGCATGCAAATAGAGTTGGGCCCATGAGGCCAGACAAGGATCAGCAAACCAGTCAACCTGGAAGAAAAGGCCAAAGCTACAGGAGCTAAATGCAACACGCTATTGATGAGTCTGTCTTCTACTAGGACCCCCAGATCTTTCTTAATCTTTGATTCCCCCAGAGGCTGTCTCCCTAGTGAGTAACTTGTGTTTATGTTTTCGGCCCCAAGTGCATCACTTTACATTTCTAGAGATTAAACCTCATTTGCTATGTAGTTCAGGCAGGCAGAGGGGGGAGAGAGATTAGCGCAAACAGACAGTGCGGGTGACTGCAATAGTATACTGTGGGCAGATGGTAGAGTGTAATCCGATAGCTGGACACTTGAATGGCTGCAGGCTTGTAGAGGGTGAAGCGACCCTATATGATTCCAGGAGAGAGAGAGAGAGAGAGCCAAGCGCCGATCTAAGTGTAGCACAGCAGTACTTTATTGACACACAATTAAAATGTTACTCACAATAGGTCCGTAAAAGCAGGCATCGGTAAAAGCAGTAAGGGGAAGGTCTCTGGGGTCACATCCAAGGTGGGAGATCCGGTCGGGCGGTAGCGCTGTGATGAGGGAGGACAGCCGATAGCCTCATGTCGGAGGCGAGGGACGTGCAGATCCTCTGTGGTGGTGATGCAGCGTGGGACCGCCGGTCGGATGGCTGTGACGTCACTTCCGGAGACAGCAGGGGAATCGAACGGCGACGCGTTGCGGAGCTCCGCTCCTTCTTCAGGCCGTGCAGGGGCCATTTTGAATGTGGTATTCATGCCCATAGTCCGGGACAAAAAGTACAGTGGCTCAGGAGGGACAAAATTGGGAAGGGCAAACCAGCAATGGGATTTGTATACTAAACAAAGAGTGGTGGAGGCTAGAGAGGGGAGGAGGAAGAGTTTGGATGTGTGGGGAGGGGGAAGGGGGGGGAAGGGAGGGGGGGGGATGTGCTGACTGAACTGGATGTTTTAGTATTGGGGCCAATAACGGTGTAACAATACAGGATGAATATTCATGGTATGGAGAGTAGTGTGCATGAAGGGACTGGATTATGTATTTGATACACCCGGGTGCGTGTTTGAAACGCCCCGTGCGATAAGAGCGCACATGTGTGGATATCTGGAATAAGGACAATTGATATGAAAAAGATGTCATAAATAAATATGTGAAGGGTGTAGTAAGGAAATGTTTGGACTTGTGCAACATGATTAGATTGATATTGTGAAATGTATGGACCTACGAATGAAGGCAAAAATGGGGGGGGGTGAAGAAAATGTGTGCGTGCATGCATGCGTATCCATGCACGCACGTTGAACAGGTCCTGGTTCATGGTCAGGAGTCAGACATGACTGCCCACAAACTTGCGTGTATGCACACGCACACTCACAAGCATGTATATATGCGCTTCTACATACACACACACACACACACACGCACACCCATAGGGAGTTAGTGTGCCAGTGTGTAGGCGGGTGCCGTGCGGGGCATATATGGATAAGGTCATGCTGTGAATTGGATAGTGGTAAAGAAACTATGTGGGCAAGGTTAACTTATATATGATTACTTACTTTAGAGTTGGCTTGATATGGAGAAGCATATGTCAGGAGGGTTCAAAAGATCTCTGGAAGACGGAAGGAAGAGCCTGGCCAGAAAATGATCATCACATCATCAAAAAGATATCCACACATGTGCGCTCTTATCGCACGGGGCGTTTCAAACACGCACCCGGGTGTATCAAATACATAATCCAGTCCCTTCATGCACACTACTCTCCATACCATGAATATTCATCCTGTATTGTTACACCGTTATTGGCCCCAATACTAAAACATCCAGTTCAGTCAGCACATCCCCCCCTCCCTCCCCCCCCTTCCCCCTCCCCACACATCCAAACTCTTCCTCCTCCCCTCTCTAGCCTCCACCACTCTTTGTTTAGTATACAAATCCCATTGCTGGTTCGCCCTTCCCAATTTTGTCCCTCCTGAGCCACTGTACTTTTTGTCCCGGACTATGGGCATAAATACCACATTCAAAATGGCCCCTGCACGGCCTGAAGAAGGACCGGAGCTCCGCAACGCGTCGCCGTTCGATTCCCCTGCTGTCTCCGGAAGTGACGTCACAGCCATCCGACCGGCGGTCCCACGCTGCATCACCACCACAGAGGATCTGCACGTCCCCCGCCTCCGACATGAGGCTATCGGCTGTCCTCCCTCATCACAGCGCTACCGCCCGACCGGATCTTCCACCTTGGATGTGACCCCAGAGACCTTCCCCTTACTGCTTTTACCGATGCCTGCTTTTACGGACCTCTTGTGAGTAACATTTTAATTGTGTGTCAATAAAGTACTGCTGTGCTACACTTAGATCGGCGCTTGGCTCTCTCTCTCTCTTTGCTATGTAGTTGCCCACCCCATTATTTGATTCAGGTCTTCCTGGAAATTTTCTATATCCTTATGTGATCTCTCTTTTTATGTTTCATCTGCAAAAACCGAGGTTGAGCTATTCATACCAACCTCTATATCATTTATGAATAAATTAAACAGAATTGGTCCCAAGACAGAGCCTTGTAGTACCCTACTTATGACTCCAGACCAGTCTGAGTACACGTTATTTATCACCACCCTTTGGACTCGCCCCTGTTACCAGTTTTCTATCAAAGAATAAACCTTATGGTCCATGCCTACAGACCTCAGTTTGTAGATTAAGTGTTTAAGGGGAACTGTATTGCTTTTGCAAAATCCAGATACACCACATCAACAGGCCTTCCTTTATCTAGATGATAGCTCACTTTCTCGTAGAATGTTAACAGATTGGTCTGTCAGTAATGACCCTTTGTAAACCCATGCTGATTACTAATAATGATACTGTTTTCATCTGCAAATTCTTGGATATATTCCCTTATCATCCCCTCCAATAGTTTACATACTATCGATGTTAGACTGACAGGCCTGTAGTTTCCAGGGATATGTCTCTGCCCTTTTTTGAATATTGGTACCACATGGGCTTTTCTCCAATCAGCTGGTACCATTCCTGTTAATATGCTGTACACAAATATTAGGAATAATAGTCTAGCTATAATCTGGCCAAACTCTTTGAGGACTCTCAGGTGTAAGCCAATCGGTCCTAGAGATAAAACATATGCAAATCACTTATCCTTCAGTGTTTGCCACTGTCCTTCCTCAGCCCACTGCTCAGTTGCTTTCACCCCTGCCTGTGTCTTCCTCTCCCCATAGCTTTGCTCCTATGATTCCTGCCTTACTTTTGCAGCCACCATCCTCCCTTCTCCTGCTCGCATGGTGGTTGCTCGGCTAAAGACTCGGCTCTGACGGCAATGCCTACTTTACTACTATTGGTAGAGCCACAGCTGGGGATTGAGACACAGGCATCATAGCAGCAACAGCTGTTGGCAAGAGGAGGTTAAAGCAAATGAGCAGTTGGCTGAGGAAGAACAGAGGTGCACAACTTAGGAAAATGTCAGACTCCTAACAGTCACAAGTACACCTCTCCCCTGCCCTTCAACCAACCAGAATTTGTGATTTTATTCAAAATGAAACTAGTGTTCAGAAGTGTTCCATTCAGTGCATATAACGTATATAGTAAAATACATGTTTACATCATACTAACATACAGTGAATTAAAAATCACAAAACACAAATCAAAGTTCCATGAAGTGCCAGTGTAACTTTTGTGTTAACTTTTTGTAAGCAGTGGCACACTTCTCCCAGTGAATGCACCTCAACACAGTGTCATTAAAGGGCACTTACCAGAGGCAAATGTCCCCCAAGTGGTTATATGCAGCTTAGTAACACAAGTATCCTCTAGGCTAGGTCACAGACTCCTCCACCTTTTAAATTTAACCATCTCTCCCAAAAATTGATATATATAAAAGATAAATTAACATACTCCATAGTGTATACTAGTTAAAACGATTTTATCAAAAAGGAGGATTAAAACCCCTTATGTACCAATGTACCATAGCGCTATCAGTATAAACATTCCCAAGCCCATTCAGTAGTAAGTGTAATATGTGGTGACCTCCAACATGCGTGTTATCAAATGGTGATGTTCTCAGAATTTCCCAAAAAAAGAGCAACATAAGTTGTTTTTAGTTTGTTTTATACTGTGTATCATGTTTTGTTCAAGATTTTTCTGGGTATATAGTTTTTGGTGCAGCTCTACAGTAATGATAAAATTGAACTTGGAAAAATAATGACACTTTTAAGTTTTCCTTTAGTAAAGGATGTTAAGACTCATACCTTACTGCAAACACCTTGTGCAAAAGCAGGTTTCCTTGTTATTTACTTTAACCCCTTAGCTCCGGTGCCTCCTGGGCCTTTAAGAGGTTTTAGATGCCGGGAGGCGGAGGTGGGCATATGTTTTTAAATAAATCCTGTAGATATATAGATTGATGGAAAGACATGGATGCTGTTTTAGCAGTATGTTCTTTACCTAGTTTTAAAAATTAGGTTGACTGTGGGGCATATAGCAGTACACAGTACTTGTAGAACAAACTTGGACACTTCTATCCTTGTGCTCCATATGAGAGTCACCTTTTGGATTTAAGGGCAATAGGCTTCAATTACACATTCAAATTAAATGCTGCTTCTCAGCAACTGTCTGTCCGTTGGTCTAATACATTTTAAGGAGATAAACATTTTTGTGTCTGCAAGTGATACATAAGCAATACAAATTCAACTTGGAAGGTTATCGTAATGCCATATTTTCCAAGTTATTTAAAAGTAATTTTACTAGCAATGTGTGGTGCCTTCAGGTATTAAAAGTTTAGTTATTTATTTGGTTTTATATTCATACAGCATAGGATGAGCTAAAATAACTCTTACATTTATTAAGTAATTTAATGTGTATTTAAACCCATCTGTACATGCTTTAACATTTATATAGTGCATAGCAGCATTAACATTATGCTCCACATATTACAGCATTTGAATAATTGTAAATACGCTTTTAACCTGTTGCTGACCGCCCCACGTACAATTACTGTGGGTCGGCGGCTCCTAGGCGCAGAATCAGGTACCTGTATGCCATTCTGCTTTTCCTGGCCTCGATGCCCGCGAACACCCGGTGATCATTCAGACACAGGCAGAACAGCGGTCTGCCTGTGTAAACAAGGCAGATCATCATTCTGTGAAAAGGGAAGGCTGTGATCCTCTGTTCCCACAAATCAGAAACACAGATCTCTGTCTTCCCATAAAAAAGCACCCCCCCCCCACCCACACACACACACACACACATACACACATTTATTAAGCACTCCCTAGGAACACATTTAGCCCTTTGATTGCCCCCTGATGTTAACCAGTGCATATTTTTAGCACTGATCACTGTAATAATGTCACTGGTCCCCAAAAAGTGTCACTTAGTGTCCAATTTGTCCGCTGCAATGTCACAGTCCCGCTATAAGTCACTCATCATCACCATAACTAGTAAAAAAATGTAAAAAATAAAAATTCCATTAATCTATCCCATAATTTGTAGACGCTGTAACATTTGAGCAAACAAATCAATATACACCCTTTGGGATTTTTTTACCAAAAATATGTAGCAGAATACATATTGGCCTCAATTGATAAAGAAATTAGATTTTTTACATTTTTTTATTGGATACGTTTTATAGCAGAAAGTAGGAAATATTGTTTTTTTTTTTAATTGTCAGTCTTTTTTTTTTTAACACGCAAAAAAATTAAAACTGCTGAGGCAAACAAATACCATCAAAAGAAAGCTCTATCTGTGGGGAGAAAAGGACAAACGTTTTATTTGGCACAGCATCGCACAACCGCACAGTTGGCAGTTAAAGTAACGCAGTGCAGTTTCACAAAAAATGGCCTGGTTATGAAGGGGGTGACAGGTTCTGAAGCTGTAGTACATGTTCTGTAACTCAGTAATGTGATCTTTTTCTAAGTCCTTTGCAACTCATTAAGTCATATGTGGGTTAAGCTTATTCCCAGACTTTGACATACCTGCACACGTCACTACAATGTGTTCATACCATTTGGCAGGGACCGCGGGAGTCGATTGGAGCTCTGACCGTCATGTGATTATTTGAAAAATAAATCATTACCGTTATTTAAAAAAATCCCCATATAAGCAATAATTGCCTAATTGTATTACCCTTCATTTACACTAAAACTGAAATCTTTATAATCCTCCTGCCCTAAGTGACACACCTGCAATCATTTGGGGCTGCTCCAGAACCATGATTAACAGTGTAGTAGTTCTTACTTTCTCCTTCTTGTCATCTGACTCACATGACACTTCAAAATGTGCACTCCGCAAAATAGCAAGTACCCCACTGTCACGAGCACTTCTGTAGCTTACCCACAAGTCTGCAGGCTGCTGAGAAGATTTTAAAGAGTTGGGTTATAATTTATTATAAATAAACAGTAAATAAAGTAAGCAATTATTATTTATATGGGCTCTTTAAAATAATGTTCAGCTGTCAGTATTTTTTTTCTTTTAAATGTCTTTATTAAGAACAAAGTACTTAATAAGGGGGGCAGAGCTTGCCGTTGACTGGGATGGCGGCTTAAGAAAAAGCTCAGGGGGACCAGGGACACTCAGCGGCTTATAGCTACGGACAGATAGACTACATCACCCTCGGAACCCCGCAGCATCAGAGACACCCGCGGACCATGTCCCGCAAGCGGAAAGACCTCGGCAGGCCAAAAAAGCTGACGGCCTTTTTCAGTCAGCCGCTGCGTGGAGCCAGCAAAGATGGCGCTGGCGCTTCTTCATCTGCTCTCTCTGGCTCTCCATCCACAGCCATCGCCCCATCTGGATCCAAGGGTGCCACAGTAAGTACCCCCACAGGGATTATTTCTTCTGGACATTCTTCTCCATCATCAGGAAGCCCTGTTAAATCATGATTCAAACATGACAAGGCAGGCCTACATACCTCACTACAACAGGCCGCAGATTCAGGGGATGACACTAGGGACCTGCCGGACTCAATTGAGGAATTCCCCACTGCCAATAAACCAGTAATGGACACTGTGTTAAAGGACATGTTCCTCTCCCTCCGCAGCACACTACATACATGCAGACCTGATGTCATGCATGCACAGGTTTGATAGTGATCTGAAGCAAGCAGAAGGGAGAGTTGATCATATTGAAGGTAGAATGGGAGAAGTTGCCACCGCCATTAATGCTGGTAGATGGTAGATGATTCTGAAACTAAGGAGGAAGAATTAGAGCTGATGAAAGCGAAAATAGCAGACATTGAAGATAGGTCCCGCAGGAACAATCTAAAAATTAGAGGGATCCCTGAATGTGTTCAACAAGCTGACCTATCTGCCTATGTCACTACCATGTTCAAACAACTTTTGCCTAAAGCCTCAGATTTGGATGTCATGACAGACAGGGTACACCACCTGCCAAAACCAACCCACCTCCCAGACCACATACCCAGAGACGTTATCTTGCGGATGCATTTTTTATTACAAAAGAACTGCTCATGTCTGTCATGCGCAAGAAAGAAAACATCCCTGAACCGTATGCCAATATGCAGTTCTACAATGATCTCTCCCAATATACTATGCTGAAAAGGAGAAACCTGGGCACTATTATTAAAGCTCTGCGGAACCACTATTTTTCATACAAATGGGGCTACCCCACTAAATTGATTGTCTCTAAGGGTGACCGTAACTTCACCATTGATTCCATGGAGAAGGGATGGCCTTGCTGCAGCAATGGCACATTGTTCCGGATGAGGGAGCATCACCCCCAAATCGCAACGTGGTTCACAGGGTGGAACATGAATGGAAGACGGTCACTACAAAAAATGCTAAAAAAACATGCGTGAATGCCGTCTTCCGTCCACAATACAGTGTCATCTTTCCTCACAAACCCTGGTCACTAGGAGTTGAAGTCCTACCTTTAGCTCCATAGACCCACCTACGATACCCGAGAAGCGAATGCTGCATCCACAGTTGTTCTCTCATTTTTCTGTTATGCAGACCTTTACATACCTTCTTTTTGTTTTTTTTTTAACTTTGTCTATTTATTTTTTCATGTTCACCATGAGTGTCACCGGCTACCTTTCGCATTGATCACCACACCATCCTGGAGACCACGATCCAGCTGGTGGTCTATACCTGGAAGTCCACCGATATCACCGACCTGTCAATCTGCACTTTCACCTGTTTCATTATGTTGCAACACACCTATCTACCATACTGATTTTACATGGGAATTTCTTAACCATCAACGCCCATGGGTTCAACCATCCAGCTAAACGGAAATCCTTGTGGCAGGAAGCGCTGCAACATCGCTGCGACATCCTAGCAGTACAAGAAACTCACTTCACCAAGCTATCCCCTCCCAGATGCACCCACAGAAGCTTCCCGCACACCTTCTTTGCCAATGCTGAATCTAAACGTAAGGGAGTAATGATAGCTGTAAGAGACTCTATCACATTTGAATTCCGTAACGAAGTTGTGGACTCTCAAGGGAGATATTTAATCATAACATGCTTGCTGAACTCTAATCCTTTCACTATTGTAATGGCCTACGCTCCTAACTCACGACAGCTCAGCTTCTACACGAATAGAATGAAAGTAGTGCGAAAATGTCAACAAGGAAAGTTGATTCTTTGCAGAGACTTTAACTGTGTCCCTGACCTCTCTGTCGACTCGACCACGCGTACTCGCAGCAGGGCTCCTGAACTCCGCTCCCACCTGCTACGTCATGAGCTCTATGATGTTTGGCATTGTATGCATGCAGGAGGGAGAGACTATAGCTTTTTCTCCAACCCGCACAATACCTACACGAAGATAGACCCATTTCTCGTAGACAGATGGTTGTTAGAGAAAGTCACGTCAGTAGAGATCAACTTGATCACGTGGTCAGACCAAGCCTCAGTCTCCTTGACAATCACTGATAATCTATCCAATGTCTTCACTCCAGTCTGGAGAATCAACTCTAAATTAATGCAAAACCATCAGGTGCAGACTGAGGTGGCTGGCCACCTGACCGACTTTTTCTCTCAGAACGCTACTTCGGTTCATGACCCTTATGTATTGTGTTGGGCTCATAAGGCATTCATCTGTGGGATGTTTATCAAACTGGGAGCAAGGGCTAAGAGGCAGAGGCAGAAGCGCTTGAACGATATCTTAGATGCTATTGCTAAACTAGAAGACCGTAATAAGACCGCCCCTAGGTGCGACATATCCACTACACTGTCTACTTTATGTACAGAACTGCGGGCCATTTTTTTGGAAGATTTTGAGAAACAACATAGGAGGTTGCAGTCATCCTACTATGCTACTGGAAACAGAACGGGAAAGCTTTTAGCTGCTAAATTAAAATCTCGCAGGTACAAATCTAGAATCCCTTCTCTTTTACATCCACTCACGGGAGCTCCTGTCTCTCATCCAAAAGATATAGAAGACGCTTTTAGCGCATATTACGGTTCCCTATACAACCTCTCTTCTGACCCCCACACTATCTAACCCGATCCAGCAGCTATAGACAGCTTTTTACGTGCATCCAAAGTGCCACGCCTGTCCAACGCACAATTGGAATCTCTGAACGCACCTTTCACTGCACTTGAGATCCAAGTGGGCAGTCTCAACTTTACCGGTGGGCAAATCTCCTGGTCCGGATGGTTTTTCAGGAGAATACTATAGATCTTATAGCAACATCTTCTTGACACCTACTTAGTGCAGGTGTTCAACGCTGCTGCTGCCTCTGTTCCTCTCCCACGCGAGATGCTAGCTGCGTTAATTGTGGCTCTTCCAAAGCCAGGGAAGGACCCCAGCTCTCCACAAAACTACTGGCCCATCTCCCTGCTCAATTGTGACTTGAAACTATATGCAAAATTACTTGCCCTTAGACTTATAGACATTCTACCTCATCTAATCCTTCCGGATCAAGCCGGCTTTATTAAGGGTCGCCAAACAACAGATGCCACAAGCAGATTGGTGAATATTATTCACCTGGCCAACGGCTCTGACTACCCATCGTTGCTCCTAGCCTTGGATGTCGAAAAGGCATTTGATAAGATCCACTGGGGTTACATGACCAAGGCTTTGGAGATCTTTGGCTTCAGTGGTCCTATCCTTAATCCTATCCTAGCATTGTACTCACATTCTTCTGCCCAGGTTTACTCCAATGGAGCTCTATCGACACCATTTACCATTACCAATGGCACTCGCCAGGGATGCCCGCTATCACCCTTAATTTTCAACCTAATGTTGGAGCTGTTGGCTAATCATATCCGCCTACATACTGATATCACTGGCTTCAGCTCTCCCATAGGGAAGCAGGTAATAAGCCTGTTTGCAGATGACATAATCCTCATGTTACGTGATGTGGAGACTTCCCTGGCTTCGGTTCATGAACTGCTGACACTATTTTCAACCGTATGCTACTACAAGATTAACGTCACTAAATCTCACATACTGGGAATCAAGGTGCCTAATAGGGTTCAACAGGCCTTAATGGCCAAATTTCCGTATCCTTGGCAAACAGAGGGAGTTCGATTTTTGGGGATCACCCTAACCTCCACTACCTCAACGCTATACCAGGCAAACTACCATGCTTTTTTGATTTCCCTATCAGACAAATTGAGGGACATCTCCCAATCGGAGCTATCTTGATCTGGCCGCTTGGCGGCCTTCAATATGATGCTGTTGCCACAGTTTCTCTTCTTGTTTAGATCCCTACCCATTCCTGTACCGGCCATATTCTTTAGGAAAGCACAATCAGTGTTAAATTCCTTTATTTGGCAGGGTAAGAGGGCTAGATGTGCGTTCCGTAAACAAACTAAATCTAGGAACGCAGGGGGCATGGGACACGTGGTGATTAGAGAATATTACCTGTCCTCTGTTTTATCACAAACCAAGTGTTGGTTTCATAGCGATGAGAACCGACCCTGGGTTTCTCTTGAACAGTTTCAAACAGCCACTTCAGATCTCCCGGCATTCCTTATGGCTTCTTTACATGCCAATTTGAGAAGACAGACCTTCTCACCCACTATTACAGCAACACAGGCGGCTTGGCGAGACTTCCTAAAGGTAATGGATAGCTCGCAACGCACATCTACCATACAATTCCCATTAAGAGGTGCTAGTCACATTATTCCCGACCTTCCCCTGAATGTTTGCCTTTCTAAAGGCATACTTACCGCGGATGATCTGATGGTGGGCCCTGCGGTGAGAACATTCCGTTCGCTACAAATAGACTTTAACCTACCAGACACTGAATTCTACACATACCTCCAACTCCACCAACTATTGCATTCATCTAGCTCCCTAAACGTCAAATTACCTTGCCAGGTGAAGCAATACCTTACTTCTCCCACTTCGAAACTTAGGGGCATCTCCCTCTTTTATAACCTCTTGGGAGCCAAAACTGTCTTTTTGAAAACTTCCTTTAGTCTAGCATGGGAAGGAAACTTGGGGTTGTCCTTCTCTGAAGAAATGTGGCAAAGAGCAATTAAATATAATTATTCAGCTACTAAATGCCTAATGCCCCTTTTACACACTCTGTCCGTCGGACGGAGTCCGGTTCTCTCAGCGGGGGATCGATCCGCCGATCCCCCGCTGAGCAGGAGGATGACAGCTGTGTCTCCACGCTGTGTGCGGAGACACAGCTGTGAGAGCCCCATGCATCTCGATGGGGGAAATTGGATGGGAACGGACCGTCGGTCCGTTCTCATCCGATCCCATCCGATCCGCTGGACAGATGGAAAATAGGGTTTCATCCGTCCAGATTTGACGGATCGGATCGGATGTCAGTGGACATGACTCCGCTGACATCCGATGCCCCATAGGAAGCATGGGGGGACCGTTCAGATACGCCAAAAAAACTGACAGGCGGATCTGAATGGTCCGCCTGTGTGAAAGGGGCCTTACACTTTGGGAAACCTCACAAAAGATACTGATGAGATGGTACCTCACCCCTCATAGGTTGTCTAAAATCTCATCTGACCACTCACCACTATGCTGGCGGAGATGTGGAGGAGTGGGGACTCTGTTTCACATATTTTGACAATGCCCTAAAATTTGCCCGATGTGGACATATATATGCAAACTTATCTGGACAACATAACGCATATCTATCCCTGATACTCCCAAAACAGCACTTTTCTCACTGGGCCTACAAAATATTCCTCACATATGCAGAACCCCGATTATTCATATCCTATTAGCAACTAGGCTAGCCTTAATGCGCCATTGGAAGGACCCATCTCCCCCTCACCCAACTGAAATTGTACAGCTAATTAATACTCAAGCCACATATGAAGTAGCATTTGCATCCTCCACGGGTCAGTACACTAAAATCAAAAACATCTGGTCTGCCTGGTTTATTTCTTAAGGTATACCGACCTAACTCTCTCTAGAGAGAGTTCAGAGAAGAGCTACTAAACTAGTACATGGATTGCAGGAAAAAACTTACCAGGAAAGGTTAAAGGACCTTAACATGTATAGCTTGGAAGAAAGAAGAGACAGAGGGGATATGATAGAAACTTTTAAATACATAAAGGGAATCAACTCGGTAAAGGAGGAGAGCATATTTAAAAGAAGAAAAACTACCACAAGAGGACACAGTTTTAAATTAGAGGGGCAAAGGTTTAAAAGTAATATGAGGAAGTATTACTTTACTGAGAGAGTAGTGGATGCATGGAATAACCTTCCTGCAGAAGTGGTAGCTGCAAATACAGTGAAGGAGTTTAAGCATGCATGGGATAGGCATAAGGCTATCCTTCATATAAGATAGGGCCAGGGACTATTCATAGGATTCAGATATATTGGGCAGACTAGATGGGCCAAATGGTTCTTATCTGCCGACACATTCTATGTTTCTATGTTTCTAATCATTGGTACTCCAATTTATGCCGTGCACTCATGTTTCTATTTTTTTATGTTCCATTGTTCCTATGTTCTTATGTTCCTTTGTTATAAATTAGTTAGGCTATTTGCCGACCTTATATGGCTCACGTTTTCTTCCACTAATGCTTTGAATGATTACTAACCACTTGTTTATGAATCTGTCTAATGAATGTTTTTCAATGTTTGCACTCCTACGTGAGTATTACTTTACTTTACTACGTTACTTGTATTGTTCTGAAAAGCCTAATAAAAATATATTGAAATTAAGAACAAAGTACCAGATTACAGCAGTATCACAACAAAGACACTAAATCATCAAACAGTAAGGTAAAAGTATGAACAAGGAATATGCCATTATAATAACCAAATGAAAACTGAATACTGTGCAAGTAGAATTTTAGCTTATTAGAATGGTGGGTGCACTCGGCAAGTTAAAGACATAGTGTGAACAGGAAGTAGCAGACTAACACAGTACAGCCAAGAGCACCCAACTGAGCGTCCTTAGAAGGACGCAACCTGATATACTAGGAAACAGGCAGACTGAGCAGCCCCATCAAAAGAGGTGACCTCAGAATCAGGATAGCAGGAGAGAGAGAGCAAGGACAAGGGGAAGAAAAAAGGAAGGGGATAAGAGATGGAGCAGTCAGAAAGAAGGGCAGAAAGAGACAGGGAGGACGGGGCAGAGCCACCCGGGCAGCCTGCCGGATGGGCAGAGTATATCACGCGACAGATCAAGCAGCCTCTTGCTGGTATGCATCGGTGCCGGTGGAGTGCACCCATGGCATCCACCGGTCCAATGTCTGCTCCTCCGTGTTTTTCAGGGAGGCAGTCAACTCTTCCATATGGTTGATTTCGTTCATTTTAGAGAACCGTAGCTCGTACGTAGGGGGTTGAGCCTGTCTCCACATAACCGGAATACAGGCCTTTGCAGCATTGAGGAGTTGGATTGTCAGGGATTTCCTGTTTTTTCGAGTTGGTCTCCTCGTGAGGTGGAGTAGGCACAGCGCAGGATCATCTCCCACCTCGACCGCAGTGAGTTGTTTGATGACCGAGGCGATGTTATTTCAGAAATTCTTCAGGGAGGGGCAAGCCCAGAAAACATGGAGCATTGTCCCCCCCCCCCTCCGAGCCACATCGCCAACACCTGTCAGGACAGCCAGCATCCATTTTGTGTAAGACTGCAGGGACACTATACCACCTAGTGAGAATTTTTTTTAACCGACCTCTTGGTATTTACAGGCTATAGAGGACTTATGGGCCAGCGTCAAAATCTTTGCTATTTGCTTCAGTGAGAAAGAAGTGTCAAGTTCCCTTTCCCACTGGCGCAAGAAGGACAAGTGTTGCCCCTCGGTCACGTCTGATAGAAGAGAGTAAAATAGGGAGAGGGTATGTCTGGAGGGGTTTTCCTTCCTTACAGATGGTTTTGAATGGAGTCAGGGGTTGCGGAGCATAACCCTGCTTCCTAAAGGAAAGGAGAAAGTGTCGTATCTGATTAACACTGAGGGGGTCAAGGGAGATCTCGGTAAGAGCAGGGGTATCGCCCCGCTGCCATACGTCTAGAAGGCGAATCTTGCCAACCTGGGCCAAACTACGTGCACTTGCACTTGTGCAGCCCGGGGGAAAGTCCGGGTTACCCAGTATAGGCGTGAGAGGGGATGGCGAGGGCGCCACCATTGGGTGAAATTTAATCCTCCGGGATCTGCGAAGGGTGGACCCGATCGTGGGGTGAGAGAGGATGGGGTCCGAGGGTTGGAAGGATGACCTAGGGGCCTATGCTTGGCAGCAGGAGAAGGTCCGGCAGGCCCACGCCCCTCTTCGCCTTAGGAAGAGACAAAGTCTGCAACCAGATCCTAGGTGATTTGGAGGCCCAAACAAAAGATCTGAGCAGCGACCGGGCCTCGTGAAAGAAGGAGAAGGGGATTGTGATCGGTAGGGCCTGCAGAACATGTAGTATTCTGGATAGCATGTTCATTTTGAGTGCTCTTCAGCGCCCAAACCAGGTCAGTGTCAGAGACTGCCAGGCACGGAGGTCTGATTTGATGGTCCCTAGGAGGGGCAGGAAATTTGCCCGGTACAGGTCGAGTGGATCTGCCATAATATGCACTCCCAGATAAACCAGTGACCCAGTAGCCCAGTGAAATGGTAAAGAGGTCCGGAGAGAATGTTCAACATTTGCGGGAGAGGAGATGTTCAGCTGTCAGTCTTGATGCTGGAGCTTCCCTGCATAATTTGCAGAAGATCATGGAGTGACTAGCTCGAAGGGAAAGAGGAAGCCCAGGGTTTAAAATTTGAGTATGTCACTCTGAACAGGGAAATAACATACACTGACAATTTCACCAGGTATTTACTTTCAACTGATCTATGTTTGAAACAAATGTTCACCACCCTTAGTTAGGTACGCTCATTTTGAAGTCAAGGGATAAATATGCATTTTAGATTTAAAGTGGTTATAAATGTAGAAGTTGCATTAAGGTAAAAAACCTTCTGTGTGTAGCTTCCTGGCAGCCCCCCCTTGTACTTACCTGAGCCCCATCTCGATCCAGCGCAGTTCCCGAGAGTAGCATCTCTCTCCGCTCTCTTTTCTCACAGAGCAGATTGATAGCAGCGAGAGCCATTGGCTTCTGCTGCAGTCAATCAAATCCTGTAATGAGGGAGTGGGGGGGGGGGGGGTGAGGCCGATTCACACTATCTGTGTCAATAGAGGCAGACAGTTCCACTCAGGATCGAGCTCATAGGAGTGCCACAATAAGAGGTGGCTTCCTATGGTGGCACACCGAGAAGAGGAGGAGCTGAGAGCACCAGCGGGGGACCCCAGAGGAGGAGGATCAGGGCTGCTCTGTGCAAAACCATTGCACAGAGCAGGTAAGTATAACATGTTTGTTATTAAAA
This sequence comes from Pelophylax lessonae, assembly GCF_965119305.1. Classification (NCBI taxonomy): domain Eukaryota; kingdom Metazoa; phylum Chordata; class Amphibia; order Anura; family Ranidae; genus Pelophylax; species Pelophylax lessonae. The sequence continues at coordinate 274,140,885 of NC_138772.1, read as the reverse complement.
AATAGGTTTACAATCATAATAATGGCTCATAAAAAGGTCTTCTAATAAATGTGTAAAAAAAATCCATTCAAGGTCTTCAATTTTATGTTTAAAAAATCTGTTTCTTGAGTGTTAATGAGATACTTTGTGATTAAATGTATACTTACTCCAAACTGAGCACAATGAAGATAATGCACTGTACTATTTAATACTCTGAAGATGATTTAGTAGTATAAACACAATAGGCCAGAGGTCTGACTGTCAGCGAGACCTCACTTTTCATGCATTATCTGGGTGATGTACCAGCATTGTAATCTCTGAATTTAATTACCACTCTGACAATAGTATCATTTAGAAGTTCATGACACAGACTTAAGTGATGTATTTTCTCTAAAAATTGCATATCATGATGAATGTATAGTTATTTTTTCATGTGTACTTTAAAGATTTTCTTCTCTTTGAAAACATCTATGTAGGGTTCTTTTATATAGTATCATTTTTTTCTGCAAATGTTCCTTCTGTGCATTGAACTGGACAGCTAACCCTTTTTCTTTTTTTTTTTTATATTTGGATTGTGTTGAGAAGGGTTAGAACATGTCTATAATAGGCAGATTAATTAACTTGTCTCTCTAAATCAGGATTGTTCAATCGAGACTCTGAGGAGGTCCTTGGTAATTTTGACGCCATTGCAGCAGATCTAGTTTTAAAGGTAGCTTCAATTTTACCCCACATGTAAAGCGATTCACTACTGCCCCTATCAGCCCAATACAATGCTAAGAGCTCTAGTTCCTGAGGTCAACCTTTGGGACGTGCAATGAAAAGAGTGGCTTGACAAAAGAAGAGACCATATTTTAGATCCCAAAGCTGCAGTCTCAGGAAGCTCAGATTCTTTTTGCATCAAAGCAAACCAAGTTAGGAGCACTGTTTTTCCATCTCAAATTTGCGGTATGCTGATGACTGTATTAACAGCCTTGACTTAGTCAAGTTAGTACAGTACATTAAAGGTTACATAATATCTACCTTTTTACCCACTTCCAGTGATATTACAATTACTTGTATCTCCTGCTGCTTAACTTCACACATTGTAAGCTCTATTTTAAAGCAGTCTTCAATATTTCTGAACACAAATGCAAACTTAAAGCTTTTCTGCGATCACCAATGCATCATTTTTATTACTAAAAATGTCCTTGCATTTTGCATAAAAAATACATATTTTTATAAGCTACCTCACCTAACTTAAAGTGGAGCTCCACCCAAAAGGGGAGGCTCTGCTTGTTTTCTTCCTCCCCCCTCCACTGCCATATTTGAAGCCTTTCAGGGGGAGTGTATACCCGTTAAAACCAGGTACCCCCTCCCACTTCCGGGTAATATCCAAGCAATGGCTGTGCGGCAATCTACGAAATCCCCGCCCCTTCTCCTTCCCTCCAGCTGCCTTCTGGGAGACACACAGATCCCAGAAGGCAGTGGGACCATTCAGAAAGTGTAGCGCGACTCACACATGCACAGTAGGAAACAGGCTTCACTTCCTGTTTCCCTTAGTGAAGATGCCGAAACTTGCACCCAGAACCGATATACAGTATGCATCGTATCCACGTCCTCTGGACACCCTCTGAAGCAAGTAGGAGAAAAGGTTGTGGTGCATTTCCTTATTTGAAGCAGGAGTAGAATATGAACACGTGAGAACCTTATAGGGATTCTCCCAGACCTGTATCTTTCTAGAGCTTCTAGGAAGCAGGAGCCATATTTTATCCCATGAATTCAGGGTTGGGTGTTTTATTAAGCTCAGATTCCTAATGGAAATATTACAGGGAAACAGGACAAGAAGTGTTATTTAGGATGTATAGTAACAAGATTGTTCCTTTTTCAGTAAGAGTAGATCTGCAAAAGGATTCAAAGGTGATTATAGGCAATGGTGAATCTCCTCTTAAGTAGGGAATCACTGCTCAATTTATTTAATGATTTGCTAACTAAAGAGCTGACTGGGTTCTTTTAAGGTTAAGTCAGTTTTAAGTCAGTTTATTTCTAAGAAAAAAGGAAAAGTTAAGAAATGCACTAGTTTAGAAGATGAATGTGTCCATGTCAAAATGTCTTAACATAATTACTTATGAATCCTTATAAATTAAAGTTACATTACATCGCTCCAAAATACATATGGAAAGTAGGCTATGCTGCTTATAACCAAGAAGTGCTGATGATCTCATATTTCATATTTATCTTCACAATTTAAAGCATAACTTCACTTTTGTTGAGAAAAAAAACATTCCGCATTGGTTGATCTCTGTACATTGCAAGGATTAAAACAACCTTTTATGTAAGATTCCTACCTTTAGAAATTTTGAAGAAATCACTGTTTGTTCCTTTTGCCCCTGTGCTGAGTGGGTCTCATGAGAGTGGTTTCATAATTATCAATCAGCTGTGCAGCTGTAGAGCACTAATGAGGAAATCTGTGAGTCCTGCATCCCTTTAAATGTGTTCCTTTTGGGAGTATCTCATTAAAAATTACATTTTTGTTCTAGGGAATGCCTGAAATCTGATTTGTATCTTAGGCGGACTTCTGGGAAAATCAGTGAGCCAATCACACAATTAGGAAATTATGTTTCTGGGGTGTGTTTAGTACACATTCTGTGTACAGAACACATCCATGTAGTCATATTGCATTGCATATTCAGAAAATGATAGCGGCTGTAGATTGAAAAGGAAAGGTAATTTTTAATAACATTCAAATTCAATATGACTTGTGTCATAATTGTATACACTATATTATTTTTTTCTTTATTTGCTATTTTTTCCCCACGAAAGTGGAGTTACCCTTGAAGATGTTTGTGATTTTCTGTTGACTCTCAATGTAATGAAACGTATGTATTTATGCATTAAACTACCCCGGTTTGTTGATTTAATAGTACTAATCTATACTTTTAATTCATTTTCAATCATTTAAGTTACTAAACATGTAGTAATTGTACATCCATTGTAGCTTTAACCAGTCTTGCAACATTTTTGCCACTGAATGACTTGAAAGATCTAATAAAAGTGTGACTTTGGGCACTATGGAAAATGCTATGTAGTATAATATATGTTTCATTAAAAATGGATTATATGTCATTTTAATAAACATTTTCCTTGATATTAAATCTTTCATAAAAATAAAGATAGTTTTGAAAAAAAAAATAATAAAATAAAATAAAAAATAATAAAAAAAAAAAAAAAAAAATATATATATATATATATATATATATATATATATATATATATATATATATATATATATATATATATATATAAAACATTATCAGATTTTTTTTCCCCATTATGCTATAATGCAATACATTAGAATGACAATAGGTTTGCAGAAGAGAAATTTTTTTTATTGTCATAAATCATGCTGTAAAGAAGAAAATGAATTAACACATAACCACCAGCCTTGCAGTTAAAGGTAAACAAGGCCTGCTATACTGAGTCTGGTTAACACCACAAGCAAGAAAGGGCAGATTTCCTCACTCTATACGGCCTTCATGGGACAGATATCAAGGGCTATGACATTTAAGTGCAGGGAATCCTGGGCCGAGGATGTGGGTCCCATATCCGCTGAGGAATGGACCCGCATCCTGGACAATGTACCCAGGGTCTCGCTGTCTTCCTCGCAGAGACTCACTCAATTGTTTATACTACATCGCACCTACCGGACCCCACAGCGATTGCACAGTTGGCGGAGGAGGGATACTCCCCTCTGCCCTCGGTGCAAAGTTCACACGGGTGATCTGTCGCACATGCTGTGGCGCTGTCCGAAGTTGCATCGCTATTGGCATGGGATAATACGCTCTATTAACGATGTTTGGAAATTGACATTGTCTGTGGAACTCAAATTGTGTATCCTGGGATGGTTGGATGAGGAACTCTACCCCCCTGAGATACACATTGCAATCCTCAGAGTACTTTTTATTGCTAGAAAGCTGATAGCCCGCAAATGGATCTCTGCTCAGGCTCCTACGCGCGAAGCCTGGGTTGAGGAGGTTAAGGTGCTCTTGAACAGGGAGCATCTCACTTATAAACACAGAGGGAATGTCATGAAATTTGAGCGCATATGGGGCCCATGGTTGGACGTCCCCAGTCTAGCCCCACTTCACCTGGTGTCCAATAGGATTATGGGTGGGGTTCGACGACCTCCGACATAAGGTGGCTGCGACCCTGGGGGGTTTTCTCTGGGTCTGCGCCGGGGGACTCCTCGAACTGTTTACCACATTTTCCTGGTGGCTGGTACTTGGGGGCTCCCCGTAGCACAAGTAACTCACCGGACTTTCAGTGTATTGTTTTGTGTTTTGTCGGTGGCAGGGGACGTCTTCTCCTGGAAGTCTGTGCTATATGTGGGACGCTTAAAGTATAAGATTGTTGATACTTCACTGCAATTTCTTGCTAGATAATGTATTACCGTACTGTGATGTCCGAGGCGGCGGATCCCCCGCCGCCGTATGAACATAGTCTATGCCACTCTAAGTAGGCTTTTTTGGAATTGGAGACTTCCTCGTATGTTTTTGTCTTGTAAGTTTGGTTTTGGTTTTGTATTGTATGTGAAAAAGTTTTTCTCAATAAAAATTATCTGATTAAAAAAAAAAAGGTAAACAAAATTGGATCATTACAATTATTAATTTAGACATATCTAGAATCAAAACATAATCCACTTATTCTAAAAAAATATGACTCAACTGTTATCTTGATAATGAGTTAATCACAAAACTAAATGTGTTGTTTGTTAAGAGAAATTATGAACTATTCAGTCACAACATTATTTTCACCCCATAAGAATTGCTTCAGTAAATTACTGCAAGCTGTTTATTCTAAAATACATATTACAATGTAGAAGAGTGCACTGCTTTCTTTTTTTTCATTAATCCATATGTAGATTAAAAGAGTAGACCTTTCTGATCCAACCACCCTAAAATTCACTAACATGCAACCTATGCCATTGATGATACTGATATCATTGATATCTACTCATATGCTGAAGTTTGCATACTGAAGTCAGACTCAGCATATCTCAGAATATTTAATAAAGCAGTACAAAGAGTAAAGGTAATATGCAAAATTCTAGAGTACCAAATATCAACAATAATAATCAATACTTACAATAATTACGCAGTTTTTGGTTGCCGTAGATTACAGAAATAGTTTTGCACATCACTGCTGTGTTTATGTGTAAAGCCCCTTATTATAATGCCTAATGCTAACCTAGACTTTCAAAATAATGATCTGTTGCAGGCACAAACACATGACAATAAAAACATCGATTGCAATAGGAATTCATTGATGACAGAAAGTGCACTAATGCTTACAAAAATGTAATCCATAAATTGTGCAATCAGTGCTGTAAAAGTCTATACAAAGTGGAATGTCCTTAATATAAAGTGCTTAGAGTGCTTCAAAGGGGCTTGGGTGCTTCAAACAAAACAGCCAGTGCGGGTGCTTCACTCCTCTACTGTGTCCCCACTCCCCAGAGAAGATGGACCCTCAGCTATTTCAGTCTGAGGGTCAAATGAGCTTGAAACTGATATAAAATGAACAAGATCCCCTTGATGGTAGTGCTCTGTTCCTATGATCACTTAGTGCCGAATCTTGAGCACCTCAAAGAGAACAAATTGCCCACATAGTGAAGTCCATAATATTAATTTTATTGGCCCATAATTATAAAACTTACAGAATCTTCATATGAGAAGCACATGTAGAAAAAACAGCTTGCAGGACCGGAGTACAGCTCTTCCGGGAACGCCGACTTGCATGCGTTCCATGGATGCAAGGAAGTGACGTCAATGGTTATGGACTTATGGCGTAACCGGAAATAAGTCAATGCGTTTCACCCCACCTTCCAAGGCGTTATCAATAGACATCAATAGACACTTTTTAGAGATATTGCACAATTTATGGATTCCATTTTTTTAAGCACCAGTGCACTTTCTGTCATCAATTAATTTATTTATTGTATACAATTTTTTACACTAATTTATGCACATTATTCAATGCATTTTATGATAATTTTTGCCTATTTCTATTGCAAGCGCTGTTTTTATTGTTAGTCATTTGTGTCCTGGTTTTTTACTTGGTGAACAGCAGCTGCAATCAATTTATATTATTTACATAACACTTCACAATCGGTTTCCACTCCTATTCAGTGCAGGTTTAAATACTCAATTTTTTTTACAAACACATGAATGTGATGTCTTATGACACTTCATCCATACTATGTGTGCTGCATTGAAGCTCCACTACAACAGGAAAAGGTTACTTTTGTGGAGCTAAACATCCGAGTCCAATAGAAAACAGGAAAACCTTTTTATTCATTTGTTGGAATCCTAATCTTTTCACATTGCTCCTTTCCCAATAAACCCAGCCCCTATTGTGTATTAGGCCAATGAAAATACATCTGGAATATCTAGGAAGATTTTCAAAGCCTGAGAATCCAATGTTGGATAAATAGGGCAGAGGAAAGGTCATAAATAGGCACTCCATAAACTATAGTGATATAAAGAAAGTGCACTGTGGGGGGGGGGGGGGTGCAGAAAGCTGCACTGCCACCTTCCCAGGAAAGAAAAAAGCATATTTGCGTCTGCTTTGAAACTCATCACCACCACTAGAGAAGAACAATTAGTTAAAAATCCACTTTGGCAGATTGGCAATCTTATCTGTTTAATTTTCTGAATGTTGCCAAAAACTGTTTTATGAGCTTTTTTTTAAATGTGATGTGCAAGAATTTTGAACTCCCTACACAATGTAACCCTTCAGTATAAACACACACAATGGAAATATTATAGAGTAAAATGTGTGTGTTTTTTTTTTTGGGGGGGGGGGGCATTCCTATCTTACCCCTAACCGACCAACTTACTTTTTGTAGGGGTTGTAGTAAGGAGTTGGGGCATAGACAAAGCTGCAATTAAACTGTTGATGGAAAAAAGAAGCAGTGAACACTAAAATTGTTAGCTGTGTAAGATAAATTGACAATGATCAAGCTTAATAATGCCTTCCATTTCAGAACACTGCAAACATTTTCTCCTTTTCTTTTTATTTCAAACAGTGCATGAGTAAAGACAATAAAAATAATTGGTGAAGCACAGTAGGTAATTGCTGGTTACAGTAGCAAGCATCCCATATAGTTTCTCAAATCTAAAGAAGCTACCCTTTCATTTTTAGGAACATTGATCTGACAGCAAATGCTACATTTTTAGGGGGAACTGACGGGATATAGCACTTCTGACACTCTTTTAATTCCTGCAAATACCTGCAAATGTATTCTACGAATTGGATAAGGAAGGACAAGCAAAAGGAATAGTAAGGCCTTTTAGAAAGCAAAATTGAGGCTGACAGTGAGCAATAGATTAGCTTTCTCTGGTATATATTTATTATTTTTCATCATCATCATCATCATAATCGTCCCTATGGTGAAAACTGGCTTAAGAAAATGAAATAATGAAAATATTAGAGGGAAAGAAACAGAACTAATAATGACTGTTTCATTTAGTTTACTAAATGAAAAGAAGGGAGATTTCCTACATCCTCTCTGTCTTTTAATCAACAAAATCCAACCATGAGAGAGAAGTGTTATTTGGTGTTCCTTGGGCACCCTTACAATTTTTATACCAAGATTTTCAACTGGTGTCACCACCACCAAAGGCTTTACAAATGTAATTTTTTTCTATTGTTACTCCATTTCCAACATATGGCCTTTTTTCTTACTCCCAATTACATTCTAAACAATTGCCTCCTCACACATCTTTTTTCCTCCCGACATTGCACTATGAATCATTTTTACTGTCAGTGAGTAAAGAGTAAAGAATGATGAGAAGCTGGAGGTGTAGAAACTGCATTGGTTTAGAAGCTGAACCATAGTCACTACTTTTATAATTCTCTAACTGTGATCGCAAAGACAATGAGCCATTCAATGAACCATATGAGACATTTTGTTTTGAGAAATAGCCATCTAATACTTTGTGCCAACAAAGAGAGTGGCGCATATTTATTAATGATGCAGATGCCTACTGCTGTTGATGTCGTCATTCTTTCTGCCTCTGGCATTTCTATTAACTTCCCTCTTGTTAACACCATCTTTGTTTCTTGGGAATGACAACCACATATTTTAAGGGCCTTGTGCTACTGATGCATTAATGGCTTATAATATTACAGTATGTTATATATTAATTTTCCTAATTGAAGTAGTTGACATGATTTTGTGAATTAGTGCCTGGTGAAGGCAAACCCAATGCTTGTGCATAGAGGGGTCCTTTGGCAACAAAGAATAAAGGAACATCTGGAAATGTGATTAAAAAGTCTTAGGCTGGTTTCACACTAGTGCAGTGTGCTTTAGCTGTGGTGTGGGTGAATATTTGGTTTTAATGCGTTTCACCAGTGGTTTTAGTTCTTGGACTGGTTTTATTCTTGGAGACTTGAAAAAAATTATATTTAAGCCGAAGAGTTTCCAGGACAGTTAATAAATAGGTCTTAAAATCTTAATATCACAGAAGTCCATTTAATTGGGGATAAAAATCTTTTACCTACCCCATAATTGAGTTATGGTTCAGTGAAAAATCCCCCCCCCCCCCCCCACTACTTTAAAGTCTAAGGGGGAGACAAGAGGATATTTATCAGTAATACTTTCTGCTAGCAACTGAATTGTGTGATTGTGCCTAATCAATCACTTAGTCATGCTACTGCCAGTCCCTTGTGCAGCAGCTTTAATGGAAACTAATGTAATAGAAAGGAGGCAAGTGATCACATAACATTGTAGCAATGCCACTAAGCTGCAAAAACAACCATGTGAATTCCTAGCCTAACACTACCAGCAAAATTAAATACCTGGTAAAACATAAAAAGCAAAACAAGGCCACTTGCTTGTCTTTAATGTATTGGTTAAAGAAAGGGCCTTTTACTGTGTAAAAGAAATAAGAAACGATGCGTGTCATGGTTCAAACTGAAATAGTTGGCAGAAAGGTGGTGCCATAGGAGGCTGCAAAGTGGAGTGCAGAGATCAGAAGTATATGTGCAGCAGGGTACAGTGATTATACACAAGATTTTAAAGCAGCTTAGCATTTACCAAACAACTCTTAAAATCAGCTTATACTTACCTCCCCCACAAACTTCCTCTATGGAGTTCTTTAAGCAATCGCAAGCTAAGGAAACGGTCTTGTATTACAAAACAGACATAGAAAACAAAGTCAAAGTCCAGTATACTTATGTAAGGAGTAAGGACAATTGAGGGATGCATGGGACAAAATCACTTACAGTGCAGGGACATAAGTATCAGGGGAGTTGTATTTACCATTATAGCACTTAATGATGTGAATCATAACATTTTTGCAGTTTTATACCTGTGTGAAGCTGCTATCAGCCACCTTATCCTAAATTGTAACAAAAAGTGTAAAAAAAAATCCTGGATACACTAACTGTGTAGCGCAACGTGGCTAACTAGTATCAATGGTATTATAGCCTCAGCTGTGTTAACCCTATCACCTCATGTAGATACAAACAGGTGCGATCCAAATGACTCAAACACGCATAAAAAAAATGAAGAATACAGGTCTACAAGGAAGTCACCTAAATTATTGGTCGGTTGAAAATATAAAACCATAGCTTTATTAATCGCAATAATTACAAAAATTTTTAAAAAATCTTACCGACAACGTTGTCATGAACAAGCCTAGCAGCTGCTCACACTGCACATACACACAACCAAACACACTACCAATAAGTATTGTTCCTGTGTGCAAAGAACATAAGGAGATTGCAACATAGAATAATGTTTTTTATAGCCAAAGAGTTATTCTCTTCCTTCCCCTTTTAGCATATCCTCATATAGTTCACATGGTATTGTGTAGATATTGTATATCCTATGTATTTCCAAGTCTAGGATTAGGTATCAGCCACCTTACCCTGCCTTATGATTGAAAAATAACATTGATAACAGATGGCTGCAGACTTTTAATTGTTGCCTAAATAGTACCTGACACCAACTGGTGATTGCTTAATGCCACAGTCATGAGCCCAAGTGAAGACATCCCATATAAAAGGTCTAGTGCTCAAAGTCCCCCATCTTAAATTGAGACCTTAAAGTGATTGTAGACTCTCCATCCAAACTTCAGCACATTGCAATCCTCATTATTAAAGCCATTAATCACTGCCTGTCATAGTCTCTTTACTTTTTTATTCTTCTAACAAATTGTCCCACAATGTTTGACTATGTCACTGGCACATGTGCTTCCCATCCTTAGATTCATGGCACGCTCTGTGTGCTGTCTCCCCATTGACATTATGCCATGCACGTGAGTTCCGCTGTCAGCAGCACGGCTTAGAACACTCGCAAGACTGAGCATTAATTCCCGCTCCCTGCTTCACCCAGGTGACTGTGTAAGGTAATTTTGGCAGGGGAAACAAGGAAGGGCAGAAATGACGTCCACATGGGAGGCAGAAAACACTACTCAAGATGTCGCAGCCTAATCACGGAAGACGCATTTTTTTTTTTTTTCAAACTACTAAAAAATAGCAAGTATGAGGTGTTTTTACATACATTACACTGCACAATGATTGAATATACTTTTTTTTAATGACTGCACATAAAAAACGTGAAATGGAATGCAGAGTTTACTTCCTCTTTAATAGTTAGGACCCTATATGATGTCCTAATATGTAAAGCACTTTTCATCTTGATAAGAGAGCTAGTAGCCAAATACAGTAGATCCTTTATAGGTAATTTGGTAATTAATCTTCTTAGGAAAAAATAAAAGTATTATGAAGATAATTGAAATATATTTAAACCTGCAAAAGTTACACGAAGAGGGCTTGAACAACAGAAAGGTCTGACTACCGGTATCTTTCCTGGGCTAGAAGAAGAGTGAGATTCTCCTGAAAGTTGGTTCTAAAAAAGAACAGTTGGTGCAAATAAAAACAAAATATCACATATAGTACTTAAAAATTAAATTAAGAATAAAAAATGATAATGAAATGAGATGCTATTAAACTGAGCTGTGCCTTCACAAGTCCATAGAGAAAGTGAATATCAAATACAGCTGATGTTAATTTTTATAACAAAAGGGAGGTGAGGAGGAAAATTTCAGCTTAAGTCTATGAAGAAAACACAATTGCATTAATTACATTTGTGCAAAGAGACGTAGGAGTTTTAGAACAAAAGAAGTTGAGAATTCAAATAGAGGAATCTTTTAACTCAAAGCAGCTATTCATACTCTTCCTTTAATACCAGTCTGTTAGGGGATAATGAGTATTTGTGGGCCAGTAGAGACCATCAATTGCAATCCGCCAAGTCTGTTGACACTGCTGTCTATGCCAAAAACTGTTGCTAAGCTAAACTGACTCTAGTTATGGATGGCACAAAACAAGCTTTGTCAGTGCCAATTTATCTTTGTCAATTACAAGAACTGTAATTTAAATAAAATGACTGCTATACAAACTATTGTACTTCAGAGCGACTCACACTGAACAAGACAGCATTACACACAGTGCAGCAATTCACATAATTCATATTTCCTATTGTTAGTTTAGGAGTGCTGCAATTTGTCTGTTCAATTATTCTATGTGATTCTTTTAGTTTCTCATTCATAATTTATATTAATATGTGGCCCTTTTGCTTTTTCTAGTTCTTTTCACAGTAAGAAATAATTCAAGATATTGTACTTAAATTAATGCTGACAAGTACAGGCTTTAAACTTAAAAGCAAACAATAAAATAAAAAAGCATTTGTTACAAGAGATGACTCCTTTATATGACAACTGGATGCTGTGTGCTTTAGAAATGGGCACAACAGATACAGTTGAATCATCAAATTAAAATGTTGATACAGATGTTCACATTCTATACGTTTTTATTTTTCCATAAAATATATCCTAAACATTGCTTGCAAATGCACAACTTCAAGTAAACTTGGAAATAACTTTAACCATACATAGGCAAATATCTCACCAAGGGCAGCGGGCGTGGTGATATCTACACGTCCTTAAGCAACATCTAGCACCAGAAGCCAATGGTAATTGTGGCACACATACTTCATATTAAGTGCCATCAACTGCCTGATGTATTCATTATCAACCTCTAATTAATGTGAGAACAGCTCAGTCATCACAAACACTAATCACCACCGCTTATGGACTAAAGGCTGCCCATAGATGGGCTGTTTCACTGCTCTTTGTATTTCTCCCAAGTTCAGCTAACATGTGACATCTTACAAAATGTAAATAAGCTTGATCCTGAACCTAGGGTGTCATTTGTAATAAAAAGTTAAACAGTTGTACTTGGCTAGTTTAGACTACAAATTAGGGATGAGGTTGACGTTCAGATAGATGTAGGTTTCCGTTCAAACTTTGACTGATCAACATTCAGTGATTGACAAACTAAAAGAGGTGTTGGCCCACGGACCCATCCAAATCTTCGGCTGCAGTGGTTTCCTCTGCTGCTCAGTTGACGGGCACAGGGTTTAGAGTTAAACATATTGGCTTTACACCTTCTGACCACTCTGATTGGTCATAGAAGGGACCAATTATAGTAATTTCAGACTTACACAGACCTTTGTTTACATATGAGTGCCCTCCCCTTCCTCTTACAACACTTAAAGAAGAAAAACTAATGAATGAATGAATCATTATTTCCTGTGATCACAGCACAGACACATCAGCAGTGAAGATTTTTTTTACAAATGTTTGACTATTCCTTCTTTCCTATACATATCAACTCCAGTTTGCCCCTCTTGACCTCTATATTAAACCTTCATCTCCCGATCCTGCACATCTATACATTAACCCTCTTATCTCCATCCTCCCATTGCATGTGACCAGTATAATAACCCCTTCACTTCTGTAAGACCTGTTTGTACTATATCTAGTGCACCATTGTTTTGTTTTTGTAAAACATAAAAAAAAAAAAAACAGTGATTATTAAATACCACCAAAATAAAGCCCTATCTTTTGCAAAAAGAATATAACATTCATTTGAGTACAGTGTTGCATGACTATGTAATTGTCAGTCAAGGTATCACAGCACTGGAAACTAAAAGTAGCCTGGTAATGTAGAAGTGTTACAGGTTGCTACTCACCTTAACCATACAGGCTATGCAGGTCTCTCTGATCCCCCTATAACCACCTTACCTCTGCTCTCTTGAAACTCCTTGCTCCATTGTAGCCAGTGATAAAATTGGCTTTGCCCACAACCTAGGGGAGCAGTGAGTTCACTCCTCTAGTTATGTGATAGTTCTTATGATTGGCTGCTTGGCCCAGGCACCTTTAAAAGAAGCAGGTCACATGCTCCTCCTATACTAGAGGAAATTCTCTAACCATATGCAATGAATTTAAATAAGATCGGTGTGGATCATACTTATTCTGACAACTGTTTTTCTTTGTGTCTATTAAAGGTTATTGCGGTAAAAGCCAAGGAAGCTTAGACCTCTGTGGTATAATAATGGGCATTTACTAAACAGGAAAAACTACACATACAACTGTAGGGTACACAATACAACATATAGTCCAAAAAAGTATTTCTCCTGCGCTCAAGTGGTATGCGGGAAGGTTAGTGGTCTATATGATCCTTAGTATCACAACGTAAGGTCTTTCTGCCCCCTCAGGGCCATGGGTATCCAAACATACTGCAAAACAACAAGAGAAGAAGGGCGCACCGACCTAGTGCATTACCACTAAAAATGATTTATTTAAATAAAAGGACAACATACATTATACTTACAAAAGTATGATGTATACACGCATATCAATAAAATGGAACCCATCGCCTCCAACACTGCTGGGATGCACCAATGATGCAAGGAGACCTGGTGGCGTCCATGTAAAGCCCGGCTTGCATCATCAGTGCATTCCAGTAGTGTTAGAGGCGATTGGTTCCATTGTATATTGATATGCATGTATACATCATACGTTTGTAAATATAATGTACGTTGTCCTTTTATTTAAATAAATCATTTTTAGTGGTAATGCACTAGGTCGTTGTGCCCTTCTCCTCTTGTTGTTTTGCAGTATGATTGGATACCCATTGCCCTGAGGGGCCAGCAAGACCTTAGGTCGTGATACTAAGGATCATATAGACCATTCACCTTCCCGCATACCACTTGAGCGCAGGAGAATACTTTTTTGGACTATATGTTGTATTGTGTACCTATGTGCAGTTTTTCCTGTTTAGTAAAGGTCTATCTACTTGCGATTTCCACATTGCTACTGCAAGGAAATCTAGTTCTTTATAATATTATGGGCCCTAAAAGTATGTTCATACTTTTCACATTTTTATTTGCGAATATTACCAATTTTTTTTTTTTTAAACAGGCTAAGTCAATTAGTTGGCTCCTATTTACTTTAAGGTTTCTATTTAGTATATGCTTGTCTGTGTTTTTTATAGTTTAATTAGCATTTGTTTAAGTTACTTAACACATTTTTGTGTGAAACATATGCCACATTGAATTGTGATTATATCGGCTCTGAATAACTGATAAAATATAGCTCATTTAAAGCACAGCTCCAACTTCCTACTTTAAATCATTTTTAAACTCCCTAAGCCTTTTTTTTAATGCAATGCTCACCTTTTCCCCAGTGCTATTCCAATAGCTGCCATCCAACTTCCAGTTAAATAACACCCAATGTCAGACAACCCAGGAATTCAGCACACAAGCAGTCATTGTCAGAAGGAATAGGGAGGTCACATTTGTACGGCTTGAAAAAGGATTCTGAGGTAAGTGGAGAATAAATTTGGGAAAACAAAACAAAAGCTACCCGTGGGAAGCAGCAGAAAAAGGGTTTACACATTTTGATTTCAAATTTAAAAATTGGTTTAAATTGTTTTTTTTTTTAAGTTTATCATTGTTGTCATAGTACTTTCTATAACATATTCAAAAGAAAAGATTAAAGTGCATGTATGGTCACAATTTATTTTTTTTAGTTTTGGATATAGTTTGGAAGGATTGGAACCTCTGTGAGTTTTCCCTGTTTCCCTGTTTCCCTGTTTATGTGACTGCTGCATAGATATACCCCTCTGTTTGTGCTAGTAATCATTGCCTCTGCTAGAGAAAGTGATGGCAAATGTAAAATTTTACAGTTGTCACTAAAACAGGAGGTGAAGCTAAATCCTCCACCTGTTCCTGTATAAACTGGCAAAGATGAGAATTCCTCTCACTTTGTAGAGCTTTCCCAGCACAAGAAACAAGACAGCAAAAAATAAACCGATAAGGGTTTATGTTATATGAAACAAAAACAATTTTGTCAAAACATACATTTATGTAAACATGTCAACTTTGCAGATATAAAACAAATCTAAACTCTAAACTTAAAAAAAAACTCTAGGTTTCAAAATCACTTGGCTCCAAGACAGGGGCCATCATGTAAGTCTAGTACAGTTAGTACTTGAAAAATCAAGAATAAAAAAAAAAATAAAACTAGTTATGGGCTCAAAACCAAGCCATCACAGAACTGGGTCTCTATAAAAACTTATCCCAAAAATCTAAACCAATGCATCATAAAAAAACACTTTATTGTACATGTAACACATAGGCAATTATAAAATCAATCATAGACCCCAAACCACCCTGTCAATATTGTGCAATTATTTCACATTCTCATTCATACTTAAACTTGTAAATTGTGTATTGGTGGATTCCGGGAACTGTAATTTTGGCTATGAGTAGAAGGGATGTTCAGAAAGTCCATTAATATGATCCTTCAGAAAGACCAGGAATGATAGTATATGTCCCACTGGTATTAGTAGCTGGAAACTAATATATGATGCAAAATCATATATTTGAAATTAATACCTATAACTTGAAGGCTCCACTCGCTAGACATGTCTTCCTGCAGCATAATCATGATCCAAAACCAGAAAGACGTGGAAGAAAACAGAAAACTACCATTCAAATAGATTGAAGAATTGCCAAAATGGCAAAGACTCAGCCAATGATCAGCTCCAGGGTGATCAAAGAAGGTCTAAAATAACCTATGAGTAGTGTAACATTTAGAAGACGCCTATGTGAACCCAAGCTATCGGCAGGAAGTCCCCGCAAAGTTCCATTGTTGAAAAAAATGTCAAATGCTGAAGAGGTTACAATTTGCCAAAGAACACATTGACTGGCCTTAACAGGAATGGCGCAACATTTTACTGAAGAAAGCAAGATTGTTCTTTTTGGGTCCAGGGGCCACAGAAAGTTTGTCAGATGACCCCAAAGCACTGAATTCAAGCCACAGGACACTGTGAAGACAGTGAAGCATGGTGGCGCAAGCATCATGATATGGGAGTTTTCTTATACTGTGGTGTTGGGCCTATTTATCGCATACCAGGAATCATGGAACAGTTTGAATACATCAAAATACCTGAAGAGGCCATGTTGTCTTATGCCAAAGAGGAAATGCCCTTGAAATGGGTGTTTCAACATGACAACGACCCCAAACACACCAGTAAGCAAGCAGCATATTGGTTCCAGACCAACAACATAAACGTTATGGAGTAGCCAGCCCAATCCTCAGACCTTAATCCAATAGAAAACTTGTGGGTGACATCAAAAATGCTATTTCTGAGGAAAAACCAAGAAATGCAGAGAATTTGTGTAATGTAGTGCAATTGACCTGGGCTGGAATACCTGTTCACAGGTGTCAGAATTGGGTCAATTCCATGCAACACAGATGTAAAGCAGTGGTTATACAACTAAATATTAGTTCAGTTTATTTACAGGAAAGCTAAATCTTCAATGACTTAAGCATTAATTTGTGCAGTACCACCACCAAAAACCACTGTTTCTAAAAACATACAAAAGCCACATGACAATCTGAAACAGCTATTGCATCTTATTCAATTAGTGAAAAAAGCCTATATAACCTTTATCAATTTTACCCATTTTATATTAAAGTCCATCAAGAGTAAATCATATATATTGTACTGGTGCTGGTATTCGTAAACAGGGTCTAAACTGTGCATTAATCTTCTTAGCAGAGCGATCGAAGTGATTAACACTAACTGTTCTTCCTATAAACATATATATTATTCCACAGCACAGTGCATTTTTGGCTGCCTACGGGTGTAAATCACATGTGTTCCTGGACCCGCATATATGTGATCCTAGATTAAATCTCTACTAAAACCTTCTTTTCTGCCGTCTGTCTGATTCTTGCTGTAAACCCAACCCAAAGAAACAAAATACAGAGGTAAATGAATGTTTTTTTTTGCAAAAGAAGAATGAACGAAAACCAAAAGGAAACAAAAACGTCAGTAAAAAATACACAAAAGTTAACTTTAGGTACCACCGAGTAAATGGATCCTCCATTGCGTGTACCGTGAAATAGCAGCAAACTTCTGTACCCTATATTTTCCACAGGCAAAGTTTTAAAAGTCCTTACAGGTAAATAAGATTAGAGTTAACCTAAGTTATGTAAGTGTAAAATGCTAATTCTGCTCAGAGCATTGGGGCAGTATCTAAGAAAATATTTTCTTCTGGCCTTTGTAACACTCAAAGGCATTATAAACCTTCCAAATTGCACTTTTGGTTTTCTCATGCATAAGATGTTCATTGATCATATAGTTTCATGGTGTCATATGTTAGCCTGTACAGTAAGTCTATAATAGGGTAAATTTTCATTCTTGTGTCAGAAGTGTCTGTTTGTTTGAAACATGAGGTATGCACCATTGCACTATGACCTCTATCTGTAGTCTAGGAACCAACTTTTTCTGTGAAGAAAAGACATATCCCACAATCCCTCTCAGTCTAGTACTGATGCAGGTGAAGGAAGATTACAGAGCTTACCATGCTGGAAGAGATGCATTTATTTAATACAATTAGCATGTATTTGTGATACTGATGTAGTCTCAGAGAAATGGCTTAACATGCATGTGACCTAGGACAAAATGTTGCATGTCCCGCTGGTAAATGGGGACAAGGTGGGTGGATAAATGCATGGAGAATTTTGAAACTGATCAGCCATGACTCTATAAACTACAACCAATAAATGTGAGAACATCATTACAAGGTAGAGCAAGCAAACAACACAGTGGATATAACAACACTAGTACCTAGTTAATAGAAACAATTAAAAGTGTGTAATGTCTTTATATATTTGGCTCTGCATTTACTGATATCTTTATAGGTATTGATTTTTTGCTGGGTTTTTACTGTTTCTTTGCTGACTGCCCCAACCAGAAGTTGCCACAAATCCATTTTAATATCACCATCTCGATTGTGTTCCATGTTATTACTGTGTCACTATTACAGGACAATTATGTAATGGATTCTTTGCTTCTCTCAAAATTTGGGAAACTATGCATTCATCCACTTTCCTCCGATGCAGCGCATATATGCAGCCTCTTGACGGGTGGGCTTTAACGCTTAGAGGCCGTATATCTGGGGCCTTATGTAATCAGCTTTCTGTGCTGAGAGCGTGCAACCTGCACTCTTTCAGCACAGTCACCAGCGGGGACTGGAAAGCTCCCGATGCATACTGCAATTGGGAGCATTCTGAACATGTGACTGCTGTAACAGCCAATTACAGCGGTCACATGACTCGAATGCCCGCCACTGCACCCTGGCATTTATATGCTCTTAAAGGGCTGAGAAGCAGTGGCGGGAAGGAGTTAAAAAGAATGTACTATTTAGAATACCTTTTAATGCTTGTAATAATTCCAGGCAAAACAAGACTTCTTACATTGTTTTTCAATGACCTTCAGTGGGATTACTGGACATGATGGCAGTTGAGTCTCGAAAAATGTCTCTGCAATAAAAATCTTATCTCAAAAAATGATCTTCAGTACAGAAAAGGTCCCAGAGGTATTACATATGTATCTGTTAATAAAATCCTTATTTAATTTTTTTATTTTACTCTGTCTCCTAAATTCTAAGTCACTTTATAAAGGTCACTGCTGCTGAATTCCTATGCGCAGGGATCCTCAATTTACAGCCCTCCAGCTGTTGCAGAAATACACATCCCATGATGCATTGTAAAACTCTGACATTCACAGACATGACTAGGCATGATGGGAATTGTAGTTCCAGAACAACTGGAGGGCCATAGTTTGAAGACCCCTGGCCTATGGTGCCCTGTTTGCAGCTAGTATCCAGGCCATGATCTACATTAGGAAAATCATGTAAGTTCCTTCTCTCCTGTAATAAGGAGAAGATAAGGGGATGGGTTGTATTATATCTTTGTTTAAAACAGAATAAACGGCACTTACTGGCAGAAGGATAAATAACCTTTTCCAATAACTGATCTCTCATTAGAAACTGCTAAGGTAAATAACTATACAGTGTGTGTGTACAATCACAAATCCTGACCAAAAATACATTTTTGTGTTTGATGGAATTATTCTTAAAAATGCAGTCTCTTTAGACCCACAATAACACTTATCTTTTAGTAAGTCTTTTATCAGATTGGCTGCTATTCTGAATTTAATATGCATGTTATTTAGTTTATTTTGTTTAAGTTTACGGCCCAAATTGTGAAATCTCTCCTAACAGGAAAGCCGCAAAGTCAGTGGCCTGCAGCAACTCAAATTCAAGCCTGGCAGGAGCAAACAAGTGCAGTCATTTAGCTCAATTCACGCTCTGACTAGGCAGGGAGTCCTTGACAGGAATAGGAGCCTCAACCCAACTGACCCGTTTAAACTTCTGTTTTATTATAGCATAAATCAACTCTATATTTTATCATCCAACTAACTGAAATCTGCTTAAAGTCTTTGGAAATACTTTATATTATTTTTTATAGGGGTGGCTAATATGCTCAAAATATTGTAACTGCTACCAGAAATAATACAAAATGTATGGATGATAAGCTCAGAATAGTAAAGAACAACCTACTGTATATCTAATCTTTTTTAAGATTGGTAAACTAATTGGTTTCAATGAAAGTGTCATTGATAATATTTGCAGAAATAGTTCAATTTATTTTCTTAATTGTATTCAGTTTCTGCCTGTCTTCAAAATTTGATATCAAATGTTAGTGAGTAACAAAGTATGTGTCAAAAAGAGGAAATAAACTGTTCTAAAATATTGTTTTTCTATTCACGGATAGTGATATACAGACATACACACGTCGGTGAGAAAAAAAAGAGTACTGTACCACTTAAAATCCTCTATGCTAGTTAAAGTTCTCACACACATTTTTTACGGAGGACTCATTTTAATATACAGACATACATGAAGAGTCACCTAGAGTAGCCAAGAGCATGATTTAAGACACCAACAATGTTTTAAAGTGGAACTAAACAGCTTACAAAATGTAAATATTTTCAGCTGCAAAAATATTAGGCAAATTTCATTCAACAGGTTCAGAGTCTTTGGTTATCTTAACCACTTTAAGACCGGAGGATTTGGCTGCTCAATGACCAGGCCCTATTTTGCGATTCGGCACTGCGTGACTTTAATGGACAAATGCGTGGAAATGCGAAGGTGTACTCAAACAAAATTTACGTCCTTTGTTTCCCACAAATAGAGCTTTCTTTTGGTGGTATTTGATCACCTGTGCGATTTTTTATTTTTTGCGCTATAAACAAAAAAAGAGCGACAATTTTGAAAAAATAATGTTTTTCACATTCCTGTATAAGAATTTTTTTTACATTTTAGGCCAATTTGTTTTCTGCTACCTATTTTTGGTAAAAAAAAAATCACAATAAGCGTATTTTGATTGGTTTGCACAAAAGTTATTGTGTTTACTAACTACGGGAAAGATTTATGTAATTTTATTGTTTTTTTTTTCACTAGTAATGGTGGCGATCTGGGATTTTTTGCGGGACTGGGACATTGCGGCGGACAGATCGGACCCCTAACTATCATTTTTGACACTTTTGGGGGTACCAGTGACATTACTACAGTAATTAGTGCTAAAAATATGCACTGTTACTGTAAAAATAACACTGGCAGGGAAGGGGTTAACTGTACTGGTGATCAAGGGGTTAAATGTGACCCTAGGGGCGTGATTCTAACTGTAGAGGGGCGTGGCTTGTGAGATCATCACAGAGACATGCGATCCTATATAGCAGGATCACATAGCCTCTGTGATCATCTAAGGGAGAATGACAGACAGCTGTGTTTACATCAGCGTCTGTCCTTCTCTGTCACCGGCGGGAGAAGGCGAGTGGCCGGCGGCCATACGCACTGGCTCCCCAGCTGACGAGCAGGGGCGGGAGCACGCCGCCGATGGCGCGCTTGCCCCCTAGAGTCTCCTGAGCGAGCGAAATAGTACTACTTCACTTTGCCCAGGAGTGGCTGCCTGCCGCAGTAAAACTGTGGTGGGCGGTCGCTAAGTGGTTAAAGGAGTTGTAAAGTCAGAAGGCTCTTTGTCTTTATCCATTCTATGCATTAAGATAAAAAGCTTTCCGTGTGTAGCAGCCTCCCCAGCACCCCCCAATACTTACCTGAACCCCTTCTCTCTCCAGCGATGTCCAGGAGTCCCTTGGCCGTCCGGGACTCTCTCTCATGATTGGCTGAGACACAAACGCAGTGTCATTGACTCCCATGGCTCTCAATCAAAGTCAGTTAGCCAATCTGGAGATAGAGGGGCTGAACGGCAGCTAAATGTCTGAATGAACACAGGAAGCTGCAGCTGGGCTTGGGTGCCCCATAGCAAGCTGCTTGCTGTGGGGGCATGCGATGGGTGCGAGGGGCTAGAAGCAGTGAAAAATTACCCGAGAAGAGGAGGATGCAGGCTGCTCTGTGCAAAACCAACTGCACAGAGCAGGTAAGTATAACATGTTTGTTATAAAAAAAATAAAAAAAAAAGAACAAGACTTTACAATCACTTTAATTATTTGGGCCAAGATGGTTTAACTCCTGGCAGGGTGAAACATTTATGACAGAAGAGTCTCTTTTGTCCAAAAAGCTTGTCTCTTAGTGTTTTTTTATTTTTCATTTTTTATTTTATTGAAAGGTTTTCAGTAAAAGAATATACAAAAATAAGTACAGTTCCAGCACAAAGATCCATCAAAGCATACAAACAATGTTTAGGAGACAGACATCTCTAAGATATAAAGATTGTTGAAGGTACAGGAATGTAACTTACAATCAGAAAAATGACAAGTATGGTGACAACATAAGAAATACCAAGAAAAAAAGATTAGGAAGAAGCAGTTAAACACACAGTATGGCAGGCATACGGGTGGGGGAACAAAGTTCTTGCTTCCTCCATCCAGCTGTCAGAAGCAAGGGCTTCATTGGCAAACTTTTTATACACATCAGTAGACAACAAAGGGAGAGGGTAATAAGAAAACATATATTCATAAGGCCGGCCTTTCTCAATATTTTTAACACAGGGGAACCCCTGAAAAAATTACTATATCTACAAGTCATGATACATTAGTGTGATGTAAGTGAGAAGAATGTTTCTTACACTTGCGGACATTGGGAAGAATTACCCCCTTACAGATAGCTAAAAAGATCACTGGTGTCAGTGGGAACTTATCTGAGAGGTAGAAATTCCTCATTGCTAAAGGAACCCCTAGCATCCCCTGGAGGAACCCTGGTTGAGAAACCACGGTCTTGGCACTTACGAGAAAAAACCTAAGCCTAAGAAAGAGGGGAGCCAAATGAAGACTGATCCCTCGTCACTGCCCCCCCCCCCGTCTTTTCTGACCTGCCAGGCTGCATGCCTGGATAAGGGTCTGCTATGGATTTTAAAGGGGACCCTAGGCCATTCTTTTCTTTATTTTTTCAAAAGCCGAGTGCTGGCAATTATAACCCCGGGTCATTTTAAATAGGATTTGATTTTTTTTTCCTTTAGAAATGTCATTTTTGCTGTAGCATGTTTTATACATGCTACAGATGTGCCACTTTACAGGCACATTAAGCCCCCCCCCAAATAAATTTAAAGAAATGTTTTGTTTTTATTGCCGCAATTTAAGCATAATTAAAATCGCTGCTTCTGAATAAACAATTGTTTTGTTTTGTTTTTCTACTGATACATGGCCCCCAGAGTTATAACCAGACCTCCATACCCCTTTTATGACCAATTACTTGCACATAAACCTTCAAAATGGGCACTTTTGATTTTTTCCTGTTTGGCTCCTATAGACTTTAATGGGGTTTGTTGTTTGGCTTAGAACATTTCCCCTGTTCGGGAGTTTTACTGCGAACCGTAAAAGGGGGTGTTCAGCCAATCCCTACTAAACTATACCTCACTTCCTACTTGCCTAAGAGGTGTAAAATTACCTTTTCCTGGGCCCCATCAGGCCAGAAGAGGGGCACTGGAGGTGAGAGTAAAGGAGGGATTTTTTTATTATTTTTCAGGGTGGAGATACACAATTAAGCGCAGCAAGTTGTGCTGCTCAATTGTAGGCTGCCCACTGCTTTCCTGGCAGAGTGATCTCAGTAAACATGCTCCGCTCCTTTAGCCAGGTACCAAGACTGATGTGAGGCATCTGACAGGGATTAGCAAATCTAATCCCAGTGCTATATTATAATAAATTATTTTACAGCCCTGAACTACACTTACACTGAGCACTTTGTATGGGCATCAGCATATGCCCAATCAACAATTCACTTGGCACGTGCACTTTGTTAAATAAATCAAGCAATAATATCCTTTCACAGAACCTTTATTGCATGTTGATAACAACATTGAGGAAATACTTTAATTTGAATTTATTGTATTATGTTGGAGATATATGTTTAAGTTTTTGCACTATATACTAGGTGCTTTTTCCACTTCAATTCCCTTTAACAGTCAGCGCCATTTACCAACTTTTTTTTCCTTTATTATTTCCTGACCCTTGGATTTCCAAGGGTAGGTTGGTGGCAGCTTACACCTGTAGATATCATTTGCATACACCATAGCGCTGGTCACACTTGATTTTTTATGGACACAATCAATGTCCTTTTATACACTATTGTGGACCACTTGTATCCTCCGGTTTTAATTTGTGTACTTTTCTCTTATTATTTATTTATTTTGATATAATTTATTGCACTGCACTGTTTGTTTATTGTATTTAAGGATGTATGGGGCCCCATTATTTCTAACAGAAGCCCTGAATGGGAAGACAATAATTGTTTGTAAGAGGTATGTTTAATTCTCCAAGTGTCAAAAAAATGGGGCTCTCTAATGAGTTTCAAAAAGAGGTGAAACATTTTGCTGCCTGTTTGAAATAAAGCCTTTAGGGGAAGTAGGGGAAGGTGCAGATTCCATTTGACCATCCTGTGTACTTACCACCAGGGAGATCACAGCCTACTCCTTAACAGATATCATCCAGTCAGGACAGTATGGCCTACACCTCATCCGCTTTCATCCTGCTTGTGGGAGCAGCCATCAGAGAACAGACTGCATCTGGAAGGACATACATTGGACATTAAGGTGGTAAGTGGCCTTTGGCAATCCAATGTTGGGCTGAACCTTGCCTACACCTATTTGGGGGCAATGTTGACTATAGCGGAGCTTTCCTAAAGGGGACAGGCCTACCCTTTCTTTCATTGTCAATTGCTTGGGACACTTTGGCAAGATACACTTACCCTTGTTGCTTGCAAACACCTTTACTTGAGTGCTATTATATTTAAAGGGCCCCCACCACTTTGTGACAGAATTTACTGACCATTGGTAACTAGGGTCTAGCTAAATGCAGTCAGGTTCCAGAACTGCTGTTTCCCT
The DNA here is from genome assembly GCF_965119305.1 of Pelophylax lessonae. NCBI lineage: Eukaryota > Metazoa > Chordata > Amphibia > Anura > Ranidae > Pelophylax > Pelophylax lessonae. The sequence continues at coordinate 274,116,325 of NC_138772.1, read as the reverse complement.
CTCTTTCTAGTTTAGAGATGTTTGCTTGTATTCATTGTTGCTTATTACTGCTGTTGCATCATTCTCCACTTGTTCAGTGCATGCGAGGGCAAGAACTTTCAGTAAAGAGTATGGACATCTTCTCTATTAATTACATTATTTTTATATAAATATATTGTTGTCCCGGAATTTTTGCTTTTGCTACTGTCAAGCCCATCCAACCAATGTTTTTCTGCAGGGCTTATTTCTGCTTTAATTAAGCCCAGTTATGGCTGTATTGGTGTGTCAGTGTACTATCAGGTCTGGTTATTTGGGTGGGACATCACTGTAAACAGTAGGTGAACTTCACAAATCCAGCAGCTCCTAGGGAGTAGTAATTTATTGTCATATTATCATTTTCTCAGGTACAGTTGGTAAAGATATAGCTCCAGGGCTTGAAATTGGTTAATTTGCCCGGAGCTGAAGTGAAGTTGACCACAGTTTTTAGATAAGCTTCAAAGCTGGAGCAGACCTAGAGCTGAATTTATGAAGCTGAGCTAAAATTAGAAATGAGCTACTGTACCTCAAGCTTGAGCTGATATTCTGCAACTGCTCTTTTCAGTGCTACTTGCCATGACTATCAGGCATATAATATAAAATACTGTATGTCAATTTGCCAATATAACCTATTAGCAAAACAAAAGTCAGCATAGTTGAATAAGGTATTACTGAAATTTTGGCTACCACCATTTTTTTTATTACACCAATACAAGATATATAATATGAAAAGACAGCCCTACGCCACCCCCTACCCCACCCCCCAAGAAAAAAACAAAACAAAAAAAACACCTCCCTACCAATATCCATGATGAACCCAATCTCCTTCACCTGACCCAACCTCCCTGAAACCTGCCTTGGACAATGCCCTATGGTACCGCTACTCCCTAAAAGATCAATAAGGCCTGTGTGCTCCTGAAGACCCAGGGATCACTATACAGTAAACCCCCGCTCCATCTCGGTTCAGTTTTTGCGGTCCCGGTATATTGTGTTTTTTTTGTAATGTTATTTTACTATATAAATCATTAAAAATGAAATATTTTTGTGTTTTCCATAGCTCTTGCTATGTCTTTTATGTGTTTAAATGAGTTTCTATTGTTTTAAAAGTGTGTTTAAAGACCTTAAAATGCTTTTACACGTACAGTGACAGTAAAAAAAACACGCCTACAATGCATTTTAATAGAGTTTTTCTATTTTGCGGATTTTCACTTTTCGCGGCTGGGTCCGGAACGTAACCCCCGAAATGGAGGGGGGTTTACTGTACTTCAAAATAACTACACCGTATATGCCACAATGGGCTAAGCATGTATTACAGCACTGATTCTAGTGCAGAACCAGGTCTCTTGACCACTGCAGTATTCTACCCATGGACTGAAGAGGTGACCTGATTGACCACAATGTGCCAATGTGCATAACTATCTCTACTAATTACCGATCCAAGTGGAGTTGGCAGTCTGATTGAACCCAGCTGAGTGCGTGAATTCAAAAAGTGATGGTGGCACATGTTGGTTGTAATGCACTACATGAAATAGGACAGTTCATATAATGAGAACTGTCTGCAAGGACCCATCTGGGTGTATGCAGGCCAAGAAGAATAATGACATATACTGATGGTAAGCGACATAGAGTGGATGTGGAAAATCACATTAGACCTGGCATGTGTAATCCCATATGTCTCAGAGCTCACTGCTTAGTAGCAAGTACAGCCTGTACCTCCCTGAGAGTCACACAGCCCACCTATACCAGTCTAGCCAAGATGCTTGGCAGTGTAGCTGATATAATCAGGATATGTGTAGATAAGCGGGGCTCGACCAATACTAGTCACTCATATATAATGCTCAGCAATGCAAACAAAAAATGGTTCCTCTTAATCCAGCGCTGGGGGGTGATGGCTACAAACTACTTGAGACATACCTCAGAAAAGTCATAAAAATGTCTATGCCACAGTTTGTGATTAAAAGATTTATTGTGAAATCAAATCTAAGAATGGAAAGGGTTAAAAAAAAAAAAAATGGATGGATGGCAGACAATCAATGTTAAACATCATGCTTGATTTTAATCTCATCCAAACCTCAGAAGGCTGATACAAGGATATCAGGGATGGGGCTGGGGGCGGCCAAAAGGTGTGTAGGTGCCAGATGTCACTTGGGCATACACCCAGTGAAAAAGCTGACAGACCACTGGTTGAACTCAGAAGGGTCAGTGATGTGGAAAGGCCCCAATAGACCAGGCAGAATACTCCAAACTGCCAGATGGTGCAGCTGGTATAGTCAGGCGGTGCACTGGATGTGACGTCACCAACACAGAGCAATGTTGAACCAACTCACTACAACGAGGCTTCGGGTAGAATGCAGATGCGGTGGTAAAGGAGATAAAAGGCTGTCAGCAGGCTGTAGCAATGACAATATGTTACGGGCGTGGCCCTTTATCAAATCATCTAGCTGCAGCGGGCTAACATTTATTACACAGACTGCCATATGTTGGTTCTCCAAACAGCGCTTGAAGTTTTTAGGAGTACCTTTATGCTCAGCGATACCACTTCTGTATTAAATGGAAGTGAAAGAAGAAGGAGGGGCTCTCACCCACTCTTGACTGCTGTAACCAATGTCCAAGTACTGTGCCTGTGTGTGGGATACCTCAGATTGTAGCACTGTCTGTTTTACTGTGATCCCTTGTTCTCAGGTTCTCATGCCTCAGTGTCTGAAGCTGTGAATAATGGCACTGCTACTTGAAATGAAGTGCATGGTGGAGTCAGAAGATAACATGACCAGGTCCGACTGGTGTGCATTCCAGCCTATCAGATCAGGGGTCAGAAGTCCAAGAGGGCGTGGCCCATGACATCTACACGTTTCACCCCCAGGATGTATATTCTATGTCCTGAGGAAGTTCTGGCCTGGCAGGACAAAACACTTCATTCATGTCACTGCACAGCAAAGTTTTTGTCTAGCCCAGTAAAGACTATCGAATCGGTTAGGCAAGGTTGTAGCTTTATTGGAATAATAAACCTCAAATTTATTCAATTTTAACAGAATAAAAAATATTTTTGAGCAAAAATCTGTGCCTATCACAGATAAACTGCACCTAAATCCCTGTACTAACCATACGTTCCTGACCTGCATCTGACTAACCACAGGTCCCAGCGGGCCTTAAGCATGTACCATTTACAGCAAAGTGATTGTAAAGCTTTAATGTGAACCTGAACCTCCCCCTTCTCGGGGTCCTCCTCCTGGCCCCTCCCCTCCAGGAAGTTCCCCCCATAGAAAGCTGCCTTCTATAGGGGCACTCCTGTGGGTTTGCTCCTGAGTCTCACTGTCTATGTCTATTGACACAGACAGTGGGACTCTGCCCCACCTCCAACCACACTTCCTTGTCACTGACTTTTATTGACAGCAGCAGGAGCCAATGGCTCCTGCTGCTTCAGCAAAGCTTGTGAGACTAGGAAGTGAGGGAAGAGAGAAGCTACATATGTGCACAATACTGGATCAAATGAGGGCTAATGTAATTGTAGGGGGGCAGGGTGAGAGGGGATACTGACGCCTAAACATCATATGTTTTGCATGCAAGGAATTAATTAAAGTAAAACATGTTTAGGCTTTAGAATCACTTTAAATGCTGGCAAGGTAAAACTCATTAAAAAATCCATGACAATTAACAAATAGGGAGTGTGGGTGGGAACTTGTCCAGAGACTGGAGAAAGTTTGAGGCAACCACTACCTCCAGTCACTTACAGCAGAGCTAGCTAAAAAATATGTCTCCATCCCAGCATATAAAGATAAAAGGTTACATTTTCTAGGGGATGAGATAAGAAAAATAAATTATTTACCTTAAAATGGGACTTCACTCTCCCAATCAACTTTAATCCCTAATCTTGCATGTATTAGTAAATAGATAGGAAAGTATAACATATTTACTGGTTTTAAACTTTTTTTTCAGTGACTTCCTGGTTTCCTGCCTAGGAAAATGATGTCATACATCCCATGAGTCTTCAGGAGGGAAAGAGAGGAGGAGGGGTTTTCTCAGCTAAGCACTCTCTTCTTCATGTATGCTTAAGCTAAGGGGAGATAGATTCCAAGAAGTAAATGCTACTTACATCATTTGCCCCTACTCAAGAAATGCTAGGGGGTTGTTTTTTTAAAGTGATTTCCAACAAAATGGGGGAGTTTGCTTTAAATATTAAAAATGAATTAAATAGTGTTTTTAGTTTATGTTGCTTGGATGCAGTAAAAATCTACTTTAACTGCAAGATCCAATGATCTGGTCCTTTCTCCCTAATGGCGGAATGTACACATTATCACATAAACTTCAGCACCAGCAATGGCCACTGCATTATACATTATAACCCGTCAGAGAGTGTCAAGAAAAGTCATCTTGTGCAACCAGCTATCACAACCAGAACTATCATGAACGGAGACCAAGGGATACTGGATTAAAATATATATTACTCTTTGATTGATTATCTGTTACACAAATGTCCTAATCTGCTGGGAAGGTTTATCGGAAACCGAAATGAGACGTGGTCACTGCTCCTTTATGCATTGACTTTCCATCTGAGTGGAATCTAATGGGGAGCTCCCCTCATGGGAGTCTGAGCTTAACTGCTAGCAGAAGTGTTGGGGTACTGAAGTGAGAAAGAGACACATGGCACTGGACAGCTGGGGTTAGGAGTGAGGCTGCAAATGCAGAGATGGCCCAGTGATGGCTCAAACTATGTATGCTACAGAGACTATGGATGCAGAGATGGCAAAGATGAGCTTATGGGTGCTGCTGAGACATAGTTATAGTGGAGGTCCAGTAGAATATGCAAGGACAGCAGAAGCTGTGGGTTCTGTGAAGAGAGCTGGGCAGCTGAGGAGCAATTGGAAGTGCCTGTGGCCATGGGAGCTAGAGGTGGTGCCAGCAATGGAGCATGGAAGGTAAGTGTAGCAGGAGAGATTTTACTAATAATTACTAATTATTACATTTTAAGTGTGGCAGGAGAGATTACATTTTTTCAAAGGAGCCAAGGGGGATTTTTCATGGCTGACTGATTTACTTGAAATAAGATCTACATTATAAAAGGCTATACGTTATAATAGGTCATTCAAATGATAAGAAATACTCAATAATGCATATAGCAATAACACAACTTGTTTTTTTAAATATCTGTGGAATGCTACCAATCCTTCCCTTTTGCTGAAAAGGAGAAGTATTGTGCTCATGACACAAGTTGCAAGCTGTTGTGTGAAGATTTGCCGCAGGTTCAGTGACAGGTAGATGTCACACCACCTGTTGTATAGAACAGAATATCTGCCTATTTATGGGCAGCCTTATGGTTACTATATATTTGGCTATTCTGGAGCTTTCCAAAGGCTTTAAAAAAAGTAATCTGCCACCTATGACTATATTTTTACTCAGTTTTACGTAATTGGAATTGTGGTGGAACTCATTATAAACCATTGTAGTACCATGGTAAAGTTTGTTAAATTTTCAGCCAATTTTGTCATCTCTAATCATGGACCCTACTGCATCATAAATCTTGTATGCATGTGTGCTTGCAAGAATGATGTAATCGTTAGTTGGTAAGAATGCAGTATATTATGTTGTCACAAATTTATTTTTTTATATATATATATATATATATATATATATACACAGTGTATATATACACACGGATCAGCCATAACATTATGACCACTGACAGGTAAAGGGAATTGCTCCTTACAATGGCATCTGAAAATTGGTGGGATATATTAGGCAGCAAGTGAACATGTTGTCCATGAAGTTGATCTGGTAATAGGAGGAAAAAATGGGCATTGCAGTTTGTTGTGTATGAGGCTGTGAAGCCCATGGTGACCCATATCCACAGCAAAAAGCTTCTACAATGGTCACATCAGAACTGGAATACAGGGCAATGGAAGAAGGTGGCCTGATCTGATGAATCATGTTTTCTTTTACATTATGTGGATGGCCGGGTGCGTGTGCCTCCCTTACCTGGGGAAGAGATAGCACCAGGATGGGGTAGAGGAAGACAAGTCGGCAGAGGCAGTGTGATGCTTTGGGCAATGTTCTGCTGGGAAACCTTGGGTCCTGCCATTCATGTGGATGTTACATTTGGCGTCCATGCCTCAATGGGTCAGGGCTGATTTAGCAAAAGGCGGCCATATTCAATATTAGGTGGGTGGTCAAAATGTTATGGCTGATCGGTGAACATTGTATACTTATCGATCCATATTGGATCACCTGGTGGCCATTTTCAATCAATTTATAAACACTCCCTGATTATGATTTACAGTGTATGCCTCTGAAGCAGCTGGTTAATACCTGGTGTAACCAGTCAGGCTTTGCTCCTTACAGCCCACCTCTGATACGGACTAATAAATATATATATATATATATATATATATATATATATATATATATATATATATATATACAAACCCAATGCCAAAAAAGTTGGGACACTGTACAAATTGTGAGTAAAAAAGGAATGGACTAATTTACAAATCGCATAAACTTATATTTTATTTACAATAGAATATAGATAACATATCAAATGTTGAAAGTGAGACATTTTGAAATGTCATGCCAAATATTGGCTCATTTTGGATTTCATGAGAGCTACACTTTCCAAAAAAGTTGGGACAGGTAGCAATAAGAGGCCGGAAAAGTTAAATGTACATATAAGGAACAGCTGGAGGACCAATTTGCAACTTATTCGGTCAATTGGCAACATGATTGGGTATAAAAAGAGCCTCTCAGAGTGGCAGTGTCCCTCAGAAGTCAAGATGGGCAGAGGATCACCAATTCCCCCAATGCTGCGGCGAAAAATAGTGGAGCAATATCAGAATGGGGTTTCTCATAGAAAAATTGCAAAGAGTTTGAAGTTATCATCATCATCTACAGTGCATAATATCATCCAAAGATTCAGAGAATCTGGAACAATCTCCGTGCGTAAGGGTCATGGCCGAAAAACCATATTGGATGCCGGTGATCTTCGGGCCCTTAGACGGCACTGCATCACATACAGGAATGCTACTGTAATGGAAATCACAACATGGGCTCAGGAATAATTCCAGAAAACATTGTAGGTGAACACAATCCACCGTGCCATTCACCGTTGCCAGCTAAAACTCTATAGGCCAAAAAAGAAGCCAAATCTAAACATGATCCAGAAACGCAGGCATTATCTCTGGGCCAAGGCTCATTTAAAATGGACTGTGGCAAAGTGGAAAACTGTTCTGTGGTCAGACGAATCAAGTTTTGAAGTTCTTTTTGGAAAACTGGGACACCATGTCATCTGGACTAAAGAGGACAAGGACAACCCAAGTTGTTCTCAGCGCTCAGTTCAGAAGCCTGCATCTCTGATGGTATGGGGTTGCATGAGTGTGTGTGGCATGGGCAGCTTACACATCTGGAAAGGGACCATCAATGCTGAAAGGTATATCCAAGTTCTAGAACAACATATGCTCCCATCCAGATGTTGTCTCTTGCAGGAAAGACCTTGCATTTTCCAACATGACAATGCCAGACCACATACCGCATCAATTACAACATCATGAAGAAGGATCCGGGTACTGAAATGGCCAGCCTGCAGTCCAGATCTTTCACCCATAAAACAATTTGGTGCATCATAAAGAGGAAGATGATACAAAGAAGACATAAGACAGTTGAGCAACTAAAAACCTGTATTAGACAAGAATGGGAAAACATCCCTATTCCTAAACTTGGGCAACTTGTCTCCTCAGTCCCCAGACGTTTGCAGACTGTTATAAAATGAAGAGGGGATGCCACACAGTGGTAAACATGGCCTTGTCCCAACTTTTTTGAAATGTGTTGATGCCATAAAATGTAAAATCAATGTATTTTTCCCTTAAAATTTTACATTTTTGATGTCATCTATGTTGTATTCTGAATAAAATATTGAAATTTGAAACTTCCACTTAATTGCATTCTGTTTTTATTCACAATTTGTACAGTGTCCCAACTTTTTTGGAATCGGGTTTGTATATATACAGTATATATATATATATATATATATATATATATATATATATATATACAGTATCTCACAAAAGTGAGTACACCCCTCAAATTTTTGTAAATATTTTATTACATATTTTCATGTGACAACACTGAAGAAATTACAATTTGCTACAATGTAAGGTAGTGAGCGTACAGCTTGTATAACAGTGTAAATTTGCTGTCCCCTCAAAATACCTCAACACACAGCCAATAATGTCTAAACCACTGGCAACAAAAGTGAGTACACCCCTAAGTTGAAATGTCCAAATTGGCCCAAAGTGTCAATATTTTGCGTGGCCACCATTGTTTTCCAGCACTGCCTTAACCCTCTTGGGCATGGAGTTCACCAGAGCTTCACAGGTTGCCACTGGAGTCCTCTTCCACTCCTCTATGATGACCACATCATGGAGCTGGTGGATGTTAGAGACCTTGCATTCCTCCACCTTCCGTTTGAGGATGCCCCACAGATGCCTAATGGGTTCTAGGTCTGGAGACATGCTTGGCCAGTCTATTACCTTTAACCTCAGCTTCTTTAGCAAGGCAGTGGTCATCTCGGAGGTGTGTTTGGGATTGTTATGTTGGAATACTGCCCTGTGGACCAGTCTCCGAAGGGAGGGGGTCATGCTCTGCATCAGTATGTCATAGTACATGTTGCCATTTATGGTTCCCTCAATAAACTGTAGCACCCCAGACCATGACACCCCCACCCCCATGCTTGACTGTAGGCAAGACACACATGTCTTTACCTGGTTTCCACCACACACGCTTGACACCATCTGAACCAAATACGTTTCTTGGTCTCATCAGACCACAGGACATGGTTCCACTAATTCATGTCCTTAGTCTGCTTATCTTCAGTAAACTGTTTGTAGGCTTTCTTGTGCATCATCTTTAGAAGAGGCTTCCTTCTGGGTTGACAGCCATGCAGACCAATTTGATGCAGTGTGCGGCATATGGTCTGAGCACTGACAAGCTGACCCCTACCCCTTCAACCTTTGCAGCAATGCTGGCAGCACTCATATGTCTGTTTTCCAAAGACAACCCCTGGATATGACACTGAGCACGTGCACTCAACTTCTTTGTTCGACCATGAAGAGGCCTGTTCTGAGTGGAACCTGTCCTGTTAAACTGCTGTATGGTCTTGGCCACCGTGCTGCAGCTCAGTTTCAGGGTCTTGGGAATCTTCTTATAGTCTAGGTCATCTTTATGTAGAGCAACAATTCTTTTTTTCAGATCCTCATGTTCTTTGCCATGATGTGCCATGTTGAACTTCCAGTGACCAGTATGAGAGAGTGAGAGCAATATCATCAAATTTAACACACCTGCTCCCCATTCACACCTGAGACCTTGTAACACTAACGAGTCACATGACACCATGGAGAGAATATGGGCAATTGGGCCCAATTTGGACATTTTCACTTGGGGGGTGTACTCACTTTTGTTGCCAGCGGATTCTATATTAATGGCTGTGTGTTAAGTTATTTTGAGGGGACAGCAAATTTACACTGTTATACAAGCTGCACACTCACTACTTTACATTGTAGCAAAGTGTAATTTTTTCAGTGTTGTCACTGTTGAAAAGATATAATAACATATTTACAAAAAATGTGAGGGGTGTACTCACTTTTGTGAGATACTGTGCATATACATGGAGTATTATTTATATCTGGATCTGAGCCAAGTTATGGCTATGGGTTAAAAGCAAGAGCTCTGATTTGACCATATGGACTGTATGCACCCAGACTATGGGTACATTATTATATATGAATGGAAGAACACACAGGGTTTAAACCACATATGATCCTATATAGATTGATCAATATAATATATGCACATATGCAATATGTTTTCAATTTTCAACGACGAACAGGTTTATTTTAGAAATATTAAAAAGATTTTAGGATTTAACAATGTAGTGTAAACTTCACCACCCCCATAGCACAATCACATTCATTAGATGTAATGTATCATCAAAGACTTAACAGTACTCTGCATAAACACATCGAGCAACTGCAAGGACCTAAGTAAGGCAAATCTTTCCAGTTATCGATGGATTACATGACTTACCACTTAGCTAAAGACAGAAAACCCTTTAATAAAAAAAGGATGTTTAAACTCAAGTGCAAGTTGAGAATCCTTGCTACAAGTTACCATGCACAATACTCTGAAAAGATAGAAGCAAAGAAGACAGAAGCTTGCTCCAGGGGATGTTACTAAATTAATCAGTTTTTTAGATTTTCGTATATCATGTCCCAGTTCAACAATCTTTCCCTGACTACAGCTTGACAGATTTGCTCCTCTCAGGTGAAAAGTATACATATAATTAGGTTTATTTTGGTCAAAATGCAAAACAGTAATCCTAATAAAACAGTAAATGATTCTGAAGTACTGTAAAGTATGCAATTAACAACATTTACACCTAGCAAGCATTATTTAGAATACACTAAGCAAAGACAAATAAAACATTTCCTATTAAAATGTGATATTGAAACATATGATCTTGATCAAATTTTCATGACCTTCAGATTCAAAACATTTGTCCTCCAAACAAATGTGTTTAAAAGAGTTATGGTTTGCTCAATGCAGTCCCACACAGTCCCAATGCAAGAACAAGACAATTTGCCTTATGTTTCATTACTTTATTTACACCAATATGATAGAACACATTACATTGTTGAAACACTGCAGCTCATAGAATTACATAAAAATTTTAACAAGAGTCCGGTTCCTCAACTGCTGGGCATTTGTGGCATGGCAGGGGGAAGAGCGGAAGGGAAGGAAAGGATGAAAAAGGTGAACTCTAGAGGCTGCCGGGGTTAGGAGAGAGGATCAAGGAGTAGGAAAAAGAGGGACTAGTATGTTGTAAAGGTGAAGAGTAATTAAGCTATGGCTGTCAAATTGAAAGAAACTTGTCATGTGTGTTATTTAAAATAGTTGGTTCATTTCTCTTTTTAAAAATGTACCTTGTACATGGCTTTTACCTTCAGGTAATTTCCACACCAGGGCAATGATCTGTTTGGTTACTGTATAGGGGATATACCTGTTGGGATATGACAGGGATGTTTTCAATAGGTTTGTGGCGAGGGACCTCACGTGGTACTGTGGAGTTTAATCATTAGGATGCTTACGATCATAGTATTATAGTATGTTCTGTATCCACAAACAACAAACCTAAGACAGGCTCATCGTATGTGCACTATATTTCCTATGTCAGGGAGTCCGAATAAAGAAGTGGTGGAAAATGACAGTAAACATTTTACTATTCTTGCTGGAGTAAGTACATAGTTACATAGTTAGTCAAGTCCATCTGGCTCAACCAATAAAAAGCAAAAAACAGTAAAGAAAACCCAACCATACAATCCCATATACACAATCCTATGCCTGCAGTTGATCCAGAGGAAGGCAAAAAAAAAAAACCCAGCAAAGCATGATCCAATTTGCTACATTTTGCTACAGCAGGGGAAAAAAATCCTTCCTGATCCCCCAAGAGGCAATTAGATATTCCCTGGATCAACTTTACCTATAAATATTAGTACCCAGTTATATTATGTACACATAGGAATTAATCCAGGCCTTTTTTTAAAGCAATCTAGTAAGCTAGCCAGCCCAGAACCACCTCTGGAGGGAGTATATTCCAATAGTTACATAACTATTACATAAGTACAAACAAGACATTGCCTTGTAAGGATTTTCTGAAGCTTGCACATTACAAGAGCTCTTAGAAATGGCAAGCCAGAATTCACCCAAGTCTTTTGGGGAGGGTTTTTGATTGAGTTCTAGCTCCCATCAGAGAACTGGGAATGGCATTTAAATTTCAATTCAGTTGCTGCTAACATCACTGCCACCTGGCATCTTTCCTCCTTCTCTTTACTCTTGCTAGAAATCTCCTGCCTTGAATTTTAAAAATTGAGATTAAAAGTGTTTTCCTCTTAATGGGATTTTTTGGAAAAATGTGTTGTCCTTTTATTAGCTATCCTTTTTATCGAATACAAACTCCTGCTACATGACCAGTCCCTTTTTGATGACCTGTATTTGATTCTATTCCATAAACATAACATGTTTGCTCAGTTGAAAACAATAGATTTACTGGCCAGATTACCAAGTGAAAATAAAAGAAAGAAAGCCAAAAAAGAAAAATAATGCAGCATCACATCTAAAAATTGGTAAACTACAATATAATAAATGTATGCTTTTGGGTTTAATACTGCTTAACCTTCCCCTTAGACACACTTTTTACTTTGCAGATTTACTTAAATTAAAATTGCTTCTAAAGGTACTTTTTAGAGTTATGCCAACAGCTTTCTCTTGCTCACAGAACTCCATAACTTCCAAACTTCCATAAGGGCAGCACGCATGTATTGATCACTCCTTTGAATAACAAGCCTGGGGGTGGCCAAATTCTGCCTGTGAAGGGGCACATCTCTGTCATGTACAGAAAGTGATGCGGCTGCCCTGACATTTACAAAAAAAAAAGTGGATAACATTGTTGGCAAATTACATTTCATTTATGACTTCTTAAAAAAGAAACAACAGAATAACCCCTCCAAGGGTCTGTTATGTATTTTGAGGGGCACTTAGAGCAGGGACTATGTTCTGTTTTTTTTCTTTTTGACCTCACACAAAAAAGTTGTGTGAGGTCCCCCAGGAAATCCATACCAGACCCTTTGTGTCTCTGTGTGGAGGTGGGCACCTTGGTAGAAGCAGAGTTTTGATTTCTCATTTCAGAGTCTCCAGCATATAGAACACAGAGCAGCAATGTAGTGACATCACCTAATCACAATCCAAATTTCCTGAGACTAACAGTCAGAGACAGCAGTGCTCTAGATCGTATATACAAATTCAAATTATTATAGATCTTATTACAAATTAGCAATTTGAACTCCTATCTCATAAATCAATGTTAACACACCACTATTGCTCTCTTTAAAGTTATATGGAGTAACAATAAGTGCCTTCCCAAAACAAATTCTTCATTTTAATCTCTGTAGGATTTTATAAATGTCCAAAGGAGTCTAACCAACAGTATGTGAGTAGGGCAATGCTTAGTTATTCTCTGTTTGTCATTATACAGTCTAGATGTCCACAAAAATAGAAGAAAATCAAAAAGAATTTCAGACTTTTAACTTTTAGGGATGAGGTTTGTATGTGCCATTACCACAGATTTGTGGTGACCAATGCTGGATCAAAATTCGTGGTCCAGGAGAATTTATTTGCAAAATAATTTTTTTCAACCATAATGCACTGCATAACTGTCAGGTCACCTGTGGCCCAGGTGACAACTGCACCCTGTTGGAGGCAGGGGTGCAGCGCAAGGTTGTAAACCCGATAGCTGACTGCTGTGGATGGATCGGAACGTGAGCCCAAGATTCCCCAGGGCGCGAAGTCTAAGACCCAGCAGGTGTTTACCAGAGCCTCTAGTGGTGAGGATGGCCTTGGCTGCAGCTGGGCCCAGGTCGCGGACCCTGGTGTCTCCCGGGTCACGCTCCGTAGGGAGAGAGGGGAAGCAGCCACTCAGGACACACGGAATGGTGATGTGTAAGCAGAGGTTGGGGCAACAGGCAGACGAGGGTAACCAAGGGACAGGCCGAAGGTCAGGGTAACAGGCAAACTGGTTTATTCAGAGACAAGCCAAAGTCGGTGCACAGAAAGATAGATCAAGCAGACGGCAGACAGGAAGACAACTAACAAGCACTGTTGAACAGCAAAGCAGACCTGCAGTGCGCTGGTTAATATAGACTTCCTGTGATGGCCTGGGGTGGGGCTGAACAGGAAGGAGAGATGATAAAAAGGAACCAGAAAGGGAATCTGGCCTCTAATGCAGACATGAAGGAACAGGTAAGCTGCCAAACGCTATTGCAAGTTCATGACAATGACCTTTGAACCATGACCAGCAGGCCTTGAATGGCTTTTGGATAAGCCAGTCCCCTCATTAGAAAAGAGGGTACTCAAATCAGCCATAGTATGTAAAGTCGTAAGAAAAGGACCTCATCCCCACTGTGCTGTCTCTTGCAAGTTAGTCTGAACAATACAAGCTACCTATAGAGTTCAGTGTATATTTGTGCCCCAAATAAACAACTGGAAAGGTAAGAAATAAACACTTTTTTTTAATTATTTTTATATATGGTGTGTAAACGAGAACAGATAAAAATATAGTTGGGTTTTCTATAATTTGTTTGCCAAGATTGAAATACACTTTAAACCGTTCAGTTACTCTTTTGATTTACTCTCCAGAGTGGTACTGAAGGAAATAAGCTATAGTACATCTAATAAAAATCAGATTATAATACAAACATTTATATACTGTATATGTTATAACATTCAAGGCTTATAAACACTGATAGCCAATGATAGCAAAATGATTGTAAGATGTGCATATTTTCAGAACCATCTGTTTGCATCTCTTTATCACAACAATGTGTCATCCAGGATCTATGAATCATTATTTTAGGTGACTTAGATAAAGTTGGTAAAGTTGGTAAAAATGTTTCTTTTCATGTTGTTATCCCATAGACATAAGGATTGCCAGGTGATGGTGGCATAGACACAAGTATGTTCCCCTCAAGTGAGTGCTGAAAACGATAGTTAAAAATATGTTATTTTAAAATAATGTGGTATAGCCATGTTTGGAGCTAAAGTGTAACCACAGGAAAAAAATAAATAATAATAATAATATATATATTATATATTATATATATGTAATATATATATTACACACACACACACATATATATATATATAGATCTTACTCATAATTATACTTTAAGCCATTCTTGCTATCCATTCTTTGTATATTTAGTACATTTCACTTCAATACAAATCACAGATAGAAGTATAAATGCAAACTCAGTGGAATTTATTTTCTTAGAGCTTTATGGTTTCCATGACAATTTTTTTTTTCTGAACTGTTTTTAGAGTTTAATGCATCAGCAATTGAATAACGGAAAGTAAAGTTTAAAATAAGGTCAGTCAATAAAGGAACATAAAACATTTATTTTTGAATAGAGCAGGAAATGCTGTCATTATACATGCATGTATCTAAAAATAGATTTAGCCCCTTTTATTTTTGGATCACTAATCAGCCGGTTCTAGTGTGCAAACTACAAAATGTATGTCTGTTCTTTTATCTAGAAATACAAGGAAGAAGAAAAAATATTTGTTATTGTGACATATTTGAAAAAAAATAAAGCTTAAACAGCAATAACATAAGCATTTCCCTTTAATTTATTTTTCAAGCCCAATTGAACCTTTCATTTATATCAGTGAAATACATTCAAAGTGCATCAAAACAAAAAGGTTGTAATGTCTTACAGTTTGTTTTTGTTTTAAAGCAGCTACAGCCTGAGTAGAAAAGCTGTCCCCTACTAGCAATTGCAGAGTATAACCTATGCTGTCTGTGGGGAAGCAGTGGTCTAAATGCAGAGTTCCATCATGCCCCATACTGAATCAGACCAGTAGCTTTTCAATCAGAAAAGCTCACAATCTTCAATGATTAGACAGTTCCAGCCCTGACTTAGCTGGGAGCATGTTGGATCACTGCTTCTATACAGAGTGTAAGTGTCCCACTTGCAGCATACTGACAGGGGACAGTCTTTTCTACTCAGGTAGTAGCTGATTTAACCACTTAAGCCCCGGAATATTTTACCCCCTTCCTGACCAGGGCCTATTTTGCGATTCGGCACTGCGCGACATTAACGGACAATTGGGCGGTCGTGCGACGCTGTACCCAAATGAAATTGACGTCCTTTTTTCCCACAAACAGAGCTTTCTTTTGGTGATATTTGATCACTTGTGTGATTTTTTGATCATGCGCTATAAACAAAAAAAAGCGTCAATTTTGCAAAAATAACAATATTTTTCACATTTTTTTTTATATGAAACCCCCCCCCCCCCCCAAAAAATGTAAAAATCAAAATTTTTTAACATTTTAGGCCAATTTGTTTTCTGCTACATATGTTTGGTAAAAAAAAAAAAAAATCGCAATAAGCGTATTTTGATTGGTTTGCGCATAAGTTATTACGTTTACTAACTAAGGGAAAGATTTTTGTAATTTTTATATAACAAGTAATGGCGGCGATCTGCAATTTTTTTTTGCAGGACTGCGACAATGCGGCGGACAGATCGGACCCTTGACTGACATTTTTGACACTTTTGGGGGTACCAGTGACATTACTACAGTAATCAGTGCTATACATATGCACTGTTACTGTTAAAATGACACTGGAGAGGGAGGGGTTAAGTGTGTCCCTAGGGGCGTGCTTCTAACTGTGATTGGATGTGGCTGTGTGTGTAACAGCAGAGATCAACGGTTCTACATAGCAGGACCGTATGATCTGTGCTGTTACACAGGGGAGAATGACAGGCGGCTTTGTTTACATCAGCCGCCTGCCTTTCTCCTGCTGTATCCGACGATCGCGAGTGATCACACGCACGGGCTGCTAAGTGAACGAGCGGGGGCGGGAGCATGCCTCCGGCGGTGCGCGCTCGCCCCCTATTGGCTCACAGGCTAGTGACGTACTGGTATACCGGTGCCCGTATATAGTCGGGCGGCGGTCGGCAAGTGGTTAAAAAAAAACTGTAAGACTTTGTTCACCTTTTGTTTTGATGCCCCTGGCTATACATACATTTTAACATCTATGTATTGCACAGCTTTCACTGTATATGAGAGACCTGGGCAACTACATGACAAGTTTAAATTTAATGTGGAGAAATGTAAAGTAATGCACTTGGGGGCTAAAAACATAAACCGAAACTACTCACTAGGGGGGAAACCTCTGGGGTAATCAAGGATAGAGAAGGATCTGGGGTCCTAGTAGAAGACAGACTGAGCAATAGCATGCAATGTCAAGCTGCAGCTACCAAAGCTGGCGGAATACTAACTTGCATAAAAAGGGGATATACTCCAGAGATAAAACTATAATCCTGCCACTTTAAAAAAATCTGGTCCGACCACATCTGGCGTATTCTGTTCAATTCTGGTCACCAGTCCTTAGAAGGGATGTGCTGGAGCTGAAGAGAGTCCAAAGAAGGGCAACAAAACTAATAAGGCGATTGGAGGACCTCAATTACGAGGAGCGACCACAAGCACTACATATATTTTTGGGGGAGAAGAGACGCTCGAGAGGGAACATGATATTGATTTACAAGTGCCTCAATGGTGATCCCAGCATAGAAAAAAAAGCTATTCATGCTCAGGGAGTGTAAGAGGACAAGTAGCCACACAATGAGATTTGAGGAGAAGTGGTTTAACCTTAAGATGCATAGGGGGTTTTTCACGGTCAGGGCGGTAAGAATGTGGAACTCTCTTCCACAATTGATGGTGTCAGCAGGAAGTCTTGATATTTTTAATTAGACTCTTGGACATGCATCCTAAAGAACGCGATTATCGTCACCGACACACATACACCTACACAGGTTGAACTGGATGGAGTATTGTTTTTATCCAACCTTAACTACTATGTAACGAGCTATATTTTTGCATATATTTCTGTTATATGTTTTGTCATTTGAATTGGTAATTTCTTTTGAACACTTGTTTATGAACTTCTTTTGTAGACTGCTTCCCATTACAATCTTTTTGAAAATATTGAAGACATTTTCAGACTTCCTCTGACTTCCAGTTTTTTGATGTTTATCATCAAGGCTGTCATCAAACCCTAGGCAGTGGTATAACTGTAATAAATACCATCTACGATACGGATCAACCTTGATCTGTCATTTAATTGAGACAAGCTCTCATAAACTAATTCCAAAAAGGCTGACGTAAATCTGTGATGAATCTGGGGAATTTAAACTACGCACTAAATGAAAAATTAAATAAGCAAACATTAATTTCATATCAAAAATATTTAAGATCTAGAGATATAAACAGCAGAGGCTTTATTTGTGTGTTCAGTTCTAGTTCACCTAATAATGTTGACAATTGTTTTCCCTAATGGACCACCCCCCCACCGGATGTAACGGTACTGAGACATGTTGGCTTCTCAAGCCCTAAATGCAGCATTATGGAGAAGCAGCTGGCATGTCATCATTTCCCATCACTGGTTGCCTAGTGCAGAGTGTGTGTGTGTGAAGGGGGAGTAGGATTTTATTTATTTGGCATGTTGGCTTCAAGAGTATAATTCTTTTATTTAGGCTACCAGTGTAGACATATATATATATAAATATATATATATATATATATATATACATATTATATCTATATATCATATATATATATATATATATATATATATATATATATATATATATATATATATATATATATATATATATATATATTATATATAATATTATATATATATATATATATATATATATATATATATATATACACACACACACTGCGCTAGGCTTCCACTAGTTAAATATAAAAGAAGCAGCTGACACAAAATCTTTGAATGTATACAAAAGATCAAAGCAAATGAATATAATATAGGTGCAGCGCTAATCAATTTCTCAGAACTCCTCATGCAGGAGGACAAAAAGAAAGTCCTTGAATAGTGTGCTACCACCAACACCCAATTTTACAGCCTCTTACTAAATGACACAGACCCTCATTACAAAGATCTATGCAAGCAGGTCTACAGAAGCAACAGATCGTTCATTAGGTACTGGCAATATTGGAATCCCAGCGACTTGTCTCCAGAGTAAACCTCTCCTCTATATCTCACGTAGATTAATCGTCATGCAGAAATAAATAGGATATTCCTCATAGTGTATGCTATTAGACTTACTTTATTACAGAATCAAAAACACTTACACATAGGTAAGGGATAAAACACATCCAGCTCCCAACATTGTATAGCTGTATCTAACCATCAACATGGCCGCGGTGTCCCAGACTGCAAGAACGACGTGCGTCATTGGCTCCTCCCTACGCGTTTTGTCACAATAGTGCACCAGTGTACATACAGTACATGTACGTACATACAGTAAATATCATTTTATAGCTGAAACTTAGTTAAAACATGTTTTTTTTACTTACCTGTAATGAAGCATGTACCACAATGCACAGGCTGTTGAATTCTGTAAAAATCTTCACTGAATGGCTGCCCTGTCCTCTTCCTGCTGCTGAACTTCCAGAGCTGTGGGGGTTAGCTGTGGGTGTCTGTGCTCAGCTACACTAAAGATGATCCAGTGGGGACATGCCCCCTCCTTCCTCCTTAAGAAAATTTAATTCACTGCTTGTAACACAATCTGTGAATGTGGGGAAGCTGGTCAGTTCAATTATTCCCCCCCATTCATAGATTGTGTTACAGGCAGTGTAATCAGTGAAAGGACTTTTCTTAATAGAGAAAAGGGCAGGAGGGGGTATGCCTCTATTGGAATCATTTTTAGGGTAGCTGAGCCCGGTGACTATTAGCTGTTAACCCCCACAGCACTAGTAGATTATCAGCAAGAAGGGGACAAGACAGCCTTGAAGTAAAGATTTCTACAGAACTCAGCAGCCTGCACATTGTGGGACATGTTTCATTACAGCTAAGTAATATAACTAAAGTTGTAGAAAAAAAAAAATAGCTAAATTTTAGCTTTTAACAAAACAATTTTTTTTTAACAGATACTGAATCTACTACAAGCTTCCATATGTGTTTTTTTCAGCTGTAGCTTCTTACATAGTTTGATGCAATGCTGCATTATTGTATGAAGTAAGAAATAACCCTGGACCTTCCCCCGCTCTGGTGGCCAAGCTTTATTTCTCTTTATCCAGTTTTTTTCCCTTGCACAGCTCCAGGCAGACTGTAGGTTATCTACATATACTAATGGCATGATTTACTGGCAAAAAGTGCCATGCTCAATAGCCTTGAGCTGTTTTACAGAATCTATCCTTTTATTAGGATCCATTACTGAAGTATGGATTCCATAATTCAGGGAGAAAATTCTGACACTTGACACTGGTCTCTCTTCCAAAATAAATAATTGTACTCATACTGTAGAAATAGTTTTATGCATACTTTTATAGTGAGCTGAGAAATTGAATATTTTAAATTTGTTTTCAGTAACCAGTCTGCTTAAAACCAGTCTGATTTCAATGAAAACCTAACATTTCTATGCACTTGCACTTGCTGTGCTACAATGTGTTATATGAAAGAACACATACACATTTACCATACAAAGCAGTGCAGTGTGTACAAAGACCAAATAAACTACATAAAAAAATGCATCTGTAAAACCAGTCAAATCTAATTTATGCAAATGATTTGTAGTGCCTTCACACTACTTCATTCATAATCTCCAGCTAGATAACTGAGAACAAGCATTTAATTAGTTTTATGGAAGGTACGAGAAGGGATAAAATATATTTTGGATGAAGAATCCAAACAGCAGAGAAAAAAGCATTAAACCATGTGTTTTAAATCCTTGTTTGGTAAAATTGACCACAGACACTGTACATAGCAGTTCAGCAGTTATAGTGAAGTCAACCCAAACAAAAAGATAATTAAATGGAAAATCTTAGGATTCAATTTATAAAGGATTATCTGGGAAATCTGCCCAGTGAATCCTTTACTGGCAATTACCCTGGTGAAATGTGATGGCATTTGCCAGGCATTGCACCATTACATTCACACTCTTTTCAATAAGATAAATGTGCAACAGGTGATTGTAGCAGCCATAAGAGCCAGTCCACACTGCCGTGACTTGTCAGACGACTTGTCAGCCTGACAAGTCGTGCTCCCTCGCGGTCCATTGACCGCTACAGGACCCGTTCTAATAGGAGCGACACAAGTCGCTCCGACTTAGAAAAAGGGTCCTGTACTACTTTGGGGCGACCTCGGAGCGACTTGCATAGACTTCCATTATGCGAAGTACCTGCAAGTCGCTCTGAAGTCGTGGTGCATGGTAATGCACAAGTTGCCCCCGTAGTAGTAAGGAGTCGTGTCGCCTTAGTTTGAAAGTGAATCTCAATTGTGCAATCCATAAATAAATAACAAATTAATAACAATTTTTCCACAATTTACAGACTTTGCTCTCCACGGTGCTGAAACTGTGTTCAGGAATAAGAGAATAAACTGAGTTTTCATAATTTTTTTTTTTAATTATGAAAATAAATTAATTTGGAAAGAGAAAAAAAAATAGTTTTGCCCAAATATGAACAGTGATGTTACAGGGAAATCCATCCCTAGAATGACAGTGGCAAGAATTTCCTTAGTGCACAAATGAGTTGCCGACTCCCTTTTGGGGGATCAGTAAGGTTTTTCTTAGCCTTCCTCTGGATCAACTGTGGGTAAAGGATTGTGTATATGGAATTATATGATTATTTTTTTCCCCTTTTATTGGTTGAACTGGATGGATTTGTGTCTTTTACCACCAGACTAACTATGTAACTATGAGTTTGAGCAGTGAGGAATGGTGGGACTCATGTTTCTTCCTTCTCTGAGCTACCAAAATTGGATGAAGTATTGAGGGGCAACTTTGGATATTGCTAGATCCTGAAAGGTAAACAGTTTTTTAAATCAATTTAAATTGATTTACAATATTTTTTTGTATTGGTGTCTGTTGTTCATTCAGTTCACCAGGAACAGGCCATCCCCTCTTGTTGGTAACCCTTGCTGTGCAACAGGGGTGCCAAAGAGTGCACAGCTTGTTAGCATCAGGCACCATCTTTGATAAGTATACCCTATAGTCTTTTACACTTATTTGAGGCATATATGTGAATGTTATTAGTTATAAGTGGATCCAAGTTAGGTAAAACTTCGTGAGGCCATCCATCTTGCATGCTTCCTGCATTCTGTAAAAGGTGAAAAAAATAGCACCCGAATACGTACCTGGAGCCTCCAACCAATCTCTTTCTGCATCCAGCAGGTACCCTGTATCTTTGCTACTTCCGGCCTAGTGCCTAAGACCACTGCTAATGTACCACAAACATGAGAGAGAGAGGAAATAATGGGCAATGCTCTGTGTCCCAGATGAGAGTTTGGTCACTATTGGTCTTTCTTTAAAGAGGGTAGACACTATGGCAGACAAAGAAAAAGACATGACTGTATTTACAACAAATATAAAGAAAGTTGTCAACAAAAAATGTACAAGTGCTCTAAATTGCACAATTTAGACCTTCTAGGTAAAGTAGATAAAGCGTCAAACTTTTTGTTAAAGTTCCTTTTTTGTTTCCTTTTTTTTTGTCTGAGTATCTCATTCTCTACCTCTGCTGGAAGTCTGTTCCAAGCATCATCTTCTCTTTTAGTAAACTAATGCTTTCTAAAGTTAGCTTTGAACTATCCTCCTGCTGGTTTGCCCCTGTGTCCAGCTTAATATTGAAAATACTGTCCTCCTGAACCTAGCTCCTTTGGCATGGTTTTTGTTAGTTCTGTTCAGCAGGAGATTTGTGAACATATCCCCTGTTGAATCAAAGCTAAATGGGACAGGTGTCAGTTTTGTGACATCTGTGCTCGTTCAGTTTCAGTCCACATTTTGAGAAAGGACGTCTGTGGAATCGTGATGGTTCATCCTCGTGTTGATAGGGCTTAGGACTTCATCCCCTCTTCCCTGGTTTGTGCCAACAGGGTGAGATTTATTGGATGTATTACATCGGGTGTAATAATACCAACACTAAATGAGTGATGCACCCTGCAGTATTTTCACTTAGAAACATTGAATTGCAGATTCCAGTACAGTTTGGTTAGTCTTTCAGAAATCCTAATTTATGTTCCATATTTCAAACATTCTCAGGAATATCAGCCCAATAAGCACCCTTGTGTCATTAGCAAAGAAATCAAACCATACCCATATTTTCAGCTATATTACTTATAAACTTGCAAATAAATGTGTTTTTTTTCTGGGTCACATCTGACTGCATGTGTAAGGAAGCTCAGTTTGGCCATGGATCCCATGCTCTACCCATTTAGCTTTAGAGCTACCCATTAACATCCCTGTACATTGATTGAAACAAGGTGTCTGAGAACATGTTACATAAGCACTATAGTCAATGCTCATAGTTCTCCCCAAACTCCACCGTAAAGCGAATTCCCATACAAACCACATAGTTTTAAAGCTGCAAAGGGATGCTGGGACAAGTATTCCAAGAAATGTCAGTGTCATCACAAGCAGGAGCTGTTTGTGTACATATACTGTAGCCATAGACTGGCATTTAGGCTGTTGAACTGTATCTTGTAAACAAACTTTGAAGATTTGAACCATACAACTATGTATTTAATAACCCTTTTTCCACATTTTTGTATTTCCGCTCAATTCCTAAAAGCTGTGTATTTTTACAGAGGCCTGGAGGTCAAAATGTTTCGTTTTCCATTGCTGCCTACCAGTATGAGTGCTGGGGAATGTTTCATTTTGTTTCATACTCTCTTTTGAAAACCCCTAGCTAGTTAAAAATTAATTTAGTGATTTGCAATTTTTCTGTAAAAACCAACAGTATCGCCAATGATCACTTGATGATTATGAAATGTAAATCCCTCCAATTAAATTCAATATTTCTTCTGTATGAGGCATTGTATGTTCAGCTTCTAACATTACTTTAATTGTATTTATACAGTATGCATGCTTTAGATGGGACAAAGTAAACCTTTTATGAGAGAAATACGGGGCTGTTATTGCTAATATTCTTCTGAATACACTTGTTGTTATGCTACCCCTTTAGCTTCAAACAGCTTCTAAGATACTGACCCAGAACAAGTACACAGATCAGGAAAGATTGTAAAAGGTGCAAAGTCTTTAGCTGCATACTTCGTTTGGGCAAATTACTCAAAGTATTCAACCTAGGAGCTCAGCATGACTGCCAGAAAACATGCATTTTCAGAACTAGACATGAAAAAAGGCAGCCTCTCTGGAAAGGGTTCCTTAACAAGAATAAGTAACTCTTCATACTCCACTAAATCTTTGCCTTTGAAAAGCTATATCTAAAATTCTTCTCTTAATGTCAAGCTTTACAGCAACTATCAAAAGGAAGTGATTAAAAATAATGAGTGTTTCCAGAAAAGAAGAAAAAATGGCTTGCAAAGTATTCGCTTCTGCATTCACCGTTCAGAATATCATTGCCCACTAATTTGAATGCTGTGTACAAAGGAGAACATTTAGAGCAGGGATCTCCAAACACTTTAAACAAAGAGCCAGTTAATCATCGGTCAAACTGTTTGATGGCTAGACTGTGGTCAGTGGGAGTAACAAAAATGGCCTTTTGTTGGTGGATAGTGGGGGATTAAAAATGCCCTTACATCAGTGGTCAGTAGGAATAAAAATGTCCCTATGTTGTTGGCCAGTGGGATTAAAAAAATCTCCCAGATTGGTGGTCAGTGGAAGTGATAAAGGATCTACATTATCTCACAAAAGTGAGTACACCCCTCACATTTTTGTAAATATTTTATTATAGCTTTTCATGTGACAACACTGAAGAAATTACACTTTGCTACAATGTAAAGTAGTGAGTGTATAGATTGTATAACAGTGTAAATTGGCTGTCCCCTCAAAATAACTCAACATACAGCCATTATTGTCTAAACTGCTGGCAACAAAAGTCAGTACACCCGAGTTAAAATATCCAAATTGGGCCCAAAGTATCAATATTTTGCATGGCCACCATTATTTTTCCACTACTGCCCTAACCCTCTTGGGCATGGAGTTCACCAGAGCTTCACAGGTTGCCACTGGAGTCCTCTTCCACTCCCCTGTGACGACATTGTGGAGCTGGTGGATGTTAGAGGCCTTGCGCTTCTCTACCTTTCATTTGAGGATGCCCCACAGATGCTCAATAGGGTTTAGGTCTGGAGACATGCTTGGCCAGTCCATCACCTTTACCCTCAGCTTCTTTAGCAAGGTAGTGGTTGTCTTGGAGGTGTGTTTCGGGTCGTTATGTTGGAATACTGCCCTGCGGCCCAGTCTCAGAAGGGAGGGCATCATGCTCTGCTTCAGTATGTCACAGTACATGTTGCCATTCATGGTTCCCTCAATGAACTGTAGCTCCCCATGCCGGCAGCACTCATGCAGCCCCAGACCATGACACTCCCACCACCATGCTTGACTGTAGGCAAGACACACTTGTCTTTGTACTCCTCACCTGGTTACTGCCACACACGGTTGACACCATCTGAACCAAATAAGTTTATTGTGGTCTCATCAGACCACAGGACATGGTTCCAGTAATCCATGTCCTTAGTCTGCTTGTCTTCAGCAAACTGTTTGCGGGCTTTCTTGTGCAACATCTTTGGAAAAGGCTTCCTTCTGGGACCACAGTCATACAGACAATTTGATGCAGTGTGCGGCGTACGGTCTGAGCACTGACAGGCTGAACCCCCACCCCTTCAACCTCTGCAGCAATGCTGGCAGCACTCATACGTCTATTTCCCAAAGACAACCTCTTTAGACATGAATGCCCGTGTGTTGAGTTATTTTTAGGGGACAGCAAATTTACACTGTTATACAAGTTGTACACTCACTACTTTACATTGTAGCAAAGTGTAATTTCTTCAGTGTTGTCACATGAAAAGATATAGTAAAATATTTACAAAAATGTTAGGGGTGTACTCAATTTTGTGAGATACTGTACATGGGTTGTCAATAGAAGTAATTAATGCCTCTGCATCTGTGGTCAATAGAAGTAAAAAATGCCCTTATGTCAGTGGACAGTTGGAATAAAACATTTATTTTCTTCAGTGGTCAGCAGGAGTAAAACTTGCCCCTGTGTTAGAGTCAGCAGGACTAAAAATTGGTCCTGCATGGGTGGTCAGCGCGTGTATAAATGTCCCTGCATGGGTGGTCAGTGGGTGTATAAATGCCCCTGCATTAGTGTTCAGTGGGCGTATAAATGCCCCTGCATTGGTGGTAAGCGAAAGTAAAATGCTCCTGCCCCAGTAGTCAGAGGAAGTAAAAAATTCCCGGCATTAGCAGTCAGTGGGAGTAAAAATTGCCTGTATGTCATTGGTCAGGTGGAGTAAAAATGCTTCAGCCTCCCGGTGATGCATACATGCAGCATGGGGATGTTAGATTCTGCCATTTTGCTGCTGTTAATTTGTGTTGGGAGGTTGAAAGGGGTTCAAAAAATATACAGCCATTTTTTTACAAGGTAAACAAAGATCAGATCAGATTTCATGAGTCACCTATTCAAAGATATATAGATATATAATTTCCTAAAGGTTTACAACATTTTTCTTACAACTATAATATCGCATTGTATATGTCTGATAGTAACTAGTGAATGCAATACTTCAAACTGTAGGGGAGATCACTTTTAAAGCAGAACGAACTTATTCCCAACACAGAACACACAAATGTGACCTCTATACCTGCATAATGCATCCGAAGATCAGTTTCACATATTCTCTTACAGGGAATGTTAATGTTCAAGGTTAAGATGACTTTCCAGTAAGTATAGCTCTTTAAATCCATTATTCATTGTTAACAGTAGCAACTTCCTCCAAGGTGAATGCGCTAAACATAATATTTATTGAGTTTCTCATAAAAATAAATGCAACTGCCAACAATGCAATTTTTAAAATGCATTGACAAAGTTTAACCCATCCATTGCCTCTACTTTTACTGTTACTCTTAGGAAGGACTAATATTAATGTTACTAAATTTAATGCAAATTGTAAAGCTTATTTTATCAAGTGTTGGATACGGGGTCCAGTAACCAATCGGACCTTGTCTCTTTTAAAAGAGTTTTAAAGATAATATCTATGTAGTGCATGTAGCGCATATATGTTGTTGCTTTTAAACTGTTTGGGTGCTTGTTATAGTTTTAGTAACAGGCTCTATTATTTCATGGTAATGTTACGTCTTTTAAATTCTATGGCATTTGGATCTCTAGTTTTTGCCTTGGTCCATATTGAAATGTATACAGTATATGTAGATAACTATCAATGGCATCTGCAGATCAGGATCACAACACCAAATAAATTCATATATAAATTTATTTTAGTTATCTTTGTTTTGCACTGTATCAATAAAAACATTACTTTAAGAGTCGGTTCACACTGAGGCGACACGACTTCGGGGGGCGACCTGTGAAGTCGCGTGCACCGCCACTTCGGCGCGACTTGCAGGGACTTCACATAATGGAAGTCTATGCAAGTCGCTCCGAGGTCGCCCCAAATTAGTACAGGACCCTTTTTCTAAGTCGGAGCGACTTGTGTCGCTCCTATTAGAACGGGTCCTGTACTACTCAATGGACCGCGACTTGTCAGGCTGACAAGTCGCCTGACAAGTCGCGGCAGTGTGAATGGGCTCTTAATCTAGCCAAACACAAGAGTATATAATTACTCATCCATCCACAGAGCGTATATTTAAACATTAGGCAGAAAACAGAATAGAAACAAATCTAGATGATTTCATACAAATAAATGGGTTATACACTAACACACTTTTAATATTTACAGTAAATAACTAGCCCAAAACTAGTAATGTACTTTTGACAGCTGTGAAGCTTATGAAATAATAATTCTAACCACTTCAGCTCCGGAAGATTTACCCCCCCCCCCCCCCCATGACCGGCCATTTTTGTGCAATACGGCACTGCGTTAATTTAATTGACAACTGCACAGTGTGCAACAATGTACCCCCAAAAAAAATTATGTCTTTTTTTCCTCACAAATAAAGCTTTCTTTTGGTGGTGGATCACCTCACCACCTGCGTTTTTTATTTTTTTGCGCTATGAACTAAAAAAAACCAACAATCAAAAAAAAAAAAAAAGAAAATGTTTTTTTACTTTCTGCTATAAAATATATCAAATAAAAAAAAAAAAAATGTAAAAAAAATCTAACATCTTCATCAATTTAGGCCAATATGTATTCTGCTACATATTTTTGGTAAAAAAAAATCCCAATAAGCATTTATTGATTGGTTTGCGCAAAAGTTATAGCATCTACAAACTATGGGATATATTTATGGTGGAACTGTGATATTGCCGCAGACAAATTTGACACGGGTACTGACACTTTTGACACTTTTTTGGGAACCAGAGACACTAATACAGTGATCAGTGCTAAAAATATGCGATGTCACTGTACTAATGACACTGGCTGGGAAGGGGATAAACATCAGGGGGCGATTAAAGGGTTAACTGTGTGCCTAGCATGTGTTTTAGTGTAGTGGGGGAGGTGCATTTATTAGTGGAAGGCATGGATTGGTGTCCCTGCTTTACAGGGACACAGGATCCATGCCTTCTGTACTGACAGAATGACAACCTGCCTTGTTTACATAGTCAGACTGACATTTTGCCTGTGTACCAAACGATCAGCGGGTGCCAGCGGAGACCGAGTCCACGGGACCCGCTGATCGGCTCCCGCTGTGTAAAATCACAGCGAACCGATGGCTGCGCAAATTACTACTAAGAAGGGTAGAGTCACATATGTATATATAGTAATTCTGTGAAGTGTGGCCACCCTGTAGCAGTTTTACAGTGGACAAGTAGATATTTTAGTTTGCTCACCTATGTTAAGAAAAGCCATATGGAAGTGCTAGCAATCTCCTCCCTTCAAAACTTATATTGCTATTGTTTGTTAGAATTGAATAGCCTTATGGCAGACAATGCAATCTTCAACTCTGCAATGTAAATCAACCTGCTCCTTCTAGTAAGTAGGGATGGGCTTCAGATTTGGGTTGAACCCACACCTCCTCTATTCCCAGTTCAGTGAATGGGCGAACCAGTTGGCCAGTTCTCCCACCCACCCAAACCTGTAGTTGTAGCCGTAAGTCTGTCTTTTAGTGCCAGTATCACTAGCACTGCTAAATGACATGACAGATCCCTGGCTGCTTCTGTTTGTAAACAAGCCACTGGGGATCCTGGATGACATCAGTGACCAAATATGATGTCTACCCAGGACGCTAGCCACTGTTTTAAATTCAGTGGCACTGGGGATGTTTACCATAACTGCCATTTACAAGCAGTTCTCATTATCAGTTGTAAACTTGATGCGTACAATGTATATCTTAACAAAGGGTTAATGACTTCAAGGCTTGGATGGCATGTTAAAACATTTCAAAATAAAAAAATGTCCCGCACTCTGTACATTTATTTCACACTGAAAGCTCTTCTGAACAATCTAAGCTACCTATAGACTCATATACAGTTTCTCCAAAGGAACAATGAGAAAAAAAGGAAATATGCATTTTGATTATTTTTAGGTGGGGGTTTAAAATGTGTTAAATTGGCACAGGCATGACCAACTAGACACCAACAAAACACAATGACAAGGTTACTGACAGCACTCCTCTAATTTTATCTAATAGAAACTGTTCTTCTGTTAGCTTGACTACAGTACCAAGGAAGAACATTAAACTACCATATAATCCTTTACTAAAAAAACTGCATACCAAATACAGTACCCTATAGCAGTTAATCAAAAGCCATTTCATATAAACCTTTGTACTTCATTTTTGCTCAGTTTGCCACCTTAATAAATAAGCCTGATCATTTAGGCAATGTCATGCAATGGAGGTTTGTACACTGGCTGTACATTGAAAGCATAATATATATATATATATATATATATATATATATATATATATATATATATATATATATATAAATAGATTTATATATAGAAAATGATCCAGACAAATTTGAAACATATGCAGATGTGTTAATAGAAATGATGGAGGGGCAACTAAGTCAACTACTGCATGCCCAAAAAGTACATACTTGTTTATATACTATTATTGATATAGCTTTAAATGTTAGCAGGCTGAGCGCAATGTAGGCACTCTCAGCTGCCTTTGCACAGCCTTTGATTCCTTTGCACAGCCTCTGATTCCTTTGCACAGCCTCTGATTCCTTTGCACAGCCTCTCCTACATCCTGGGAGCTACTAAGTCCAAAATATTATATTATGCACTTTTTGAAAGAAAGTTGAGGGTTGACACATCCTAGCGTCTGCGACAGCCTAAACATCATTTGGCCTTCCTTCCCTCTAAGGGACTGATTACAATTTACAAGGTGTTAAAAGGGGATAGATCAGCCCCTGACTTTTTCTTAGTAAAAACAGGTTTGTAAATTAGATTGCCTCCAGTGGGCTCCTAGGCCATCAAGAGGCTGTGCAAAGAATGTCTGCTATCTATTCAGCCTATTTTAAATTATTTTAAGAAAGCAAAGGGTTGTTTAATGTGAGCTCAGTTACAATCCGATTGTGGCTTATGTGACTTTAGAGCAAGTATCATTTTAGGCTTACAAGCGAAATTTGAGAATCTTGTATTGATTTAAATTCTTGATTGCAGCATTGGCCTTTTTATCCGTTATCATATACAGCTGTATTTTTTTGCTGGTTATGTATTAGGTCACTTTTCCAAAAATAGCTTTCAGTGTCATAATGTATGTCATAATCAAGGAATGCATGAGCTAAGGGACAAGCACAACAAGGTGAAAAAATCAGTCTAAGAAATCTTTTAGCACACCACAAATGCTACAAAATTCACAAAATGTACAAAAACAAAGAGGACAGTTCTCAGCTGGAGGAGTACTTGTGACCTTATCGATCATTATGAGAACAGTGACAATAATTCTCTGATCCTTTTTACTAAATGATGCCACTGTGGCATTTAGG
The DNA here is from genome assembly GCF_965119305.1 of Pelophylax lessonae. NCBI lineage: Eukaryota > Metazoa > Chordata > Amphibia > Anura > Ranidae > Pelophylax > Pelophylax lessonae. The sequence goes on along the minus strand of NC_138772.1, from coordinate 274,085,832 downwards.
GTTTATACAATAAGACAATGTGAAAGAGCAAGGAGGATGGTCAATGTGCAGAAACTCATAGCAACCAGTCAGACTTTAATTTACTAGTCAGTATGGATTGCTTACTATGGGTTATTGTACAATCCATATCACTATTTACCTAACTGAATAACGCCGATATCTTAAATGATAGAATCTCTTGGGTTACATAGCTATTATTATTTCAACCAATTGTTATCTCAAGGATGCGTAGTTTCTTGTCAGTGATAAAAACACAGGGGTGTGGTAGCGCAGATCTTTGAAAACAAAAATCATTACTCAGCTGGAAAAGAAACATTTTGTACACAAGAATTCCACTCGCCCAGACAGATCCTATTGATTTCTTTAGTACGGTAACTAAACTTTCTTTGAGAAATAAATATTTGAATGTTAATGTTACATTTTTTGTCAACTATGTGATAACAAAAATCACATGGTATTGGAACGTGTATGAAATGAAAATAAATAAATACTTATTAATACTATTGTTAGTAATATAACTAATATATAACATAACTAGTATAATGCAAGAGTGCCATATACTATATATATATATATATATATATATATATATATATATATATATATACACATATACACACACACACACATATACACATACAGTGTATCTGTGTGTGTTTATATATATATATATATATATATATATATATATATAACACACACAGATACACTGTATGTGTATATGTGTGTATATATATGTGTGTATATATATATATATATATATATATATATAGTATATGGCACTCTTGCATTATACTAGTTATGTTATATATTAGTTATATTACTAACAATAGTATTAATAAGTATTTATTTATTTTCATTTCATACATGTTCCAATACCATGTGTGACTTTTGTTATCACATAGTTATATATATATTTATACAGTGTATCTGTAGATATTATATATATATATATATATATATATATATATATATATATATACACACACACACACACATTACCATGATGAGTTAGTTTGCTGTCATGGCTGACCCACCCTGTTCTACATAAGGAAATGTGAAACTTCACTTACTTCATTCAGTAGCTTCAAAAAAATTGTAAAAGTGACCAATACCACGAGTCTTTATAGATGCTGTTACTCATTAAGGAAGATGTTTAATCAGTACAGCAACAGTTTTATTTCTCAACATTATTATAAAAAAAACATCCAAAAAATCTCTGCTTCCAAAAAGGGCGTTAATCAATAATCGTTAATCAACACAGTACGAGTTACAATACATGCATCCCCACAGCTACCCTTTGACCATACACTATACAGCATATATATATAAATATATATATATATATATATATATATATATATATATATATATATATTTTTTTTTTAAGCCAGAATGATGATATTTTAAAGCAGAATGATGGTAACAATACCTAACAAGAATCTGCTTTAGATTTTTTTTTACTTCAAACTTTTTGGGGAAGTAAACAAACACATACTGACATATTTACTTTTAAAACATCCAAAAATGAATAAATATATTCAGTACCTTCCTTCTTTCAATATAAATTGTTTTAATAACACATAAAAAAATACATCTTAGATAAATTTATCTTATTTAATAGGATTTCAATTATTGAAGGAAATGTCTCTAGTCAGTAAACAGCTTGACAAGCTCCACTAACTAGTTTTTCAAGCAAGCATGTGGTGTGTGCATTATTACCATATATGAAAAAACTATTGTAAAATAAAAGACTACATTTGATACTGTTAAAGTTAGTGATAAATTCCGCCCCCCCCCCCCCCCCCCACTTTTCAAATGGACCAAAGGCCAAACACACATGTTCCTATCCTATAATTGAAATCATCACATGTGACACCCTACAGCTATAGGCTATTTATGCACAAGTTTTTAAGAATTAATTATTGGTCACACTTCAGTAATGACTTGGAACTTGGCGGACGCATACCTAGCATGTCATTTCTATATATAAGGTCTGCGTAAACATTTGGAGATCACATGTGCTATTTTTAATTGAGCTGTACTGTAACAGAGATGCTCATTATAGGCATCTCAATGCTGCTAATTGTCCTTCCATTCTGCTATGTGTATAGCATGCTTGTGTAGAGCCCAGCAAGGGTTTGGGTTGTTTTCCCACACTGATCAGAGCTGGTATCTGGACTGTGCATGAGATAAAGATGAAGCAAGGACAGGTAGACAAGAAGGAGAATCCAGCATCCTTGACTGTTTAACGTTGTAGCAAAAGCTTGCTGATATTACAGCTTCTGCACAGATACTGGTATTTAGGCTGCTCAGTGGCTCCCCCCTTCCCTGTTCTCATTTCCAGAACACAACAAGAAACAGTTAGCAAAGCCCTGACAGATCCAGGGAGGAGGACTCCGCCAAAGCTGAACTTTCCTCTGTCACTTGCCGGATGGCTGCACCTGGGAGGCAGGCAATGAGCCCACCACAACAATGACCTCTTCCTAACTATCCCAACTCATCTAACTGGCTCCTTCGTCTATTTAGACCAGCGCCTTTCCCAGACTTGAGCTCCATAAATTTAACATGCGTGTGTATATTGCATTACAACGCCCTGCACCTGCCCCCATATTGATGCATCAGCCTCCCTCCTCTGCTCATGTCACAGCTCTATGTGTCATATATTACTTCTTTTTTATTTCTTCTAAGCATATCATTATGCACGCCAGGATACCGTGTTGCTTACGCATGGATCTGGCTCTACAGATGCCATGCCCTAGATCAGTGTTTCTCAACTCCGGTCCTCAGGGCACACTAACAGGCCAGATTTTAAGTATTACTTTGGGGAGATGCAGACTAGAATACTGCAATCACTGAGCAGCAAATGATATCACCTGTGATGTATTTCAGTTTTCTTGCAAATTAAGAAACCCTGCCCTAGATACCAAGAGATAATTATTCTTCCACGTACTGATTGCTTTTAAACATTATCCATCAATCTAGCTAGTAGCGAGGATGAACAGAGTCGATGCCATGCAGCAGTCCCATCATGTACTGGGATAATTGGTCCTTGATCACTCCTAGCTTCCATGCACAACGTATTTATCAGGTCCCAGCATCTTAACCCAACAACATCTAGAGATCGGAGCGGATAATAGACGGCCAGGGCTGGGTGTCTGTAATCTCTGCATTATACGATCACGGCAAAAAAAATAAAAAAAGAGTGCACAAGGCAAGAAGAAGCACAAGAGCGAAGAAAAAAAACACACAACACACGAGGAAAGAAAGTGCTGAAAAGACACCACTCACCTTAACAGGGGGTGTTGGATGGGGTCAGAGAGGAGGAAGGGTTGGTGCTGATTTTAGCAGAGGTTTTGGTGAGATTATTAAACAGACAAGACAGAGGGGTTCGAAAGCAGGGAGGAAAAAAAAAAAAAAAAGAGTATAAAATGAAGGAGGAGGGTATAATTATACTTGAGGTGGGGGAGGGAAGCAGAATTAAGTCTGTCAGTAAGAATAATCCCAAGTGGAAAAAAAAATATATCAAAGGCTGTTTAATGCAGAAGGGAACAGTTGCAAATCCAATCCGATTCCCACGTTGCTTTGCTTTCTCCCCTCTATTATTATTTGTTTGCAGATGATGCTGATCTACACACACAGTAAATTATAGAAGGAGGTGGGAGGCTTGAATTTTTCTTTTTTTTTTTTTTTTTTGTCTATAGATCCCAGATAGATAAATGAGAAAACAAAAGCTCCTTAGAAAGGGATCCTCAGAAGCTGGAGCTGAGTGTGTGCATTCCTGTATTGTTGTATCGCCTGTGTGCAGCCTCTTCCTCTCCAATGTATCTGTGTCTCCTCTGTACCTTCAGCAGCAAGCAGAGCTCTCCAGGTCCCCCTTGTGATTTGCAGCTGCAGCTCAGTATATACTGGCACGTACAGCACAAAGAGGAGGCACAAGAAGGACCGAGGGGCTGCAACCTCCACGCCTTCTTCTTATCATACTTAGTGATCAGCCCTGGATGCATGCAGTGATTACAGGATACAGGCACCTATCTATTCTCACTTCATTATCCACTGCACACACCAGATATTGTGCCTGTACCTAGTCATACCATCATTTACTATAAATCTCAGGGTCATAGATATGTTCTATAGAATATAGTATTATTGGAAAAAAATATATATAGTAGACTGACACTGCAAAGATAAACTGCTGTAGTGAAATCAAAAACATTGCATCATAAAATAGGTGCTGCTACTATTGCTTTTCATATTTATTAGGAGGTATATTGGAAGAGTATCCAAACCCAAAAGCTAAAATTGATTGTATTGCAGCTTACCATTGGCTGCAATTTGTTTTCTATTTTCATACTTTTTCCATTATTTTACCCTGGTATCTCCACTTTCCTGGGGAAAAATATAAAATAAGAAAAAACAATATAGCATATACAACTGCGACACAAATCATATTGTAATTGAATGTTATTAACCACTTGCTGGCCGTCCCATGCAGATATACTTCGGCAGGGAGGCTCAGCTGCGCATAATCACATAGATCCACATGATAATGTGCACGCTGTCCCTAAGACTCGGTCCACACTAGCGCGACTTGTCAGGCGACTTGTTAGCCTGACAAGTCGCGCTCCCTCGCGATCCATTGACCGCTACAGGACCCGTTCTTATAGGAGCGACACAAGTCGCTCCGACTTAGAAAAAGGGTCCTGTACTACTTCGGGGTGACCTCGGAGCGACTTGCATAGACTTCCATTATGTGAAGTCCATGCAAGTCGCTCCGAAGTCGTGGTGCATGGCAATGCACAAGTCGCCCCCTGAAGTAGTACAGAGTCGTGTCGCCTTAGTGTGAACCGACTCTTAAAAGGAAAAAGAAAAAAAAAATGTCATTTTTTTTTTCACCATGAAAAAAAATGCGCCCTTTAACCATTTGCCGACCGTCCCAGGCAGATATATTTTGGCAGGGTGGCTCAGCTGCGCATAATCACGCAGATCTACGTGAATATGTGCACGTTTTCTCAGCTGAACCCTTAAAAGCAAAAAAAAGTCATTTTTTTTCACCAAGAAAAAATGGGCCCTTTAACCACTTGCTGACCGCCCCACGCAGATATACTTCGGCAGAGCGACTCGGCTGCTCATAATCGCATAGATCTACGTTATTATGTGCACGTGGTCATCGCGGCGTGTGCTTCCTCTGAACCCTTAAAAGCAAAAAGAAAAAAAATGGGCCCTTTAACCACTTGTCGACCGGCCCACGCAGATATACTTCGGCAGGGCAGCTCAGCTGCGCATAATCACGTAGATCTACGTGATTATGTGCACACGGTCTCAGCGGCGCACGCTTCCACTGAACCCTTAAAAGCAAAAAGAAAAAAGGTAATTTTTTTTTCACCAAGAAAAAAAATGGGTCCTTTAACCACTTGCTGACCGACCAAAACAGATTTACTGTGGCAGGGGTGGCTTGGCTGCGCATAATCACGTAGATCTACGCGATTATGTGCACGCGGTCTCCACAGCGCGTGCTTCCGCTGAACCCTTAAAAGCAAAAAGAAAAAAATGTCTTTTTTTTTTCATTAAAGAATAAAAATGGGCCCTTTAACCACTTGCCGACCGTCCCACGCAGATTTACTGTGGCAGGGTGGCTCGGCTGCGCATAATCATGTAGATCTACGTGATAATGTGCACGCAATCTTGGCGTCCCGCGCTTCCTCTGAACCCTTAAAAGCAAAAAGAAAAAAAATTTCATTTCTTTTCACCAAGAAAACTATGGGCCCTTTAACCACTTGTCGACCGTCCAACGCAGATATACTGCGGCAGGGCGGCTCGGCTGCGCATAATCATGTAGATCTACGTGATTATGTGCACACGGTCTCTGTAGTGCGCTCTTCCGCTGAACCCTTAAAAGCAAAAAGTAAAAATATTTCATTTTTTTTCACCAAGAAAAAAAATGGGCCCTTTAACCACTTGCGGATCGCTCCACGCAGATATACCGCGGCAAGGCAGCTCAGCTGCGCATAATAGCGTAGATCTACGTAATTATGTGCACGCAATCTTCGCGGCGCGTACTTCCGCTGAACCCTTAAAAGCGAAAAGAAAAAAATAATTTTTTTTTTCCACCAAGAAAAAAATGGGTCCTTTAACCACTTGCCGACTGCCCCACGCAGATTTACTGTGGCAGGGCGACTCGGCTGCGCATAATCGCGTAGATCTATGTGATTATATGCACACAGCGGGAGCCAGACCCCAGGGGGGGTGGGGGGGAGGGGGAGCGGGCACAATCGTCGCTGGCCTCCCGCACTCTTCAGAGAAACTGACAGAAGAGCCACTTGCCTATGTAAACAAAGCAGGTGGCTCTCCTGTCACACAGGCATAGTGAGATCATGTGTCTCAGCTAAGCTTAACCCCTTGATCACCCTCAGTATTAACCCTTTCCCTGACGTAATGTAGATATGCGTTCCAAACTGACATGTTTTGTCACTTCCTGTGACGTCCTCAACAAAAAACTCTGAGGACGTCACTGGAAGTGACGAAACGCGTCAGTTTGGAACGCATAGCTGCATTACGTCAGATGGATGGAACGCAAGCCAGAAGCACCGATCGCCACTCTGCAGAGAGGACGCGCAGCCCGCACCAGCTGATCCTTTACTATTTAACCCATTATTATTGGGTAATAAACTTATTTGCTGATACTGCACTATCTGGAGCTTCTTTTTCCTTTTATAATTGGCCAAATACCATGGTGTGAGGAGGAGCCAGTAACCAACCCAGACCAGCCCACAGGAAAAAAGGGGGAACCCATCCCAGCCCAGGGGGCACTAAAGCACGAAAGGTCCTAGTGCTGTAAAGCACATAGGATCCACTGGTTCTGGTAAGTGATTTCATCTACCCACAAATCACGGCGAAACGGATTAATGTCACAGAATTATATGGACACTCATGCTTAAACACTTGCACCTTTGAAAACGTTCAACCATACATTCACTAAGGACTTTTTGATTATTCTGAGCACTAAAGTCACTTTATACCTATTGGAGTTTCTATATTTGACCAGTCACGTTTTATTATTTATTTACCATTTGTTTGCCATTATGATTGAATTATTTATTTAATTATGTGCTATTTATTATTCATACAGTCACTAATATAATCATTGGGGTAAATATTTGATATCATTAACCTTTACTCAGCAAGCGCTGTAGTTAGCTTTTTGTCCCAAGAGCTAATCCCTTTCATTTCCGTTTACCACCTATAGCTGCTGCTGCACTATTCACTTTACCCAAATATACATACATCATTATTTCTTTTATTTCTCTTATTTATATACAACTTATATCCTTGGCGCGGGGAATATACTCTGGTATCTTTTTTTACATAGTCACAGATTTTTGCCCTCCAATAAATGATTTGAACCAGTGCATAAAGCAAGGTCCATAAATATATGGATGAGCAAGTTTGGGGTGGAGGAACTTGACTGGCCTGCGCAGAGTCCTGACCTCAACCCAATAGAACACAAACATTCCCGTAGACACACTCCTAAACCTTGTGGACAGCCTTCCCAGAAGAGTTGAAGCTGTTATAGCTGCAAACGGTGGGCCAATTCAGTCCCGGTTCACACTTCTGCGATGCACGAACACTGCGAATATGCAGCATGTTCCCGCATCGCATCCGCACCCCTGGCAGTTCACACTGCCATATGTGATACGCAGGGGGTGTCAATTAAAAGTTAACGACGTCCCCAGTTGAGATCGCATATTGCAGTGCGATCTTCAAGTTCGCACAGAATCGGATCGCACTAGTGTGAACCACCATGCGATCCGATTCTGTTGCGGATAAAAAAAGGGTCAGGTGCGTGTTTAGTGTGATTGCGGTGCAAATTCAGCTATACAAACTGTATGGCTGAAATTTGCACCGCACAGAGATCGCATGTAGTTTAGGAGCTACATGCAATCTCTGTGATTGCACTAATGTGAACCGGCACTTAATATTGAACCCTACGGACTAACACTGGGATGCTATTAAAGTTCATGTGCGTAAAGGCAGGCGTCCCAACAATTTTGGTAATATAGTGTATGTGAACAGCCTTCATTGGAAGAAATAATGTTTTTCTACATAACATGCAAATATATGCTTGTAGTTATGGGGTGCTTGCTGTATATCCCCATTTGCTTGATTGGATCACGTTTGTTGGCAGTACTACCCACCAAATGCACCAAATGGGACAGGTGCAATATTTTTTTAAGCTTTTTATAAGTTTGAAGCAAAGCATCTTGACTGCAGCATGCTGCAGCTTAAGGGCTGCAGTTGGGGGTGCTAAGGATGCAGCTGAACCATGCATTTTTAACACCCCAACTGCAAGTCTAAAAAGCCCTAACACACTAAAGCCTAGTACACATGTTGAGAAAATCAGACATAAAATACCGCTCTTGAAGCGATCAATCTGATTGTTAATACACAGCTTTTGAGAGCCAATCACAACAGTTCATGCTAAATTATCAGAAAGGACCAACGCAAAATCTTTTCTAGTAGGATACCAGAACGAATGATTTTTGTTTAATCAGTACAGTATTTGTCTGGAAAAAAATTGAATGACCAAGACTGCGCATGCTCGGAAACTAATACATTAAAATATAACACAATACAATATATTACATCACTCCGGAGTTGTATTCTGTCCTATGAGAATTTTCATAACTTTAGTAACCTTTTTTATTTTCGATATGAGAATAGCATGCAAAAAAAAAAAAAAAATGGACAATCATACATTCAATATTCTCATTGTGTGTATGAGGCTTTACTGTCCTAGAATGACAACTGTGTTAGGACTAAATAGTGTCTCCCTCTCTTCTCTATAACAAGGGGAGGTGTTTTGTAGACAACTGTGTTAGGACTAAATAGTGTCTCCCTCTCTTCTCTATAACAAGGGGAGGTGTTTTGTAGTCTACAGAGAGAACAATGCTAAAAAATATCAGCTCCTTGAGGGCAGGGACTGGACTGTAGAATATACTGTATATGTAAAGCACTGTGTAAATTGACGGCACCATACAAGTACCTGTAATAAATAAATAAATGATATATTTACCATACCAAAAGAGAGCAAGTAAGAGAATTTTTTTGGTCAAGTGCACATACACATTCAATAAATTCAGTAGATTTAAACACATAATTGGAATGGATTATATTTTAGTTTTGTAGAACAAAAAAATCCATAGCAAATCTCTCTTTGCTAAGTTATAATAAATCACAAATAATAAATGTTAAAATGAAAGAACACCTTCTGTAATCTAATTTTAATATGGGGGAAAGAGATCAACTTTTTGAAATAGTATCTATTATAGTTTTTTTTTTTTTTTACTGTATGTTAGGACTAGCCTGTGAATTATCCTTTGTGAAAACGTTTGATCCCATTTGAGATTTGGTGGGAAATATGAAAGGGTGTTTCTATATGAGCATTCCATAGAGAAGATTAGGATCCCTTTCACACTACCATGCTGCCGTTTGGCCAGTGTAGTGCTGTGTGGGCGGTGCAGTGTACACAAGGTTTTTGTGCGGATTACCTGTAGTTTCCTATAGACTTTCTTTTATGTTCCACATTCTTGGAGTTTTTTCTGAAAGCACATTAAACATGCAGCATGTAGGACTTTTGGTATGCTTTAGGAAAATGCCCCAAAAACGCAGGACATAATAGAAAGTCTATGGGAAACCTGCACAAAAAGTGTGGGTACATGTCGCTGCAGCCAAACCGCAGAGGGGCAGTGTGAAGTTTGTCTAAAGTATATTTTAGATTGTGTGGGGAAGGGTAAACCTGGCCATACATTGTAAATGAGAATTTTAGCCAGTTCCTAATGATGTTCCCTGTTGCTACCCTCCCACTCGACACCCTTTGAGGGAAAGATTGAAAGAGCCCAACAGCACCTGCATCCAATCAGATGCAGTCGCAGTTCAGGTAATCTAAAGGCCCGTACACACTATACGAAAATCGTAAGAAATATTTCGTCCGGCGAACGATCTGCCGATTTTCGGATTGTTAGTATGGTGCTTCGACAGCCAATTACGAATTTTCGGATGACAAAATCTGGATGTGCAGGCTATATCATTTTTATCGTACGTCAAAACAACGTCCGATTTTCGTTTAACCACTTGCCGACCTGTCACGTTGACCGTACTGTGGCAAAGTGGTTCGTTATCGTCCAACGACGTAGTACTACGTCGCTGGACTCCTCCCCCTGTAGGCGGCACTCACTGTTTTCAGTCACAGCGGGAGTCGGGCCAGGGGGAGGAGCGGCGGCTCCTAAGTGACAGGGAGTGACAGATTGCAGTGTTCAGCATAGCTGAACATGCGATCTGTCCCTGACTCACTCAGTCACCTCCCCCCACACACGTTAGTAAGCACCAGGCATACATTAACCCCTCTTTCTCCAATAAAATTAACCCCTTTCCTGCCAGTGTCATTTTTACAGTAACAGTGCATATATATAGCACTGATTACTGCAGTAATGTCACTGGTACCCCCCAAAAAGTGTAAAAAATGTCATTCAAGGGTCCGATCTGTCCGCTGCAATGTCGCAGTCCCGCAAAAAAAAAAAAACACAGATCGCCGCCATTACTCGTTAAAAAAAAAAACACCAAAAATGACAGAAATCTTTCCCTTAGTTAGTAAACGCAATAACTTTTGCGCAAACCAATCAAAATACGCTTATTGTGATTTTTTTTACCAAACATAGGTAGCAGAAAACAAATTGGCCAAAAATTAAAAAAAAATTAGATTTTTACATTTTTTTGGGGGGGAATTTCATATAAAAAATGTTAAAAATATTGTTATTTTTTCAAAATAAATGCTCTTTTTTTGTTTATAGCGCAAAAAGTAAAAATCGCACAGGTGATCAAATACCACCAAAAGAAAGCTCTGTTTGTGGGAAAAAAAGGACGTAAATTTAGTTTGGGTACGGCGTCGCACGACCGCGCAATTGTCGCACAGCGCTGAATCGCAAAAAGTGGCCTGGACGTAAGACAGCAAAATCCTCCGGTGGTAAAGTATTTAATTAGTACGGTTTTCGACTAGGCATGCTCAGAAACGAAAGAACACATACAAAACAATTCAACACATGACATCACTTCTGAAGTAGAATTCTGTGGTACGGGAATTTTCGTATGAAAGTAATCTCTTCACTTTCGACATGAGACTAGCATGCCACAAATATCGGACGCAAGATGGTTCGATAATCTGATCGTGTGTATGAGGCTTAAAGCCCCGTACACACGCACAGATTGTTGGCCGTAAATTGTCGGCCAACGTCCGATCTGCCGATTGTAGGCTTGTTAGTATGATGCTTCCGACAACCATCTGCAAATTTTCTGGCAAAAAAAATCTGGTGTGCATGCTATAAAATTTTTGTTGGCCAACAACAGAATTGCCGATTGTTCCTCAGTCAGTACAGAATTCGGCAGACAAAAATCAGATGAGCAAGACTCGGCATGCTCAGAGAAGAAAAAACCACACGGAAAGTCAACCATCACATGACATCACTTCTGAAGTAGATTTTTGTTGGCCAACAAAAGTCCAGTGCAAGTCTAGAGCACATTTCAACCAACAAACAACACTGGACAAAAGACGGACGATCGGTTGGCCAACAATCTGTGCGTGTGTACGGGGCTTAAGAGCTGCTGGTGTTGGTTGTCAGAATACAATAACCACATTGTGCGTTTCATCATTCTGCACTGCATAGTGTGGAAATGTAGTCTGCTTTTCAGGCCATATGACCTGTGTATTTTTGTCTGTGTTCCTGATGGGCAGATTCACCCTCTCTTTTTGTCCTGGTGACCATATTGACTGAGACCGAAAATAATCCAAAATTTTAGAATTGTCACGGCAACAAGTAGTTAACAGCAGAGAAGGAGTAATTCCAGATTGAAGGGGAGTATTGCAGCAACATTTTGGATTTGTTTTTTTTTTTTTTTGTTTAAACATTTTTGAAGGGAATTCTGCTTTAAAATAATATCTACATTTCCTGCCATGAAGCTCTTTGTTCAGGGACCTTGTACCTATTACCCGATTGTGCTCCTCTATTCCTGCCTTTTGTTCCAAGAAATTTTTTATTCAGGTTTTTTTTTAAATCGGTATGTACATTGTAGGCATATCTGCAGACTGGGGTTGCCACCTCATCCCTTTAATACAGGACACATATTAATCACACGGTTCTGAGGCTGATATAATACAATTTAGGCCCCTTTCACGCATGGGAGTCCGTCAGGGGGGGATCGATCCGCAGATCCCCCGCTGAGCAGGCGGATGGCATCTCTGTCTCTGTGTGGAGACAGAGCTGTCAGGTCCCCGCTGTTCTCTATGGGGGAATCAGATGAGAACGGATGATCCGATCCGCTGGACAGATGGAAAATAGGGTTTCCATCCATCCAGATTTGACAGACTGGATCGGATTGGATGTCAGCGGACTTCTGATGCCCCATAGAGATGCATGGGGTATCCGGTCAGATCCGCCTGAAAAACTGACAGGCGGATCTAAATGGTCTGCTAGTGTGAAACGGGCCTAAGGCACCAAGTGAGTTTAATTACCACCTTAATCAGCCACAGAACTTGTGTAATTAATATGTGTCCTGGTTTAAAGGGATGAGGTGGCAACCCTAAGGCCCCTTTCACACAGACTTTCTGATCAGGTCCACCTGTCAGTTTTTCAGGCGGACCTGACTGGATGCTCCATGCATCTCTATATGGTGGCGTATATCAGCGGTTGCATGTCCACTGACACCCGCTGCTATCCGATTCTGTCCGTGAATTTCAGACGGATAGAAACCCGATTTTCCATCATTCTGGAGGATTGGATTGGATGAAAACGGACAGGTGGTCCGTTTTCATTCGATCTCCCATAGAGGAGAGCAGGGCTCTGACAGGTCTGTCTCTGCAAAGTAAGGGGAGATGAACCTGTCATCCGTCTGCTCAGTGGGGATCGGCGGAAAGCCCGTGTGAAAGGACCCTATCGCAGACTGGTTGAATTGCCTGGCTTTTAAACTGAATCCAGGTGAAGACTACAAGTGGCTGTTTCAATGCACACTTAAGCCTCGTACACACGCAACGATTATCGGCCGTCTTTTGTCCAGTGTTGTTTGTTGGTTGAAATGTGCTCTAGACTGCACACAAATTTTTTCGGCCAACAACAACCAACTTCAGAAGTGATGTCATGTGCTGGTTTACTTTCCGTGTGTTTTTTCTTCTCTGAGCATGCCCAGTCTTGCTCATCTGATGTTTGTCTGCCGAAATCTGTACTGACTGACGAACAATCGGCCGTTCTGTTGACGACCGACAAAAATTTTCTAGCATGCACACCAGATTTTGTTCGGCCGAAAAGTCGCAGTCGGTTGTCGGAAGCATCATACTAACAAGCCCACAATCGGCCGATCGGACATTGGCCGAAAATTCACGGCCAACAATCGTTGCGTGTGTACGGGGCATAAGCAGACATGGCCCACTGTTGTTACTATCCAGAAATCCACTCTGGGAAATTCAGTAATCACTGGAATGCATGCATGCAGGTGGGAAGTGGCTGCAAAGACGCTGCATGAGGTCAGCAGCATTGAAATGTAACAAAGACATGTGTTGTATGTAAAGAAACAAACATGACTTGTGAATGGTTATAATATAGAGTGCTTCAGCAAAGGAAATGTAATTTAATGGCTGTCAATCAGCTGGAATGAATTTCTTAACACAGAAGGCATAATTCAGCATAGTAGACAACCAGAGTGAATTTTGTGTTATTTTGTAACACGGTGCTGTTTTCTCAGCAACAGATTATCTTTTAGAAGCCTACACAAGTGTAGGAGTCAACACATGTATTTCCAAAAGAAATTCTGTTACAGTTCAAGCATATAATATGAAGCACCAGAGCATTGGTTTTCTCACCATTTGCTGATAGCAAGGTGCAATTCGTAGTTATTAGACCGTTTTATCCCTATGTCACTGAGAATCATACCTCAAATAATTGTGTGAATACTCACAATGATCCCATCATGTGAAAAGCATTTGCACATGGTTGGGTATTTAAAGTAAATAGGAATTTGCTTTTTACGCAGTGACGTGAATGTTCACAAAATGATTTGAATGAAGATTCTCAATTTCTTTAGTAAATCAGCCTCCCGTTGCTAATGAAGAGGCTATAGCGAACCACAGACTAGAGGAAAATCAGATGCATAGAATTCACAGGACTACCCAGCAAGTATTTTCCTAAACACAATCCATCATGCTTGGAGGAAAAACAGGGCCCTCCCACTGCCCAAGAATGAAAATGGGGGGAGGGGCATGCCATGTCCCCGCCCACCATATATGGAACTGTGGCAAGATAGTTAGTTACTGTAACGGAAAATAGTCGGTTAATGTGCTTACCTGTGATTGGTGTTCCTGTTAAAAAACTACTTTCTGGCACGAGCAGATGCCTATTCAATAAAAGAAAAGACGTCAATCAAGGGGGATCAGAAGAGAAGTAACATCCTGCCCTCCCATCCCTTGTCGCGGCTCATTATGAGGTTTCGTCCTTTTCAAAGTGAAAGGGGACTGTAGGTTTGGCAATAATAGCTCGAACTTGTAATGGCTGAGCTAGCTGTGTAGTTGGTTGCATTATAAATCGTTATGGTTTTAATACAAAAATGTTATTAATACCTATATTAAAAAGGCTGCGGCTTATTATATCCACAAGTTTGAGCCCAGTCTATTATTTATGTTATAGTATATATGTACTGCACCACTCACACGCTCCTGTCAAATGTACTGGCCAGTTCAAACACCGCTGCTGGGACACTGATAAGGCCACGTCAAGCCACAAATGTTTCCAAGGACCACCAATATAGTGAAAGCCCTACAGGGGTGGTGAAAAATGTTAGAGGAGCTTTCCTGATAGATGGAGAGCCAGCTGAAGCCATTTTATGATCATTTCTTTTGCGATTTATTCTATTGGTGTGTGGTCCTGGGAAACATTTGTGGCTATTCGGCGAGAGGAACGCCTGAAATTTTCCTCATTAAGCCTCCTTATCCTGGGAAACATTTGTGGCTATTCGGTGAGAAGAAATTTTGAAATTTTGCTCATTAAAGCCCCGTACACACGCACCGATTGCGTAAATTTTCGGCCAACGTCCTATCGGCCGATTGTCGGCTTGTTAGTATGATACTTCTGACCACCGACTGCGACTTTTCGGCCGAACAAAATCTGGTGTGCATGCTATAAAATTGTTGTTGGCCGTCAGCAGAACGGCTGATTGTTCTTCAGTCAGTACAGATTTCGGCCAACAAAAATGTGATGATCAAGACTGAGCATGCTCAGAGAAGAAAAAACACACGAAAAGTAGACCAGAACATGACATCACTTCTGCAGTTGGTTGTTGTTGGCCGACAAAATTCGTGTGCAGTCTAGAGCACATTTCAACCAACACAACAACACTGGACAAAAGACGGCCGATCGGTCGGCCAACAATCGGAGCGTGTGTACGAGGCTTTAGCCTCCTTATCCTGGGAAACATTTGTGGCTATTCTTTGAGAGGAACACCTACAATTTTGCTCATTAATCTTCCTTATCCTGTGAAACATTTGTAGCTATTCGGTGAGAGGAACACCTGAAATTTTGCTCATTAAGCCTCCATATCAACAGGAGCTTCCAACTCTCAATGGTTCATTCCTAAAGAAGTAGCAGATGCTGGCACACACTGTGTCCCTAGCAACTAGAGATGGGCTCAGGTGTGTTCGGGATCCTAGTCCCAAGCCACCTGCCTGATCCCACCTGGAAGCTGACACTGCACACCGCTAATCACAGGCAGTGAGACATGTCCTGGTCTCCCTTTTGAAGTCTTTCAGGCTCTGTAAATTATGTAATTTCCCTCACAGCACTGATGGTGGGTGGGATTGAATACATCCTAATTAGCATTCAATTCCTCCCAGTCACACCTACAGGAAAAGTCCAATCCTCCCAAGTCCCCCCTCACAGATCACTGCATCATTCAAAAAGGAAACCCCTTCATACACACATATACAAGGCCTGCTGTAAAAGATAGCTGTGCTGAATCTGCTGATAATGGCCAGGATTGAATGGATCTCAATTAGCCCTAGTTCTCACTAGCACGACATGACAGTTGTGTGACTTTGCTATATGACATCACCATGATCAGGTGCGTCTTTACTGATAAGAAACATTCTTATGGCACTTTGATGGATCGGTGTTTTTTTTTTTTTTTCTTTAACCCTCACCTCTCCTCCCTGGTCATCCCTAGTGCCTAAAAACGTCCTCCCAAGCATATTCCATTCCCGCCTGAGCGTAGTGGAAATGCATGTTCCCACTTACAATTTTTTGCTCCTTTTTTAAGCATAAATGCGTTTCAGATTGGGTCGCTTATTCACTTGAATGGGCTGCCCTACGCACACGACTAATGCCCCAAAATACCATTAGAATGCTTTAAGTCGTGGAGTATCACATGCTTTTTCAGTGCTCGTTTTGGCAACGTTTCAGAGCCTTGCAGGACCCCTTATCACATACTTGATCAAAACGGGCAGATGAAAGCAAATGATAATGCAATTTCAATGCGCGTAGCCACGCATTTTCGAAACGCACACCAAAGCATGCATTTTCTTGCAGATTGCCATGCATTCGGATACGCGCAGATTACCATGCGTTCGGATACATGCGGCAAAGCGCACGTTTTTTTGTGGATTTTCTGTGTGTTCAAAAATGTGCAGATTCGAACAAATGGAAATGCAGTGTGACGTGCATTGCCGCATAACTAAGCCTGCATTTTCTTGCATGTTGCCGTCCGTTCAGAAATGCACAGATGCGAACAAATGGTTTGCAACCACGACGCATATTGCCACAAATTTTCAAAACCCATGCCAAAGCATGTGATTTCTTGCAGGTTGTCATGTATGTGTAAATGCACAGATGTGAATGAATAGCAACGCAAGTGTGATGTGCTTTGCTGCGTTTTTTTGCTGTGCACTTAGAAACGCGGCAGATGTGAACAAATGATAATGCAAGTGTTTGTTCTCAGGTTTGAAATGCATGGCGAAGAGTGCATTTTTTTGCAAGTTGCCAAGTTGCCATGGATTCAGAAACATGCAGATATGAATGAATAGTATCGCAAATGTGACATGCATGACAAGTACTTTTTTGAAACACACAACAAAGCGTATGTTTTCTTGTGGTTTTCTGTGCATTCGGAAACGTGCAGATAAGAACAAATGGCAACACAAGCATGACGCACACTGCTACGTGTTTTTGAAACGCATGGCAAAGCATGTATTTTCTTGAAGGTTGCCGTGTGTTTGTAAATGCGCACATACTAACCAATGGCAACGTAAGAGCAATGTGCGTTGATGCATTTTTTAAAAAAAAAGTCATGACAAAGCACATGTTTTTTGTGCACAGATGAGCCTACATGGTAACACAGGTGTGACGCACATTGCCATGTTTATTCTTTGTGTGGGTTGCCGCGCGTTAAGAAACATGTAGATGAGAATACAGCCTAAATGGTAATGTAAGTGCAATGTGCATTGCAGCGCGTTTTCTGTGTGGGTTGCATGCGTTTGGAAATGTGCAGATGCGAAAGCTACCTAAATATCAATGGAAGCCCGACGCGTGTTTCCAAAATGCATGTTGCCGGGCATTTGTAAATGTGCAGATGCGAATACCGGCTAACTGTTAACGACACCTCAATCGCGGCAAGCAGACTCGTATTTTGCTGCCCAAATGCACAACGCTCCGTGACTGAAAAGGTTTTTGAGCTACTTTGGATTATTTGTCACATGTAGGCCAGTCCATTCAATTGAATATGTGATGCATTTTATATGTGAAAAACACACACGTTTCCAAATTCATGGCAACCATCATGCCAATTCTGCCCACAACTCCAAATCCCTAGGTGTGAATGCATCCTACTGTAAAAATAAATAAAGGGTGGGGTTCCCCCCTATTATTCATACCAGACTCTCATCCAGGATTAATGTCTGCTATAATTTTAAAGGTAACTCATGAAACTAAAGAGTGGGGTTCCCCTTTTAACCACTTCTGGACTGGAAATTTTTCCCCTTCATGACCAGGCCATATTTTGTGATTTGGCACTGCGTTACTTTAACGGACAATTGCGTGGTCGTGCGACACTGTACCCAAATAAAATTGATGTCCTTTTTTCCCCACAAATAGAGCTTTCTTTTGGTGGTATTTGATCACCTGTGCGATTTTTTTATTTTTTTGCGCTATAAAAAAAAAAAGAGCGACAATTCTGAAAAAAAAAAAAAAAAAACAATATTTTTCACATGCTATTATATAACATTCTCAAAAAAAATTTAAAAATCAACAAAAATAATAAAAAAAAATGTAAAATAAAATAATTTTAAAACATTTAAATATTTTTTTTTAATTATAAAATGTTTTTTCAAAAATGTAAAAAACAATTTAATAAATGGGTGAATTTACACGGCTTCCCTGTTATCTTTGTGTCCTCTAAGAGCGATTTTAGTATATTTTTAGTGAAAATGTTATTTTAAAATATATTTGAGGGAGGCCCTGCCAGGTAGGCTGTATGGGGCCCCGTGATTTTTATCAACAGCCCTGGGTGCAAGCCATCCGGTCCCGGTGATTTATTTATGTTAAGTTTCTCTAGTTTAGTTCTAAGTTGTAATGTTCCGGTACCTTGGTACCCTAATTACTCTTTCATAAGTGTATGCGCCCCACCATTCTCTTTTGGAAAGGTGCGCATACACCTTTAAGACTGAAGCTGTCATCACTCAGCGCCGGACTGGATGGCTATTTAAATCGCCGGCTCTCACTCACATGTGTTCGTTCAAACACCCTTGTTACCTGGATGCTAACTTAGCTTGAAGCTCTCGTGCTTGCAAGCATACCTCGCTGACGGAACCACGCTGCGCTGATCCCTGTATCCCGCTACTGGATCATCCGCTCTTCTTGAACCACCCCTTGGCTATATTGCTATTAGTGTTAAGTACCCCGCAGGGGAAACCTCTATAAACTTTATACTAAAGCTTACACTATCTAGCTCTGCATAGTAAGGACTGTTATCACATCTGCATGTCTAGATTGCTAGCTCTTGAGACTACTGCTAACTATTCCTGCACTGGGTTGATCTCTCTTGTATGTCCACCTGCTACTCTGTCATCTGCTACCATACATGATTGCTAAACCTATCTGCATCCATCTGCTACTATCTTTCCTTCAAGTGTCTGTCATCTACCATCTCCACCCAACCTGTCTCTTCAGTCTAAACATCACTGTGTTACTATATACATAAAGTCACTCTAGGAACCATCTTGTAGAGTGTGTGTATTTACTGGCTGAATTAAGACCTTCCACACATGATGAGTCATTGAGGGTTGGGAATGGTATCTCAGCGTTTCTCTTACATGACTACTGAAGTGGAATATTTCTGCAGCTGAAAATCCACACCATACATGAAACGCAGGAGCGTTACCTAAGTCTATCTTCTGTTAGCCATGGCGGTACTTCCTGAGGTGTAGTATTTAGTTTAGCATTACAAGCTGGGTTAGTGTAGCCCCCCACCCGATTCTTTTGTGAAGACTGAAGAGAAGAAATTATTTAACACTTGCGCCTTTTCTCTGTCCTCTGTGGCCAAATTTCCTTCATCGTCTTTTATGGGGCCAATGTGTTCTGGCCTCGCTTTCTTACTATTTATATACTTAAAGAATTTCTTGGGGTTCTTTTTACTCTCTTCCGCTATATGTCTCTCCTGTTCTATTTTAGCCGCCTTGATTTCGCCTTTACATTTCTTACTGCATTCTTTGTAATGCTTGAATGCTGCCAATGACCCCTCCGCCTTGTATTTTTTGAAGGCCTTTTCTTTAGTATTAATATGCATTTTTATGTTGGAGTTTAGCCACCCAGGTTTTAGTTTTCCTCTTTTAAATTTATTTCCCTTTGGAATGCACTGGCCAATCCCTTTTGTTAAGTATGCTCTTGAAGCACTCCCATTTTTCCTCCATGTTCTTTGTTCCCAGGGTTCTATCCCATTTGATATTTTCTAACAGAGAGCGCAGTTGTGGGAAATTGGCTCTTTTGAAATTCAGTGTCCTTATATTACCCTTGTGTTTCCTATTACTGTAATTAATACTGAAACTTATTGACCTATGGTCACTGTTTCCTAAGTTGCCCCGTAATTCTATATCCGTGATCAGGTCTATATTGTTGGTAATCAGTAGGTCTAGTACCGCATTGTTTCTTGTCGGTGCGTTCACCATCTGACCCATGAAATTATCCTGCAAAACATTTAGGAACTGCCGAGCCTTGGCTGAATGTGCGATTCTTTCTGCCCAGTCTATATCTGGATAATTAAAGTCCCCCATTATAATGACATTTCCCATCCTTGTTGCCAATCCTATCTGTAAAAGGAGGTCCGCCTCCCCCTCCCTCTGGTTGGGGGGCCTATAGCATATGCCCAATATTACCTTCCCTATAGTGCCTTCACTTTGAAGTTCTACCCATAGGGATTCTGCCTCGTCCATACTGTAGCTCCTTTATTAATATCATCCCTCATATTTACCTGTACACTGTTCTTAATATACAGACATACCCCTCCCCCATTTTTACCTTCTCTATCCCTGTGATAAAGGGAATACCCCTGAATGGTCGCCATGCAATCATGAGAGCTGTCGAACCAAGTCTCTGTTATCCCCACAAAATCTAAGTCCTCCTCAAACATCAGCAGCTCCAGCTCTCCAATCTTGTTGGCCAGGCTTATGGCATTGGTATAAAAACCTCGTAATTTTGACCCTTGCATACTATATCCTCGTTTGATGTTGTTTTTAAGCTTCTCTTGTGATTTTTTCCCATACCCACCCTGGATTTAGGTACTCTAAACACCCTACCACTAATGTCCCCATTTGTGCCCTCTGAATCTTGCTCCCCGCTGGCTAATTCTACATCTGTAGCCCCCCCATCACCTAGTTTAAAAGCCCCTTTAACTTTTTGGCCATCCTCTCACCCGGTACGGTTTCACCATCCCCATTTAGGTGCAATCCGTCCCTACCAAAGAGCCGGTGGCCGACTGAGAAGTTGGCCCAGTTCTCCAGGAACCCGAAACCCTCCTTACTACATCAGCTCCTCAGCCACGTGTTAACTTCCGTAATCTCCCGCGGCCTCTCTGGTGTGGCTCGAGGTACAGGTAGTATTTCTGAAAATACTACCTTGGAGGTCCTACTCCTCAACTTAGCGCCTAAGTCCCTGAAATCGTTTAGGACCTGTTAGCTCAATCTTGTCAGGAGGCAATTACAAGATGATTTACGGCCCTTCAGTCCTAACTCCCCCTGTGTAGTGAATTCTCCGTCTGCTGGCCAGGAGATGCAACGACACATAGCAACTTAAGCTTAGCATAGACACATCTAATTTATTTTAGTTCGGCTCAAAGATTTATAGGAAATTTGAGCGGGAAAATCCAGTTCAAACTAGGGTACAATTCATGGGTCAGTTTAACAATAAAATATATATACTAAGACAATACATGAAAAGGCTTTTGTTTCCCTAACACAGCGCTGAAAATGTGTGGTGTAGTGTGTCTGAAAGTTCGTTTGAGGAAAAGCCGCTCCGTCTGTGTTCAGCTGTCTGATATGTTAATGTAAGCAATTGTCAATTGTGTTCAGGTGTTGTCTGTCATCTATATGCAAAAATACAACTGACAGGTGTCAAAGGATGTATGAATGAGGTGTGTTCAATATGTAATTGCAAGTGGCCACATTCCATTGTAGAGTGGGCACGAGCTGAAATGTATTATGTAATATAATATTTCAGTAAGGCACATTGATACACTCTTTCAACCCAACCTTTGATCCCAACCTTATTCATAAGGGTGGGATCACCTAGAGTCTGTGAATAGCACTATGTGCCCTCCTGGGATATATGTCCAACTATGAGTCCCACATGATAGTAACCATCCCTTAATGAGCTGGACATTCTTGACATACCTGGGTTGTGTTATTGTATGAGTGCATGTCATATTATTGGTAACTGACTTGCACAAAACAGGTGACATTATATTCTAAGGTGTATGTAGGCTGGCGACTTGGTTGTGTGCACATAGGGATATAACTTCTTAGAATTCTATCAAATCAAAAACAGACATGTTCAATGGGGAGGGCCATAGCTTGCAAGAATCTATGGCCTGAAAATCTAAACTCCATATTATGGCAATCAAGTCACTACAAATAGACCATGGCAGCACATACCACCTGTTGACTATAGCATGTGAATCTTCAACATCACCTAAAGCCTTTGCCAGGAAAGGGCAAAAATAAACCCCCCGTTCAATGGGAGGAAAAAAATCCCTTTTGACCCCCATATCATCAGAGCGGTCAGACTAAATCTCTGGCGGCTACAACGTTAAACAATGTCCTTTGTGTCCAATAGGCTTGACTTCAACTGTAAAGTGGAGACATGAATGTCTCGTGTCTCTCTCCTTTCCTGGGGTGAGGAAGGGCAAAATGAGGAGAGGTTCTCCGGGTGGTGAGCACATGTTGCAAGTAACCAGACAGTGGCTATTAGTGTTAAGCTTGCTACAAAGAGTACCACTGCTGCAAGAATGGGAAGTCTTCCAGGAGTAGGGTTGTCCGTTGGCATTGTACCAATGCATCTGTCTGGGTCCAACTGGAATTCGTCTGGTGCTCGTCACAATCTCCGGTCCACAGTCCAAACCGGGGAGTCGTCTGTCAATACCGCTGTTCTGGTCACTGCTTGAACTGTCGCAGAAGGTCCGTAGGGTGGGTCTAGCAATGTCAGCTTATGGGGGGCCTTTCACCAGGACTCTGTCTCCAGGCTTGAAGTCAGTGCACCTGTTGACAAAGGAAACGAGAACGAAATATCACCATAATCACTGTTTAATTTTTCAATTAATTCTGCCACATATTCCTCTTGCATCTGCTGCAGATCTCCAGGTATGATAATTTATGGATTCATGGGGTTGGGAAGGGGTCTCCCCATCAAAATTTCAAAGGGAGATAGCTTGGTACTTGGGTCTGGAGTCATTCTGACTTCAGCAAGAATAGCAGGTAAGTACAGAGTTTAGTGCGGCACTGGGCTTCTGGTCTTACAGGCAGGCAGCAGAATAAATGCTAGTAAGAGCCACTTGTAGCACTGGGGTTCAGGGCCTACAGGAAGGCAGGTAATTTTAAGACAGGAAGGATACCTAATGGCACTATCTTGGGAGAACACAGCATGTCCACACATGAAACAATGGTGAGGGCCCTTGGAGGGGTTGAACTGCCTTGTATTCTCCAAAGGTGGAGATGGGTTAACTTGCAGTCCTCTTACTCACCCAAGCAGGCAGCTACCTAGAACTAAAAGGCCAATAGACAACTGAGAATCCCTTGCATGGCTAAGATGCTGTGATCACTAAACAGTAGGGAGTAAAATTCAAGCTGTCTTGTGTACATGGACACACACAGACACACAAAAAAGCTAGAAGTGAGTACCCATGCAAACATAAATTTATAAGGGATTGCATAGTTGCCCAGTGACACCAAACAGGAAATTGAAACCAAACAGCCTTGGAGACACAGGGTTTGACTTCAAGGACCATTTATATGCAAAGCCTGGGGCAATGAGTCACCTTAGAATGAAAAGAGATGGCTTGGCTGGCCATGCAACTAATTGAATTAACAACAGGAGGTTACCTTGTCTTAAAGTTAAAATTTTAGCAATACCAAGTAACTTTACCAATTTTGCAGTAACACTGTCATACATTCGTTATAATTCTTAGCACACTATAGGTGTAATAATAGAGCAACAACTTATCCAATTCCATCCTATTCTTCCATCTCACAATATAATAAAAAAACTTTATAAGACAGGAGATGCTTAATTATCTAAGGCATAGAAACTCATTAAATGCCAGAGCTCATATATGTCAAATTCGAACACATCAAATATCTGACACCCAATAAATAAGAACTTTCTAACACCCATAAAAACAGTCTAATCAATCAGAAAAAAACAATTTGTAAACAATACTCCCATTGGTGAGTTGTCGTTGAAGGCTGTGATCGTCCTTCGTTCTAAAAGTCTCAAATCAAATTTATCTGAGAAATAAGCATCAAGAAAAATTTAGTAACAAAACATTTTACTTTTCCTCCTAAAAATAAACCTATGGTTAGAGGAATTTAGCATACAGTAAGCATGTCAAACATTTTCCTTCCTAACAGTGCACTTCTCTAATACCAAAAATTGTTGACGTCAAATTAATTATTACCACGTGGATTTCTATATTTTTTTTTTGTTTTATGGTATATCATAAATTTAAAGAAAAAATTATTATTGTTAACCATGGTTAAAAAAATGAGCAGCTCAAAAATAAACTTTAGTAATTTCCCATTTGGCTACAAGAAATTATACGTTACCATTTTTCACCCATTTGGGACATTCTTCAAAACTGTTTTTTTTCTACAAAAGCAAAAACTGATAGTTAATATACATCTGCATATACAATTAACTAATTATTTTGTACTTTCCTCTTCAAGTTTACTCAGCTCAGTCAATTTGTATGACAATACAACTGTTTACACTCCCAAACCTTGCAATTACTTGTGTCACGGAAGTGAGGCTGAAAAACTCCAAATTTTTTTTTTTTAAAAAGTCAGTGATAAAGATAAAAAGTCAGTGATAAAAACCTCAATGATAAAGTTCAAAATTGCTCACGATTTTAAGGATAGAAATACAATTTTAGTCCTTAAGGTCACACTTTACACACCAAATATATTTTCTTGCTTCTAAAAGCTGCCATGACCAGCATAGCACGGATTTGTTACCTTTTAGTTGTACTCGTGGCAAAGTCACATCACTTTAAAACATAAGTGATAAACACAAAACAAATCATTATGCAACCAGTATTCATTCAGTGTTATCAAATGCTTTGCTGATACAGCACTTTTAGGAACATTATTAAAATTAACACAACATAACGATCCATGGATCTCACACACCTCTAAGGTTGCCCATACATGATACAATTTTCATACAATTTTTCTAAACTTACATTTCAATTTTCCCTTGGGATTCTCCTTACCTTGAGAATTGCCCATTATCTTAAGCTCAGAATATAAAGTGAGATTAGCTGAGTTTGAAGGTATATATATATATATATATATATATATATATATATATATATATGGACGGTGAGGTCAGTATTTAGACTTTATTGGAAAACCTAGTTTCCAACTTATGTGGTTTCCTGCGTCTTTATAATCAGATTTATATACACCCAATTTATGGTTTGCTGTTAACTATCCTTGGTGGGTTTATACCTTCAAGCTCAGCTTAATATCACATACAATCTCCACATACATCTATACAATGGCATGCAATCTTATATAACGACTAAAAAATACACTTAAATGTCTATACAGCAAATATACAAGGTTTAGAGGGAGAATTCACTATCACACACAGTACTGCTTTGTAACCGGGTATCAGACCCTGGGGTATCAGACCCCCTCTTATCTTTGGGGCATCAGACCCCTATTTTCTTTAGGAATATCAGATTCCTGGGAGGCGCTAAAAATAGCGCTAACTGGGTACCGTTAATCTGCTCTGACAGTATAGGGTGGCAATAAATAAAAAATAGAATTACTCACCCAATACTGTTATGGCAGATCCCAACTTCTTGACACCAAACTGTTAGCTCAATCTTGTCAGGAGGCAATTACAAGATGATTTACGGCCCTTCAGTCCTAACTCCCCCTGTGTAGTGAATTCTCCGTCTGCTGGCCAGGAGATGCAACGACGCATAGCAACTTAAAGCGGAGTTCCACCCTGGAATACTTTTTTTTTAATAAAAATACCCCGGGACAGTCAGGGCTAGTACATTCCACAATGGCTAGCCTCTGATCTGTCCCGGGTTGCACTTACCTTTTAGGACAAATACTTACCTTGAAAAAGTATTGTCCAGCGCTGCCATCTCAGGTGTGGGCAGCTTGAAGCCAGCTCGATCCTCTTCTGTGTCCTCTTCCGTCTTCTTCAGTCCCACGATGCACTGCACCGGCCCCGCCGTCACTTCCGATGTGCGCGCGTCATCCCTCCACAGCTTCTGGGCATGCCCAGAAGCTGTTTAGAAGGGAATGACGCGCGCGCCCTGGAACTGACGTCGGGGCCGGTGCAGGCGCAATGATTCCTGGGAGCGATGACGTTCAGCTCCCAGGAATCATTGCAAAGCCAGGAAATGACGACGGGCCGTGGCCGCCGAGGGGAGGAAGAAGGAAGTAAGGTAAGTATATTTTCTTCTCTACGAGGGAGGTAAAAAAAAAAAAATGCGATTATCCATTTGTTTTTCAGGTGACCCGGAGCGAGAAGATGGAGGTAAGTATCATTTTAGGGTGGAACTCCACTTTAAGCTTAGCGTAGACACATCTAATTTATTTCAGTTCGGCTCACAGATTTATAGGAAATTTGAGCGGGAAAAACCAGTTCAAACTAGGGTACAATTCATGGGTCAGTTTAACAATAAAATATATATACTAAGACAATACATGAAAAGGCTTTTGTTTCCCTAACACAGCGCTGAAAATGTGTGGTGTAGTGTGTCTGAAAGTTTGTTTGTGGAAAAGCCGCTCCGTCTGTGTTCAGCTGTCTGATGTGTTAATGTAAGCAATTGTCAATTGTGTTCAGGTGTTGTCTGTCGTCTATATGCAAAAATACAACTGCCAAGTGTCAAAGGATGTATGAATGAGGTGTGTTCAATATGTAATTGCAAGTGGCCACATTCCATTGTAGAGTGGGCACGAGCTGAAAAGTATTATGAAATATAATATTTCAGTAAGGCACATTGATACACTCTTTCAGGACCCTCCATCTTCCTCTACCTATTTAATTGGTACCCACGTGTACCATGACAGCCGAACCCAAGTGCCCGGTAAACAGACTGTTCGGCGCTCACGGTCTTTGTGACAGATTGCACTGTCTGTCCTTCTAATGATTGAGTCCCCTACCACCAGCACCTGTCTTTCCTTTCCCTTTCTCCCGGCCTCACTGGAGGAGTTCTTCCCCTGGTAGCTAGGGGCGTCGCTCTGCTCCAGCAATGCTGGTCCCTGACTGGTTTCCCCAACCTCACGCAACCGGGCGTATTTATTGGGGTGCTCCAGCCCAGGATCTGGATCCTTGCCTTTTTCCCTTCTACCCCTCCTGTCACCCCTCTACTCTGCTCTGATGCCTGCACCTCCGTTTCTCCACCCTCCTCTGTGCTGGCTTCGGCCTGCACCTGTCGGGTATGATCCCAGCTCTCCTTCGGTATGGCCATTCGTCTCAGTGTTGCCAGCTGCTTCCCTGGATTCAGGACCTGAGCTTCCATTTTGTGCATTTGTATTCGCCCTCAATCACATGATCGAGAAATGTAAACATACCACAAGATGTACACCGAATCGCATCTCCATACCCGCCGGGCATTGTACCTACTAATCTAATCTAATGGGGATTCAGTAATTTAAGTCTGTCCTGTGTGGCTGTTTTCTAGCTTCCTAACTCTACTTTCTCACCCTCTGGTACTCCGCTACACTCACTGACACTCCCAGACACACAGTTACTCACAGGTACTCAGACACTCACAGGTACTCACAGGTACTCCCAGAAACTCCCAGACACTCACAGGTACTCCCATACACTCACAAGTACTCCCAGACACTCACATGTACTCACTGGTACTAATAGGTACTCACAGACACTCAGGTACTAGTAGGTACTCACAGACACTCAGGTAGTAATAGGAACTCACAGACACTCAGGTAGCAATAGGTACTCACAAACACTCAGGTAGCAATAGGTACTCACAGGCACTCAGGTAGTAATAGGTACACAGACACTCAGGTAGTAATAGGTACTCACAGCACTCAGGTAGTAATAGGTACTCACAGACACTCAGGTAGTAATAGGCACTTACAGATACTCAGGTAGTAATAAGTACTCACAGACACTCAGGTAGTAATAAGTACTCACAGACACACAGGTAGTAAGGTACTCACAGATACTCAGGTAGTAATAGGTACTCACAGACACTCAGGTGGTAATAGGTACTATTGCTCCTATGCGGTTTTTAGTTCAAGCACCAAAACGCTCCTTAAATATCACATCAAAAGGCATTACAGTCAATTCACAAAAGGAAATAAATAAACACGGTAATTAAGTACTAGTCCAAGTGTGCAATAACTATGGCAGTGTTCAAATGCCCCTGACCCCCCCCCCCCATAAATGGTTTAAAAAATAATTGGGAAAGTGCAAGCTGGAGCAGATGTCAGCTAGATTTTTGTCAGGCGTTGTCTCTGGAGGCAGGCAGACAGATAGCATAGCAAAGAGGATGGAGCCCTTTGAATCCAGTCTTCTAGAATTGAAAGCAATGTAGAAGAGGAGATTTCAAGTGGTCCTTTTCAGAGGAAAGAAGCTTTAAGCAGCGCACACTGTTGGATCGATTCATTGATGCTGATACCGTGCCGAAGTTCTGCTTATCCAAGCAGTTCCGGTTATCCAAGCCACTTATCATGGAGCTTTAGAGTTTAGATCCAACTCATAGGTTCAGTGGTGTATTTAGGTTTTTTGCTGCCCTAGGCCTGGCTAAACTTGGGCACCCCTAATTTAAATATGACCCACCTCTTCCTATAAAGGCCGCACCCCTTTCTGTTTATGACTCGCCCTGTCATCTGTAAACCACATACCACAACCACAGTCTATCAGTTCCCATAAGTGCAGCCTCATTACTGCCCATCAGTGCAGCCTCATAAGTGCAGCATATCAGTGCGGCCTCATAAGAGGCCATCAGTACAGCCCAATCAGTGGCCACCAGTGCATCATATCAGTGCCCATCAGTGCTGCCTTATCAGTGCAGCTTATCAGTGCCATCTCATCAGAGGCCATCAGTGCAGCCTCATCAGTGGCCATCAGTGTGCCCATCAGTGAACTATATCAGTGCCCATCAGTGCAGCATATCAGTTCAAACCCATCAGTGAAGCGTATCAGTGCCACCTCATGTCCATCAGTGCAGCCTCATCAGTGGCCATCAGTGCAGCATATTGGTGCTGCCTTATCATTGCTGCCTCATTAGTGCCCATCAGTGCAGTTTATCAGTATGCACCACTGCCACCTTATCAGTGGCCATCAGAGCAGCATATTAGTGCCCATCAGTGGAGCCTATTAGCGCACATCAGTGCAGAATATCAATGCCCATCAGTGCAGCCCCATCAGTGCAGTTATTAGTGCCACCTCATCAGCGGCCATCAGTGCAGCCTTATCAGTGCTCATTAGTACAGCCTCATGTCATGATGTCATGGGATTAGTAAGATTACTCCTTTCTTTTAAGAAATTTGGACTTGTGTTTGCTGCCACAAGCTTGACAATAACTTGTCAAAAGCTTTGTTTGTGTTTTTTGTTTTTTTTACTTTTCACTTTATCTGCCGGTCCTTTTCTGGCCAGACAGGTTTTATGCTTAGATAGGGTTCTGGTATAGATTTTAGGGGACCCCACATTTTTTTTTTCTTTGTCAAAGTTCTTTGCCATGGGAGCCCCCTTCTCTTGAAAACTACACCCCCATGTTGAGTCCATGCAGCCTAGTAGGGTTCAGTAGACGGAGCTGCACACTGCTCCGCTCCTTACCTGTCCATCCATTGCTGAATTCTCAGATGAGAGTCTGATGTGAATTTTGGTTTGACCTTACTCTTTTTTTTTTTTTTTTTCCTTGATTTTTGCATGGGGTTCTTGCTTAAAATTCATACTAGACTTCATTTGGAGGACCTCATACCAATTTTTTATTTATTTTTTTATTTTTTTGTGAAGTCCCCCTTGCCATCCTTATCAAAGATAAGGGTCTGGCATGCAACATACATCCCAGCAGACACAACTTAACAGTCAGGTATATGTAACATAGTGCTCTTACATTGATGATCAATGGAACGAAAATGCTCCTATGTCAGTGGTACGTGAAAGAAACATACCCCTTTACATTGTTGAATTTTAGGAGAAAAAATATCCCTTTATTGGTAGTAAATAAGAAAAAGAATGCCTCAGTATCAGTAGTCAAGGGGAGGAAGAATGTCCCAGCATTGGTAGTCAGTGGGAGGAGGAATTCCTCAGCCATGGTGTCAGTTAGGCCCCTTTCACACATGCTGTCCGTTTGTCCGTTTTTCATCCATCCGTTGACGGATGAAAAATGGACATCAATGTATCTCTATGTAAAAACGGATGACAACGGATGATCATCAGTTAACATCCGTTTTCATCTGCTTCCGTCCATGTCCGTTTTTTTGAACGTATGAATGCCCTATTTTTCATCCGTCAAAAAAACGGATCGGACGAAAAACGGATGACAAAGGATGAAAAACGGATGACAACGGATGAAAAATGGATGACAACGGATGAAAAACAGATAACTGATGAAAAACGGATGAAAAACGGATAACAACTGACGAAAAATGGATGAAAAACGGATAACAACTGACGAAAAACGGATGACAACTGATGAAAAACGGATGAAAAACGGATGAAAAACTGATACATTTTGACGTGACTCAACTGATGAACTGAATGGACCGTATGTGTGAAAGGGGCCTAACTCTGTCCCTGTCTAGTGATATCAGTGACAAAACTATGTAGAAGGCATCTGATGGAAGATTAGTCTACCTGTGGGAATCAATAATTGGAGCATTCACAGGTACCCAGACTTAGAAACTGCCTTGGCACTGCATAAGGAAGACCATCAATAATCATAAATGTCTTTAAGGGGACTGTTATGGAAAATTTCAGGTGTATATAAAATATAGTTTCCTAACTAAAAAATAAAAGTTAAGAAAAATAAAGTTATTTCAGACAAAGCTGTTTCATGCAAACAAAACAGCAAAGTAAAAACCATATGATTTTGCAATTTTAAAAAGCAATGTGAGACATTTATTCTCTTAAGTTATAAGAAGGGATGCAACAAACATGTATTATTCTGGTAAATCCCGAAAATGTAAAATGTAAAAGCTTGTAAAAAAATCACTTGAGGAAAAAGTACCCCTTGGAATGCAATTTACAGATGACACATGCTAATGAATAGTTCACATTCTGATATTCATAACAAAGGCTATCAATCACAGATGAACCTTCCACTAAACAGGTACAAAATAATATGTATGCATAATTTCCTCTAGAGTATCATGATGAGGAAATCTGGCATTCACATGCTGATTACTATGTTTAATGTTAGAGTGAATTCTCGACCTATAGGTGGTGTGTTAGAGAATAAACCATATATCAAATTTCCTTCTGACAGCTTACTGGTATAACTGTGCAGCAAATACTTAATTTGTAAATGTACATAATCAAGGAGTATAGATACACGATAACCTTCTTATGGTGAATCACAGTGATTACAGTTCATCATTTTATACCATGTAATTTTGTGATCTTACACAAGATTCAAGAGTTTTATTTCTCTGCTTGCTGTGCAAAGAGAATTCTGTTAGCACCTGCCAAGGTTTTATTTTCTGATTCTATAGCCCAAAAAATATTTCTAAAGTAAAGTGCATAAAACATACAAAAAAAAAAACAAATATGGGATATTACAGGTCATAATTTTCTTTTTTGTCATAATTTAAGATATGTACTGTATGTACCTAACCAAAAATTTGTAATATTGTTCAGCCAGTCATGTGATCCAGACACCACTGCCATATGATCCAGACACCACTGCCAGCCAGAATAGCATGGTCACTAACCTTCTTATTCTAAATTTCTTATCTCAGGTATGCAGTTTTGTTGGTAAATGACTCCCTGCCAGCCTACTGATTGGACAGTTGAGCAGCAGCAGCACACAGCTGATATCATTCCTTTGTCTGCTTTGTCTACTTGCACTGGCCCTCTCCCCGTCTGATGATAAGGACAACATCTGGTACTCTACATGTGAAAAATGCATTTAACAGCTTCATACCCAGATTACCCAAGTTTCTTATAACTGCCAACACTTTTTAAACATTGATCAGTTTTTAAACATTGATTTCAGTAGGGTTACCTACTTTACAGGGTAACTCAACTTTTGTGAGAAAACTACCAAATAAAAAAATAATACAGTATATACATTTGCACATGTCATATTTTTATTGAATATTATTACAAAATACCTTTTCTTTTCAATGTAGCACTACTCCTTTGGAAGCTTCTGATTACGGTTTCCCCTGGGTTACCATTAGTAACAGCGCAACAGTTCAACATTTTCCAAGTGCGAGCGGTGCGAGAACCCCCCCCCCTCCTAAGAAGAGCGGCGGCGAACGGTGCGAGAACCCCCCCCCCCAGAGGAAAGAGCGTGGTGTGCGGGCAGCGAGCGGTGTGGTAACCCCCCCCCCCCCCCTGCAAGGGCGGGCGGCAGACAGAGAGAGGGCAGGGGGGCAGAGGAGACGCACAATACCTGACCTGGCCATTGGCAGGGAGAGGAGCTGAGGGGAGACTGATCGGCAAGTGACAGAGGAGGGAGGCAGGAGCCTAAGCAAGTGTCAGGCTTAAAGGGACACACACACACACAGGACTGGTGACTGAGGTTGAACACTGAGGCTCTGTGAGTACCTGGTGAGTGTCCTTGCGACTGGGAGTGTCCTTGCGACTGGGGAGTATCCTTGCGACTGGGGAGTATCTAGCGACTGGTGAGTATCCCTGTGACTGGGAGTATCCCTGTGACTGGTGAGTATCCTTGCGACTGGGGAATACCCTTGCGACTGGTGAGTATCCTTGCGACTGGTGAGTATCCTTGCGACTGGTGAGTATCTTTGCGACTGGTGAGTATCCTTGCGACTGGTGAGTATCCTTGCGACTGGTGAGTGTCCTTGCGACTGGTGAGTGTCCTTACAATTGGTGAGTGTCCTTGCGACTGGTGAAGTGTCCTTGCGACTAGTGAGTGTCCTTGCGACTGGTGAGTGCCCTTGCGACTGGTGAGTATCCCTGTGACTGATGAGTATCTTTGCGACTGGTGAGTATCCTTGCGACTGGTGAGTATCCTTGCGACTGGTGAGTGTCCTTACAATTGGTGAGTGTCCTTGCGACTGGTGAAGTGTACTTGCGACTGGTGAAGTGTATTTGCGACTGGTGAGTGTCCTTGCGACTGGTGAGTTTCCTTGCGACTGGTGAGTGTCCTTGCGACTGTGAGTGTGGTGCGACTGACCGGGCTGTGCAACTGAGTGTTGGGCAACTGAGAGTGTTGTGCGACTGACTGGCTGTGCGATTGTGAGTGTGGTGCAACTGAACCGAGCTGTGAGACTGTGAGTGTGTGCGACAGGAGTGCTGTGCGACTGACCGGGTGGTGCGACTGGGAGTGTCGTGAGACTGACCGGGCTGTGAGATTGTGAGTGTTGTGCAACTGAGATTGTGAGTGTCAAGTGAGGGTAGCGGAGTACCAGAGGGTGAGAAGGTAGAGTTAGGAAGCCAGGAAATAGCCACATAGGATAGACTTAAATCACTGAATCCCCATTAGATTAGATTAGTAGGTACAATGCCCGGCGGGTGTGGAGATGCGATTCGGTGTACATCTTGTGGTATGTATACGTTCCTCGATCATGAGATCGAGGGCGAATACAAATGCACAAAGTGTAAGCACGTTGTTTCCCTGGAAGCTCAGGTCCTGAATCTAGGGAAGCAGCTGGCAACACTGAGACGTATGTCCATACTGAAGGAGAGCTGGGATTGTACCCACCAGGTGCAGGCAGGGGTCTGCACAGAGGTGGGCGGAATGACGGAGGTGCAGGCAGCAGAGCAGAGTAGATATGTGACAGCTAGGAAGGGTAGAGGGGAAAAAGGCAAGGAGGCTGATCCTGGGCTGGAGCACCCCAATAAATTCGCCCCGTTGCGTGATGTTGGGGAAACCAGTCAGGGACCAGCATTGCTGGAGCAGAGCGACGCCCCTAGCTGCCAGAGGAAGAACTCCTCCAGTGAGGCTGGGAGAAAGGGAAAGGAAAGACAGGTGCTGGTGGTAGGGGACTCAATTATTAGAAGGACAGACAGTGTAATCTGTGACAAAGACCGTGTGTGCCGAACAGTCTGTTGTTTGCCGGGCGCTCGGGTTCGGCACATTGCGGATTGGGTGGACAGATTATTGGGTGGGGCTGGGGAAGACCCAGCTGTCATGGTACACGTGGGTACCAATGACATTGGCAGAGGAAGATGGAGAGTCCTAAACAATTTCAGGGACTTAGGCGCTAAGTTGAGGAGTAGGACCTCCAAGGTAGTATTTTCCGAAATACTACCTGTACCTCGAGCCACACCAGAGAGGCAGCGGGAGATTAGGGAAGTTAACGAGTGGCTGAGGAGCTGGTGTAGTAAGGAGGGTTTCGGGTTCCTGGAGAACTGGGCCGACTTCTCAGTCGGCCACCGGCTCTTTGGTAGGGACGGATTGCACCTAAATGGGGAGGGTGCAGCCGTACTGGGTGCAAGGATGGCCACAAAGTTAGAGGGGCTTTTAAACTAGGTGATAGGGGGGAGGGTACAGATGTAGAATTAGCCAGGGGAAAGCAAGTTTTAGAGAGCAGAAATGGGGGCATTAGCGGTAGGGTGTTCGGAGCTCCTATACCCAGGGTGGGTATGGGGAAAAATCAAGAGAGCAGCCTAAAAGCATCAAATGAGGATAGGTGTAACCAGTCAAAATTAAGAGGTTTTTATACCAATGCCAGAAGCCTGGCCAACAAGATGGGAGAGCTAGAGCTGCTGATGTATGAGGAGAACTTAGATTTTGTGGGGATAACTGAGACTTGGTTCGACAGCTCCCATGACTGGATGGCGACCATTCAGGGGTATTCCCTTTATCGCAGAGATAGAGAAGGTAAAAAAGAGGGAGGGGTATGTCTGTATATTAAGAACAGTATACAGATAAATATGAGGGATGATATTAATAATGGAGCTAAGGACGAGGCTTAAGGAAGGTAGGTATGGACCATAAGGTGAGTACCTGGATAGAGAACTGGCTCCAGGGGAGAGTCCAGAGGGGGATGATTAACGGGGAGTACTCGGACTGGGCGGGTGTGGAAAGTGGGGTGCCCCAGGGTTCGGTCCTGGGACCAATCCTGTTTAATTTATTCATAAATGATCTAGAGGAGGGGATATCTAGTACAATCTCAGTATTTGCGGATGATACTAAACTAAGCATGCCAATATCTTCTATGCAGGATGTGGAAACCTTACAAGCGGACCTGAACAAAATAACGGGGTGGGCAACTACATGGCAGATGAGGTTTAATGTTGAAAAATGTAAAGTAATGCACTTGGGGGCCAGAAAACAGAAAGCAAGCTACTCAATAGGGGGGGAACCTCTGGGGGAGTCTAGGATGGAAAAAGACTTGGGGGTACTGGTAGACAACAGGCTTGGCAGTGGCATGCAATGCCAAGCAGCTGCAAGCAAGGCCAACAGAATACTGGGATGTATAAAAAAGGGGATTCACTCCAGAAATAAAGAGATTATTCTCCCGCTCTACAAGACTCTGGTACGGCCACATCTGGAGTATGCTGTCCAGTTCTGGGCACCGGTCCTCAGGAAAGATGTGCTGGAATTGGAAAGAGTCCAGAGAAGGGCAACAAAAATAATTAGGGGAATGGAGGACATCAGCTATGAGGAAAGACTACAAGCACTGAACCTATTCTCTCTGGAGAAGAGACGATTGAGGGGGGATATGATAGCAATGTACAAATACTGTACTGGCGACCCTAGCATAAGGAACAAACTATTCAGAGTAAGGAAATACAATAAGACACGTGGCCACTCACTAAAACTAGAGGAAAGGCGGTTTAACCTTAAAATGCGTAAGGGGTTCTTCACTGTAAGAGCGGTAAGGATGTGGAATTCTCTTCCACAAGCAGTCGTATCAGCAGGGAGCATTGATAGTTTCAAAAAACTATTAGATGGGCACCTTAGAGATCACAACATACAGGGGTATACAATGTACGGTTAAAAGCAAACACACACACATCATAGGTTGAACTGGATGGACTGATGTCTTTTTTCAACCTCACTAACTAAGTGGCGTTTGGCTCAGTCAGGAAACAGTCTAGGAGCTTTGTTTTTTGTGTTTTTATTGAGAACTTGGATGGGAAAAGGGAATGAGTGGGATACTCCAACTTATATAACTATGCACAATTAGCTGGGATGGCTGAAAAATGCTGAGTGCGGCTAGGCCGCTGCTTTACCTTGTCAGTAGCAGTGAAGTAGTAAAAAATGAACTGTCTGAGGTAAACTGTACTGTACTGCAGAACAATCTTCAGGGCTCTTCCTGGCACCCCCTTTGTTCCTATTCTTCAGGGTCAACTACACGGCACCCCCTTTACTGATAAACTTCCTGTGTGAGCTAGCTCCTTGATCCCCCTGACTTCTCTGGAGTGGTCCCCCTTCCTGGGCAAGACCCTTTGGCAGGTCCCTCAGTACTCACGGACACTGTTTTTCCCAAGAGACTTTGCCAGCAGCTTCACCGTCAGCACTCTGGATCCTCTGCAGCTCAGCTCCACACCTGGTTCACTAGGCCGACCACCTAAGACCATTTTCCTCACATCCTGCAGGAGGAGAGACAGCCGTCCACCTCCTCCTGGGACTCTGCTTTCTGCCAAAGACGCCCTGTCACATGTCCCCTCCGTATTTATGGTTAATCCCAGGATGCATTGCAGGAATGCCCTCCCACTGGGACTGTCATAAAACATGATGTGTCACTGGCCAGGTTTCCTCCCTTGTCCAACAAGCTCCCTTATTGGATACAGTGGGGACACTCCCTCAGACCCAGTGAATCACACCTGGAAACATGTGACTTGCAAACTAACAGATCAGGCTCCCCTGATAAGCAGAAGGAGCAAATCAATGCTTTTTTCCTAGCACCTACCTAGGAGGGTGCTACATCAATCTGCAGCACTGTCATTTTCTGTAAAATGCAATGCAACAAGCCAACCTGGAGGCATTCTATACGGAACAACCCCCCCCCCCCCCCCAAAAAAAAAATAGTCATATTCTGCTTGTGTGACTGGCTAACTGATTTTCTCAAAAGTCTGCACTAAGATACAAGTCAGGTTTTAGCCATCCCCTGCAAAAAAAAAAATGTAATTTTTGGTGAGATACTCCCGAAGGAAGATCACATTTAACCACTTTAAGACCAGAATAATTTGCCCCCTTCCTGACTAGGCCCTATTTTGCGATTCGGCACTGCGTTAATTTAACGGACACTTGCACGGTTGTGAGACACTGTACCCAAATAAAATTGATGTCCTTTTTTCCCACAAATAGAGCTTTCTTTTGGTGGTATTTGATCACCTGTGCGATTTTTATTTTTTGCACACTAAATAAAAAAAGAGCGACAATTTTGAAAAAAAAAACAATATTTTTCACATTCTGCTATGACATTCTCAAAAGAAATAATTTAAAAATCAAAATTTTTTAACATTTTAGGCCAATTTGTTTTCTGCTACATAATTTTGGTAAAGAAAAACGCAATAAGCATATTTTGATTGGTTTGCACAAAAGTTATTGCATCTACTAACTAAGGGAAAGATTTAGGTCATTTTTATTGTTTTTTTTTGCTAGGAATGGCGGCAAATTGCGATTTTTTTTTTGCGGGACTGCAACATTGCAGCGGACAGATCAGTCCCCTAACTGACATTTTTTACACTTTTGGGGGTACCAGTGACATTACTACAGTAATCAGTGCTAGAAATATGCACTGTTACTGTGGGTGATCAAGGGGTTAAATGTGAGCCTAGGGAGTGATTCTAACTGTGGGGGGACGTGCCTGGGGAAATGACCATAGAGACATGTGATCCTATATAGAAGGATCACATGGGCTCTATGATCATATCCGGGAGAAGAACGGTCAGCTGTGTTTACAACAGCTGCCCAGCCTTCTCTCTCAGCGGGGAGCGATCGTGGGTGTCAGGCGGCAATCAGAGCTGCATGACCTGTGCATCGGCTTCCCCGCTGCTGAGTGGGGGTGGGAGCACGCCACCGGCGCCTCGCGCTCGGGCCCCTAGCTTCCCGCGTGCTACCGACGTAGGGCTACGTTGGTTTGCGCAGGAGAGCCACCCTCCCGCAGTAAAAAGGCGGCGGGTGGTCGGGAAGTGGTTAAAGGATTGCAGACCCTGCCACTTTCCTCACAAGAACTCTACAAGTGCAGCAGCTGAGTGATAATTTTAAAGTCACTCCCATTAACATTCATTTTGCACATGGACACAGACAAACAAACAGCTATTCGTTCAGAATAACAAAAGGTAGGAATCTGATACAAGGTTTGTTAAAATCCTTGCAATGTTCATAGATCACTCAGAAGGTAATGTTTTTTTCCTAACAAAAGTGGAGTTACAAAGTGATCTCAAAGTCTTTAAATTTGACATTTCTTAAGCAGCTGTCTCTGTCTGGCAGACAGGAGAGAGATGAGCAGCATAGTAGGAGAGCATATAATGTCCTGTATCAGACATGACATATCTACCGGGATGATAGATGCCCCAGGCATCTGAAGTCAGCTGACATGACAGTTAGGAGCTCCAAAAAAGAAAAGGCCTTAGCACCTCAGTACACTCAGCACAACAAGCTGCTTTATGGGAATAGGATTGGAACACTAAAAGTACCCCTACGCATTCACAAAAAAATATAAATAGTAAAAAATACACACACACACGAGTTTTAACAAGTATTTTAATAAAAAAAAAAGTAAGCCCCCAAAAAAGTCCCATAGTTTAAATCCACGGTAAATCAAGTCATCTAGCAATGTGGATACGCATCAATCAGAATGCCCAACAACCCACTAAAACAACAAAAAGTCTACCTTCCACACAAACCTACCACAACAACTGCTTGCCTACAGCTGACAGCTCTGGGGAATGACAGCTGATATAAATAGAGGGGCAGGGTCTCCCAGGTTACATATTTGACCAAACTTGGTTAATGACAATACTGGGAACCCAGTGACACCATTTACCAAATATAGTCAATGACCTTACATGGGAGACCCCATCCCTTTATTTATTTTAGCTGTCATCCATCACAGCTTTCAAAAACAGGCGAGCAGTTGTCTGCTGTAAGACCATGTTGGCAGGTAGCATTTTTTTTCCTCTTCCGGCTGGACAGCGGGACATTATGCATTGTGTTTAATGTGGATCTATGTTTGCATGTGCTTGTGTGAGTTACTTCCAGGTAATCCAGTTTCTTTCCACATGCCAAAGATATGCTGATACTATTGGCTCCTGTCTAAATTAGTACTAGTATGTATGCATTTGGGGAACTGACCTTGAACTGTATGCTCCTTAAAGGGCAGGGACTGATGTGAAAGTAAAAAATATATGTGTAAATTGTTGGTGCTTCATAAATGATTGTGATAAATTAAATGTGAGTGTGTGTATGCCTTCCATGGGTGGCATGCTGAAAGTGCATGTTATTTATTAAACATATAATTAATAAATATACTACTTTATAATGTTCTTTACTTCTAATCCCTGCACGCTGCGATTTACTTATGCCTGACCCCTGTATTCTGTGTATTACTTACTTCTGACTCTTGCACTCTGTGGATTACTTACGCTTGATCCCCACGCTCCGTATATTACTTACTTCTGACCCCTGCACCCTGTGCATTAATTACTCCTGATTCCTGCCTACAGTGCATAAATTACTCCTGACCCCTTTTCTTGGTAGATTACTTTTTCTTGACCTTACTACCAACTCTGCAACCTGTGCTTTACAGCCTGACACCTGCACTACTTTCTCTTGCCCTTTGCATTCTGTGTTTTGCATACTCCTTAACCCTACAAGGAAAATAAATGGGGCTGGAGAGACAGATAGGTCTTAATGGAATGATGAAAAATTATATTGGGAAACAAGTCCATATACATTTGGTCCATATGGTAAAAGTTCATCATGAAATCTGAACAATAATAAAGGCAGATCCCCATAGAGTAAAGCAAACTCTGCAGAACATAAAAAGGAACATAAGGGGGGCGCCAGAAAGTGTAGCAATAGAAGTAAAGGAATTTATTAAAAAGCCAAATGGCAACTCACATTTTAAAGGGGCAAACAGGTGTGTAGCCAGATGTTGGCTAACTTTGTAAAAACTCAGTTAACTTACCTTTTTTAAAGCTAATCCCGACCCGATCTCACGCTGAGCTGTCAGCCGCAGCTTCACTGTAGAGGTGGGTGCAGAAGACACAGCCGACATAGTAAATCTATGGGTCACATCACATCCCATTAATTTCACAGCTGTTGACGGTCGTGTCTTCTGCATAGCTTCTGCTGCTGGAGATCGGGTTGGGTCAGCTTCAAAAAAGGTAAGTATACTGATTTCTTTTTACAGGGCTAGATAGGTTAGTGTTAGAATGTGGAGATCTATAGATGCAGGGATTTTAGTTTTTGGGTGGACTTATCCTTTAAGTAAAAGACTTGTTTATTTTGATACAGTCTGGTTTCTGTTTAATTACATTATGACTTTAACCAGTTCTGGACCGCCCACCGCAGATATACTGCAGCAGGCAGCCCCTCCTAACCCGACGTAGGGGTATATTGGTCGTGCGCCTGGTGCTGGGGGGCGAGTGGGAGCTGCCAGCGGCGCACTCCCGCCCCCACTATGCAGCGGGGACGCCGATGTACAGTGCCGGCGGCCGTGATTGCCACTGGCAACCCATGATAGCTCCCTGCTGAGAGAGAAGAACGGGCAGCTGTTGTAAATAAAGCTGACCGTTCTTCTCTCTGAAATGATCACAGAGCGCCTGTGATCCTTCCATATAAGATCACAGGATCTTTTTTCAATAACTGATAAGTGCTTGGATCACCCAACAACCACCCCAATTCATCCATGTAATACCTTTTTATTCATGACAACAAGGCCCCCTTCCTTGTCCACAGGACGGACAACGAAATCTCGTTTCTGTTCCAGAGAACCAATTCATTTTTTAATATATATGGGATCCTGTACTTTGTTTATTTGCAATTCTTCTATATCCTTAAGGACCATATTTCTCAACACATCTAGGTGTTTATTATCTATATTCAAATGGTTAAATGCAGATCTGTTAGCTAAATTGGAATGTACCTCCCGGGTTGACAGGCCCTTTTACCAGGTTTGGACAGAAAATATTTTTTCATATTCAAATCTCTTATATACTTTTGAACGTTAACATATGTATGGAATCTATTAAGGTTTTTTTTTACTGGGGCAAATTTAAGCCCTCTATCCAAAACTTTGAGCTCCTTGTCTGTTAAAATCATTTCACTAATGTTAAAAATCCCGGCTCCTACCGGAATTTTTTTCTTTTGAACTCTTCTTCCTGATCTCCTTCTCGTTCTCTTTTTTTTCCCTCTGGGAGTGTATTGGATCTGCCCCCCCCCCTCTGGGGGACCGGGGTCCCTATAAAATGTACCTCCTGTTGCTCCCCATTCCCCATTAAAAGCATAAACCTATTTATCTATTTGCAATAGGGAAAGGCTCTCTCATCTGGGGATAATCATTCTCAAAGGAGTGATATGGAGGGGTCATATACTGCCCACATTCCCTATGTTGAGACGTGTGTGGCCCAACATTCCTCGGACGTTGTGAACTGCCTTGCTCTTGGCCCAATTCCCTATGTTGATAAATAAAAGAGGATGGAGGGTGTGAACCACCCCCCTCTGCCACTACCTCTATTATTGCCACCCCAAGGTCTCCATCCCCAGCCACCATTGGGGGGGGGCACGATGATTCAGGTTAGGCTAGGTCCAGGGCATGTATCTGGGGTGCAATAATAGGGTATTTTGGGAACGGAAGGCCTAGGTGTGATATTAGTGACTGGGGCTGAAGGAAGGGGATTATTCATGCTCACTACAGGGGCATTCAACTGCCACCTATACATCCTTTGCTGTGCAAAATCTCCAGAGTCCCTGATAAATTTGTCCCTTTTTTTATATGATGCCTCCTTATCCCATTTAATCAATTTACTTTTAAGATCCCTGGAAAGTTTAAGAAAGTTCGCCTTCTCTTTAAAGTGCTCAATTTTGGGTTTGTCCTTAATCTGAGCTTCAGGTAACCTCATTTTCCTTTGTTTCCTTTTTACCAAAAATGCAAGAAACTCAAACCCTTTTTGATTAAAAAAATCGCTCCATTCCTGCAGGGATTCCTAATCTGATAGGCCATCATTCGGTGGGATATCCCACCTGAGTCACCTAGGAATCAAGTGTGAAGATAAATATTGCTCAAAAAAGCAATATCCCACCACGCTCTGTTTAAATAGGCTGCTGGGCACCAGAATCTGTGGGTGTGTGCGCATTCTAGTCCTTGCTTGTCTTGAGCTTCTGTGCTTGTGACTCTGCACATACGCATAAGAATGAGCACCTGCTGAATGGGAATGAGCAGCTGCTGCATGAGATCCCTAAAAACTGCTATGACATTGTCAAATTGCTCCTAGACTGAGTGACCTTGCAGAAGGGACGTCCAGTGTTGTAGAGTCAATCTGATGATTCCAGAATGTTAA
This sequence comes from Pelophylax lessonae, assembly GCF_965119305.1. Classification (NCBI taxonomy): domain Eukaryota; kingdom Metazoa; phylum Chordata; class Amphibia; order Anura; family Ranidae; genus Pelophylax; species Pelophylax lessonae. The sequence continues at coordinate 274,043,392 of NC_138772.1, read as the reverse complement.
TGGGAAGTTTCAATTCTTCTGGAGACCATGTTCTCTACACAGGAAAAGGGGTTGTAACTTCAGAAGTTTTTTTGTCTTAATGCATTCTATTCATTAGGATAAAAAGCCTTCTGTGTGCAGCGGCTCTCCTTAGCCCCCCTAATACTTACTTGAGCTTCCTCTTTATCCACCAATGTCAACAAATGTTTCTGCCGTGCGGGACTCTCTCTCTCTCCTGACAGCCCCAACCAGGGACCCGAGAAGAGGAGGATCTGGGCTGCCCTGTGCAAAACCCCTGCACAGAGGAGGTAAGTATACTATTTTTGTTATTTTAATAGAAAAAAAAACAAGACTTTACAATAGCTTTAAGGAGTTGTACACTCTGCCCAAGTCTGTAAGATTGGCATCCATTGTCACCATTTTACAATGTATGTGAAGGGATGACATTCCTAATTTCATGGCAGAGATGAAGATCCACCATGCTAGGGAGAGCTTTGTTTGACCAGATGGAAGGATAGGAACAATGCAGGGATTGGATCTGTTCTTTCCACATTGTGAGTATGTTGAATTGAAAAGGTGTGGGTGAAACTGGGCAAAATAAACTGCCTTGAAGGAGGCTTCTATTAAGTTCTGAACCCCCTAGCAAAAGCAAAATTAAGGGTACTATTTTGACCTGAAGGTCCATGTGTGGGACCTTATGGAAGTAATTTTGCCCTGAGGAAGGAAGATTTTTGCTTAGCTGTATGCAGGGCTAGATCCAGGTATCCAGATAATGCGAATACTGGAAACTTAGTTATCCAGCCAAAATGCATTGCGTAAAAGTATTATGCCCAATATGGGTGTAGCCCTCGTGCCACTGGGTGCTAGTATTCTCTTGGTTTGTAAAAGAAGTGGCAGCAGCTGGAGAGTGTGGTAAAAGCTGAAAAAAAGAAGGCCTCTAGTAGAGAAACCTAACCTCCGCGCTTGCCCAGTGTTGTTATATTCAATATAATATGCAGTGATCACTGTGTATATGTGAATTACAATAAATATGTGCAATAAATAATTTTCTCAGTGCAATATTAACTCATAAAAATTAAACCAATGTTATGCGTACATAAATTGATAGATATGTAGCAAACTATATCTATATGTACAATATAGTATGTGCAATAGATAAATTCCTCTGTGCAATATTGATTATCTCATAAACAAAATAAATAATACATACATGAATTAATATATATATATATATATATATATATATATATATATAATATATATATATATATATATATATATATATATATATAGCAAGTGCAAAATGTGCAATATTCCAAGTGCTCTGTGCACATCAAATAATTAAATAAATAGGCAGTCCTTATAATATGTGAAATTTGATAAATAAAAAACTCAATGCACTTTAAAGTGAGATGATTAGCGTCTTTGCCAATGTTTAAGGAAAATATTATATAAACAATCCTCATTTATAAAGTGCAGGTGCTTAAAAGGGGGGCATTCTTCAGCTCACAGCCGGATGGCTCCCCGCTGGGCTGGGTGATCCATACGTGGAAAATATTAAACACTCGCCAGATACAGTGGTGATCGAAAGTTTGGGCACCCCAGGTAAAAATTTGTATTAATGTACATAAAGAAGCCAAGGAAAGATGGAAAAATCTCCAAAAGGCATCAAATTACAGATTAGACATTCTTATAATATGTCAACAAAAGTTCGATTTTATTTTCATCATTGACACTTTCAAAATTACAGAAAACAAAATAATTGTGTCTGCAAGAGTTTGGGCACCCTGCAGAATTTATAGCATGCACTGTCCCCTTTGCAAGGCTGAGACCTCCCAGTGTCATGGATTGTTCTCAATCATCGTCTGGGAAGACCAGGTGATGTCAATCTCAAAGGTTTTAAATGCCCGGACTCATCTGACCTCGCCCCAACAATCAGCACCATGGGATCCTCTAAGCAGTTGTCTAGAAAACTGAAACTGAAAATAGTTGACGCTCACAAAGCTGGAGAGGGCTATAACCCTCCTCTTATGTTAGGGTCAGAACCGACCCGTTTTCAGGTTTTGAATGTCTATAAGTATCACATAAATTTGTTTATTGCATCAAGATTTTTTTACTTTGTCAGGAACCTCTATTTAAACAATGTAATAGAAAAAGAATCCTTTTCACGAAAATGAAGACGTTCATGGTGTTAGGAACAATTCTGACCCAGTTATAATATAGGATTTTAGGACACTAAGTGCCAAAACTGAAATCATAAACACTCTCTCTGCTTAGTAACACTGACAGCCAATCACCTCTCAACCCTGTGAGCTTTAGTTAGGGAGGGGCCTATCTCTTTGCCTGCTTGTCTGCTTCTCTAAATAAAGTGAAGAAACATAGAACCAATACATTTCAGAGTTGCTGACTTTATTTTACCATTTTTTAAATTTGAAAATGAGAGGTATGCTATCAAAAGAACGGTCTAAGGGGTCACACCAAAAATATTAAAACCAATCTTTTCAAGGATAAAGAAGCCTAACAAGGTAACCAAGAGGTAAGAAACAAATTGGATGATAAATAATTGTTCAGAGGGTATTTTATGGCTGATTTAAGACACGGGTCAAAACCGACCCGTTAACATCATGGATAGTAACAGAAAGCTAACATAATAGGAGGGATAAGAAGATAGCAAAGTGTTTTCAGATGTCAATATTCTCTGTTCGGAATGTAATTAAGAAATGGCAGTCATCAGGAACAGTAGAAGTTAAAGCAAGATCTGGAAGACCAAGAAAAATATCAGACAGAACAGCTCGCAGGATTGTGAGAAAAACAATTCAAAACCCACGTTTGACTGCACGATCCCTCCAGAAAGATCTGGCAGACTCTGGAGTTGTGGTACACTATTCCACTATAAAGAGATACTTGTACAAATATGGTCTTAATGGAAGAGTCATCAGAAGAAAACCTCTTCTACGTCCTCACCACAAAAATCAGCGTTTGAACTTTACAAATGAACATATAGACAAGCCTGATGCATTTTGGAAACAAGTTCTGTGGACTGATGAGGTTAAAATTTAACTTTTTGGCCGGAATGGGCAAAGGTACGTTTGGAGAAGAAGGGGCACAGAATTTAATGAAAATAACCTCTGTCCAACTGTTAAGCATGGGGGTGGATCAATCATGTTTTGGGGTTGTATTGCAGCCAGTGGCACAGGGAACATCTCATGAGTAGAAGGAAAAATGGATTTAATAAAATTTCAGCAAATTTTGGATGCTAACTTGATGCCATCTGTGAAAAATCTGAAGTTAAAGAGAGGATGGCTTCTACAAATGGATAATGATCCTAAACACACCTCAAAATCCACTGGGGATTACATCAAGAGGCGTAAACTGAAGGTTTTGCCATGGCCTTCACAATCTCCTGACCTCAACATAATTGAAAATCTATGGATAGACCTTAAAAGAGCAGTGCGTGACAGACAGCCCAGAAATCTCAAAGAACTGGAACACTTTTGTAAGGAAGAATGGGCAAAGATACCTACAAAAAGCGTTTACAAGCTGTGATACTTGCCAAAGGGGGCAGTACAAGATATTAACTCTGCAGGGTGCCCAAACTTTTGCAGATGCAATTTTTTTGTTTCTGTTATTTTGAAAATGTAAATGATGGAAATACAATCTAACTTTTGTTGACATATTATAAGAATGTCTAATCTGTAATTTGATGCCTTTTTTTCCATCTTTCCTTGGCTTCTTTATGCACATTAATACAAATTTTTACCTGGGGTGCCCAAACTTTCGATCACCACTGTATGTGCAATAGATAAATTCCTCTGTGCAATATTGATTATCTCATAAATTAAATAAATAATTCATACATTAATTAATATATATATATATATATATATATATATATATATATATATATATAGAAAGTGCAAAATGTGCAATATTCCAAGTGCTCAGTGCACATCAAATAAATAAATAAATAGGCAGTCCTTATAATTAGGGTTGAGCGGACACCTAGATGTCCGTGTTCGACGGGTTCGGCCGAACTTTAAAAAAAAGTCCGGGTCCGTGTCCCGGACTTTTACCGAACTTTTCCCGGACACCGAACCCCATTGAAGTCAATGGGGACCCGAACTTTAAGGCACTAAAATGGCTCTAAAACACCAAAGGAAAGGGCTAGAGTGCTGCAAATGGCAGCAAAACGTAATTAAGAGCATGGCAAGTGCTCTGCAAACAAATGTGGATAGGGAAATAACTTAAAACAACAAAAAAAAACAGAAAAATAAAACAATGTTCTTCTTCATCTCTGAAGGACGAGGCCCATATGGAGTAGGAGGGAGGTTGAGGTGGTGGTGGATGTGGCGGTGACATAGGCGTGCGCACAGGGTGTGCTGGGTGTGCCTGGGCACACCCTAATCACCTAGGGCACATAGCATTGCCAGTGAGGAGATGGGAAAGATCTCCCTGGGACCTGCTCTGCTCTATTTCTCCTTGCCTACAGGTACATGGCCCCGATACATTACTCTCCCTGCTGGCAAACACATGCATGTGTATTTCAACTTTGGGGTGCACACCTTAATGCAATAGGCTGCGCACACCTATGGGCGGTGTAGGTGGAAGCGGCGGTGGAGGAGGACCAGGGCCGGATTAACAGCATCATGGGCTTGGTGCTGAGGATTTTGAAGGGCCTTAAGGGCCGTGCCTTGCCATGCACCCAGAGGAGGAAGGGTGCAGCCATGCATGCCTAATTCAACATTGGATGCTGTCTCTGAAGCCCATAAACACATCCATGCATCGCCAACTGTCCCTCCTTGTCCGGCCTTCACGCTGTGTGGGGAGGTTCTGAGGGTGCTGCCTGGGGAAGCGAGCATAGAAGCCAGACTTCTGTGTTTACAAGTGACAGAAGAGCGGTAACAGTGAATATGGCCAACCCGGGGCCTATATAAAAGGTAGGGGCCTGGAGCTGCAGCTCCAATAGCCCCTACATTAATCTGGCCCTGAGGAGGAGGACGATGTAGTAAACACTGCTTCTTTTCAAAAATTTTAAATGAGGGTACACCCCAAAAGAGTGAGAAAGAGCAAAAATGGAACAATGGGTGGGTAAGGTCGGTATCCATTGCTATTCTGCATAAGGTACGGAAAAGTCCCGTGGGATCCATGCCTGGTTCATTTTAATGAACGTGAGCTTGTCCACATTGTCTCTGGACAGGCGGCTGCGCTTGTCTGTTATAACGCCCCCAGCCGTGCTAAATACCCGTTCAGATAATACACTGGCTGCAGGGCACGCCAGCACCTCCAAGGCGTAAAGGGCAAGCTCAGGCCATGTGCCCAATTTGGAGACCCAGAAGTTGAAGGGGGCAGACCCGTCATTCACTACATGTAGGCGTGTGCACACATACTGCTCCACCATGTTGGTAAAATGCTGCCTCCTGCTAAGACGTTCCATCTGAGCTGCTGGTGCTGCTGTTTGTTGTGGCGTGCTGACAAAGCTTTTCCACATTTCGGCCATGCTAACCCTGCCTTCTGAGGTGCTGGCGGTGCCCTGGTTGCGTTGGCGACCTCCTCCTCCTCCTCCTCTGCCTTGTGCTTCCACTGTGGCCCCGCTGTCAGATGGGAATGCCAGCAGCATGGCGTCTACCAGCGTGCGCTTGTACTCGCGCATCTTGCGATCGCGCTCCAGTGAGTGAATTAAGGACGGTACGTTGTCCTTGTAACGGGGATCCAGCAGCGTGGCCACCCAGTAATCAGCACAAGTTAGAATGTGGGCAACTCGGCGGTCGTTGTGGAGACACTGCAGCATGTAATCGCTCATGTGTGCCAGGCTGCCCAGAGGCAACGAAAGGCTGTCCTCTGTGGGAGGTGTATGGTCCGTGTCCTCTGTATCCCCCCAGCCACGCACCAGTGATGGCCATGAGCTGGCCTGGGTGCCACCCTGCTGTGAACATGGTTCCATCTCCTCCTCCAGCTCCTCCTCCTCCTCATCCTCCTCATCCTCCAGAACTGTGCCCCTGCTGGACAATTGCGTCCCTGGCGTTTGCGTGTGCAGGAACCCACCCTCGGAGCCCCTTGCGAATGACTGCCCTGAAAGCCTTGGAAATGTTACCTCTTCATCCTCCTCCTCCTCCTCATCCTGTGCCACATCCTCTTCCATCATCGCCCGAATTGTTTTTTCAAGGAGGCATAGAAGTGGGATAGTTAAGCTGAGAACGGCGTCATTGCCACTGGCCATGTTGGTGGAGTACTCAAAACAGCGCAACAAGGCACACAGGTCTCGCATGGAGGCCCAGTTATTGGTGGTGAAGTGGTGCTGTTCCGCAGAGCGACTCACGCGTGCGTGCTGCAGCTGAAACTCCACTATGGCCTGCTGCTGCTCGCACAGTCTTTCCAGCATGTGCAAGGTGGAGTTCCACCTTGTGGGCACGTCACATATGAGGCGGTGAGCGGGAAGGCCGAAGTTACGCTGCAGCGCTGCCAGGCGAGCAGCAGCAGGGTGAGAACGCCGAAAGTGCGCACAAACGGCCCGCACTTTCTGCAGCAGCTCTGACATATCGGGGTAGTTTTTAAGGAACCTCTGCACCACCAAATTCAGCACATGCGCCAGGCAAGGGATGTGCGTCAAACCGGCTAGGCCCAGAGCTGCTATGAGATTTCGCCCGTTATCGCACACCACCAGGCCGGGCTTGAGGCTCGCTGGCAGCAACCACTCATTTGTCTGCTGTTCCATGCTCCTCCACAACTCCTGCGCGGTGTGTGGTTTGTCCCCCAAACAGGCAAGTTGTAAAACTGCCTGCTGTCGTTTACCCCTGGCCGTGCTGAAGTTGGTGGTGAAGGTGTTACGCTGTCCGGATGAGGAGGCGGTAGAGGATGAGGAAGCGGAGTAGGAGGAGTTAGGAACAGGAGGCAAACTGAAGCGCCCTGCAATCCTCGGTGGTGGAAGGACATGCGCCAAATTGCTATCCGCCTCAGGCCCATCCGCCACTGCATTTACCCAGTGTGCCGTTAGGGAGATATAACGCCCCTGACCGTGCTTACTGGTCCACGTATCCGTAGTTAGGTGGACCTTGGCACAGATGGCGTTGCGCAGTGCACACCTGATATTTTCCCCCACTTGGTTGTGCAGGGAAGGGATGGCTTGCCTGGAAAAGTAGTGGCGGCTGGGCACGACGTACTGTGGGACAGCCACCGACATAAGGTTTTTAAAACTGTGCGTCTCCACCAGACGGAATGACAGCATTTCAAAGGCCAATAATTTTGAAATGCTGGCATTCAGGGCCAGGGATCGCGGGTGGGTAGGGGGGTACTTCCTCTTCCTCTCAAGTGTTTGGGAGATGGAAAGCTGAACGCTTCCACGGGACATTGTGGAGATGGTTGTTGGTGACCCAGGTGGTGGTGTTGCTGACAGATCGTCTGTTTGCGGGGTGGCAGGTGCCGGTATCACTACAGATGTGGCTGGAGCGGCCGAGACTGCAGCAGAAGAGGAAGCAGGATGAGCCAGAGACGTTTCTTGGTTTTGAAGGTGTGTACTCCACTGCAGCTCGTGCTTTGCACTTAGATGCCTGATCATGCAGGTTGTGCTCAGGTTGAGAAGGTTTATGCCTCGCTTCAAGCTCTGATTGCACAGGGTGCAAACCACTCGTGTCCTGTCATCAGCACATTTTCTAAAGAACTTCCACGCTAGAGAACTCCTTTGAGCTGACTTTGGTGCGCTCGTTCCCTTGCTGCGTTGGGCAGTAGCGGGCGTAGTGTCTAGGGCACGGCCGCTCCGCTTCTGCACCCTGCTCCCTCTTCTGCTGTGCTGGTGGCTCTGTGCGACCACCGCCTCTTCCTCCAAACTACTCAGGTCACCTGCATGACGTTCATTCCATGTGGGGTCGAGGACCTCATCGTCCTCCACATCATCTTCCACCCAGTCTTCACCCCTGCCCTCCTTGTCGGTCTCCACAATGCTGAACGCCGCAGCAGTTGGCACCTGCGTTTCGTCATCATCGGAGACGTGCTGCGATGATCCTTGCATGTACTCATCTTGAGAAATAAGTGGTTGGGCATCGCTGCACTCAATCTCTTCCACTTCTGGGGCAGGGCTAGGTGGATGGCCCTGGGAAACCCTGCTGACAGAGTCCTCAAAAAGAATAAGAGACTGCTGTATGGCTTGGGGCTCAGACTGCTGGCCTGATTTGCAAGGGGGTGAGGTGAAAGACGGTTGGACATTGGCTGCAGGTGCCAACTCTGACCTTTCTGCAGTAGACTGGGTGGGAGACAATGTGAAGGAACTGGAGGCACTGTCAGCAGCAAACCAATCTACTATCGCCTCAACTTGTTCTGGCCTCATCACTTCTAGGGGCGTTTGATGCCCTACCAAATACTGATGCAGGTTCTGTCGCCTACTCACACTTGAGGAAGGTGTTTCACTTGTGCGTGTAGCTGGCACAGATCGACCACGTCCTCTCCTTGCAACAGGAGCTCTACCAGCAGCACCACGACCCAGGCCACGGCCCTTATTTGACGGTCTCCTCATATTTCTGTAATTTAAGATCTTGCCCTAGAAAGGTTTTTATTGAATAGCGGAATAGGAAATATGATCCAAAAAAGTGTATGTATCTCGCACGTACAAAACCACACTAGGCCCCAATTACTATTGTTTCTACCCCTAAAAGGATGGATGAGGAGTAGGAGGAGTATGGAACAGACAGCACCCTCAAATCTTCAGAAGTATGAGATGAACCCCAAAAACTTGGAAAGGTGGATCTCACACGTACCGACACAGACTATCCCGCAATTCAATTGATCCTCAAAGGTTTTTATTGAATAGCGGAATAGGAAATATGATCAAAAAAAGTGTATGTATCTCGCACGTACACAACCACACTAGGCCCCAATTACTATTGTTTGTACCCCAAAAAGGATGGATGAGGAGTAGGAGGAGGAGTATGGAACAGGCAGCACCCTCAAATCTTCAGAAGTATGAGATGAACCCCAAAAACTTGGAAAGGTGGATCTCACACGTACCGACACAGACTATCCCGCAATTCAATTGATCCTCAAAGGTTTTTATTGAATAGCGGAATAGGAAATATGATCAAAAAAAGTGTATGTATCTCGCACGTACACAACCACACTAGGCCCCAATTACTATTGTTTGTACCCCTAAAAGGATGGTTGAGCAGTAGGAGCAGGAGTATGGAACAGGCAGCACCCTCAAATCTTCAGAAGTATGAGATGAACCCCAACAACTTGGAAAGGTGGATCTCACACGTACCGACACAGACTATCTCGCAATTGAATTGATCCCCAAAGGTTTTAATTGAATAGCGGAATAGAAAATATGATCAAAAAGAAAGTGTATGTATCTCGCACGTACACCACCACACTAGGCCCCAACTACTATTGTTTGTACCCCTAAAAGGATGGTTGAGCAGTAGGAGGAGGAGTATGGAACAGGCAGCACCCTCAAATCTTCAGAAGTATGAGATGAACCCCAAAAACTTGGAAAGGTGGATCTCTCTCACACGTACCAACACAGACTATCCCCCAATTTAACTGATCCCCAAAGGTTTTTGATTAAATAGCGGAATAGAAAATATGATCCAAAAAAAGTGTATGTATATCACACGTACACAACCACACTAGGCCCCAATTACTATTGTTTGTACCCCTAAAAGGCTAGATGAGGAGTAGGGGGGGTATGGAACAGGCAGCACCCTCAAACCTTCAGAAGTATGAGATGAACCCCAACAACTTGGAAAGGTGGATCTCTCTCACACGTACCAACACAGACTATCCCCCAATTTAACTGATCCCCAAAGGTTTTTGATTAAATAGCGGAATAGAAAATATGATCCAAAAAAAGTGTATGTATATCACACGTACACAACCACACTAGGCCCCAATTACTATTGTTTGTACCCCTAAAAGGCTAGATGAGGAGTAGGGGGGGTATGGAACAGGCAGCACCCTCAAACCTTCAGAAGTATGAGATGAACCCCAACAACTTGGAAAGGTGGATCTCTCTCACACGTACCAACACAGACTATCCCCCAATTTAACTGATCCCCAAAGGTTTTTGATTAAATAGCGGAATAGAAAATATGATCCAAAAAAAGTGTATGTATATCACACGTACACAACCACACTAGGCCCCAATTACTATTGTTTGTACCCCTAAAAGGCTAGATGAGGAGTAGGGGGAGTATGGAACAGGCAGCACCCTCAAACCTTCAGAAGTATGAGATGAACCCCAACAACTTGGAAAGGTGGATCTCTCTCACACGTACCAACACAGACTATCCCCCAATTTAACTGATCCCCAAAGGTTTTTGATTAAATAGCGGAATAGAAAATATGATCCAAAAAAAGTGTATGTATATCACACGTACACAACCACACTGGGCCCCAATTACTATTGTTTGTACCCCTAAAAGGCTAGATGAGGAGTAGGGGGAGTATGGAACAGGCAGCACCCTCAAACCTTCAGAAGTATGAGATGAACCCCAACAACTTGGAAAGGTGGATCTCTCTCACACGTACCAACACAGACTATCCCCCAATTTAACTGATCCCCAAAGGTTTTTGATTAAATAGCGGAATAGAAAATATGATCCAAAAAAAGTGTATGTATATCACACGTACACAACCACACTAGGCCCCAATTACTATTGTTTGTACCCCTAAAAGGCTAGATGAGGAGTAGGGGGGGTATGGAACAGGCAGCACCCTCAAACCTTCAGAAGTATGAGATGAACCCCAACAACTTGGAAAGGTGGATCTCTCTCACACGTACCAACACAGACTATCCCCCAATTTAACTGATCCCCAAAGGTTTTTGATTAAATAGCGGAATAGAAAATATGATCCAAAAAAAGTGTATGTATATCACACGTACACAACCACACTAGGCCCCAATTACTATTGTTTGTACCCCTAAAAGGCTAGGAGTAGGGGGAGTATGGAACAGGCAGCACCCTCAAACCTTCAGAAGTATGAGATGAACCCCAACAACTTGGAAAGGTGGATCTCTCTCACACGTACCAACACAGACTATCCCCCAATTTAACTGATCCCCAAAGGTTTTTGATTAAATAGCGGAATAGAAAATATGATCCAAAAAAAGTGTATGTATATCACACGTACACAACCACACTAGGCCCCAATTACTATTGTTTGTACCCCTAAAAGGCTAGATGAGGAGTAGGGGGAGTATGGAACAGGCAGCACCCTCAAACCTTCAGAAGTATGAGATGAACCCCAACAACTTGGAAAGGTGGATCTCTCTCACACGTACCAACACAGACTATCCCCCAATTTAACTGATCCCCAAAGGTTTTTGATTAAATAGCGGAATAGAAAATATGATCCAAAAAAAGTGTATGTATATCACACGTACACAACCACACTAGGCCCCAATTACTATTGTTTGTACCCCTAAAAGGCTAGATGAGGAGTAGGGGGGGTATGGAACAGGCAGCACCCTCAAACCTTCAGAAGTATGAGATGAACCCCAACAACTTGGAAAGGTGGATCTCTCTCACACGTACCAACACAGACTATCCCCCAATTTAACTGATCCCCAAAGGTTTTTGATTAAATAGCGGAATAGAAAATATGATCCAAAAAAAGTGTATGTATATCACACGTACACAACCACACTAGGCCCCAATTACTATTGTTTGTACCCCTAAAAGGCTAGATGAGGAGTAGGGGGGGTATGGAACAGGCAGCACCCTCAAACCTTCAGAAGTATGAGATGAACCCCAAAAACTTGGAAAGGTGGATCTCTCTCACACGTACCAACACAGACTATCCCCCAATTTAACTGATCCCCAAAGGTTTTTGATTAAATAGCGGAATAGAAAATATGATCCAAAAAAAGTGTATGTATATCACACGTACACAACCACACTAGGCCCCAATTACTATTGTTTGTACCCCTAAAAGGCTAGGAGTAGGGGGAGTATGGAACAGGCAGCACCCTCAAACCTTCAGAAGTATGAGATGAACCCCAACAACTTGGAAAGGTGGATCTCTCTCACACGTACCAACACAGACTATCCCCCAATTTAACTGATCCCCAAAGGTTTTTGATTAAATAGCGGAATAGAAAATATGATCCAAAAAAAGTGTATGTATATCACACGTACACAACCACACTGGGCCCCAATTACTATTGTTTGTACCCCTAAAAGGCTAGATGAGGAGTAGGGGGAGTATGGAACAGGCAGCACCCTCAAACCTTCAGAAGTATGAGATGAACCCCAACAACTTGGAAAGGTGGATCTCTCTCACACGTACCAACACAGACTATCCCCCAATTTAACTGATCCCCAAAGGTTTTTGATTAAATAGCGGAATAGAAAATATGATCCAAAAAAAGTGTATGTATATCACACGTACACAACCACACTAGGCCCCAATTACTATTGTTTGTACCCCTAAAAGGCTAGATGAGGAGTAGGGGGGGTATGGAACAGGCAGCACCCTCAAACCTTCAGAAGTATGAGATGAACCCCAACAACTTGGAAAGGTGGATCTCTCTCACACGTACCAACACAGACTATCCCCCAATTTAACTGATCCCCAAAGGTTTTTGATTAAATAGCGGAATAGAAAATATGATCCAAAAAAAGTGTATGTATATCACACGTACACAACCACACTGGGCCCCAATTACTATTGTTTGTACCCCTAAAAGGCTAGGAGTAGGGGGAGTATGGAACAGGCAGCACCCTCAAACCTTCAGAAGTATGAGATGAACCCCAACAACTTGGAAAGGTGGATCTCTCTCACACGTACCAACACAGACTATCCCCCAATTTAACTGATCCCCAAAGGTTTTTGATTAAATAGCGGAATAGAAAATATGATCCAAAAAAAGTGTATGTATATCACACGTACACAACCACACTAGGCCCCAATTACTATTGTTTGTACCCCTAAAAGGCTAGGAGTAGGGGGAGTATGGAACAGGCAGCACCCTCAAACCTTCAGAAGTATGAGATGAACCCCAACAACTTGGAAAGGTGGATCTCTCTCACACGTACCAACACAGACTATCCCCCAATTTAACTGATCCCCAAAGGTTTTTGATTAAATAGCGGAATAGAAAATATGATCCAAAAAAAGTGTATGTATATCACACGTACACAACCACACTAGGCCCCAATTACTATTGTTTGTACCCCTAAAAGGCTAGATGAGGAGTAGGGGGAGTATGGAACAGGCAGCACCCTCAAACCTTCAGAAGTATGAGATGAACCCCAACAACTTGGAAAGGTGGATCTCTCTCACACGTACCAACACAGACTATCCCCCAATTTAACTGATCCCCAAAGGTTTTTGATTAAATAGCGGAATAGAAAATATGATCCAAAAAAAGTGTATGTATATCACACGTACACAACCACACTAGGCCCCAATTACTATTGTTTGTACCCCTAAAAGGCTAGATGAGGAGTAGGGGGGGTATGGAACAGGCAGCACCCTCAAACCTTCAGAAGTATGAGATGAACCCCAACAACTTGGAAAGGTGGATCTCTCTCACACGTACCAACACAGACTATCCCCCAATTTAACTGATCCCCAAAGGTTTTTGATTAAATAGCGGAATAGAAAATATGATCCAAAAAAAGTGTATGTATATCACACGTACACAACCACACTAGGCCCCAATTACTATTGTTTGTACCCCTAAAAGGCTAGATGAGGAGTAGGGGGGGTATGGAACAGGCAGCACCCTCAAATCTTCAGAAGTATGAGATGAACCCCAAAAACTTGGAAAGGTGGATCTCTCTCACACGTACCAACACAGACTATCCCCCAATTTAACTGATCCCCAAAGGTTTTTGATTAAATAGCGGAATAGAAAATATGATCCAAAAAAAGTGTATGTATATCACACATACACAACCACACTAGGCCCCAATTACTATTGTTTGTACCCCTAAAAGGCTAGATGAGGAGTAGGGGGGGTATGGAACAGGCAGCACCCTCAAACCTTCAGAAGTATGAGATGAACCCCAAAAACTTGGAAAGGTGGATCTCTCTCACACGTACCAACACAGACTATCCCCCAATTTAACTGATCCCCAAAGGTTTTTGATTAAATAGCGGAATAGAAAATATGATCCAAAAAAAGTGTATGTATATCACACGTACACAACCACACTAGGCCCCAATTACTATTGTTTGTACCCCTAAAAGGCTAGGAGTAGGGGGAGTATGGAACAGGCAGCACCCTCAAACCTTCAGAAGTATGAGATGAACCCCAACAACTTGGAAAGGTGGATCTCTCTCACACGTACCAACACAGACTATCCCCCAATTTAACTGATCCCCAAAGGTTTTTGATTAAATAGCGGAATAGAAAATATGATCCAAAAAAAGTGTATGTATATCACACGTACACAACCACACTGGGCCCCAATTACTATTGTTTGTACCCCTAAAAGGCTAGATGAGGAGTAGGGGGAGTATGGAACAGGCAGCACCCTCAAACCTTCAGAAGTATGAGATGAACCCCAACAACTTGGAAAGGTGGATCTCTCTCACACGTACCAACACAGACTATCCCCCAATTTAACTGATCCCCAAAGGTTTTTGATTAAATAGCGGAATAGAAAATATGATCCAAAAAAAGTGTATGTATATCACACGTACACAACCACACTAGGCCCCAATTACTATTGTTTGTACCCCTAAAAGGCTAGATGAGGAGTAGGGGGGGTATGGAACAGGCAGCACCCTCAAACCTTCAGAAGTATGAGATGAACCCCAACAACTTGGAAAGGTGGATCTCTCTCACACGTACCAACACAGACTATCCCCCAATTTAACTGATCCCCAAAGGTTTTTGATTAAATAGCGGAATAGAAAATATGATCCAAAAAAAGTGTATGTATATCACACGTACACAACCACACTGGGCCCCAATTACTATTGTTTGTACCCCTAAAAGGCTAGATGAGGAGTAGGGGGAGTATGGAACAGGCAGCACCCTCAAACCTTCAGAAGTATGAGATGAACCCCAACAACTTGGAAAGGTGGATCTCTCTCACACGTACCAACACAGACTATCCCCCAATTTAACTGATCCCCCAAAGGTTTTTGATTAAATAGCGGAATAGAAAATATGATCCAAAAAAAGTGTATGTATATCACACGTACACAACCACACTAGGCCCCAATTACTATTGTTTGTACCCCTAAAAGGCTAGATGAGGAGTAGGGGGAGTATGGAACAGGCAGCACCCTCAAACCTTCAGAAGTATGAGATGAACCCCAACAACTTGGAAAGGTGGATCTCTCTCACACGTACCAACACAGACTATCCCCCAATTTAACTGATCCCCAAAGGTTTTTGATTAAATAGCGGAATAGAAAATATGATCCAAAAAAAGTGTATGTATATCACACGTACACAACCACACTAGGCCCCAATTACTATTGTTTGTACCCCTAAAAGGCTAGATGAGGAGTAGGGGGGGTATGGAACAGGCAGCACCCTCAAACCTTCAGAAGTATGAGATGAACCCCAACAACTTGGAAAGGTGGATCTCTCTCACACGTACCAACACAGACTATCCCCCAATTTAACTGATCCCCAAAGGTTTTTGATTAAATAGCGGAATAGAAAATATGATCCAAAAAAAGTGTATGTATATCACACGTACACAACCACACTAGGCCCCAATTACTATTGTTTGTACCCCTAAAAGGCTAGATGAGGAGTAGGGGGGGTATGGAACAGGCAGCACCCTCAAATCTTCAGAAGTATGAGATGAACCCCAAAAACTTGGAAAGGTGGATCTCTCTCACACGTACCAACACAGACTATCCCCCAATTTAACTGATCCCCAAAGGTTTTTGATTAAATAGCGGAATAGAAAATATGATCCAAAAAAAGTGTATGTATATCACACGTACACAACCACACTAGGCCCCAATTACTATTGTTTGTACCCCTAAAAGGCTAGATGAGGAGTAGGGGGGGTATGGAACAGGCAGCACCCTCAAACCTTCAGAAGTATGAGATGAACCCCAACAACTTGGAAAGGTGGATCTCTCTCACACGTACCAACACAGACTATCCCCCAATTTAACTGATCCCCAAAGGTTTTTGATTAAATAGCGGAATAGAAAATATGATCCAAAAAAAGTGTATGTATATCACACGTACACAACCACACTAGGCCCCAATTACTATTGTTTGTACCCCTAAAAGGCTAGATGAGGAGTAGGGGGAGTATGGAACAGGCAGCACCCTCAAATCTTCAGAAGTATGAGATTGTGTTCACTGTACCCCACAAAGATTGAGTTCACTGCACCCCACAATGATTGTGTTCACTGCACCCCACAAAGATTGTGTTCACTGCACCTCACAAAGATTGTGTTCACTGTACCCCCCAAAGATTGTATTCACTGCACCCCACAAAGATTCTGTTCACTGTACCCCACAAAGATTGTGTTCACTGCACCCTAAAAGGATGTTGTTCACTGCACCCCACAAAGATTGTGTTCACTGCACCCTAAAAGGATGTTGTTCACTGCACCCCAAAAAGATTGTGTTCACTGTACCCCCCCAAAGATTGTGTTCACTGCACCCCACAAAGATTGTGTTCACTGCACCCCAAAAAGATTGTGTTCACTGTACCCCCCAAAGATTGTGTTCACTGCACCCCAAAAAGATTGTGTTCACTGTACCCCCCAAAGATTGTGTTCACTGCACCCCACAAAGATTCTGTTCACTGTACCCCACAAAGATTGTGTTCACTGCACCCCAAAAAGATTGTGTTCACTGTACCCCCCCAAAGATTGTGTTCACTGCACCCCACAAAGATTCTGTTCACTGCACCCCACAAAGGATTTTGTTCACTGCACCCCAAAAAGATTGTGTTCACTGCACCCCAAAAAGGATTTTGATCACTGCACCCCAAAAAGGATGTTGTTCACTGCACCCCAAAAATGATTTTGTTCACTCCACCCCAAAAAGATTGTGTTCACTGCACCCCACAAAGATTGTGTTCACTGCACCCCAAAAAGATTGTGTTCACTGTACCCCCCAAAGATTGTGTTCACTGCACCCCAAAAAGATTGTGTTCACTGTACCCCCCAAAGATTGTGTTCACTGCACCCCACAAAGATTCTGTTCACTGTACCCCACAAAGATTGTGTTCACTGCACCCCAAAAAGATTGTGTTCACTGTACCCCCCCAAAGATTGTGTTCACTGCACCCCACAAAGATTCTGTTCACTGCACCCCACAAAGGATTTTGTTCACTGCACCCCAAAAAGATTGTGTTCACTGCACCCCAAAAAGGATTTTGATCACTGCACCCCAAAAAGGATGTTGTTCACTGCACCCCAAAAATGATTTTGTTCACTCCACCCCAAAAAGATTGTGTTCACTGCACCCCACAAAGATTGTGTTCACTGCACCCCAAAAAAGATTGTGTTCACTGTACCCCCCAAAGATTGTGTTCACTGCACCCCACAAAGATTCTGTTCACTGTACCCCACAAAGATTGTGTTCACTGCACCCCAAAAAGATTGTGTTCACTGCACCCCAAAAAGGATGTTGTTCACTGCACCCCAAAAAGGATGTTGTTCACTCCACCCCAAAAAGATTGTGTTCACTGCACCCCACAAAGATTGTGTTCACTGCACCCCAAAAAGATTGTGTTCACTGCACCCCAAAAATGATTTTGTTCACTGCACCCCAAAAAGGATTTTGTTCACTGCACCCCAAAAAGGATGTTGTTCACTCCACCCCAAAAAGATTGTGTTCACTGCACCCCAAAAAGATTGTGTTCACTGCACCCCACAAAGGATTTTGTTCACTGCACCCCAAAAAGATTGTGTTCACTGCACCCCAAAAAGGATGTTGTTCACTGCACCCCAAAAAGGATTTTGTTCACTGCACCCCAAAAAGATTGTGTTCACTGCACCCCACAAAGGATTTTGTTCACTGCACCCCACAAAGATTGTGTTCACTGCACACCAAAAAGGATTGTGTTCACTGCACCCCAAAAAGATTTTGTTCACTGCACCCCAAAAAGATTGTGTTCACTGCAGCCCAAAAAGATTGTGTTCACTGCAGCCCAAAAAGATTGTGTTCACTGCAGCCCAAAAAGATTGTGTTCACTGCAGCCCAAAAAGATTGTGTTCACTGCAGCTCACACACAGAAAAATGGATGTGGATCACTGACACCTGCCTATCTCCAATCCCACACCACACAGCAATATCGATTGTAGTTTGTAGAACACAGTTTCCCTAAAATTCAGCAGACTCTGTCCCTAACAGGATTGAGAAGAGATCGTAGATCAGGATTGAGTGCAGATTCACCCCACCCCCCACACAGCAATATCGATTGTAGTTTGTAGAAGACACTGACCCTATAATTCAGCAGACTCTATCCCTAAAATGCCTACAACTCGCCCTGCCTAAACACTCCGACCTGTCCCTCAATTCTATCCGGACACAAATGGTTTTTTCCTGCCTATCTTTCCCTAATCAGCAGCCAGCACATTGATGTGTGCTCTGTCCCTTAGCTAAGCAGCAGAATGACGCTGCTGCGGCGGCTGCCTCGAACTTATAAAGACTTGGTCACATGCTTCAGACGGCCAATCACAGCTACTAAGACATTTGCAGGCATGGCTGGGATGGCTTAAGGCACACCAGTTAAACGATTGTTGATTGGCTGTTGAAAGCCCGCCATGAAAAGAGCGCCAAAGCATGCAAAACCCGGAAATAAAACGACCGAACACGGATTTTTACCCGAACATACAGTAAAGTGTCCGTGTCCGTGTTCGGGTAAAAAAAATCCAATTATTCGGTACGAACACGAATAATACAGTCCGTGTTCGCTCAACACTACTTATAATATGTGCAATTTGATAAATAAAAAACTCAATGCACATTAAAGTGAGATGATTAGCATCTTTGCCAGTGTTTAAGGAAAATATAATATAAACAATCCTCATTTATAAAGTGCAGGTGCTTAAAAAGGGGGCACTCTTCAGCTCACAGCCGGATGGCTCCCCGCTGTGCTGGGTGATCCATACGTGGAAAATATTAAACACTCGCCAGGTATGGTGGGTCATGTCTGTCTTATGACAGCACGACCATCTGCGCTTGTGTGGTGTCCTCCACTGGGTAGATGTGCGAATCTGGTCCACTGTATCTGCAGGAATCCTAGATGCTTTTCCCTCCAAATGGATCACGCAAAAAAACAGACTCTAGATAGTGCAATATTGTCCAAAATGTTTATTTGCGCTTATGGTACACACATGTAGTGGCAATATCCATAATCCTTCTAAAAATAGTTAAAAAGTGTGTGGCCATCACGGTGGATGCTGTGCAAGGACAGAGTGCAGTGCCGCAACTACGCGTACCCTTCCAGCTTGCGTTCCACTAGGCTGTCACGTGACAATGCTATGTGCGTTCCAGCTTACGCGTTTCGTCAGCACCCTGACGTCTTTAGAGATCTCTCTCTATTTTTACTACTTGTTCCCATATCTCAGATTTGTCACATAAACCTATTTTTGGCCCGATGACGATGATCTCTTTAACCACATCTGTTTGAGCCCCGGTCAGGATTTCTGCTGTTTTTCTGGTAGACATTCAGTCCTTCCATCTCATGTGGTTTAGGGTACAGTATATGTGCCCTCTACAGACACCAACAACTGACCAGCATCACCCTTGACCAAAGGAGCAAAAATGCTTCCCATCTGGCTGTTAGGAGGCATTACCTCTGACATTTATGTCTTATTTTCCATTTCTCCAAAGCCTCTCTTATATACCATATCTTCAGGAAGTAGTTTAGCAGAATACCCAGAGGCAACTTTTAACACTAATACATTCGGAAACAAACCATTTCTGTCTTGTCCTCCTTTGTTCAGTACAGCCTGCCATTCGGTGCTCCACCGAGTGGTAATCTGCAGTACCAACACGTCCGACCATGGAGTAGACACCCTGGTATAGATCAGCTCAGCTGTACATCCCAAGCATTTAAGCATCTCCTTTAATGCTTTTATTACAAAATCACCCTCAAACCCAAACCTAAGACCTTCCTGGAGATTTTTATGATACTGGGAACACAAGAAGAGTCATTTACCAAGACTTGAGAAGTTGCAACTTTTAAACCTCAAGCTGGAGGTAACCACTGCCTGGTTCTCTACCAGAGGGCTGAAAGGTGCTGGACTCACTCTTAACTTCTCAGGTTTAGCATTAGCAAGCTTCTCCTAATCATTAACAGTAATGTCATCAATCTGATACTCCATACCAACGTCACTTTTGTGGGTTACGAACAAACTCTTTGCTGTGTGCTTTCCCTTTTCTGATCCTTCTTTCTCACAAGTGCTAACCTCTGCAGCAGCCACCATGCCCTTAGCTTCAAACTGCTCTGCAGACCCTCCTGCTGGCACAGCAGTAACAGTGTCCACTTTATTTTTCCACCTAACAGCCTCATCTATCATTGAGATTAGCTTTTTACCCCAACTATCCTAATCCATTGTATATGTGCTCCATTCACTTGTACTCCACAGCACCGATCCATCTGCCCAAAGAGACACATTAGAACAGACCCTTTACACAAGTCACTAGGAATCATGCCAGACTGTGGTGGTAATACATGATTTCCCACAGCAGGTTGCAATACCTCACATCCATCACCTTTCTCTGGTGGCGCTTCATGAATTACACACACATTTGCATTTTGCATAGCAGGCTGTATTAACCCACTATTTACTGGAACACTTTAATTTCATGTTAGCAGACTGTACCAACCAATTCCTTTTAATAAGGTGCAGGTTCACTCTACCCCACCAGAGTGACATTGCAGTTGTCCAGGGCAACCTCTGGCTCCAACCTATGGAGTACCCTGGAGATTTCTAGGGACACCTGTGCTGCCTTATCTCTGGGATGCTATGGGAAATGGCCCATCTTTAATCACAGCTTTTACTCTGCAAGAACACAGGGTTTTTGAAACAGCAGCGAACTTACCATCAGAATTATCAGAATTTTTATCTCTTGCGGGCTGTTCTAGCCCACTATCAACTTGAGCCTGGATGACAGTAAATACATCACTAGTTCCCTTTTGAGAACCACACTCACCTATCAGAGCGACTACACAGGGGTCTAGGTACACCTCTCTTGCACCTGACATGGTTGCTATGGGCAATGGTCCACATGGTCATCCCTGACATATATTCTCCAGCACTTGACTGAATCAGATCAGGCACATACAGTACATAGGATACACTTTACTTTTAGTCTCCAACACAGGTGCAGATTTGACGTCTCCAGACTTAAACCTCATCACAATACAGGAATGGCCAACACAGTCTCCAGACTTAAACCTCATCAAGCTGGTTTGGGTTGAATTGAACAGAAGGGTGGAAGCAAAGCAACCTACAAGTGCAACATATTTGTGGGAACTTCTACAACAGTGTTTGGAAGAACTTTCCGAATAATATTTGAGTTTGGTTGTACAAATATTACCACAAGTGTATTCAGCTGAAATATCTGCAAAAGGTGGCTCCTTTGATAAATCAAAAATTGAAATTACATTTTGTTAAAGAAAATGATTCCATGATTTAATTTTTATGTCCAATTGTACATCTGTTCTTTGCGTTCTTTTCAGAGTACACTGAGACACAAAACTGCATACATTTCAATAAAAACTGGAAAAATGGGGGCGTTCTAAAACATTTGACCAGTAGTGTGTCTGTGTGTGTGTATTTATATATATATATATATATATATATATATATATATATATATATATATATATATATATATATGTATATATATACATATATATACATCTATATTTAAGCCAATTATGATATGAGAGATATGTGTGCAAGAATCTCGCTAACATATTAAAGCTACATAAATTCAATGTGTCCTAATAGTCCTATCTTTAAATTGCTAAACGCTTCATAGATTTGAAAATTCCCAGTACCAATTTCTCTCATTAATACTAGATTGAGCAGAATGAGTTCATTTAAGGATTGATCTATGTGCAACATATTGGTGCCCTGGAAAAGTACTGGTAATTGCTGGCAGAAAGCAAATCTCCCATTTCAAGAACATTTTACATATTATGATTACTACTCCTTCTTAGTATCTTTTCACTTAGGTACAGTCCTAAAAC
Organism: Pelophylax lessonae; assembly: GCF_965119305.1. Classification (NCBI taxonomy): domain Eukaryota; kingdom Metazoa; phylum Chordata; class Amphibia; order Anura; family Ranidae; genus Pelophylax; species Pelophylax lessonae. The sequence goes on along the minus strand of NC_138772.1, from coordinate 274,021,277 downwards.
TGCCAACTTCTAAAGTAGAAAAATTAAAGAAAAAAAAAGCTTTTTAAATTACTAAATCAAATATTAACATTGTTATATATATAGTATTGTAACTTGTTCTGTGCTGTTACTTATTGCTCCTGCCTTTGCACATGTCCCCTCTGTTAATTATTCTATATAGTAACAAACAAATTTACACATTGCCTATTAAAATTCTAGGTACATCAAGGGGAAAGAAAATAAGTAAGCAGCAAATAACAAGAATCATTTTTTAAGTTATGCTGTCCCATTTGATAAAACATCATAAAAGATGCAAAAAGGTAATTTTTGTGAAATAATTAAAATGTCCTTGATAACCAGTGTTCTAAATAAATTAAATAGGATAAATGTAACAATAGTTTTTGTTAATTTCTTCTATTCTAAAGCCAGCCACATAAATTGCATTTTTGAAAATTTCAGATTAATTAAATTTTGTAATATAAATTTGGTGCCATCAAGAAATGTGACTTTCAGTTCAAAGCTCTGCCATTTGCCTGAATTAATGATAACTGTAAAGTCTGGAATTGATACAGTTAACCACGGTTTAGTTCAGAGCATTTTACTAAATACATTTTAAACAATTTTCAGCTGTGTAATGTAGACCCCTTGATGTTCTATTGTCTACCTAATTTGTAGTAAATCATAGTAAATTTGTGAAATCATAGTAGTAAATATTCTCTTGTAGTAGTGGGCACAGGATGTTCCCAGTAAGGAATCAGATCACATATGAATAACATATAAAATGTAATAGTGGAAATGAGAAACAGTCTGGTATTTTTCTATATTTCATTTGAGTGTTTAAGATCAGTTTTATTTCATTACTGATGGGAGAATTTTAATAACCCCTCTTTTCTTCTTACTAGAACAATAACATGTAATGTTTTTATGTAACAATAGTATATCTACCAGTGGTGGCCGGCCGATAGTGGGCGCAGGGGCGCCGCCCCCCCCCCCAAAAAAAAAACAGAAAGAAAGGAAAAAAGGATAAAAAAATTCAATTTTTAGCCCACTAGGGGCGCCGTACTCATTGGTGGCTATGGGGGGGTGGGGTTTTCCACCCGGCAGAGGCGCCGATTGGCTGCCTTCTGGGGGGTCACCTGGGCGCAGAGCACTGCGCTACGACACTCCCCCTTTTGTGATGTCCTGGATCCTGATTGGTCCAGACTCCAGCCTGGACCAATCATGATTCAGGACATCCCTGCTGACCTCGTTGGGGGCGGTGCCGGTGCGTGCATCAGTCACTCACCGTCACTGCCCGGTCACCTTCCCGCCTCAGAAGAGGACAGAGTCTCGAGGAGGGGAGAAGCCGCCGCCGGGACTGAAGCCACCAGGTAAGTGCATTGGTCTCAGGGGAACCCACACTGCATTGAAGGGAGCACGCACGCTGGTCTCTGCATTGATTGGGGACAATGCTGTGGCGCTCTGCAATGATTGGGGACAATGCTGTGGCGCTCTGCAATGATTGGGGACAATGCTGTGGCGCTCTGCAATGATTGGGGACAATGCTGTGGCGCTCTGCAATGATTGGGGACAATACTGTGGCGCTCTGCAATGATTGGGGACAATGCTGCGGTGCTCTGCAATGATTGGGGACAATGCTGTGGCGCTCTGCAGTGATTGGGGACAATGCTATGGTGCTCTGCATTGATTGGGGACAATGCTGTGGCCCTCTGCAATGATTGGGGACAATGCTGTGGCGCTCTGCAATGATTGGGGACAATGCTGTGGCGCTCTGCATTGATTGGGGACAATGCTGTGGCACTCTGCAATGATTGGGGACAATGCTGTGGCGCTCTGCAATGATTGGGGACAATGCTGTGGCGCTCTGCAATGATTGGGGACAATACTGTGGCGCTCTGCAATGATTGGGGACAATGCTGCGGCGCTCTGCAATGATTGGGGACAATGCTGTGGCGCTCTGCAGTGATTGGGGACAATGCTATGGTGCTCTGCGGTGATTGGGGACAATGCTGTGGCGCTCTGCGGTGATTGGGGACAATGCTGTGGTGCTCTGCAATGATTGGGGACAATGCTGTGGCGCTCTGCAATGATTGGGGACAATGCTGTGGCGCTCTGCAGTGATTGGGGACAATGCTGTGGCGCTCTGCAGTGATTGGGGACAATGCTGTGGCGCTTTGCAATGATTGGGGACAATGCTGTGGCGCTCTTCATTGAAAGGGGAACGCGCGCTGAACTCTGCATTGATGGGGGCATAGCATGGCACAATGTTCATTGCATTGAAGGGGGCACAGCACAGTTGCATTGAAGGGGGCACGCACTCCCCCTTTTGTGATGTCCTGGATCCTGATTGGTCCAGACTCCAGCCTGGACCAATCATGATTCAGGACATCCCTGCTGACCTCGTTGGGGGCGGTGCCGGTGCGTGCATCAGTCACTCACCGTCACTGCCCGGTCACCTTCCCGCCTCAGAAGAGGACGGAGTCTCGAGGAGGGGAGAAGCCGCCGCCGGGACTGAAGCCACCAGGTAAGTGCATTGGTCTCAGGGGAACCCACACTGCATTGAAGGGAGCACGCACGCTGGTCTCTGCATTGATTGGGGACAATGCTGTGGCGCTCTGCAATGATTGGGGACAATGCTGTGGTGCTCTGCAATGATTGGGGACAATGCTGTGGCGCTCTGCAATGATTGGGGACAATGCTGTGGCGCTCTGCAATGATTGGGGACAATGCTGTGGCGCTCTGCAATGATTGGGGACAATACTGTGGCGCTCTGCAATGATTGGGGACAATGCTGTGGTGCTCTGCAATGATTGGGGACAATGCTGTGGCGCTCTGCAGTGATTGGGGACAATGCTATGGTGCTCTGTGGTGATTGGGGACAATGCTGTGGCGCTCTGCGGTGATTGGGGACAATGCTGTGGTGCTCTGCAATGATTGGGGACAATGCTGCGGTGCTCTGCAATGATTGGGCACAATGCTGTGGCGCTCTGCAATGATTGGGCACAATGCTGTGGCGCTCTGCAATGATTGGGGACAATGCTGCGGCGCTCTGCAATGATTGGGCACAATGCTGTGGCGCTCTGCAATGATTGGGGACAATGCTGTGGCGCTCTGCATTGATTGGGGACAATGCTGTGGTGCTCTGCAATGATTGGGGACAATGCTGTGGCGCTCTGCAATGATTGGGGACAATGCTGTGGCGCTCTGCATTGATTGGGGACAATGCTGTGGCACTCTGCAATGATTGGGGACAATGCTGTGGCGCTCTGCAATGATTGGGGACAATGCTGTGGCGCTCTGCAATGATTGGGGACAATACTGTGGCGCTCTGCAATGATTGGGGACAATGCTGCGGCGCTCTGCAATGATTGGGGACAATGCTGTGGCACTCTGCAGTGATTGGGGACAATGCTATGGTGCTCTGCGGTGATTGGGGACAATGCTGTGGCGCTCTGCGGTGATTGGGGACAATGCTGTGGTGCTCTGCAATGATTGGGGACAATGCTGTGGCGCTCTGCAATGATTGGGGACAATGCTGTGGCGCTCTGCAGTGATTGGGGACAATGCTGTGGCGCTCTGCAGTGATTGGGGACAATGCTGTGGCGCTTTGCAATGATTGGGGACAATGCTGTGGCGCTCTTCATTGAAAGGGGAACGCACGCTGAACTCTGCATTGATGGGGGCATAGCATGGCACAATGTTCATTGCATTGAAGGGGGCACAGCACAGTTGCATTGAAGGGGGCACGCATGCAGAACTCTGCATTGTGGGGGCACAGCACAGTGTTTATTGCATTGAAGGGAGCACAGCACAGTGTTCATTGCATTGAAGGGGGCACAGCACAGTGTTCATTGGCACAGCACAGTGTTCATTGCATTGAAGGGGGCACAGCACAGTGTTCATTGCATTGAAGGGGGCACAGCACAGTGTTCATTGCATTGAAGGGGGCACGCACGCTGAACTCTGCATTGAAGGGGGCACAGCACAGTGTTCATTGCATTGAAGGGGGCACAGCACAGTGTTCATTGCATTGAAGGGGGCACGCACGCTGATCTCTGCATTGAAGGGGGCCCGCACGCTGGTCACTACATTGAAGGGGGCATGTACGCTGGTCTCTGCATTGAAAGGGGGCATATACCATCTCCTGTACCATGACCTGTGACATGCCTGTACCATGACCTGTGCTATGCCAATACCATATCTGTGCCATGCCTATACCATCACCTGTGCCATGACCTGTGCCATGCCCTTACCATGACCTGTGCCATGCCTATACCATCTCCTGTACCATTACCTGTGCCATGACTGTACCATCACCTGTGCCATGCCTATACCATCACCTGTACCATGCCTGTACCATGACCTCAAAGTCACCCAATGTTTTACCGCGTTTGATGCGAAGCAATACCTATTACATTTTTCTTTTTGCACCCCCCCAAAAATTTTGAGCACCAGCCGCCACTGATATCTACTAGGTATGCTTGGTAATAGTCCATGCCACAAACAACCTTAGAAAGGCATATAATTATATGGTCTAACAACTGGCTTACACGTATAATCTGTTTTTTAAAGCCCACATAAAGTCACAGAAATACATACCATAAGGGGGGCATGGCTGACTGCCAAGGTACATGACCGCACTTCTCTGAGCTCCGGAGCAGTGGATTCCCTTATCAATAGAAGCAGAGGCGTAACTAGAACCTTCAGGGCCCTGATGCAAGAAACCATGAAGGGCCCCCCAGACCCCTGGCCGGGGCCCTTACCTTCAAGCCCAGGGCTCTTCCCACTAATCCTGGGGCTCTTTACACTCGTTGCATGGCCTTTTATTACGGTCCCGCAGCAGGATTCTTTCACAGGTTCTGCAGTGGGCCCCCTTCCTGCAATCTTGTGGGCCCCCTTCCTGCAATCTTGGGGCCTCCCCACAGTGGTGCAATGCCAGGGTCCGGTCGCAAGTGTGACCTTTGCGATCCTGGAAGTTCACCCACTGGTTTGCTACCGGGCTCCCTGGAGCATGGGGCCCGGTAGCGATTGCAACCCCTGCATCCCCTGTAGTTACGCCCCTGAATAGAAGCAACTGCCTGCAGCATTAACAGGGTGGGGAGGCATTGAAGCAGCAACAGAACAGCATGGGAAAGCAAAAGAGTAGAGGGGGACTTTCTCAGGACAGCGAACAGCATAATGCAGGGGAGAGGAGAGTGACCATGTAGCTCAGCACTAAAACAAAGGAGGAAAATCTCTGACTCTGATGAACAAGTAAGTAACATTACTTCTGGTTATAATTATATTCTCCAATAACCCCTATAATAAAAAGCTGAATGCATTCCCCAACATCAGGCCAACCTGTAGCAGATACAGATACTGCAATGAAATAGATGCTATTATCACCAAGAGGAGCATTGCAGCAAGACACAAAAGCTTTTTTGCAACAATCAAAAGCTGAAATTAATGCACTAAGGGAGAGAGTAGACTACATCAAATACAAAAGAGAGAAATTACATAAAGGTTGATTTGGTAACTTTATTCTATTTCTGTATATGCACATTTATATATTGACCAGGACAATTTGATAATATTACTGCGTATTAATTAGGAGACCTATACTTCATTGTTTTCTATGTAAAACCTTAATAAAACAATAAAAAATAAAAGTGATAAACATATTGAGTTAGAAACAAATCTACACATGAGACACACAACATGTATGGCTAGAGTGTTAGGATACAGAATTTAAAAGTGGACTGAAAAAGAAGGCAGGCGCCACTCTAAGTGTAATATGACTTCAACCTTTAATGGAAACAAAGCACACTATATACTCACAAAAACAAATGGTTTGACCAGCAGTGTATAAAAAGCCTTGAAGTTGATCCGAAAGATCAGTTATCCGGGTGCCTATGTGGAAGGGATCCGACCGATCCGCTGTGTGGTCCGCTCGGGCCGATGGAAGAGCGGCTTTCTCCGAACCCTGGGGACACTGTGGACACTGTCGGGGCTTCCTGCGGCGTACTTCCGGCTTCTGGCTAACGACGTGGGACGTGATGGCGAGGATAGGCGACGCATTGTCTGAGCATGCGCTCCTTCCTCAGGCCAGCAGTGTCCACAGTGTCCCCAGGGTTCGGAGAAAGCCGCTCTTCCATCGGCTCAAGCAGACCACACAGCGCATCGGTCAGATCCCTTCCACATAGGCACCCGGATAACTGATCTTTCGGATCAACTTCAAGGCTTTTTATACACTGCTGGTCAATCCATTTGTTTGTGAGTTTATAGTGTGCTTTGTTTCCATTAAAGGTTGAAGTCATATTACACTTAGAGTGGCGCCTGCCTTCTTTTTCAGTCCACTGCAAGTTTTTCTTCTTACTTGGGACAGAGCAGCCTTCAAGTGTTTCAAAGACTTTGGTTTTTTATGGACTCAGTTGGACTTTGATATACCATGCTTTTACTCACTCCCACAATGTTGTCATTTGATAGAAATTGATAGTATCCCTCCAACTTCCTTTGTGCCAGTATATACCCCCTATTGTTTGTACAGAATTTAACCACTTGCCTTCTGTGCACTTAAACCCCCTTCCCATCCAGACCAATTTTTAACTTTCAGTGCTCTCACACTTTGAATGACAATTGCGTGGTCATGCTACACTGTACCCATATGAAATTTTTATCATTTTTTTTCACACAAATAGAGCTTTCTTTTGGTGGTATTTAATCATCTCTGGGTTTTTTATTTTTTAAAAAAATAAGAAAAAAGACAGAAAATTTTGAAAAAAAAGTTTTTCTTATTTTCTGCGAGTAAATTTTGAAAATAAATACATTCTTCTCCTTCACTGATGTACGCTGATGAGGCGGCACTGATGGGCACTGATAGGCTGCACTGATGGGCACTGATGAGGTGGCACTTATGGGCACTGATGAGGTGGCACTGATGAGGAGGTACTAATATGCCACACTGATGAGCACTGATAGGCGGCACTGATAGGCAGCACTGATGAGCACTGATAGGCGGCACTGATGGGCACTGAGAGGTGGCACTGCTGGGCACTAAGAGGCGGCACTGATGGGCACTGGCGGGTTGCACTGATTGACACTGACGGGTGGCACTGATGAGCACTGATGGGTGGCACTGATGAGCACTGATGGGCAGCACAATCAGTGCCCACACTCAGTGCCCATAGTGCTGCCAGTCAGTGCTCATCAGTGCCTAGATGAGCAGGCACTCATGGGCACTGACTTGCAGCACTATGGGCACTGATTGTGGGCACTGATGGGGGGCACTGATGGCGGGCACTGTGGGCATTGATGGTGGGTAGTTAGTGTATTTTGTGTACCTTGTGTAATCAGGGCACTGGTGATCAGTGCCCTGATTACATTTTTCTTTGTCCCCGACGGCTTGATCGGCTCTCTCCTTCCTCACACTGCAGTCTCCGCGTGAGGAAGGAGCGCTGGCGATGAGAGATGATCTCATATGTTTACATATGAGATCATCTCTCATTGGACGGTCCGATCAAGTGGTGAATGGCTGCTGTGATTGGCCATTCACCACGATCTGTGATCGGCTGTGTCCAAGGGACACAGCCGACACAGATTTTCCCCGATGCATGCTCGCGGGAGCACGCGGGGAGCCTGTGTCTGGGAGGCCATTTAAAGACGCCTCCCGAAAATGTGAGTCCGCGCTTCAGCCGTACTTCGGCTACAGCGCGGATGGGAGGTGGTTAAAAACATTCTCAAAATATTTCAAAGATTGGAGGGGGTGGAGGATAAATTTAAGTAATCCTATGTTCTATGCGTGATTGATTCCCCACCTGAGAGACAGTCATGGGATGCCTCTGGCACTGGGAAGTTGCCTTCTGCAGGCGCCATGAGGCCACAGGGAAAAAAAGGGAGAGCAGAGGCAAAGGACGACTTAAAGGGCCCACCACCCCCACTCCCTCCTGTGCAGGGTGACCACCAGGAAATGTAACAAGCCCATGCAGCACCAAGGTCCAAGGTGAAGATCTTCTGTAATTAAATATACATACATAAATGAGTATTTAAAAGAAAATACAAAAATAATAAATATCCCCAGTTCTCACAATATTATGGCAATGGCTTTGTCAGAGCTGTCATATAGGTTTTTAATACTCACATGATGATTTTAATATTTTTTTGAACAATAAAGTATATTTATTTTCTATATCAATTAAGTGTGTGTTACATTTCAAACTACGTTAAAGTCCCAAGGGGGCATCTCTTCCTTCTAACTTTTATGTAAGCGTGCCTCTTTTTAGACATTTATTCAGTCAAGGATATGGCTGCTGTGGCACCATGCAACATAATCGCAGGGGCTTCCCCCAACAGCTCGTTAACACCCGACTTAGAAAGGGGGAGAAAGCGTGCTTGGGCAATGTAGACCTACTCGCAGTGAAATGGAAGGACAAACCGAATGTATTCATCCTGTGTTCATGCAGACACGACGGTCCAAATCTGGTGACCTTGAAAAGCATCTCTGCATCCACGACTGTAATCTTTATATGGGAGGCGTAGACGTTAACAACCAAATGATGAAGCCATATTTATCATTACGCAGAGCTAGACACTGGTACGAAAAAGTTTCTAAATATTTTTTTCAATTGGCTCTATATAATGCTTTAGAATTTACAAAGTACCCGGAAGAACTGGATCTTTCAACAAATTTCAGGAAGCAATCATCACAGCCCTTTTGTATCCAGAAGGTAATGTGGCCAAAAACACAAATCCAGATGCAATAAACTGGCTGAATGAGAGGCATTTTCCAGATGTCTATCAAGGTCCCCCGACACAACGTTCACCCCAAAAAAGATGTTTTGTCTGTAGTAAACACAGAATGAGACATGACACCCACCCAGTATTTTTGTCCCACCTGTCCTGGCCAATCTTGCTTCTGCATCAAGGAATGCTTACGTCACTATCACACACTAGTGGAGTATTAGTCTAGGACAGTGTTTCTCAACTCTGGTCCTCAGGGCACACTAACAGGCCAGATTTTAAGTATTACCTTGGGGAGATGCAGACTGGAATACTGCAATCACTGAGCAGCAAATTATATCACCTGTGATGTATTTCAGTTTTCTTGCAAACCTGGCCTGTTAGTGTGCCCTGAGGACCGGAGTTGAGAAACACTGGTCTAGGATACAGCACAACATAGTCTAGGGCACACAATTCTGAAGGCTCTCAAAAGATAGTTAGGAAATAATCTATCACATTTTGAGAGATCCTAAAATGTACACTTTACACTGCTGCAACATGGGATCTGAGTCGCATGACATGTAAAATTCAATGTTTCCCTATAAAAGCCATCTTAAGTGATATTACACAAGTCACTCCAACTTTGGCACTACTTTAGTCCGCCTTGTACAGGCTCCTAAATAGCATCCAAGTCAAGTCAAATTGGATGGAAGTTGCAGGGCACAGTTGCAGGCATATATTTATACGACTTTGCCGCCTCAGCAATCAAAACCGAGCCCTAATGTTATTTTGTTACTGTGTTATTGTTAATTGTTGTTTGCTTTGCAGCAATGCCAATCAGCTGCAGCACTAATCTGCATATGCTGACGGCAGCAGGGTGCTGCTGTCAGAACACATATGTCAGTGCCTGCAGCACTGCAGGTGGAGATTCCTCATCTGCAGTTGAAAAAAAAAGAATGTGTATGCCCAAGCATTAGGAGCATGGGGCGGTCAGTGGGCGGTAGTGGAAGATCTTATTTCTTGCAAAAACTTTGTGTAAAATGATATACAGTATCTCTCAAAAGTGAGTGCATCCCTCACATTTTTGTAAATATTTTATTATATCTTTTCATGTGACAACACTGAAGAAATGACACTTTGCTACAATGCAAAGTAGTGAGTGTACAGCTTGTATAACAGTGTAAATTTGCTGTCATCTTAAAATAATTCAACACACAGCAATTATTGTCTGACTAACTGCTGGCAACAAAAGTGAGCACACCCCTCAGTGAAAATGCCCAAATTAGGCCCAATTAGCCATTTTCCCTCCCCAGTGTCATATGACTCGTTAATGTTACAAAGTCTCAGGTGTGAATGGGGAGCAGGTGTGTTAAAATTGGTGTTATCGCTCTCACTCTCTCATACTGGTCACTGGAAGTTCAACATGGCACCTCATGGCAAATAATCTCTGAGGATCTGAAAAAAAGAATTGTTGCTCCACATAAAGATGGCCTAGGCTGTAAAAAGACTGCCAAGGCCCTGAAACTGAGCTGCAGCATGGTAGCCAAGACCATACAGAGGTTTAACAGGACAGGTTCCACTCAGAACAGGCCTCGCCATGGTCGATCAAAGAAGTTGCATGCACATGCTCAGCATCATATTCAGAGGTTGTCTTTGGGAAATAGACATAGAAGTTGTGCAAGCATTGCTGCAGAGGTTGAAGGGGTGGAGAGACAGCCTGTCAGTGCTCAGACCATACGCCGCACACTGCATTAACTTGGTCTGCATGGCTGTCATCCCAGAAGGAAGCCTCTTCTAAAGACGATGCACAAGAAAGCACGCAAACAGTTTGCTGAAGACAAGAAGACTAGGGACATGGATTACTGGAACCATATCCGTTGGTCTAATGAGACCAAGATAAACGTATTTGTTTCAGATGGTGTCAAGCGTGTGTGGAGGCAACCAGGTGAGGAGTACAAAGACAAGTGTGTCTTGCCTACAGTCAAGCATGGTGGTAGGAGTGCTGCCGGCACTGGGGAGCTACAGTTCATTGAGGGAACCATGAATGCCAACATGTACTGTGACATACTGGAGACTGGGCCACAGGGCAGTATTCCAATATGATAACGACCCCAAACACATCTCCAAGGTGATCACTGCCTTGGTAAAGAAGCTGAGGGTAAAGGGGATGGTCTAGCCAAGCAGGTCTGCAGACCTAAACCCTATTAAGCATCTGTGGGGTATCCAAAAACGGAAGGTGAAGGAGTGCAAGGTCTCTAACATCCACCAGCTCCGTGATGTCGTCATGGAGGAGAGGAAGTGGCAACCTGTGAAGCTCTGGTGAACTCCATGCCCAAGAGGGTTAAGGCAGTGCTGGAAAATAATGGTGGCCACACAAAATATTGACACTTTGGATCCAATTTGGACATTCGCTTACGAGTGTACTCACTTTTGTTGCCAACGGTTTAGACATTAATGGCGGTGTGTTGAGTTATTTTGAGGGGACAACAAATTTACACTGTTATACAAGCTGTACACTCACTACTTTACATTGTAGCAAAGTGTAATTTCTTCAGTGTTGTCACATGAAAAGATATAATAAAATACTTATAAAAATGTAAGGCGTGTACTCACTTTTGTGAGATACTGTATAAATATAAATTTTTTTAAACATAGTTGTCACTTTACTGAGATATTTCTCATACACGTCATGAGCATACAAGTAGTTACACCCCAAAACACATTCTACTACTTCTCCCAAATATGTGGATAGCACATGTGTGAGACTTTTTTGGAAGCCTAGCCATGTATGGGGGGCCTAAATTCCAGCAACCACCATCAGGCTTTCAAAGGGCATAACTCATGCATTTTATTTTCTGACTACCTATCACAGTTTTGAAGGCCCTAAACTGTCAGGGTAGTACAAACACCACTCCAAATTATGATTTTTTTGGAAAATAGACATTCCAAGGTATTTTTAATAGGCATGGCGAGTGGTTTGCAGATCTCATTTGTTGCCACAAGTGTTTGTAAAAAGAAGAAATAAAATAAAATGTATTCTTTTTTTTCATTTTTTAAAACCTTGTGACAAAAAATGAGATACTCACTGGCTGGGGTCTCCTGGTGGGATGGCAGGCCCAGGCTAAGCCACATTGGTTATGATCTCCAAAAAGCCCCCAAAAAATGGTAACGGGTAATGCCTGCAGCTGCAGGCATCACCCCAGGACAACCACTTCTTCAAGCTGACGTACAGGTACATCTGTTTGTGGGAAGTGGTTAAGGTAGCGTGGTTCTGAATAGCAAAAAATGCTCTGGTCATGAAGGGTTTAAAACCTTTTGGAGCTCAAGTATTTCAAGTTCACAAGAGAGGTGTTAAAATCACAACTTGTCACTTTCTGTATGCTAGCAGAATATTAGCAGCCTGCCAGCCTTCTGAAGTACTGTACATAAAGAGCTGGTGATTGAAAGCTGCCAGAACTACAGAGTCTCTTTTGTGATCTTTACTAGGGATGATCAAACGGTTTGGGTCGACCATCGGTTTGACCCGAACATTGGCTGTTCAAAATTCGGCCGAATTCCGAACTTTTTGCGGTTAAAGTTATGAATTCGGCCACCAGAACCGCCCAAAATGCAATGGGACAGGAACTGGGCTTTAAAAGCCCGTGATTGGCCCAGAAACATCAGTAAAAGCAGATTGGAGTGACTAGGGGATCCAGAGGTGAATCAGGAGTGAATACGCCCCCCATACGCCCCCCAGTATATAACATAGCCCCGCCAAATCTCTAGCACTGTATTACAGAGGCTGTGGAATAGAGTGGAAGCATTTCTGCTGCTCCAGTGTCATTTTGCAATTATTAGTGTGAGGAAAGGGATATGCAGTGTAGTTAGGGTACTATATACCACTATAGTTAGATTCAATAATCTAGTTTCTGTAGGGAAAGTGTTAAGTGTCAGGGTGACCGTAGTGTAGGGTGAACTGACTCTGCTATGCCAGGGTGACAGAACTCTTCCATGTTAGGGTGACCGTATATGTGTATATATATGTGTGTGTATATATACCCCTATACAGAAGTTCAGATGTTATGCCTGCCTCCAAAGACGCCCAAGAAATGCCCAATAAACGCCTGCAACAAAAACGCCCAGGTGTGAAAGGAGTGGAATTCCATCCCTGCACTACAGAAAAATTATCTTTTTTTTTCTGGTTCTGGACATGCTACAGAGCTGAAACTTCACAGGTCCACTTTTTAGACCCCCCAGACACTAAATTCAAAGAAATCTCATTTTTTTTTCCAATATTTTTTTCAATAATTGGCTCTCTATCAAAAACGACAATTTTTAAGAACTTTTTTTGTGTGATTAATAGTCCCTGGGGCATGACCCAGAACCCTAGGCACTTTTTAGAGGCATTTATTGGGTTTTAGGGCTTCAAAATTGTGTTTTTTGATTCTAGAAGTTCGGGTCCCATTGATTCCAATGGGGTTCTAGAATCTGAACCGAACTTTCGGGAAGTTCGGGTGTTCTGGTCGAACCAAATTTTTCAAAAGTTCGAACATCCCTAATCTTTACTTACTTTAATACTGGACACTTTCACACCCTTCCTGCCCAAGCCAATTTTGAGATTTCATCTCTGTCACAATTTATATGATAATTACTCATGCAACGCTGTACCCAGATGCAATTTTTATCATTTTATGAGACAGATAGAGCTTCCTTTTGGTGGAATTTAATCACCACTGAGTTTGACATTTTTTGCTAAATAAATGAAATACCAAAAAGTGTGAAAAAAAAATATTTTTTTCTTCATTTCTAAAATTTTGCAACTAAATATTTTTTCTTCATAAATTTAGGCAAAAATGTATTCTGCTACATTTCTATTAAAAATCTTTTAAAAATAACCCAAATCGGTGTATATTATTTAGTTATAGAGTCTACAAACTATGGTATATATATTTGAAAATCCATCAGTCCTGATGCACAGACTGTCTATCTATTTTTTTTGAGGCCCTAAAATGCCAGGATAGTACAAATACCTCAAAATTACCCTTTTTTTGGAAAGTAGACAATTCAAGGTATTTAGTAAAAGGCATGGTGAGTTTTTTGAAGTTGTAATTTCTGTCACAAAGTGTGGGAAAATAAAGAAATTAAATATAATAAGCTTATTTTTTCCACAATCTTTTTAGATACTGTCCCCAGAGCAGTATAATATTACTAAATGACTGGTGTGGCAGTGATCAGGGGTCTGACTGGTGAGTATGTAAAAATATTTAAAAATATTAATAATAATAATTTTTGTCACTTTTTTCACCTTTTTTATAATTGTTTTTCTATTTTATGGTTTTATTTTTTAGAGTGTCACCAGAGTAGTAGTGTTATCATAGTGACACTGTACTACTCTGGGAAAGTGGTCAGGATTTTTTCATTTTAACATGATATGCTTGCTTATAACAGTGATAATCACTGTTGTAAGCAATCATTTTTTTATGAATGGCATCTTTTCATCCAGTGTGAACTATTGTGAAGCAGTGATTGGCCACAGCTATCACATGATACAGATGCACCATTATTGACCCTGTCTGTACCATGTGATCACTGTGACCAATCACAGAGATCAACACAATATTATACAGTGAATGGTTATGAATGAAAGCCATTCATTGTGTACAGCTGTCATGTGATATGCTGTGATTGGTCATGGGGATTGGATGGACACTATCATATGACATCCTCCCAGGGTGGGAGAGCTCCAATTTAGCTGTCATTTGACAATAGGCCAGGTGGGAAGCAGTTAAAAATAAATGACTTAAACCCAGTACATGAGATTGGTATTGGCCTATGTTCAATCTCTTTGTTTGTTAAGGGTATGTAGGCACTAGGGATGATCGAACGGTTCGGGTCGACCATCGGTTCGGCCCGAACATTGGCTGTTCGAGGTTCGGCCGAATTTAGAACTTTTTGCCCAAAAAGTTCAGAATTCGGCAACCAGAACCGACCAAAATGCAATGGGACAGGAAACGGGCTTTAAAAGCCCATGATTGGACCAGAACCATTAGCAAAAGCCAATTGAGGGGGCAGGAGAATGCTGTAATGTTCCGGTACCTTTGGTACCCTAAATTACACTTTCCACAAGTGTATGCGCCCTACCATTTACTTTTGGAAAGGTGCGCATACACCTTTAAGACTGGAGCTGTCATCACTCAGCGCCGGACTAGATGGCTATTTAAGGCGTCGGCTCTCACTCACATGTGTTCGTTCAAACACCCTTATCTGGATGCTAACCTTGCTTGAAGCTTCCATGCTTGCAAGCTTACTTCGCTGACGGAACCTCGCTGCGCTGATCCCTGTATCCCGCTACTGGATCATCCGCCTCTCCTGAACCACCCTTCGGCTGTATCGCTAATAGTGCTAAGTACCCCTCAGGGGAATTCTCTATAAATTTATACTAAGCTTACACTATCTAGCTCTGCATAGTAGAGACTGTTTATCACATCTGCATAAACTAGATTGCTAGCTCTTGAGACTACTGCTACTTTTCTGCACTGGGTTGATCTCTTTTGTATGTCCACCTGCTATTCTATCATCTGCTATCATACAACATTGTTAAACCTTCCTGCATCCATCTGCTACTGTCTCACCTTCAAGTGTCTATCACCTACCACCTCCACTCAACCTATCCCTCAAACCTTCATCATTGTGTTACCACATATATAAAGTCACTCTAGGAACCAGCTTGCTAATTGTGTGTATTTACTGGCTGAAATAAGACCTTCCACACATGATGAGTCATTGAGGTTGGGAATGGTATCTCAGCATATCTCTTACATGACAACTGACGTGGAACTATTTCTGCAGCTGAAAATCCACACCATATAAGAAACGCAGGAGCGTTACAGATTGAACGAACCTAAAAAATGGATTCAGCAGAAATAGCCACTCAGGTGACACAATTAAAACAGCAAGTATCTGCGTTAATACACGCACTTGCTGAATTAAAAGAAGACAATCAGGCTCTGTCGCAGCAGGTAATTAGACTGACACAACTTACCTCTGCTCAGTCCCCTGAACCCAAGATAAATCCCCCTTTGGTATTTACAGGCGATCGCAAAAAATTTCGCGAATTTAAAAACGCATGTGAGTTACTTTTTTTGCTAAAACCTCGTACCTACCTTACTGATCACATTAAGGTTTGTACTATTATTTCTTACCTATCAAGTGATCCTCGAGCCTGGGCAGATTCTCTTTTTGAGAAAAACGACCAGCTTCTCAACTCCTATGCCTTGTTCCTGGCAGAGCTCACTAGCCTATATGATGACCCCAATAGGCAGAGTACTGCTGATCTTCAGTTAAGATCCTTGAAACAAGGAAGGAGGCCTGTGGAAGACTTTGTCGCAGAGTTCAAGAGATGGACCCTTGATTCAGAATGGAATGATGCATCTCTGAAAACCCAATTTAGGCTTGGCCTATCAGAAGCCGTTAAGGACGAGCTCGCCCGAGCGGATCTGCCAAAAACCCTGGATGCATTAATACAACTCAGTATTACCATAGATAGAAGACTACGAGAAAGAAAGGCTGAAAAGATGGGAATGCCATTATCCGTTTCCTCTCGGAGTCTGACCGTTGACCCCGTTCCTATGGAGATAGGAACCATACGCCCACCGCTATCAACTATGGAAAAAGCCAAAAGACGAAATGAAAATCTCTGCTTGTACTGTGCATCCCGGGATCACAAGATAAACGTCTGTCCCCTAGTCAACAAAAAGAAGGGTGAGTGTTCACATGTCTCTCTAGGAGGATTGACAACTTCATTCACTAACCCCTACATTTCTGTTTTTTTGACATTACAGTGGGACCAGAACAGGATTACTACTAAGGCCATGATTGACACAGGATCTTGTGGAAATTATATGGATATATGTTTTGCTGCTTTAAATAAAATTCCTATTATTTCTAAACTCAAACCTGTCTCAGTAAGTCTTATTACCGGTGTTCCGTTATCCTCTGGTCCGATCACCGATCAGACACAAGCACTTCTAGTCACTATTAACGAGTCTCATAGGGAGACTTCTACCTTCGATTTAATACCATCACCCCACTTTCCCATTGTGTTGGGACTTCCCTGGTTGCACACACACCAACCAACCATAGATTGGAAGAAACGGTCCTTGACCTTCCCTTCTTGTTATTACGAGGAAACGTGTAACCTCCCGTTTTCCGGGAAGATTCTGTCTGTGGTGACAGATGAGATTGCACCACTATGTTATCAGGATCTTTCTGAGGTTTTTCTTGAGAAAAATGCTCAAGCATTACCTCCTCATCGAGACTATGATTGTAGCATTGATCTACTCCCAAATAGCAAATTGCCGTTCGGTCATGTTTATCCTCTTTCACAGGATGAACTTGCCCATCTCAAAACCTATTTGGATGAGAACTTGGAAAAAGGTTTTATTAGACCTTCCACTTCTTCCACAGCAGCAGGACTCTTTTTTGTTCGCAATAAAGATTCAAGTCTCAGACCTATCATCGACTACAGGAAATTGAATGCTATCACAATAAAAGATCGCTATCCTCTACCACTTATCCCTGAGCTCATTGAGCAGGTGCGTGGAGCTACCTATTTTTCAAAATTAGACCTGAAAGGAGCATACAATCTCATTCGAATCCGTGATGGACACGAGTGGAAGACTGCGCTCAGAACTAGATACGGATTGTTCGAGTATCTTGTGATGCCATTCGGCCTATGCAATGCCCCTGCAGTTTTCCAACGATTTATAAACGATATTTTTAAAGACTTACTAGATGTCTGTGTTGTGGTATATCTGGACGATATACTTATATATTCACGGACCCTGTCTGAACACATAAGACATGTAAGACTTGTATTATCGAGATTGCTTGCACATAATCTTTATGTGAAGCTGAAGAAATGCTTGTTCCATAAAGATGAGGTACTCTTTCTAGGCTACATCATATCCAAAACAGGAATCGAGATGGACATGAGTAAAATATCCTGCATTCAGGATTGGCCTACACCAACTACACGCAAGGCGCTACAGCGATTCCTGGGATTTTCAAATTTCTACAGGAAGTTCATAAAAAACTTTTCTGCTATTGTGAGACCCCTCACACAGCTCACTAGCATAAAAATACAATTTAAATGGTCAGAAGAAGCAAATAAGGCTTTCCACTTGTTAAAGACAAGGTTTACTTCCGCTCCCATATTACGCCATCCAGACCCATCCCTCCAATACATTCTGGAGGTAGATGCGTCAAACCTGGCAGTAGGAGCAATACTCTCCCAACGACCTACCCCCACTTCACCACTTCATCCAGTCGCCTTTTTTTCTAAATCCCTGAGCAGTCCCGAGATAAATTACCCCGTGGGTGAGAAGGAACTGCTTGCTATAAAATTGGCTCTGGAGAATTGGCGACATTTACTCGAAGGCACCCAATTACCAATAATTATATACACGGACCATAAAAACCTCCAATATCTTCAGACTAGCAAAACTCTCTCGCATCGACAGGTACGATGGTCACTATTCTTTCTAAGGTTTAACTTCCTAGTGACCTACACACCTGCAGATAAGAACAAAAAGGCGGATGCACTATCACGACTAACTGAAGAAAATTACTTTGAAATTCCTTCCGTTCCTATAATACCTCACAAACGCATTATTGGAGTTGTCCGTTCCTTGAAGGAAGAGGTTCTGCATGGTATAAGGTTGGATTCACCCCCACCACAACTAAATACCGATGCAGAAGGCTTCCTCTACTACAACGACAAACTTTACATACCACCTACCCTACGCACCAAGATCTTGGAATTATCGCATGATGTGCCTATGGCAGGACATATGGGTATGACAAAGACTTTCAATTTGATTTCTCGGCAATTCTGGTGGCCTGACATGAAAACATCTATACAAAAATTCGTCTCTTCATGCAATGTCTGTGCCAGGTCCAAAATTGACACTACGAGACCATCCGGCCTACTATGCAGTCTACCAATACCCCAAACTCCATGGGAGGTTCTGTCATTGGACTTCATCGTAGAATTGCCTCCTTCCAAAGGATTTAATACCATCTTGGTGTCAGTGGACCATCTGACAAAGATGGCACATTTCATTGCTATTCGCAGACTACCTTCGTCCAAACAAACGGCAGAACTCCTGATGAAACATGTCTTCAGATTACATGGTATCCCAAAAACTCTTTTGTCTGACCGTGGATCCCAATTTATTTCTAAATTCTGGCAAGAACTATGTCACATACTACGGATTGAGCGGAAGCTCACTTCTCCTTACCATCCGCAGACCAACGGACAGACTGAAAGAGTCAACCAATGCATCGAGCAGTATTTACGTTGTTACACTTCTTACCAACAGGATGATTGGTTGGATCTTCTCCCCCTGGCAGAATTTGCCTACAACAACGCAACTCACAGTACAACCAAGCAGAGTCCGTTCTACTTGAACTATGGGTTCCATCCCTCTATTCTCCCTCCACGCATCCTTCCTTGAAATAACCCAGTAGCCTCAGACTATCTTTCCCAAATAAAGAATTCTCTGGGTTTACTAAATACTACCATTGCACACGCTCACAGTCAACAAAAGAAGTACTATGATCTTCGTAGAAGACCTTCTCCACAGTATACTATCGGGGACCTCGTTTGGCTCTCAACAAAAAACTTGAGACTGAAGATCCCTAGCAAAAAGCTTGGACCTCTGTTCTTGGGACCTTTCCCAATCAAGAAACTTATTGGAAAAGCTGCAGTGCAGCTTACATTGCCAATGGACCTAAAAATCCATCCCATTTTCCATGTGTCGCTACTAAAACCCCATGTTCCGGACCAAGGAATAAGGCCTAATATTCCACCTCCCCCTCCTGTACAAGTTGAAGGTGGAGAAGAATACGAGATAAAAGAGATTCTGGATTCTCGTATCTACAGAAGAAGACTTCAGTACTTGGTTAGATGGAAGAACTATGGGCCCCAAGACGACACTTGGCTAAACACCTCTGACATACATGCCCCTAGATTAATCCGCAATTTTCATGCGAGATACCCAGACAAACCAGCTCCAGAGGCCTTCAGGAGCAGGCCTTAAAGGGGGGTTATTGTAATGTTCCGGTACCTTTGGTACCCTAAATTACACTTTCCACAAGTGTATGCGCCCCACCATTTACTTTTGGAAAGGTGCGCATACACCTTTAAGACTGGAGCTGTCATCACTCAGCGCCGGACTAGATGGCTATTTAAGGCGTCGGCTCTCACTCACATGTGTTCGTTCAAACACCCTTATCTGGATGCTAACCTTGCTTGAAGCTTCCATGCTTGCAAGCTTACTTCGCTGACGGAACCTCGCTGCGCTGATCCCTGTATCCCGCTACTGGATCATCCGCCTCTCCTGAACCACCCTTCGGCTGTATCGCTAATAGTGCTAAGTACCCCGCAGGGGAATTCTCTATAAACTTATACTAAGCTTACACTATCTAGCTCTGCATAGTAGAGACTGTTTATCACATCTGCATAAACTAGATTGCTAGCTCTTGAGACTACTGCTACTTTTCTGCACTGGGTTGATCTCTTTTGTATGTCCACCTGCTATTCTATCATCTGCTATCATACAACATTGTTAAACCTTCCTGCATCCATCTGCTACTGTCTCACCTTCAAGTGTCTATCACCTACCACCTCCACTCAACCTATCCCTCAAACCTTCATCATTGTGTTACCACATATATAAAGTCACTCTAGGAACCAGCTTGCTAATTGTGTGTATTTACTGGCTGAAATAAGACCTTCCACACATGATGAGTCATTGAGGTTGGGAATGGTATCTCAGCATATCTCTTACATGACAACTGACATGGAACTATTTCTGCAGCTGAAAATCCACACCATATAAGAAACGCAGGAGCATTACAAATGCTAGGAATGTGATTGGAGTGACTAGGGGGTCCATAGACCAATCATTAGTGAATACGCCCCCCAGTATATAAGATAGCCCCCGCCAAATTCCTAGCATTCTTCTATGGGACATGGAAGAGAGTGGAATGCTGTTCTGTTACTTCTGTTACAAAGTGTTACAAAGTGTCATTTAGCAATTTTTAGTGTGAGGAAAGGGATATCTAGTGTAGTTAGAGTGCTCTTTTACACTTTAGTTAGCTTTAATTTATTCAGTTTCTGTAGGGAAAGTGTTAAGTGTAAGGGGACTGTAGTGTATTGTAGGGTTAACTAACAGTGACTGCTATGGCAGGGTGACAAAACCCTTCCATATCAGGGTGACCGCTATAGAGAAAAGCTAGTTTATCTGAAGTCACTTTCGCTGCAGTAATATGGCTTCGCCGCCGTCAGCATTCTTTTTGGCTGCAGGCGTCCATAGGGATCTTTTGAGCACATGTTTGGAGTCAGACATGACATCTGAACATGTGTATAGGGGGTATATATATACACACACCCATGTATGTATATATACACCTAGACATATATAGGTGTGAAAGGAGCAGAAAAAACTACTTGCGCTAATGAAAAAAATTAACACCAATATAGTTACGCTCCTATCACACCTATATATGTCTAAGTGTAATATACATATAAGTATGTGTGTATATATACCACTATACACAAGTTCAGATGTTTTGCCTGCCTCCAAAAACCCCAAAAATTGCCTGCAACAACACACCTGGGCGTTTTTTGTTTTTTTTTTGACGCTAGCGTTTTTTTGGGCATTTTTTGGGGTTCTTTGAAGGCAGGCAAAACATCTGAACTTGTGTATAGTGGTATATATACCACTATACACAAGTTCAGATGTTTTGCCTGCCTCCAAAGAACCCCAAAAAATGCCCAAAAGAACGCCTGCTACTAAACCGGCAAGGTGTGAAAAGCGAGAAGTTAACAACCTGTTCTATAACTGACCTAATACAAACAATCTTTTTTTTTTTCTGGTTCTGGACATGCTACAGAGCTGAAACTTCACAGGTACACCTTTTAAACCCCTCAGACACAAAATCACACAAAAAAAGTTCTTAAAATTTGTCATTTTTGATAAAGAGCCAATTATTGAAAAAATTAAAAAAAAAAAAAAAAAAAAAAATTCTTTGGATTTAGTATCTGGGGGGTCTAAAAAGTGTACCTGTGAAGTTTCAGCTCTGTAGCATGTCCAGAACCATAAATATTGTTTGTATTTTGTCACTTATAAAACAGGTTAGTGGCTTCTCGCTTTTCACACATTGCCGGTTTAGTAGCAAGTGTTTTTTTGGGCATTTTTTGGGGTTCTTTGGAGGCAGGCAAAACATCTGAACTTGTGTATAGTGGTATATATACCACTATACACAAGTTCAGATGTTTTGCCTGCCTCCAAAGAACCCCAAAAAATGCCTAAAAAAACCCTAGCGTCAAAAAAAAAAAACGCCCAGGTGTGTTGTTGCAGGCATTTTTTGGGGGTTTTTGGAGGCAGGCAAAACATCTGAACTTGTGTATAGTGGTATATATACACACATACTTATATGTATTTCACACTTAGACATATATAGGTGTGATAGGAGCGTAACTATATTGGTGTTAATTATTTCATTAGCGCAAGTAGTTTTTTCTGCTCCTTTCACACCTATATATGTCTAGGTGTGTATATACAGTTTTATAGTATAGGTCAGTTATAGAACAGGTTGTTGGCTTCTCGCTTTTCACACCTTGCCGGTTTAGTAGCAGGCGTTCTTTTGGGCATTTTTTGGGGTTCTTTGGAGGCAGGCAAAACATCTGAACTTGTGTATAGTGGTATATATACCACTATACACAAGTTCAGATGTTTTGCCTGCCTCCAAAAACCCCCAGAAAATGCCTGCAACAACACACCTGGGCGTTTTTTTTTTTTTTGACGCTAGCGTTTTTTTGGGCATTTTTTGGGGTTCTTTGGAGGCAGGCAAAACATCTGAACTTGTGTATAGTGGTATATATACCACTATACACAAGTTCAGATGTTTTTCCTGCCTCCAAAGAACCCAAAAAAATGCCCAAAAAAACGCTTGCTACTAAACCGGCAATGTGTGAAAAGCGAGAAGCCACTAACCTGTTTTATAAGTGACAAAATACAAACAATCTTTTTTTTTTATGGTTCTGGACACGCTACAGAGCTGAAACTTCACAGGTACACTTTTTAGACCCCCCAATTTTTTTTATTATTTTTTTACAATAATTGGCTCTCTATCAAAAATGACAATTTTTAAGAACTTTTTTTGTGTGATTTTGTGTCTGGGGGGTCTAAAAGGTGTACCTGTGAAGTTTCAGCTCTGTAGCATGTCCAGAACCAGAAAAAAAAGATCATATAGGTGTAAAAGGAGGGTACCACCATCCCTGCTCTACTGAAAAATTATCTTTTTTTCTGGTTCTGGACATGCTACAGAGCTGAAACTTCACAGGTACACTTTTTAGACCCCCCAGATACTAAATCCAAAGAATTTTTATTTTTTTATGTTTTATTTTTTTATTTTTTCAATAATTGGCTCTCTATCAACAAACGGAAAATTCCTATCAAATACTGATACCGTAATTTTCCTTTCCTGATAGTCTCCATGGCAGCCTACGTGTGGGTTAACCCCGCCTCCACTCCAAGGGTATAGGACCCCCCTCCCATAAATTTCAGCTCTCAGGTACAGCAGGTGTTCCATATCTTAGCCGAATCCAAGACGAGAGGGTGGGAACTCCGGCTGCCATAGAGACTATCAGGAAAGGAAAATTACAGTAAGTATTTGATAGGAATTTTCTGTTTTCCTGTCAGTCTCCATGGCAGCCTACGTGTGGGAAATAACTAGCTCGCGCCACACGGGTGGGAATGCTTTAGCAAAGAAACTTTAATTCATGCTATTTGCAGACAAAACAGTCAAACCAAAATTAACTGAAGACAGAGAAGCAGGCTCCACACAATAGTGGGTCATAAAAGTATTGACCAAAGACCATGAAGCCGCTCTGCAGATCACATCTGGAGCCACGTGCCGCAAGGCCGCCCAGGACGTAGAAATACTCCTTGTAGAGTGCGCCGTCACCGCCTCTGGAGGAGCCAGACCCTCAGCTCTATAGGCCTGTTGGATAGCTGCCACTATCCATGATGCAATAGTTCTGGATGAAGCAGGTTTACCTCTGTTCTTCCCCCAGAACAGGATAAAGAGGTTGTCAGACTGCCTGAATGGTGCAGTTGCTTGGAAATAGAATTTTAAGGATTCTCCTACATCCAACGGATGAGGATTAGACTCATCAGAAGACCGAAAAGTAGGCAAGATGATCTCCTGGTTCTGGTGAAACACCGAGGTGACTTTCGGGTTTGAATTCAGCATGGGTATCAGCACTACCCATCGATCTGGGAAGAAAGTCAGGAATGGTTCTCTACAGCCGAGGGAACTTAATTCAGAGACCCTTTTAGCCGAAGTGATGGCTACCAGGAAGGCAGTCCGGATGGTCAGATCCTTGATAGAAGAAGAGGATTCTATGCCTGTTTTTGAGAAGGCATTTAGGACAAGAGGAAGGTCCCATTTTGGAAACCTAGGTTTTCTTTGAGGATTGAGCCTGGCTGCTCCTTTAAAGAACTGTTGAATAAGTGGGTGCTGAGCCCACATGATCCCAGAGAAGGCAGACAATGCCGAAACTTGGACTCTTAGAGTTGCCACTGAAAGGGGCATATCTAGGCCAGCCTGAAGAAAACTTAGTATTTCTTGAATCCCAGGAACTGAGAAAGACATACCTTCTGGATATGCAGACTTCATGAATCTTGACCAGATTCTGCAGTATCCCTTATTTGTACTTGGTCGTCTAGCATTCATTAAGGTGGAAATGGCTGTAGATGGGCAGCCGAGCGATTCCAACCTTTCCCTCTCAAGAACCAGACCGTCAACTGGAGTATTGCAGGACATTACTGATGTTCCCTGTAGAAGCAAGTCTGGTCTGAGGGGAAGAGGGACGGGTCCCGATAACTTAGCTGTAGGAGCAGCGGAAACCATGGCCTGTTTGGCCAGAAAGGCGCCACCATCACTATCTCTACATCTTCCATTTGAAGTCTCTGCAGAAATTTGAGAATGATGGTTACTGGAGGAAAGGCATATGCCCTGCTGAACTCCCACCTGTCGGTTAGTGCATCTGTCCCGTAGGCTTAATGGCATCTGCCTCTTGTGACATACTTCTCCAACTTGTGGTTGCAAGGAGAGGCGAACAGGTCGACTTCGGGAGATACTCCCAATGACAGGATCCATTTGATTGACTCCACATGGAGAGACCACTCGTTGTGATTCAACTGGACCCTGGACAGAAAATCTGCTTGAACATTCTGTGAACCTGGAATGTAGACTGCTGAGATATTGACTAGATGAGCCTGAGCCCAAGACATAATTGGGTCTAATTCTCGTAGTAGAGAGAGACTCCGTGTCCCAGCTTGTCTCTTCACATAAGACACTGCCGTGATGTTGTCCATCCGAATCATTACATATTTCCCTTCCACCAGGTGTTGAAAGGATCTAAGAGCCTGATAGGCTGCCCGGAGCTCCAGTATATTGGAGACTGGCGTGTGTCTCTGAGTGGAACACTTTCCTTGGGTAATTTCCGACAGACAATGAGCCCCCCAACCTGAGTTGCTGGCGTCTGTTGTGATTATGGTCCATGAGACTGGAATCAGAGAGTGGCAGTTGAGCAGATTCTTGCGTTGCAGCCACCAAAGAAGACTGAATCTCATGCTGGAGGAGATATGAATGTATTGCTCCCTCTCTCCCGGGTTCCACTGTTGTAGGAACCCTTTCTGGAAGGGCCTCATACGCCAAAAAGCCCATTTGACCATCGGAGCCGTGGACACCATGGTGCCAATGATTTTGAGGCACTGAGAGGCTTTCAGCCTCTCAGAAAGAGCTGGAAGGATTCTCTCCCTCACCACCGGTATCTTCTCTAATGGGAGAGAGATTGAATTCTCGATGGTGTCGAATTGTGCCCCGAGATAGACTAGGCGCTGAGTGGGCTCCAGCTGACTCTTTTGTAGGTTTAAAAGCCAACCAAATTCTTTGAGAGTTGATATGACCTGATCTCTGTGTGCCAATAACTGATCTTTCTCTTGGGACAGCAGCAGAAGATCGTCTAAGTAATGATGTAGACATATTCCTTTTAATCTTATGAGGGCCACTACAGCCAGGAGAACTTTGGAGAACACTCTGGGTGAGGTAGAGAGGCCGAAAGGTAGACAAATTAATTGAAGATGTCGGTTCAGAGCACAGAAGCGGAGATATTTGTGAAAGTCGACTGCCACAGGTACATGGAAGTACGCATCTTTCAGATCTAGTACTGCCTAGTACTGCCTTCTGAATGGTGGAGAGTGTTTCCATCTTGAATTTTTCGTTCTTCATGAACTTGTTCAGGTATGTGAGGTCTATAACGGGCCTCCAAGCTCCGTTCTTCTTCTGGACTAAGAAGAGGGGTGAATAAACACCTTGAAATTTTTCCTGCTCTGGAACCGGAACTACTGCTCCTTGAGCCACCAAAGCGTCTACATAGGCGAGCAAGACTTCTCTTCTCTCTTCTAGACAGGGCAAGTGAGTTGGAATGAACCGTGGAACCGGATCTGCCAGAAATGACCATTTGCGGCCTATAGAGACTGTCCTGACGGTCCAAAAGTCCGTGATTGAGGCCGTCAAGACACGCTTAAAATGGAGAAGACGTGCCCCCACCTGGCATGTCTGAACGGGCCCAATCTCAAAAAGATTTAGTAGATTCTTGTCCAGCAGGCGCTGGATTTTTGGATGATCTTCGAGAAGAAGATTGGCCTCCTCTCCAATTTCTCCGAAAGTCTCTAGTAGGTTTGTCAGAGCGGGCATCTCTTGATCTCTCAGTGTATTGCCTCCTAGTTTGAGGCTTCTTCTGGCCAAATAGGCGTTTATCCTGTGGAAGAAAACCTGACTTTCCGCCAGTGGCCTTTGCAATGGCGCTGTTCAATTTATTCCCAAAAAGGGAAGTACCCTCGAAGGGGATCTTACACCATGCCTGCTTAGAGGCTGGATCAGCAAGCCAGGGGCGGAGCCACAAGGCCCTTTTTGCCGTCACTGAAGATAACATTGATCTGGACAAAAGGCACAGAACATCAATAGATGCTTCTCCTAAAAACACTGAAGCCAACTTGAGTTCATGAATAGGAGAGCTCTCAACAGCTTCTTCCGAGATGCTTCCAAGTCTAGTCTCAATATCAGACACCCAAACTTCCATGGCTTTAGACATCGTCGCTAATGCCATAACAGGCTTGCAGGCCGCTCCGGCCGTAACATAGATCCTCTTCAGGTCTAGGTCTATTTTCCTGTCCAAGGGATCTCTGAAGGAAACCGCATCATCCAGGGGCAGAGTAACATGCTTTGCTAATCTTGTGACTGCAGCATCCACAAGGGGAGCAGACTCTAGACGGGTGACATCTTCAGGTTTGAAGGGATATAATTTCCCAAGTTTGGAAGATAGGGAAGACTTACTATCCCCCTTACTCCCTTCTTCAGTAATCACCTCTTGTAATTCAGAGAGGGAAGGGAAGTTAACGTGCTCCTTGCCGAGGTGCTTGAAGAACTTCCTCTGCTTTTTCTGGGGAGACACAGGATCCTCCCACTTTAGAGCTTCCTTAATGGCTCTGATCAGGGGTGAAACCAGGGCAAACTCAAAGCCGCCTACTGCCCCATCTTCTTCCGAATCACTGTCAGATGATTTTGCAGAAGTAATGCTCGGTTGAGAGGGGCCTTGATATTCCGGTGCTTCAGCTGGAGAACTAGACGTAGTGGGACCAAGTGCTGGGGCCGTACCCCATTCTTTCAGGGACTGTTGCACTATCCTCTTTACCAGGGATTCCAATCTATGGTCCTCGAGCTCCCTCTCACCGGCTGCCTGAGCAAAATATGGCTCACATAGGGACTTGTCCTCCGGGACATGCGCCCCACAACCCCAACAGGCTCTCTGGTATGTGCCGTGACTCTGATGTTGTTTGTGGTGTCTGGGGGAGGAATTAGAGCGTCTCCCCTGCTGCCTACTCCCTGATGGAGATTCATGGCGCTTTGATCTGGAGGATATACTCCCACGAGGTCTGACAGGGTCTCTTTCTTGGGATAAACCAGGCCTGGAAGAGCTGATGGAAAAAGAGAAAGTCGGGGAGACACTGGATTTAGCCATGAAACAGGGACCATCTAGCCCTCCCCCGCCCCCCCCCCCCCTTAAAATGCCAGCACCTACCTGTTATGAGAGGGCTGGCCACAGGAGGGCGGTGACGCAGGATCCATACTTCAGGCCAACAACCAGACTGATAAAGGAAAGGTAATACACATCAGACACCAAGATAATATAGTGATAGCGTGTGAGGTAGCAATCCATCCCCCCTCTTCAGTCAAGCATCCATTGCACATACCTGTAGCAAGGAATCCAGAGACACAGGGAAGCTGCCGCAATGCCCACAGTACTTCCCGAAGTACAGGGGAACCGACAGCTGCTTAAATCCCCTGCCGGAATGACGTCAGCGGTGATGCGGCCGCGATCGCTAATGCGCATGCGCGAACCAAGCCTCGGCTTCGTTCGCGACACACTGCGCATGTGCGGGACTACGAAACGTCCACCGATTGGCCGCAGGAAGCAGAGGAGGGAGAGGAAGGGTTGGGGCCATAACAAACGCCGCACAGTGATAGAGAAAGACACAAACAAAGTGTACATAAATCACAAATACCGCTGCCATGAAGAGCTGTAATGAGAATCTTCAGACCCTGTCAGAAAATGCCGGCCAAGCTTCAGTCAACCGCAGAGAGCAGGGGAATTTTAAATGTCACTCACCCGCCCGTGGCTGGGCCCTGGACATGCAGACACCATCCAAAGTACCCTGAGGTAAGCCGGACAAAGTAAGACATCAGAATTGTAGGTCCTTGGAGGAGGACAAAAAAGGAACACCTGCTGTATCTGAGAGCTGAAATTTATGGGAGGGGGGTCCTATACCCTTGGAGTGGAGGCGGGGTTAACACACGTAGGCTGCCATGGAGACTGACAGGAAATGACAATTTTTAAGAACTTTTTTGTGTGATTTTGTGTCTGGGGGTCTAAAAGGTGTACCTGTGAAGTTTCAGCTTTGTAGCATGTCCAGAACCATAAGAAAAAAAGATTGTTTGTATTAGGTCAGTTATAGAACAGGTTAGTGGCTTCTCGCTTTTCACACCTGGGCGGTTTAGTAGCAGGCGTTTTTTGGGCATTCTTTGGGGTTCTTTGGAGGCAGGAAAAACATCTGAACTTGTGTATACGGGTATATATACCACTATACACAAGTTCAGATGTTTTGCCTGCCTCCAAAGAACCCCAAAAAATGCCCAAAAAACACTTGCTACTAAACCGGCAAGGTGTGAAAAGCGAGAAGCCAACAACCTGTTCTATAAGTGACAAAATACAAATGATCTTTTTTTTTATGGTTCTGGACATGCTACAGAGCTGAAACTTCACAGGTACACTTTTTAGACCCCCCAGATACTAAATCCAAAGAAATTTTTTTATTTTTTATTTTTTTTTTTTAATTTTTTCAATAATTGGCTCTCTATCAAAAATGACACTTTTTAAGAACTTTTTTTGTGTGATTAATAGTCCCTGGGGTATGACCCAGAACCCTAGGCACTTTTTAGGGGCATTTATTGGGTTTTAGGGCTTCAAAATTGTGTTTTTTGATTATCGAAGTTCGGGTCCCATTGATTTCAATGGGGTTCTGAAATCCAGGCCGAACTTTCGGGAAGTTCGGATGTTCTGGCCGAACCGAACTTTTGAAAAGTTCGATCATCCCTAGTAGGCACTTTAATATTGTCCCTCTATCCAGAAATAAACTACTGTCATTCGGGGACTGATTAAAAAATGTAGAGTTTCAGTTTTGTTTATAAGCTGTGATTTTAGGCTTGATGTAGAAGTTGTGTTGTTTATCTTAATGCAGTGAATAAAGGAATAATGTGTAACATAAATACAAGGATAGGCAGAGCATGAAATCATAGGTGGAAGATTTATTTATTTTTTTAATATACTCTATAAAGACAAAGACAAATATATTGTGGTGATTTCTTTCTGAAGATATATATCGTCCTATAGCCACATTTCATAAGCCAAAGTAGGATTCAGTTGTCTTCATCTGAGACATTTAGTAAGGCATGGAGGATTGCATTTTTCAGGGATATTGATTTCAGTAATTACATAGTGATATAATTTCATTGTGATATTTTAAACACTAAGTTTCTTTCATGTTTCATTAATTACGAGCTTAATAAATTTACTACTAGATTGTAAATTCAAACAACTGGGCTGATTTAGGAGGCTTTAGATGATTACCATGTTTAAAACATTTTTTTCAGTGCCAGAAGAAAGCCATGAATGCACAGAACTGGTAGTGGCGAGAATCAATCTACGGTAATCATACAATATATATATATAAGCCTGCAAATGTTTTATCCGTGCAGCATTAGACCATGCAAAACATTTGTAATGGTGTAATGTAATTTTAAAATGTATAATGTAAATGTGGAAGCATACATATTTTAGCCTGTGCTGCAAGAGTACTCAACAAACGATTGTAAACACCTCACCAGTATGGATGATGTAGCAGGATTACCTCTGGTTACTCTGAAATGGCACTTAAAATGGTTGTAAGCAGGGGTGTAATTCGCAGATGCCTTTTTGAGCATGTTTTCAAATCCACTAGTTTTGGCATATGCACTTTCAGGACTTCCCTCTCATTTGTCAGGATAAAGCACACCTATAATTGGTGGATGCTGTATCTGATGACTTTACAGGTCATATGACTGGAATTTCCTTTAATTAGTGATTGGCACATTTATTATTATTATACAGGATTTATATAGCGCCAACAGTTTGCGCATCACTTTACAATATGAGGGAAGACAATACAGTTACAATACAATTCAATACAGGAGGAATTAGAGGGCCCTGCTCGTTAGAGCTTACAATCTAGAAGGGAGGGTCAAGTGAAACAAAAGGCAATAACTGTGGGGGATGAGCTAATGAAGAAATCGGAAGTAGAGTTGTTAGGTGTGGGTAGGATAGGCTTCTCTGAAGAGGAGGGTTTTCAGGGATCGTCTAAAAGCTAATAAAATAGGAGATAATCTGACAAATTGGGTTAAGGAGTTCCATAAGATTAAGGAGGCTCTGGAAAAGTCCTGGAGGCGAGTATAGGAGGAGGTTATGGGGGAGCTAGAGAGCAGGAGGTTTTCAGAGGAACGAAGAGAGCAATTAGAATGGTATTTTGAGACTAGGATAGTGATGAAGCTGGGGGCTGAATTGTAGATGGCTTTGTAAGATGTTGTTAGTATTTTGAATTTAATTTGTTGGGTAAACGATTGGTAAGGTGGATGAATCTGACATTTACTGTCTTTGGTGCAGATTACTGAAAGTGAACAGAGTAGAAGCTCATGAAACTAAATATGGTCAATACCACCATGTCATCCAAGATGCTCCACTCTGTGTTTACTTTTCCATAGTGCTAGGATTTGTCATTATGTGGTAGGAGTCAATGTGATTGATGTGAATACGTATGCGATGGATCAAAGTGATTGATGTGGCTTACATTGCTGAACAATGTGATTGCCTCTGGACTACAATGGGGGGACTTTGCAGGGGAATTCATACCATGAGGCAAGTTAAGCCAGCTGCCTCAGATGGCACTCAAGGAATGGACAGGTGCCAAAAATCAGCCCCTTCAGGTTATAATTGCCCTTCGCAAGCTTCTGAACATTAATATATTTTTTTGTAGTTGTGTATTTTCTTTTAATTAAAGGACTTTGTTAAAGTGTCTGTGTGTTTATTTAACCACTTGACCTCAAGAAGATTTACACCCTTCATTGATAGACCATTTTTTGCGACAAACATTGGTACTTAAAAATCTCAATAGGCAACATTTTAAAAATTTCTACAGGTTACCAGTTAAGAGTTACAAAGGAGGTTTTTTGCTAGAATTATTGCTCTCACTCTAATGATTACAGCGATACCTCACATGTGTGGTTTGAACACCGTTTACATATGCGGGTGCAACTTGCGCCTGCGTTCGCTTCTGCACACATGCTCAGAGGGACGGGGTGCTTTACATTTTTTTTTCTTATTTATTTTACCTTTTATTTTTACACTGTCCCTTTCAAAAAACATTTTTGATCACTTTTGTTCCTATTACAAGGAATGTAATCATCCCTTGTAATAGAAATAGGCAGGACAGGTCCTCTTTAATGTGAGATCCTGGGTCAAAAATACCTCAGGCCTCACATCTATCCTTAAAAGCAAAAAAAAAAAAAATTTTTTTTCACCAAGAAAAAAAATAAGCCCTATAAGGCCGTTGGGTGGAAGCAACTTATGATGTTGCTCCGGTCCTCCAAGGCCATAGAGTTGAATGGGGGCCATCTTGCCCTCACTCGGCTTCCTGCCTGGGACTGCAGTGGACCAGATAGTTTTCCCCATTACTGACAACTCCACTAAGCGGAAAAAAACGACCGGGAAGCAGCGGATCTGCCACTGGGATCACATTTATGTGAAAGATGACAGCTGGCTGTGTAAGAAAATACTGGGGTTATGGCAGCTATCTGCTGCCAAAACACTGGTATTTAATGTCAAAGTATCGATGTAAAACTGCGGCGGGCAGTCCGGAAGTGGTTAAGTTGTGGGAGCTGCCTTAAGGTTTTATTCTCACGTGACCACAGTCCTGGGTATTGAGGAGCGTATACATGGCAAAAGGTAACCCCACATGCAGGGCAAGTGGCACTGCTCACAAACCGGTGACATCATCAGTTGCAAAGGACAGGCTGGGTGGCTCACATGGCTTTCTGGGTTGCTGACAGAAGTAATGAGAGGAGCAGAGAGCTGGGAGGAGTTGTGGGCCGTGCTCTCATCTTATTCTTTGTATAAAGGGGTTAACAAAGGAATACTTTCAGATTGGACTGTACAGGGCTGGAATCCCTTCACCATCTCCTCTCCAGACTACTCATGTCCCCAAAGCAAAAATTGTGGGTAGGGGTGGTAATCAATCTCTGCACAGTCCGATCTGAGAATTCTGCACAGTCCCATCTGGGGGGAGAAACACAGCCCAGACCTCATTTCGGCTCTCTCCTCTTTTTCTTGAAAGCGGGGGGATTAGTGCTAGGAGGTTGGATTTGAGAGGGATGATTTATGCTACCAGAGGGGGATGGGGGGGATTTATAACCTACAGACCAATTAGCTTTGCCTTACAAACTACATTTTAGGGCTTAGGAAAGTATATGTGTCCAGGTTGGTAGACAAATTCTACCAAACCCTGGAAATGGGGATTTAATTGTGCCTTTATTTCACAAAATAGAACCCAAAAAGAGAGGAGAAATAAAAAGATATATAATTTATTTATTGACAATTACAGATGCATTATGTATACATAAATATTTTCTTCAACAATCATATCCATAAAACAATGTATGTCTGTATGTAAGTATATCAGACAAAAATGCTCATGGATCGATGCGTTTCACTACAGAAGCTTCCTCAGTATCTGCACATTATGTGTAAACAGTCAATCAGAATGTCATGATATCTAAAATGAAACAATACAATTCAGTATATGGCATATATAATACTTCAAAATAAACACTAAGCATGCCCAAAATAAATTAATTCAATATAACAGAAATCAAGAAATAAGGAAAAAAATAATAATAAATAAATAATAAAAAATTATGTAAAAAATTAAATTAAATAAAATAAAGAATTGATAAATCAATCAATAAATAGATAATAAATAATAGGAATGTGAGGAGTCAGGCTGCAGCGGATCAAAGGGGGGGGAGGCCTTTAAACAAGTTGTGTCATAAAATAAAACGTATATGTATATTCTTACCAAGCAATAAAAGCAAACAGCAGGCTTCAATTATATAATTGGGTAATAGGTGATATGCCATTAGTGCCTAAATAAAAGTGGCTAAAATTATGCATTGTCATACAAAGGTAAAATGTGCGAGACCCAAGTGGTAGGGCAGAAAGGATATATATATATAGATAAAACAAGTGTCAAGGCAAAAAAATGCAGAAGAACCCCCGAATTAGGTATTGAGAGTGACACAGTGACATGGATACATATGTATCAGAAAAAAGGGACCATGAAGGAAACTGCACAAGGTGAACAAATTGGGGGGAGGTGATATATAAGGTGTGCACCAGAAAACAAAAATATGTTACAAAAACAGTGGTGAAGAGAAAAGAGCAGATGAAAATACCCGAGCCAGTGAACGAAAAGGGCTTGTTCACACTAGGTGCAGTGTGGTAATGCTTGTGAAGTTGCGTATTTTCCTGAACCACATAAAAATGCTATTACTTTTGCAGAGGCACGCAGGTGCCATTATTTCCTAATGGCACCCCCATGCATCTAGCAAATGTGTGTAGGTTTGCGCCCAATAAAACACATGGTAACTCAGTGCTGTGCATTTTGGTGGGGTGAGATTAAAAGAATCATGCCAGTACCTTTTTTCACATGTTTCACAAGCATATAGCAGCCTAATAAAAAATGCAAAGTGCAGGAACCTGAAAACCTCCTGTGCTCTGGTATTGTGCACAATTCGAAAGGATCCCTTGACTGAAAAAAGGTTGAAAAACACTACTCTAACGTAAGTGAAAATTATGCTGCAAAGTGAACATGCTCTACTCCATTAGTAGGTTGCTTTCTATTGTCTGCTTGTGATGTTCTCAAAACATTTTTTGCTAATTATAACTTGTTTTGTCATGTTCCACTAATTTTCACATACAGTTTTAAAAGCACACAACTAAAAGTTGGTGTTTTTAAATTCCATGATAGCCCATTAAACTGTAATTTTGCTGCAATATTTACTTTTTCTCGTTCAATACTTTTATTGAGTTTTATAAAACAGCCATAAAGCAAGTTACAAAACAAAAACAGAAGTAGAAATACTGTTATTGTTACAGAAGTATTATAAATGTTATACTGTATAGTGAAGTTTGCACAAAAGGAAGGAACAAAAGAAAAAGGTAGAATTATTAATATGATATTCTGAGATATTAGGATTTTGAGAAGGTATTCAGAACATGGCTGTGGGGGGGAAAAAAAAAAAAGGAAAAGGAAGAAGTCAGCAGGGTGTGGGTAGGGTAAAGTGGGTAAAGTAGAGGGCATTGAGAATAGAACTTGTACCACAAAAGTTAATACAAAGTAAATAAAATATAAGTCTTAACTACCAAGCATTCAGAATCTGTTCCTCAAAACCCGGTGATAGGCCATGTTTAATCCAAGGGCCCCAGATGCTTATAAAAGCACAAAATTTATCGCAATCCATGGCTTCCATTTTTGCATGTAATAATGCATTATTCATCCTATGTTTAACTTCTACAAGATTCAAAGTGGTAGTCTTCCAAGCTTTGGCTATGGTTTGTTTAGCGGCATTAAGAAGCTGAAGGAATAATTTGAATTGTTTTCGTGTCAGGCATGCAGGTTTTAAATTTAAGATGGCAATCACCGGATCTGTAGTAATATCTATTTCAAACATTTTAGATGCTAGAGAGAATATTTCTTTCCATAAAAAATAGAGGGGAAAAGATACTAGCAAACTATTTCCCAAGGGGGAACAGAATAGATGTACCGTGACAAAGCGTGTGGGGTATCAATCATAAACAACAAAAAAAGTGTAAAAAGATATTCAAAGTGTTGAAATAGAGGAATGTTGTAGGGAGGCACCTGATAACGGCCATACGTAGGGCTCCTAGCGTCACGTCCGCGCTCAAGGAGTGGAGGTGATGTGTCCGCATCCAAGACCAGGGAATAATCCTGGATGGTGGTACGGATCACCTCCCTTAAGTTTGGGCGCGAGAATGGCAATCACGTGCCGACGCAATGACGTCACTAATGGGCGTCACACGTAACGGTACGGAAGACGTGGCGCCAAGGCACAGCGGGGAACCGCCCAGATATCCGCGCCCAATGAGGGGCGAAGGGAAAAGAGGGGGGGGCCCCGGAGTGCCTCGCAGCTCCCGGATATAGACAACAAGCTCCAGGATCTGTCCAAACATACAATGGCCATCTATGTCTTCCCAATAAAAATTCATCCATAAAGAGAAAACATGGTAAGAATCAATGTTAACAAACAAAGTGATGCAAGCCAAAGGGGTCTGCATTGAGACCAACCGTCAACCACTACACACCTCCATCCCTGTTGAAATAGAATATGAACAAAAGACAAAAGACAAACGAAAACACAAACAAACACAATAACAAGACAGTTGGGACTTTAAATGAGACAACGTCCATCCGCGGCAAATTGTCTCCATCCCTAATGTATATATATATATATTGAGGGGAGGGGAGTAGGATGGGTAACTGAAAAAGTAACAGTGGGATCGGCATATGGGGTATAATGGGTAATGATAAAATAAATATATCAATAATATAACATTGGTAGGAGTTATTAGAAAGCCGATTACCCAATAATGTTAGTGGGATAAAATTTCATCTTGATTCTGGGCGGTTCCCCGCTGTGCCTCGGCGCCACGTCTTCCGTACCGTTACGTGTGACGCCCATTAGTGACGTCATTGCGTCGGCACGTGATTGCCATTCTCGCGCCCAAACTTAAGGGAGGTGATCCGTTCCACCATCCAGGATTATTCCCTGGTCTTGGATGCGAACACATCACCTCCACTCCTTGAGCGCGGACGTGACGCTAGGAGCCCTACGTATGGGCGTTATCAGGTGCCTCCCTACAACATTCCTCTATTTCAACACTTTGAATATCTTTTTACACTATATTTGTTGTTTATGATTGATACCCCACACGCATTGTCACGGTACATCTATTCTGTTCCCCCTTGGGAAATAGTTTGCTAGTATCTTTTCCCCTCTATTTTTTATGGACTCCTATTTTTCATCATCTTGATTAATTTTATTCACACCAGCACAGATTCATCTCCATATTTTTTATTATTTTATATTTCTACATTTTATATCTTGTCACTGGAGCACCAGTGAACACTCATATATTAAGCTACATTTTTACCTCTTTAGAAATCACTGGAGATTGGCGTCTGTGACATCACAACTTAACTTTTTTGACTATCCACATACACCCTGGAATGTTTTCCTGGCATGCACCTTGGCCGTGGTATGGGCCCTACAGCTCCCGGAATAGTCTCCCTGGCCCTTGGATTACTGTGCCATATTATCCTTTTAGACTGACCTTATGTTGAATACAATTTGAGATGCATCTGCTCCTGATGAGTGGGTTTCCCAACGAAACGCGTCGAGCCTACTATAGATGTGTCCCCCTTGATATATATTATTTTTTATTGGACCTTACACAGTATATCATCAATGACCTCTATCTCAATGTATATTTCACCCATTATGTATGATTTTTTTCATTGCTTCTTTGACTGTATATCACATGTATTTAACTTTATGCATCATGCATGTTCTGCTCATGTCAATTCATGAGATGTATCTATGCTATACATTAAATCCTTTATCCTATGCCAGATGACTGTATTTGTCTATCATGCCCACTGACTCCACACACCTCACACAAAGTTCCGCCCTTTTCCCCCCTTCCCATTTTATCCCACTAACATTATTGGGTAATCGGCTTTCTAATAACTCCTACCAATGTTATATTATTGATATATTTATTTTATCATTACCCATTATACCCCATATGCCGATCCCACTGTTACTTTTTTCAGTTACCCATCCTACTCCCCTCCCCTCAATATATGTATTTATTATAGGCTTTAGGTTTGTTATAAAGCGCATCCATTTTAAAAAATTTGGGCCAAAACCCCATTTACTAAGAGTATATTGCATATATGGCCAGGATATGGTATCAAAGGTTTTTTTTAATGTCTAGTGATAGGAAGCACGAGGGGATGCGGCGTGTTTTAGCTATATGAGATAACAGAGTTGCACGTCTGATGTTGTCAGTAGCTTGGCGAATAGGTATGAAACCTACTTGATCCTTATGAATGAGTTGTCCTATGAAGTTATTTAGTCTGGAAGCTATAATTTTGGCTAAAATTTTAATATCTAAATTTAATAAGGAAATGGGTCGATAGTTCGACCAAATCGTGTCATCAGTTTGAGGCTTCGGGAGCATACAGATGATTGCTGTTAAAGTTTCCTGTTTAGGGGGCGTGGTCAAGTTTGAGACCTGAGCAGTTGCACTTGCCGGAGCTCTGCTGAATCTTCTGCCTCTTCTGCCGGCTACTCCTCTCCTGCGGCTCCCGGACCTGCACTGTCCTGTTATCCATGCGCCGGAGATCTGCGGGAACCACGGGGAGGGGAAAAAAGTTGAAGTTTCCAACCATTTTGGAGGATTCTCCCCCGACGGCTCCGGGCAGGTCAGTGGTGGGAAGGCCGATCCCTCGCTCCAATATGGCGCCACAAACTGATCCGGACATGCAGGCTTCCTCCTCGCAGCTGCGACTGGAGGATGTCATGGCCGCTATTGCTACCTGCCAGTCTGCCCTCACCTCTAAAATCGAGGCAGTGCAGCTGGATGTGGGGATCATTCGGCAGGACATGGACAAGCTGCGCTCGCGCCTGTCCATGGCAGAGCAGCGCCTGGGCCAGGCCCAAGATCTGGTCGGGGATCATACCGGAGCCATCCGCTCCCTGCAGACCAGGGTAAGGGTGCTGGAATATAAGGCGGAGGATGCGGAGAACCGCAACAGGCGCAATAACCTTCGCATTGTGGGGCTGCCTGAAGGGGTGGAGGGGGCTAACCCGACGCTCTTTGTTGAGGAACTGTTCCGGTCCCTGCTCCCTGAGGCCCGCTTCTCCCCCTTTTATACTGTGGAGAGAGCCCATCGTGTCCCACCTAAGCCGGGCCCCCCAGGGGCGCACCCTTGCACACTGATCCTGCGCCTGCTCAATTTCCGGGACAGGGATGAGGTGCTCCGGGCTGCTAGACTGAAGGGGGCCTTATCCTACCAGAATGCCAAACTCCTCATCTTCCCGGACTACTCCGTTGAGACTCAGAAGCTCCGGAAATCCTTTGATTCTGTTAAAGCTGCTCTCCGGGCCCGTGGAATTAAATATAGTGTGCTGTTTCCCGCTCGCCTCCGAGTCCAAGATGGGGAGGCGGTCCGCTTCTTTGTGAACCCTTCGGATGTGTCTGCCTGGATGGATACCCTGCCGCCGCAGCGTTGATTGCCTCTGGTGCTGCCCTAGATGATCAGCCTTGTGGTTCTCCCTGAAAGTCCTGCCATTTGGACCTTGGGAAAAAGTTTTTACCTACTGTTGTTTGCACTGTTTTTCTAAGTGTGTGCCCCTGGGACTCCAGGAGACTGTGTTGCTACTGTTTGTTCCTATCCTATGCGTTCCTGTCTGGCTCCTGCTACAGTAACCCAGTACGTTCGCTGTCTCGGGGTTGGAATGTCTGGCTGCACCTGGATTGCTGGAACATTTTACTGTGCAGGACCCTGCGTGGGCTGTTGGATTATTTTTCCCCTTTTTTCTTTTTTATTTTATCCTGGGCCTTCTTCTGCACCCCTGAGCTGGGTGGAGGGTCGGGTCTCTCCCTTTTTTGAACTGGTACATTTTGGCGGGGGGGAAATTGCTGTTGATATGACTGGTGATCCTACTTTTTCAGCATCTCTGCTGCATGGACCGCTGCTCCTTCGGGAAGATCTCATATGGTGATCGCCCCTCCCGTTGGTTGTGCGGTTGCACGGTTTGGGGAACTATGCTCACCAAGGTTGGGTTGGTGTTGCGGGGTGGGGGGTGGGGGGCTGCTTTTATGTCCTATGCAAGTTTTGGGGGTTTGTTGCTTTTGTTTTTTTCTTTTTTTGTTTACCTATGTTGGGAGTGCTACTGTACGGATTTGCAGGTGGTGGGAGATATTTACTGCGTGTGATGATCTATCCAGTGGGGGTGTCCGTTGGCGGGGGGTCTCCGTGGTGGGGAGCTTGTCTCTCTGCTGGGGGGGCTGCCTGGGGCCGGGCACCGCCACTTCCATGTAAATTTTTGGCCATGCAATGTTCTCTCTAAAGGTTATTTCGTGGAATGTTAGGGGGCTCAATGCTGCTGTTAAGAGATCCCTGGTTTTTCGGTTCCTGCAGCAGCATTCTCCTCATGTTTGTGTATTGCAGGAGATGCACTTACACGGTTCGAGGGTGCGCAGCCTTGGTAGACCCTGGGTGGGACCCCAATACCATGCAACCTACTCGTCCTATGCTAGAGGGGTTAGTATTTTGGTACGCAGGACCCTTCCCTTCCATGTCATGGAGGTTAAAACTGACCCGGGTGGTAGGTATGTGGTGATTCATGCTAGAATCTTTGATGTCCCCTTAGTACTAATGGGGCTGTATTTACCCCCCCCCCCCCCGCCTCCATCCAACTTCTCTACTCCCTTATGGAGACGCTTTTGCAGTTTGATACTCCTAATATTCTGCTGTTGGGGGACTTTAACCTGGTGCTCTCCCCTGGCCTGGATAGGCTGCATACTGCGGGGCGGGACTCCCCGGACCTCCCGCGCTGGGCTGATGCGTTTGCCCTGACGGAGGTCTGGCGCTTTCTGCATCCGACGGATAGGGCCTATACGTGTCATTCTGCCTCGTATCGGGCTCTATCTCATATAGATCTGGCTTTTGCTTCTGCCCCTTTTTTGTGCCTGATAACGGGGGCGGAGTTCCTTTCCCGCGGCATATCGGACCACGCACCTGTCTGTTTGCATATTGAACTTTCACGTGCTGTGGGTTCCAGGCTCTGGAGACTGTTGAGGTACTGGGCTCAGGATGAACGACTGCAGACTCAAATGACCGAGGTGATAGCTGCCCACTGGGACTCTAATGTTGACTCTTCTGCGCCTCCGGTTGTGCGGGACTCCTTTAAGGTTTGGATTAGGGGGGAGTACATTTCCCATATTCAGAGGAAGGCCCTGGGATCCCTGCGGGATTTGGAGGAGAGGACGGCTGCCCTGGAGGAGGCCTATGCCTCGGACCCTTCGCCTGAGAGGCATGCGGAGTTTCAGCGGGCTCTCCATGCTCTTTCGGTGTTCAGAATGGAGGCTACTACCAAGGCCATGGTGCACTCTGCTCAGCGTATATTTGAATATGGGGGTAAAAATGGCAGGCTCTTGGCTTGGTTGGCGAGGAGTCAGTCGCCGACCACGCCAGTGGGATCTATTCGGTTGGAGGGGGGAGACCTTGTCTCCTCTCCGGACCGGATTAACGCTCGCTTTGCAGAATTTTTTGAATTTGTCTACTCTTCTAGGGCTGAGTACTCCTTGCCTGAGCTGTCCGCCTATCTGGACGGGGTTTCCTTTCCTGTTCTGGAGGTATCTGCCAGGGATCGGTTGGAGGACGTGATTACTTTGGGGGAGGTTCGGGCGGCGATCTCTGGGTTGCAGAAGGGTAAGACGCCGGGTGCGGACGGGCTTCCGGGCGAATTTTACTCAGTAAATGTGGAATTGCTTGCCCCGTGCCTCTTCTTCCTGCTCACGGAGTCTGCCTCTCTGGACTCCCTCCCCGCCTCGATGGAGGAGGCGGTGGTGGTCCTTATTCCCAAGCCGGGCAAGGACCCCCTGGACTGTGCGTCCTATCGCCCCATTTCGTTGTTGAATGTGGATGCCAAGATCTTTGCTAAGATCTTGGCCTCTCGTTTGTCCACGGTTATTGAGGAGTTGATTAACGTCGACCAGACGGGCTTTATGCCTGGCCGGGGGACCGACATTAATATCAGGCGTCTTTTCCTCAACATGTCTATCACCCACGACAACGCTGGCTCCAGAGTTATTGCCTCTTTAGATGCCGAGAAGGCGTTTGACTCGGTGGAGTGGGACTACCTCTGGGAGGTCCTACACAGATTTGGCTTTGGTCCCAAGTTTATCCACGGCCTGAAGCTGCTGTATAAGGCGCCTAAAGCGCGTGTTCGCAAGAATGGTGACCTCTCTGGGCTGTTTCCTCTCCACCAGGGCACTCGTCAGGGGTGTCCTTTGTCCCCCAGCCTCTTCGCTCTGGCTCTGGAGCCTCTAGCTATTTTGATCCGGGCGGCTGACGCTGTGGAGGGTCTGCGGGTGGGTGCGCTGGAGGAGAAAATTTCTCTTTATGCGGACAACACCCTTCTCTATCTCCGGGATGCGGGCTCTTCTCTTGCGGCAGCACTCACCATTTTTGATACCTTTGGGGTGTATTCTGGTATTCGCATTAACTGGTCTAAATCTGTGCTTTTCCCGCTTGATGATTCGGCACGGCAACTGGCTCCGCAGACCCCCCCTCCGTTGGGTGACTGATTTTAGGTATCTTGGGGTTCAGGTGTCCAAACCCCTTGAGTCTTTTGTGGAAAAAAAACCTGCTACCTCTCCTGTCTGACCTGAAGGCGCGCTGCGCCGCATGGGCCAGTCTGCCGTTGAATCTCTTGGGGAAAATTAACCTTCTGAAAATGATGATTCTGCCCAAGTTCACCTATGTTTTCCGTAATTCCCCGTGCTGGGTCCCTGGTA
This sequence comes from Pelophylax lessonae, assembly GCF_965119305.1. Lineage (NCBI taxonomy): Eukaryota > Metazoa > Chordata > Amphibia > Anura > Ranidae > Pelophylax > Pelophylax lessonae. The sequence continues at coordinate 273,979,171 of NC_138772.1, read as the reverse complement.
GGTTTTTCCGTGAGGTCGATACCTGTGTGGGGTCCTTTATTTGGGGGGGCTCGGTCCCGCGTCTGGCCAGATCCACTATGTTGCTTCCGCCTGACCTGGGGGGCCTGGCTCTTCCCAACTTTCAAGTGTATTACTGGGCGGCGGTCTTGGTCACTGTACACTGGTGGTTTTAGGGCTCCACTATGAATGCTGCTACGTGTTTGGAGGCGGCCCACCTGGGCTCCCTGGCAGACCTGCGTAACTTTGTGTACCGTGGCCCTAGGGCTTATGATTCTGTCCCCGGCCCCTCCCGTGTTACCTGGCGTGTTTGGGTTGTGGCCCGGAAAAGGTTTATGCAGCCTAATCAGTGGTCTCCCGACCAGCCTCTTTGGGGGAACCCCTTTCTCCCTCACTTGCGTATGCTTCCGGATCCGCAGGTCTGGGCGAGATATGGGGTGACATCCCTGGGGGATGTCATGGCCTCGGATGGGGTCCTGTCATTTGCGCAGTTGAAGGATGGGTTTGGCCTGCCTCTGTGGATGAGGTTGAGATACTTCCAGCTCCGTCATGCCCTCCGGTCACAATTAAGGGTGCCTCCTCTCCTCCAGTCTGATCCCATCGAAAAGATCTTGGCCCCTGGGGACTTGTTAAAACCTTTGTCTACCCTTTATGCCTCTCTCCTGGGTTCTGAATCTCCCAAACTTGAACGCCTCTGGACTCAGTGGCAGTCTGATCTCCCCTCGTTGGACAGGGAGGGTTGGGAAGAATGCCTAGAAGTGGGTCCTAAGTTGGTTATCCCGTCCTGTGATAAGTTGATTCAGGTGAAATTTCTGCATAGGGTGTATTACACTCCTGAGAGGTTGCATCGTATCTATCCTGACAGGGAGGCTACCTGCCAGCGCTGTCTCTCCCACCCGGGGTCTTACCTTCATATGTTCTGGGACTGTCCTATGATTGCTAGTTATTGGTCGGCAGTTTTCGGGGCTATTAATGCTAAGCTGGGTTTGACTCTCCTGCCCTCCCCCGAACTGGCACTCCTGGGTATTCATGAGGATGACCAGCGCTCTCACCACTCCAAGCTCCTCCTCTCCTTTCTTCTTTTCTATGCAAAGAAGGGTATACTCCTCCGGTGGTCGACTCCGTCTCCTCCGGATGTGCCGTTTTGGCTTAAACTGGTGGATGCGGATTTGCCCTTGTACAAGCTGACATACATGAATAGGGGTTGCCCTTGGAAATATGATAAGGTCTGGGCGCCATGGACTGCGGATTGATGTTGCCTGCTCTGTCCCTCCCCCCCCCCTCCCTCTTCTCACCCCTTCTCCCCCCCTTTTTTTTCTTCTTATGTCCATTCTTTTCTTTCCCCCCCCCCCTTTTTTCTTTCTCCCGCTTTCCCTTCCCATTCCCTCTGTTCCCCTTAGTCTCTCTGGGGTTGATGTTGTCCGGGACTGATTGCTTTGTATTCCGTGACTCTTAGATCTATGCCTCTTGACATTTTTTAGTTTAGTTACTGTATAATACTGTTGTCTTGTGGTGTTTCGACTCACACATGTATTATGTTGATTGTCTATTTCTGACCTATTTTCTGTACACATGTTTTTTCAATAAAGCACTCCTTTTTTGTTAAAAAAAAAAAAGTTTCCTGTTTAAAGGATTGGCCATTAAGAAGTGTATTGAAAGCATTAGCTAGGATAGGCGAAAGGGAATCGGAAAAAACCCGGTAGTATAATGTCGAAAAACCATCAGGGCCTGGTCTTTTATTTAATTTTAGTGATTTTATAACTTGGGACGCTTCATCTGGTGTTATTGATTTTTCCATAAATTCCATCTGAGACTGAGAAAGAGTCGGTAGTGATAGTTGAGCAAAAAATTAATTTGCCGCAGAAAAATTCAAATTGTTTTCAGATGAATATAGAGTAGCTAGGTGTGTTTTAAATTTCTTAAGAATTTTTATAGGGTTGCTGGAAAATCTATCTCTCGAGATTTTAAGACGTATGGGTTTAAATGGTTTATGGAGTGACGCGAGCATGCGGGCCATGGGTGAATCTGGTTTATTTGCTTTAATGTAAAAATTGTGATGCGATCTCTGAAGTGTCTTATCTGCAGATTCTGTAAGAAACAGATCAAATTCAGGCCTAGCTTTATCAAGATTGGCTTTATTAGAAGAAGTAGGATTATTTTGATATACTGTGTAGCATGTATTAAAGTTTGTTTCTAATTTCTGACCAAGTGTTTTACGTTCACGTCTAAAGAGTGCAGCCTGTCTCAAACAAATACCACGAATAACTGGTTTGTGTGCCTCCCATAAAGTAAGGGGAGACACATCTGGCGTTGAATTATGTAATAGATATTCAGAGAGAGCTTTTTTAATATCCAGACAGTGAGATGTATTTTTTAATAAAGAGTCATTAAGGCACCACGTAGTGTCATATGCTTTAGGAATAGTTGAAGCAATAACTGTGCATACTGCATTATGGTCAGACCATGTGATTGGTCTGACCATAGTTGCAATCGTTTCAGGTATGAGACCTATAGTGAGAAATATATGGTCTATGCGGGAGAAAGTTTTATGAGGGTGCGAATAATATGTGTATCTACGCTTGTTTGGATTCACCTCTCTCCAAGAATCTACCATATTATGTTTTGCAAGCAGTTGTGAGAACGAGAGTTTATTAGGGCTGCTCGAAGAAGATATAGGGGATTTATCCAGAAATGGTAAAATAACTTGATTTGAATCACCACAAATCATAACTGCACCCATTCTATGAGAATCCACAACCTGAAAAAGATGCGAAAGAAATGGAATAGGATTTTTGTTGGGAGCATAATATGACACTATAGTGATAGTGGAGTCAATAAGGTATCCCGTGAGAATCAGATACCTGGCCTCAGGGTCCTTGATTTCATGTACAAGAGTAAATGGAGTAGGCCGATGAAAGGCCACTAGCACACCTCGTTGTTTTGTAGAGGCAGAGGCAGTGAAAATTTGAGGATATTTAGGACTAAAATATTTGGGAGTGGATTGTAAGGTGAAGTGTGTCTCTTGAAGACACAAAATGTGTGCTTTTAACCGCTTGCCGACTGCGCACAGTATATTTACTGCGGCAGTCGGCTCCGGCCAGGCAGAGTGACGTAGGTCTACGTCGCTCGCCTGTCACTCCTTCCAGAGCCAATAGCGGGCGGGCGCGCGCCCGCCGAGGCGCGCGCCCGCCTCGGCTCGTTCACGGAGGAGTGCGGGAGTGTGACTGGCGGACCCGATGTCCGCCGGTCACACTACGATCGCCGCTACAGCGGGAGAAAGACAGAGCGGCTTGTGTAAACAAGCCACCTGTCAGTTCTCCCTGTGTAAAAGTGAAGATCAAACAGTTCTACTATGTAGAACTGTTGATCTTTGTTTTTACACTAGTAGACCTGTCCCTACACAGTTAGAATCACGCCCCTAGGACACACTTAACCCCTCCCTGTCCAATACTGTTAACCCCTTCCCTGCCAGTGTCATTTTTGCAGTAACAGTGCATATATATAGCACTGATTACTGCAGTAATGTCACTGGTACCCCCAAAAGTGTCAAAAATGTCAGTCAAGGGTCCGATCTGTCCGCCGCAATGTCGCAGTACCGCAAAAAAAATCGCAGATCGCCGCCATTACTCGTTAAAAAAAAAAACACCAAAAATGACAAAAATCTTTCCCTTTGTTAGTAAACGCGATAACTTTTGCGCAAACCAATCAAAATACGCTTTTTGCGATTTTTTTTACCAAACATAGGTAGCGTAAAACAAATTGGCCGAAAATTTTAAAAAATTTTGATTTTTACATTTTTTTTTGGGGGAATTTCATATAAAAAAAAGTGAAAAATATTGTTGTTTTTGCAAAAATTACGCTCTTTTTTTGTTTATAGCGCGTGATCAAAAAATCGCACAGGTGATCAAATACCACCAAAAGAAAGCTCTGTTTGTGGGAAAAAAAGGACGTGAAATTCGTTTAGGTACAGCGTCGCACGACCGCGCGATTGTCCGTTAAAGTCACGCAGTAAAAAATCGCAAAATAACCCCTGGTCTTTTAGCAGGAAAATCCTCCGGTGGTAAAGTGGTTAATGATACAAAGTTGCAAAAAGCTTTAGTACGTTTGTTTGGGTTATTTAGTCCCTGAACATTCAAGGACATTATGTTTAGGGGGGGGCCATAAGATTGTATATAAACGATGTCTAGCATACCCTACCATTGTGGAATTTGTCGATTGTTTCATACTCGATGTGGGAAGGGGGAGGAAATGTGTAGAGAAAAGGGAAGAACTAAACAGAAGGGACAATTGTGTGCTTAGCATAGAAGGTAATATACTGTATAAAACAAATAGTTAAGGCACAACCAATAGGAACGTATGCCGTTGATGGGAGATGGAAATCCCCCAACAAAGGCTAAATAGCTACCGTCAGTAGTCTCTGAAATGGAGAGGCCACCGAGGGTAACAAATTTAGGATGCACAGAACAACCTAGGAAGGTACAGAAAAGTTAATAATCACTAAAAAATATACAGTAGTATAAGCGACTTATGCTATAATAACGAGCAGAAATCACAGTACTCCTGCCACTAGTAGCTGTGCAAGATACTGTGAATCTAAGACTTCATTTCATAGGAATGAGTATCAACTATAAAGAACATTATAGAGCTCTAAAGGAAGTTATCCATGTCTTCTAGCACATATTATAGATAGGAAAGGATGTAGCACAGTGAAACTGAATAATAACCATATTCAAAAAGAAAAAAAAAGGAAGATTGATTTGAACCAAGCAACAGGGATTAATCTACAATAAGTAGAACTAAATGGAATTCTGTGCCACAGTGTAGTTTGCTATAACATGTATGAGCTTGAGCATTTAGCTCAAAAAAACAAATTAGAAGTATGTGGCAAAAATGGATTAGATCCATGAAATATTATACTGGCAAGGTAAAAAAAAAAAAAAAAAAAACTGAAGTCTTTTCTAGGAAAAAGAAATTGGATGACCAACATGGGACACATTGGCATAAGACAGAGGAGATAAAAGAATTATCTGGTCCATCAGTCCATGGAATCTTCAGCAGATGGAGAAGGAGAAATGAAGCGACCACGTTTATGTGAATCACGAAGATTTTGTTTCCCAGAGGATTTTGAGAAAGTGCGTGGTGAGCCAGAGGCAGGTCTGCGTTGAGCATTTTCTGAGCCTTGCAAGTTCTGGTGTTCAGTTAGGTGAAGGTCTTGAAGGGTGTTTTGAAAATCTTCAGATGAATGACATTTGTACTTAGTACCTTGAAAAGTAAAACGCACCGAAAAAGGAAAACCCCACTGGTAGGGGATATGTTTTTGCTGCAATATTTGTAATAATGGTTTAAGAGCTCTTCTTTTATTTATGGTGATAGGAGACAGTATAAGAGATTGAAGTTGTTTGATTGAATATTTGGTATTCGTGACCCTGAAAATGTAAGGATCCTTTTTCTCTAGCAGCTGATAAGAGCTGTTCCTTTGTACGGTAATAATGGAATTTAATGATGATGTCTCTGGGTGGACCTTTTGATTTTTTACGAGATAAGGCGCGATGGACTCTGTCCATTTCCAGGCGTTCGACTGGAATAGCAGGTTGTAATTCCTGAAACAAGGCTAACATTGTCGCTTATATATATATATATAATATATAACGCATGAATTATAATCTAATCAACAATATAATTTTATTATATAATATATATTATATATATATATATATATATATATATATATATATATATATATATATATATATATATAATATAATAAAATTATATTATTGATTCGATTATAATGCATGCGTTTGTGTTTCAAATTTATCACATCTGGGATGTCTACTAGAGTCTTGTTTTGGTCAGGTTTAAGTCAGTAATTACTAAGAATTGTAGGCCTAAAATACATAACGCCAAATTTCCATGCAAAAAATTGTACCGCTTTTGGTACATAATTCCTGACATAATCATACCTCCAGGGAGGTTAATGACTACAGAGCTTCATTGCCTTATGGCTTTTATATCTGCCTATAGTTCAGTTTTAACAAATATGCATAACCCAAAAAAATGTTTTTCCTTTACATACACTTTACCTGTTGCTACTGGCTGAATACATATACTGTACATGCATATATACTATATTGTCAAAAGTATTTGGACACCTGCCTTCCTATGCACATGAACTTTAATGGCATCCCAATCTTAGTCCGTAGGGTTCAATATTAAGTTGGCCCACCCTTTGAAGCTAGAAAGTGACTGATTTCCTGGATTTCAGGTTTAGGAACCCTTAAATTATATTGCTTCCAGAGCCATTTTTGCATTTTTTTGCACACGTTACAATTCACATTTAAGACCTGAAGGTTACTTAACCACTTTACGACCGCGCGCGGTAATACTACTGCGGCAGTGTGGCACGATCTCGTCCAGCCACGTAGTATTATGTCATGCGCGATCGCGGCTCCAGAGCGCGCTCCCGCGCGCCGCGGGTCCCGATACCGATCGCATTCGGTAGGGAACCGATCAATCACCAGATACTGACCAATGATTTTTGGTCAGTGTCTGGCGATCGGTCCCCACCAATGACAATCTGTCCCCTGTCTGTGTAATGTAAACACAGACAGGGGAAGTGATGTCACTGTCCCTCCTGGAGTCCTTTCGGTTCCAGGAGAGAGACAGAGACAAACCAAAAACGTGAGTTCCACCAACACTACACTGACACACCTCACATAGGCACATTTAACCCCTTCATCACCTCTGATCACCCCCAAACCCCTCACAGTGAACACTATATACAGTGGTATACAGATATTTTACTGATCACTGTATAAGTGTCACTTGTGAGCGTAGTTTGCGCCTGCGTTAGGCCCAAATAAGGTTAGGGTACCCGCCACCTATCCCCTAATAAAGTTTTAACCCCTTGATCAGCCCCAGTTAACCCCTTCACTACCTATTACTCTGTGCACTAAATACAGTATATAGGTAAATACTGATCACTGTATTTAGTGTCACTAGTGACCCTAATTTGCGCTTGCGCTAAGCCCATATAGGGCTAGGGCACCCGCCACCTATCCCCTAAAAAACTTTTAACCCCTTGATCTTCCCCAGTTAACCCCTTCACTCCATATAACACAGTGCACTAATATATACAGTATATCAGATAACTACTGATCACTATATTTAGTGTCACTTGTGACCCTAATTTGCGCTTGCGCTAAGCCCAAATAGGTTTAGGCCACCCGCCATCTATCCCTTATAAAGGTTTAACCCCTTGATCTTCCCCAGTTAACCCCTTCACTCTCTATAACACAGTGCACTAATATATACAGTAAATCAGATAACTACTGATCACTGTATTTAGTGTCACTTGTGACCCTAATTTGCGCTTGCGCTAGGCCCGAATAGGTTTAGGCCACCCGCCATCTATCCTCTATAAAGGTTTAACCCCTTGATCTCCCCCAGTTTAACCCCTTCACTTCCCTGTCACAGTGTTCACTATATACAGTGATTACCGATCACTGTATTAGCGTCACGGGTGACACAACTTAGGCTAGCTAGTTAGCGTCAGGGTCCCACTACACCACCGTTACTTAGCGTCAGAGTCAAGTACACTAACACACACACACCACCGTTACTAGTATAGTGTTTGAACAGATCAATATCTGATCTGATCAGAACTATACTAGCGTCCTCATAATTTAGTGTTCCCCAAACGCAGTGTTTGCACAATCAGCACTGATTCCTGCTAGCACCTGCGTTTAGCCCCCCTGCCCAGCCCACCTTACCCAGGCAAGTGTAGTAATCAATAGATTACTGACACTTCCAAAAAACACATCACACAAAACCGCTGCGTTAGCAGAGTCAGGCCTGATCTCTGTTAGCACTAGCATTTTTTTTTTGTAGCGACCAAATAGTCCTCGACAACCAGGTGCTTTTATTACCTAGTGGTCGCATCACTATACGGGTAAATTTAGCTACCAAAATGACAAAACGTTCGTTCAGTGATGAAGCTATATACAGTATAATGACCATGTCAAGTGAGAGCGATGGTGAAGCCTCACCGGCAGAATCAGGGTCAATATACGAACCAGATGACAGCAGCGGCTCCCTGACAGATAGCTCCGACAGAGGGATCCCTGCTAGGGTCAGGCGTACCCGACCCCATTCTGGAGTTGTTGACTTGCAAGAACTGGAGGTTTCTCGTATGCAGCAGAGTGCCAGTACTAGTGCCGCTCACACTTCTCGTGAACTGGCAAGCACGAGCGGCCTAGTACACCCTGGACCTTCAACCAGCACTGAAGTATCACCTGGTGACGTGGCGAGTCACCTGAGTGCAGTTGAAGCTGGTGCGGTGGCTAGCACGAGTAGTGGCCCGCAGCCACCGCGTATCCGAAGACAGGCCCGTAGAGCCCATAGTGTCCTCCCTGAAGCGCTGGCATATCCTAATTGGCAGCCCACAGATTCCACAGCGCCAGTACTTCCCCCATTCACCGCCCAACCCAGAATTCAAGTGGAAACAGCTGGTTTTAATCCCATAAACTTTTTTGAGCTGTTTTTCACTGAAGATCTTTTCAGATCTATTGTGGACCAATCAAATTTGTACGCTCAACAATTCATCGCCGCCAACCCAAATTCACCCCTTGCCAGACCATTTGCCTGGAATCCTATTACGATTCAGGAGTTTAAAACCTATCTGGGCCTTTCCTTCAACACGGGCATTACAAGAAAGAATGAATTGCGGTTATATTGCTCCACTGACCCAATTCATCAAATGCACGTGTTCTCTGCTGCTATGTCCAGGGCTCGATACGAACAAATATTTCGGTTCATGCATTTTAACGACAATGAACTCTGTCGTCCTCGGGGAGACCCTGAATATGATCGGCTCAACAAAATTCGGCCCCTCGTAGACCACTTCAATCAGCGGTTCGCAGCCTTGTTTACCCCCCAACAAAATGTCTGCGTTGACGAGTCCCTGATTAAGTTTACTGGTCACCTTGCTATCAAACAGTACCTCCCCAGCAAGCGTGCCAGATACGGGGTCAAGTTGTATAAGCTCTGTGACAGGGCCACAGGCTATACAGTTAATTTCCGTGTCTACGAGGGAAAAGATAGCACTGTGGAGCCCCCCGATTGCCCAGACTACATAGGGAGCAGCGGCAAGATAGTTTGGGACTTGGTGTCACCCTTATTCGGAAAGGGGTACCACTTGTACGTGGACAATTTCTATTCAAGCGTGCCACTTTTTAGACACCTCTATCAATTGCAAATTGGCGCTTGTGGCACCGTGCGATCTAATCGCCGGGGCTTCCCCCAACGGCTAGTGAATGCCCCACTGAGCTCGGGGGAGAGAGCCTGCTTGAGGTGCGATGAATTGCTTGCAGTGAAGTGGAGGGACAAACGAAACGTTTACGTGCTGTCCTCCATTCACCCAGACACGGCAGTCCAAATTACTACGGTCACCGGTGTTGTTGTTGAGAAACCCCTCTGTGTCCACGACAATAACCGTAAAATGGGAGGGGTGGACTTCAACGACCAGATGATGGGACCGTACTTAATTGCCAGTAAGGCCAGACGCTGGTACAAAAAAGTGTCTGTATACCTATTTCAATTGGCTGTTTACAACGCTTTTGTCTTATACAAAGCGTCTGCTGGAACATTATCCTTCTTTCAATTCCAAGAAGAGATAATCAGAGCCCTCCTGTATCCAGCTGGTGCTCCTGCCCAACTTCCCCAACCAGATGCAGTGAGCCGGCTGCATGAGAGGCATTTTCCGCAATACCTCCCGAGTACCCCTACCAAACGATACCCCCAAAAAAGATGCCGTGTCTGCAGCAAGCGCGGATTTAGGCGTGACACCCGGAATTATTGTCCCGACTGTCCTGACCAACCTGGTCTTTGCAACGGTGACTGTTTCCGTCGCTACCACACACTAGTGGATTATTAGCATAGGGTACAGCACGGCACAGTTTAGGGCACATTTACACAGGGTCTCAAAAGATGTTCGATGGCTATCGTCATTTTGAGAGACCCGAACCTGGAACCTGGAACTCGACGTTTGAAGAAAAAAAAAAAAACATAAAAGCCAAAAATAGTTGTCGTCTCAGTCATTTTTTATGTTCTTCTGCACTTCCTATGTACTTTTAATGTCCTTTGTATGTTTTTCATTCTTTTGTGACCTGTTTCTCTTGCAGGTACTAGTCGGCTACCACGCATTGATTTTATATATTCTGACACAAACAGTGTTTGCGCTCAGCATATATGGATACCTTTGCTGATAGCAGCTGTGGTGATTTTCTGATTTCAGCACTGCAGTTAAAATCTTATTTTGGTATACGTGGATAGTGCCGTGTATACCTATCATTAAATTCAGTGGGTGGTTGTTTGGGCGGTTAATGATGAGTAATACTACGCATTATTCCTGTGCTGATTTCTGATAGGTTCTCTTTTTTTCGTTCAGCCCACAGGCTGCATGAAAAAAAAAAAACCTATATGCCAAACAAAGACCAGCAATGTACTGGTACGTTGCTGGACTTTGAGTGGTTATACCAGGATGATGCCTGCAGATTTAGGCATCATCTTGGTATCGTTTTTTACAGCAAGCGGTCAGCTTACATGTAAAAGCAATCCTAGCGGATAATTGGCCGCTAGACTGCTTTTACATGCAGTGGGAGGGGACTCCCCCCCCTCCTGCTGCCTTCCGCTGCCTTCCACGGTTTTTCTCGGGCTCTCCTGTCCCACCGGTTAACCCGAGAGTGCAGCCGGTGGTTCAATTATCTAACCATAGAGCTGATTGGAGATGAGAATGGCTCCAATCATCTCTATGGCCTAAGATGCCGGAGGCTACGAGCATTTCATGACTTCTGTTTCGCCAGAAATAAACAGCGCCATTGGGAAATTGGGAAAGTATTTTATCACACCAATTTTGGTATGGTCAGATGCGTTAAGGTCAGAGGAAAGATCTAGAGTCTAAAAGACCCCATTTTTTTTTAAAAAGAGTACCTGTCACTACAGATTGCTATCATAGAGGAAATTTAAATTCACCGTGATAACAATAAAAATGATTAAAGAAAAAAAAATTAAAGAAAAGGTGTCAAAATAACATAAGAAAGCAAATTAAAAAATAAAAATAAAAAAAAAAAAAAAATCAAGCCCCCCTGTCCCCCCGTGCTTGCGCGCAAATGCGCGCACAAGAGTTGGTCTAGTGTCATATGTAAACCACAATTTCAGCATGCATGTGAGGTATCGCCGTGAACGCCAGGTCGAGGGCAGTAATTCTTGTGGTAGACCTCCTCTGTAAGTCCAAAGTGGTAACTTGTAAAGACTTTTAAAGTACGTAGTTTGTTGCCGCGGCACGGGCGTGCGCAATTTTTAAAGCATGTCATGTTAGGTGTCTATGAACTCGGAATAAGATCATCTTTTAAATTTTACCAAACAATTTGGAATTATATAGTGTATTTCTGCATTAAATATAAAAAAAGTGTTTTTTTTACGCAAAAATTGCGTTTGGAAAATGTGTGCGCAAATACCGTGTAACATAAAAAATTGCAACATCCACCATTTTGTTCTGTAGGGCCTCTGCTTTAAAAAAATATATAATGTTTGGGGGTTCAAAGTAATTTTCTTGTGAAAAAAAAATATTTTTTCATGTAAACAAAAACTCACAGAAAAGGCTTGGTTTTCAAGTGGTTAGAAGAGTGGGTGATGTGTTGCTAAAATTGAGCATAAAATGCCAGGACTGTTCAAACACCCCCCAAATTACCCCTTTTTGGAAAGTAGACACCCAAAGCTATTTGCTGAGAGGCATATTGAGTCCATGGAGTATTTTATATTTTGCCCTAAGTTTCAGGAAAATGACAATTTGTTTTTTTTTTTTTTACACAAAGTTGTCACTAAATAATATATTGCTCACGCATGCCATGGGTATATGTGAAATGACACCCCAAAATACATTCTGCTGCTTCTCCTGAGTACAGGGATACCCCATGTGTGAGACTTTTTGTCAGTCTAGCCGCGTACAGGACCCGGAAAACCAATCCGCACCTTCTGGCTTTCTAAGGGCGTAAATTGTTGATCTCACTCCTTACTACCTATCACACTTTTGAAGGCCATGAAATGCCAAAATGGCACAAACCCCCCCCCCAAACGACCCCATTTTGCAAAGTAGACACTCCAAGCTATTAGATGAGAGGCATGATGAGTCCATGGAATATTTTATATTTTGCCACAAGTTTCAGGAAAATTATTATTTTTTTTTTTTTTTTTTACACAAAGTTGTCAGTAAATGATATAATGCTCACACATGCCATGGGTATATGTGAAATGACACCCCAAAATACATTCTGCTGCTTCTCCTGAGTACAAGGATACCCCATGTGTGAGACTTTTTTGCAGTCTAGACGCGCACAGGACCCGGAAAACCACTCCCCACCTTCAGGCTTTCTAAGGGCGTAAATTGTTGATCTCACTCCTTACTACCTATCACATTTTGAAGGCCATGAAATGCCAAAATGGCACAAAACCCCCCCAAATTACCCCATTTTGCAAAGTAGACACTCCAAGCTATTAGATGAGAGGCATGATGAGTCCATGGAATATTTTATATTTTGCCACAAGTTTCAGGAAAATTATTATTTTTTTTTTTTTTTTTTTACACAAAGTTGTCAGTAAATGATATAATGCTCACACATGCCATGGGTATATGTGAAATGACACCCCAAAATACATTCTGCTGCTTCTCCTGAGTACAAGGATACCACATGTGTGAGACTTTTTTGCAGTCTAGCCGCGTACAGGACCCGGAAAACCACTCCCCACCTTCAGGCTTTCTAAGGGCGTAAATTGTTGATCTCACTCCTTACTACCTATCACACTTTTGAAGGCCATGAAACACCAAGATGGCACAAAACCCCCCCAAATGACCCCATTTTGCAAAGTAGACACTCAAATCTATTTGCTGAGAGGCATGGTGAGTATTTTGCATCTCTCATTTTTTTTGGAAAATGAAGAAAAAACAGGAAAATGCATTTTTTTTCCTCTTTTTTCAGTTTCCAAAACTTTGTGACAAAAAGTGAGATCTGCAAAACACTCAACAGGCCTCTCTGCAAATAGCTTAGGGTGTCTACTTTCCGAAAAGGGGTCATTTGGGGGGGGGGGGGTTGTGCTGTCTTGGCATTTTATGGCCTCTGAAACTGTGATAGGTAGTCAGGAGTGAAATCAACAATTTACGCCCTTGGAAAGCCTTAAAGTGGGTATCCCTGTACTCAGGAGAAGCAGCAGAATATATTTTGGGGTGTAATTACACATATACCCATGGCATGTGTGAGAAATTTATCTTTTAGTGACAACTTTGTGTTAAAAAAAAAACATTTTTTTTTTTTTAGTCATTTTTCAAACACCTGTGACAAAAAAATTAAATATTCAATGAGCTCAACATGCCTCTCAGAACATTCCTTATGATGTCTACTTTCCAAAAAGTGGTAATTTGGGGGGGTCTTGTACTGCCCTGCCATTTTAGCACTTCATGAATTGAGATAGGCAGTCAGAAATTAAAGCTGCGTAAAATTGAGAAGTTTTCAAAACATACAGTAAACAGCAGGTTACAATCATAGCTTGAAATGTTTGCCCCAAAAGGGATCAGTATGTACATAAAATTTTAATCCAATACATATGTTAACTGAAACAGTAAAATAGCTGACCATAATGTAGCCAGTTCAAACTAGCAACCTAAACAGTAAGGGAAAGAAAGGAGAGAGCGCAAGAGAGAAGAAAAGGCAGAGGGAGAGAAAGAGGTAGACAGAAAGGAGGAGAGAAGAAATACAGGAGAGAGAGAGAGAGAAAGAGTGGTCAGTAATCAGTTCAATACTGTCAGGTATGAAACAACTTCAATCTCTTATACTTAAATCAATATATGTGCTATGCGAGTTACACAGTCCAAATAAAGCATAAATTAGAGTTTGTCTTTAAGATGTGATACTCCACATGTGCCAGAGATTCCAATGGCGATCATATAATCTGCCATTTCCACTCTTGTACGCCAGCAACCTTTCATATGAAGAATTAACCTTCACTATATTGACAACCTCAGAGGCATTAGGCGCTAAGTTGGATTTCCATTGTCTAGTAATAAGAATCCTAGCAGCTAGTAAGATGCGTGTCACTTTCCTACGAGCTTCAGGAGGGAACCTTTCTATACCCAAATTGAGTATCGCCCGTGCTGGAGACGGTGAGGTCAGGACACCTGTGATGTCAGAGATCAAATGGAACACGGTGTTCCAAAAGCTTGTTATATTTTTACAGGACCACATAATATGTATGAGGTGACCTACCATTCCACAACCTCTCCAGCACATGGGAAAGTGGGACACACTGAACTTAGATATTCTATAGTGAGTCAAATACCATCTCAAGGCTATTTTCTGGGACCATTCCCAGTGGTTTATATATGTGGTGAATATATAGATTTAAAAGCTTGTTGCCATTGCGCGTCACTGAAAGTAGCTCCCAACTCCGCCTCCCATTTTAAACAGTGACAAACTTTTGTACACAAAATTATCCAGGGACTTAATCGCTGAATGATGGCCCCAGAATAATTTCTGGTGAGTATGGTGATACCTAATATTTGTAATATTTTTTTTTTCATTTGTAAGCACAGCTTTTTTGTAAATGTATGTATATACAGCATGCATATTTAAGTTGGGGTAGGAGGGCTTTAAAAATGTTCTGGGTTTTTTAATTTCTTTAATTTCTTTTTATTTTTTTATTGCTTTTCATTAATTTAATTGACAGCTATTATTTAAGGAGACATCAGGGGTCTATTAGACACCTATTGTCACCTCTGGCCTCCACGGAAGCTGATCAAGAACAGATCATGCATGATCAGATTCTTCTCCAGCCAGCAATGCTGGGGAATTGCAGTGCCAAACCCAAAAACGAGGAAAAGCTTTACACTTCCAGATTTATTCACTGGAGGAGAGCAAACAGATGTTCTCCCCCTGCCTACACATGCCATGCAAAACCTAGGCCCACAGGAGGGGCAGCGAGCCTTGAATGCATGGCTAGGGTTGTAAGGTGGGGGTTCAGTACATTTAAGGGTATGTGAAGGTGATCAGGCAGCTGTAAAGAATCATAGTAATATAAATTATTATATACATAAATTCATAAGCAAAGTAGAAGCACATTGAATTCCTTGCCAGACGATTAATAAAACTGCAGTGCTAATTATCTGCAATTTGTCTTACAGCAGTGTGGATATGGTTGACCAACTGTATCTAATTGACTGTAGTAAAGTTGAAACTAGACAGCACAAGTACTGATAACTTTGTCATTGTTGTGCATTATTTTTCTGATCTACAGACAGTACTGTCCCGAAAACAGATTATTGTTGAATAAATATATGACATACATTTTAATCAAGACAATTTATTGAACTTACGGTCTAACATAACTTCCACAATAATAAACAGCTGTTATAAAATGATTAGATTATACTTCTTCATCAAATATAAATAACTAGTCAGAAACTGAAAATGTATTTTGTGTTACTAGAGTAAGAATATCTTTGCTGTTTCAATGAAGGTATCCTAGACTTACCCCACTGCATTTCTTAAACCATGCAGAACATCAGTGTTATTAAATATTTACAGAGCTTTTAATGTGAGAGATTTGGTACTGGGTAAAAAGGAAGCCAACTGGAAAAAGTGTGTATGTCTAATTGGGTTTGATTAGGGTCATGGCCTAACTGAAATCAAAATGGAGTAATATTGTCAAGTAGGAAAATACACCAAAGAGGTACAGTGCATCAACCATACATACAAAAAACTGATACTGATCATTTCAATCAATAAACCATTAGAAATGGTAATGTGCATTGTCCATGCATACAGACTAAAACCAGTTAAAATGTACTCAGCATACAGTGAACTCATGGGACTGTAGACTGCATTGTTTATTATTTAAACAAACCTGAAAATGTAAAATTCTTCTCTTAAATTAAATAAATAGTAAATAATAAATAAATAACAAATACACCACTCATGGATGGATAAAAATTGGCTGCGGCACCTTCATTGGTTTTAAGATGTTGTAAACAAACTTTATTAATCATCAAATAAATAAGAATAAATATGAATATAAATATATAATAAATAATCAATAAATAATAATACATAATTAAATCAATTCCAGCAAACCAAATATCACTCAGTCATAGAACTCGAGTGATGACCAATAAAATAATTTTTTTATTTCAAATAAGTCCCCTGTTACCCGAAAGATATGAGATTTAATTTACCTCAGACAATATTTGGGTTAAAAATTAGAGTTCTTTGACTATGAATGAAAGCTTTAGAACAGCAATTATTTATTGGTATATAGTTTGAAAAGCCTAATTTAATTTACAACAATCTAACTATTGTACATACTACAAAATGTAAAATATTCCTAGTTTAAGTATAGAGTATATACTCATATACAAACACACTACGACCGACACAAAGAGGACAAACAATGTAAACCTTAAACCTTCATAGTTACCCTTAGTGTTTCCTCCTGCTCTGCCATGCCAAACAGGAAGTCACTCTATCTCCACCTTTGCTAATATAGAACCATATTGCATTGCCTTGTATAGGGCTATTCTGATTGGTTCAGCTATCACACCCTGTTCCTCCCTCTGGGCGTATCTGGTTCAGGATAGGACAACTTCCCCCTCCCCTAGGTTCTCTGTTGGGGGGAGAACCTGTTCCATCTCCCGGGCCTATTGTCCAACCCTTCAACCGATAGTCAATCTTCATTGCATATCTTAATGAGAGTTCTTTGATATGAAGACTTGAAATAAGGGCGGACAGGACATAGTCTATTCATCCTAGTTTCATTGGCCCCAGGAAGTCTGGCTCTCCGTAAATTAAACTACAGGGTGATACTATCAGTATGTGTTTAAATGTAAATAACAGTGGTAGCTCAGGCATGCATTTTAAATGGACTTGTTAATCAAGTTCCTAGTACTGACTGCAGACGGAAGTCACACAACTTCATATAATTGATAATCATATCTCAACTAAATGTAAAATCAAAACTCAATATCTTGTACATATATATATTTGCATTAATATTTACAATCTCTAATGGGGATTTATACATAACTCCTCCTCACGCCACAGTAATGGAGATTACACATAAACTCATACGGCAACACCCCCTTTGATACAAAGGTGACATACCACATAATGGTGCCACAACAGGGAAAGGGGGTGGGGAGCTCACCAAGCCGCTCTGAGACACTGAGGAGACTGAAGCTGTGCAGCCCTTTATATAGGCCTATGCCCGTGACATAACCGCACATGGCTCACGTGTTTCCCACCCGGCTGCCGCGTGACTTTCCCGCCTAAAGCTGTATGACTACTAACCACTCAGAGCGCCTCATACGCTTCCCACCTAAAATCACAATTTAAAATGCCCCTGCTTAAAGAACAAGCGGCAGGTTAAACTTATTATAACGAGCTTACACTAAATGTTTGAAACACTTAAAGCAGCCACATTCCCATGACGTTGGGCATTTATTATGCCCTACTAACATGGGACCGTAGACTGCATTGTTTATTATTTAAACAAACCTGAAAATTTAGAGCCCATTCACACTAGCACGACTTGTGAGGCGACTTGTGTCGCCCCAGGTAGCTTGACATAACAAAAGCAATGTTAATCAATCAGTGCCGTCTTAATTGGCACTACTGAAGTCGCTCCGACTTCAGAAAAGGGTCCTGTACTACTTTGAGGCGACCTGTGATCCGACTTGTCCCATATACTTCAATGGGAGTCGCCTCCTTATCTTAATTGAAGAGACTTGTTATCAGACTTTCCAGGAAGAAGAAAGAGATTAGCCAGGCATTCCCCACAGACAAAGTCGCCTGTCTCTTCAAAGTAGTGCACAAGTCTCTTTCAAGTCTCTTCCAAGTCTCTAAACAAGTCTCTTCAAAGTCACGGGGCGACTTTCTGGTCGCGGTAGTGTGAACCGGCTCTAAAAATTCTTCTCTTAAATTAAATAAATAGTAAATAATAAATAAATACACCACTCGTGGATGGATAAAAATTTGCCGCGGCACCTTTATTGGTTTTAAGATGTTGTAAACAAACTTTATTAATCATCAAATAAATACGAATATAAATAATCAATAAATAATAATAAATAATTAAATCAATTCCAGCTAACCAAATATCACTCAGTCATAGAACTCGAGTAATGACCAATAAAATTATTTTTTTATTTCAAATAAGTCCCCCAACAGCCGGTTGCTGAAAGCAACCGGCCTGCCCGACAGCCGCGGACATCTCTATCATGTTCTGCAGACCCAGATTGAAAATATCTAGGCCCACATGTTATAGATGGACACCATCCTGTCTATAAAGACCGGGGATTCCCCCCTCCAACTCCACATGCCGGAAGGAAAACCCCCCGATGAGTGGCATAAATTTTTCAATGGACCTATTCAATTTCCTCCTAATCCTTTCCAGAGGCTTACCTTCCCTGGAGGATGTCTAAACAAAATGCGAAACTATTTCTGAAAATAAAATCTGTGTACCTGGGAGAATAAAACTCAACCTTTGCAAATCAAATTTCATATTCAGTAACAAATCCAAAGTTTTGCGCCCACCAAAATCATTGCCACCCAGATGAATTATCAAATTGTTGGCCAAATTTGTAACAATTTGAAGATGTGAATAAATAAGTTCGACCATTGAAGACCTCTAATGCCTCTCCATAAGAGCCGAAACTCATCTGCAGGGAAAGATAAATTGGTGGAGTACACTCTGCGTGCTGCTCGTTTGTGAGCCCAGTAAATAAAAGAATGTCCAATTATCCAAATGTATGACCTGAAAACTAAATCATAGAGACAAGTTAGGGCGAACATATAACTGAAACCTATTCAAATCCCATCTACCTAATTTTTTGATAGTTTCAACATCCAGACCCAGTTTAGCAGCTTCTGTGGCGGCTCCAATACAAAAGGAATGATGGGAAAATTTAAAGGAAGATAAGCCTAAGAAAGAGATGCATCTCTTAAATACAGCAGAAAACTGAAATTTTGTGAGGGGGGAACCATCTTAATGTATTAAAAAATTGCCAGTCAAGGATGATCTGGCAGCTAAAAACCTACTAATAGACAAAACCAGGCAAATTACAGAGTCGCCATAAGCATTTAAAGTGAGCCAGTGGCCTAAACCCAGTTGATCCGTCTTAGATCTTCTAATAAAAACTAGAATCTTGCTGTTAAAAATTAGAACTTGGTTATACTGTAAACCTGATAAGCTTTGCTTATTTGAAGGCAACAATTCAGAGATACGAAGTGCCGCAAAGAAACTCAGCACAAAGGCTGAATGAAACAGCAGCGCCTCATAATCTGAATAACAGATTCTCTGTGTAGCTGAACATAACCTGGACAGAACATCTGATGATATAGGCCTATGCTCATTTGGTTTGAAATGACCTTTTTTGAAACCTTTGAGTGCCTGACGGACCGAGAAATAGCTGTTGCAGGCCGGCAAATTATGCAGCTTCAAAAAGAATGAAACGCCTGCCAGCGTTTTATTAATATGGCTAGAAGAAAAGTGTTTTTGCATGAGGGAGGATAAAAATGCTAACACCGACTGTTCGCATGGTGAATATGGTAAAAAAACTATTTCTTTGTTAAATTCCAGCCACCCCTGCCATGCGGCCACGTAACAGCCGATTAAATTAACCCTAAATTAACTCCCATATATGACCTGGACACTGGAAACCAATCCTGTCGGCCTCTGGCAACAGCATTCTGAAACGTTCCATCTGTAAGAGAGACAGTGCATCAGCAAAAGTATTTTGCTTCCCTGGGACAAACTTCACCTTAACCCAGATGTTCAATCTCAGACATACCAGCACCAGGTGGCGTAGTAATTTAATAACAAAAAGGGACATGGAGGAGAGGCAGTTCACAGCAAATATTACACCTTTATTGTCCGTATGAATTATTATTCTTTTATTTGCGAATTGCTCACTCCAAAGCTCCAATGCCACCACCACAGGAAAAAGCTCCAAGAAAACTATATTTTTGGTTGCTTTCTTTTCTACCCAAGCCTGAGGCCATGCCCCGCAGCACCAATGAGTTTGGAAAATGGCTGTGAAGCCTAGTGACCGGGCTGCATCCGTGTGTAAATATAATTCTGCTGAGAATGTGAAATCCTCCTGAAAGAAAGATTTTCCATTGTAGTCTTCCAAGAAAAAAGACAAAACCAACAAATCATCTCTCAGATCTGTAGTTAAACGGATATGCGAATATGTCAATTTACATCCGGACATGGCCATACCCAATCTCCTAAAATAATAATCCTACCCATAGGCATGATTCTTGTTGCAAAAGCTAGCAGGCCTAAAAAAAGACTGCAGCTCCTTCAAAAGAATCTTCTTTCTGCGCAAAAAGAAAGCAATCGACGACTGCAACCTCTCAATCTTAATAATTGGAAGCCTACATTGGAAAAGCCAAGAATCAATGGTGATACCTAAAAATTCTATAGTCTGTGTAGGATGAACCGTATTTTCTTCATCCAGAGGGATACCAAAAAAGGAAGAAGCAAAAGCAAAAAATAGTTTCAGAAGATTTGAACATACTGAATGACCAGGAGGACCTATGAAGAGAAAATCGTTCAAATAATGAACGATGCCCTCAAAACCAGCCTCCTTGCTGACCACCCAATGAATAAAAGTGGAAAATATTTCAAAATAAAAACATGACAAGGAACATCCCATGGGGAGGCACATGTCAAAAAAGAAAAAGCCTTCAAAGCACAAATGAGTTAAAAGATTTAGGTGAGATGGGAAGCATTCTGAAGGTTGACTGCATGTCCGCCTTAGCCATCAATGCCCCATGCACAAAACTTCTGACAAGCCTTACAGCATCATCTAGAGTGGCATAGTGCACCAATGCCAAAGAAAGATCAATGTCGTCATTCAGAGAGCTCCAGGATAGGAATGACAAATGGTGAATAAGTCTGAATGAATTAGGTTCCTTTTTTGGTACCAAACCTAATGGTGAGATCCTAAAGTCTTTGAAAGGGGGGCAGTAAAAGGCCCAGCAACCCTGCCAGCAGTAATGTATTTTAAGATTTTTTTCTCTCACAACCTCAGGGAATTGAAGCACTGACCTTAACCACTTAAGCCCCGGAGGATTTTCCTGCTCAAAGACCAGGGCCTATTTTGCGATTCGGCACTGCGTGACTTTAACAGACAATTGCGCTGTCCCCAAATTAACTTGATGTCCTTTTTTTCCCCACAAACTGAGATTTCTTTTGGTGGTATTTGATCACCTGTGCGATTTTTACTTTTTGCGCTATAAAGAAAAAAAGAGCGACAATTTTAAAAAAGTAACAATATTTTTCACATTTTTTTATATGAAATTCCCCAAAAAAATGTAAAAATCTAAATTTTTTAACATTTTAGGCCAATTTTTTTTCTGCTACATATGTTTGGTAAAAAAAAATCGCAATAAGCGTATTTTGATTGGTTTGCGCAAAAGTTATTGCGTTTACTAACTAAGGGAATGATTTATGTAATTTTTATTGGTTTTTTTTTAAACTAATTATGGCGGCAATCTGCGACATTGCGGCAGATAGATCGGACCCCTGACTAACATTTTTGACACTTTTGGGGGTACCAGTGACATTACTACAGTAATCAGTGCTATACATATGCACTGTTACTGTAAAAATGACACTGGCAGGGAAGGGGTTAACTTTATTAGTGATCAAAGGATTAAGTGTGTCCCTAGGGGCGTGATTCTAACTGTAAAGGGGCGTGGCTAGTGATGTAACCACAGAGACATACGATCCTACATAGCAGGATCGTATGATCTCTGCAGTTAGATCAGGGAGAATGACAGGCAGCTTTGTTTACATTAGCCACCTGCCTTTCTCCCTCTCCACCGGGAGATCGCGGGTGACCGGCGGACATCGGAGCGACGTAGCGACTTTGCCTGTACGGGGCTGACTGCCGCTGTAAATAGTCGTGCGGCGGTCGGCAAGTGGTTAAATTGTTAACCATGGTGCAACCAGAACCAGAAAATACAGGTAGCTCAAAACCATAAGAAAAACCTTTAATTAACATTTGAGCTTTCTCCTGGCCTGGATACTGGGTTAGCCAATGCAACATGTTTTCCAGTCTCACTGGGGTGCGTGCTTTTGGAAAATTCCCTCCCTGCCTGTATACCAGTGGCTCTTTTAAAACACTTCGCCACCGGGTGCGACCCAGCGCAAAAGGAGCATTCGTGACGATATCTACAGGTATGGAGCCATTTACACTGAGCCTCATTATATGCAAAGCACACCTTTTTTTATACACTGGGTTGGGGGTAGGAGAGCTGGCAGTTTGCTTAGAGAAAGTAGGCCTAGAGGGGACAATAAGGTTCAGCCATAGACCCACATCTTTCATATCCCATTTCAAATTCGGATATACAGCAATTTTTTTGCAGAAAGATTAATCGTAGTGAAACTAACCTAAACCGCCAAAATTCCTCTAAGCCTCTAGGATATTTTCTAAGTGCTGGAATAAACCTGAACACTTATTAGGATATTTTTCACCCATCACTGATGAAAAGATACAAAACGCCTGTAACCAGTTAAAGAATGTACTGGTCACAGGGCGTCTCCTATCAGAATCATCTGCTTTTTTCTCATCCTTATTCAAAAAATCCTTACTGTTGTTAGGAAGCAAGGAAAGTAAATCCAAGTATTCACCCTTCCAAATCTTTTCTTTAACGGTATTAGGTAGGTGAAAACCAACTGGGAAGATTTCGCAGGGCAAAACCTCTTTGTAACAGGCCTCAGGGACAGAAGAAATAGGCACGGGGGGGAGGACTGTATTTGACTCAAAGTTAAACTAGGAACCGTACCAGCCCTATTCTCAGAGCATACCGACATAGGAGAGGAAATGCCATGATTGGGTGATTCAGAGATGTTAGATAATGACTGCAAAATCTGTTCCAACACATTACCTGTGGCCAACTAACCTGCCTGCCTACCCACCGCTGAAGCCTGAGGTAACTGCCTGTCACTAGTGAGATCTTCTGCCAATGGACTACTTTTCCTGAATCTCGGATGAGGGGGTGTGCTCCCAGGGGCCAGCCTGGATTGCCTTTAACCCCGTGCTGATGCCGGTGCTGAGGGTGTGGCCCGGATGTCCGCATCTGTGGGGGGAAGAACACCAGACCTACCCGAGGGGGAGGGGCGCCGTGGCCATCCGCGCCCCGAATGGGCGACGGGGAGAAATTCCGAAGCCTTCTTCCGGCCCGTCTTGTTCCCGGAGCTCCGCGGCTCTGCCTGAGTCCTGCTGCGCCTGGATCTTCTTCCTCCGGGAGACAAAGGTCTGCTTCCACCCGAACCGCTGCTTTGGGCCTCGTCACTGTCCTCGTTCTGCCACGCTCCATCGGCCAACACCGCTGGACCCTCGGCGACTCCGGGTGTTGGCCGTGCACCTGCGCCTTCCACTTCCACCCGACCGGCGATGGCTTGACGCAGCAACCGGACCCTCGGCGGTGACTGGAACTCCGGCAGCGGCTGGACCTCCTCTCCACCTTCGGACGCTGCCTTCTCCTGTATTCTTCTTACGAGGGTCTTCATGTCTCTTCCGTGGCTGGGGAGCTCTGTATTATAGCTCTTAGTATTATAGCTCTGAGCTCGCCAAGCTGCTCTGAGACACTGAGGAGACTGAAGCCGCACAGCCCTTTATATAGGCCTATGCCCGTGACCTAACCGCACGTGGCTCACGTGTTTCCCGCCCGGCTGCCGCGTGACTTTCCCGCCTAAAGCTGTATGAATACTAACCACTCAGAGCGCCTCATACGTTTCCCGCCTAAAATCCCAATTTAAAATGCCGCCGCTTAACCACTCTACCACCGGCGGATTTTGCTGTCTTACGTCCAGGCCACTTTTTGCGATTCGGCACTGTGCGAATTTAACTGACAATTGCGCGGTCATGCAACGCCGTACCCAAACGAAATTTAAGTCCTTTTTTTCCCACAAACAGAGCTTTCTTTTGGTGGTATTTGATCACCTCTGCGCTTTTTATTTTTTGCAATATTAATAAATAAATGCAAAAATTTTGAAAAAATAACAATATTTTTCTACTTTGACAGTTCAAAAATATCCAATATATTCATTTTTTGTCATATATTTAGGCCAAAATGTATTTAGCTACATGTCTTTGACAAAAAAAATTCTCAATGAGCGTATTTTCAACCGCTTTATGAAGGTTTTACCCCATTCCTGACCAGGCCATATTTTGCGATTCGGCACTGCGTTACTTTAACGGACGCTGTACCCAAATTAAATTGACGTCCTTTTTTCCCCCACAAATAGAGCTTTCTTTTGGTGGTATTTGATCACCTGTGCGATTTTTACTTTTTGCGCTATAAACAAAAAAAGAGCGACAATTTTGAAAAAATAACAATATTTTTTATATGAAATTTCCCCCCCAAAAAATGTAAAAATCAAAATTTTTTATCATTTTAGGCCAATTTGTTTTCTGCTACATATTTTTGGTAAAAAAATCACAAAAAGTGTATTTTGATTGGTTTGCGCAAAAGTTATTGCGTTTACTAACTAAGGGAAAGATTTTTGTCATTTTTATTGTTTTTTTTTAACGAGTATTGGCGGCGATCTGCGATTTTTTTTGCGGGACTGCGACAGTGCGGCGGACAGATCGGACGTAGGTCTACGTCGCTGGATGGGAACGAGCCACTTTGCCGCAGTACGCTCAATGTGAGCGGTCGGCAAGTGGTTAAAGAACAAGCAGCCGGTTAAACTTAATATAACAAGCTTACACTAAATGTTTGAAACACTTAAAGCAGCCACATTTCCATGACGTTGGGCATTTATTATGCCCTACTAACATTAGAGCTAAAGAAGTGGCTTGAATAAGCTGCAAATCATTTGCAATATTACAGAACAATTTTAGCTGAACGACACAAGCTACTAGCTTAAACAATATTATTTTTTCTAGCACATAATCTTACCCTCCAACTTTTCTCAGATCCCATGGAACTATCCCAGAATTTAAAGCATAACTCCACTTTTGTTGAGAAAAAAACATTCCCCTCTGGGTGATCTCTGTACAATAAAAGGATTTTAAAAAACTTTGTTGCAGATTCCAACCTTTTGTTATTCTGAATAAGTCATTGTTTGTTCCTCTGTGTCTCTGTGCTGAGTGGGTCAAATGGGAGTGGTTTCACAATTATCTATCAGCTGTGGCAGCTGCAGGGCTCTAATGAGGAAATCTGCTGGGCCTGCATCTTTTTAGACGTGTTCCTATTGGAAGTATCTCACCAAAAATGACATTTTTATTGTAGAGGATGCCAGAAATCTGACTTGTATTTTAAGCAGACTTCTGGGAAAATCAGTGAGCCAATCACACAAGCAGGGAATTATGTTTCTGGGGTGTGGTCAGTACACATTCTGTGTACAGAACAGCTCCAGGTAGCCATATTGCATTGCAATTTCAGAAAATACAACAGTTGCAGATTGAAAAGGAAAGATCAATTTTAATAACATTCAATTACAATATGACATGTGTAGCAATTGTTTACGCTATATTGTTTTTTATGCTTTATTTGCTATTTTTTTCCCCCACGAAAGTGGAGTTACCCTTTAAACATAATCCAGGGTCCCGCAGATCGGGTTCAGCACTCCAGCACATGACACTGGTCCAAATAGTAGCATTGCACTCTGTATGAACAGTATTTCTCACTTTCTTGTGCACTAAGAGTGAAATAGGCAGACTGTTTGTCAGTCCCTTTACTAGTAAGAACTGCTGGTTCTTTTTTGGGATCAGGGCACAAAGTCAATTGCCTTGCTTGAAGTTGATTTGTTTGTGTATTTTAAGATAAACAGGCATGGATCTATTTTTATTTTTTTTTCAAGAAAAAGGTTTTATTGAAAATACAAAAGGTGTGCGTACATAAGCAGTCATCAGTAAAATCAATTTTCAATTCCAGTTACAGATTCGACCGACATAAAAGGTATTACCTAAACATGTATAGACTAAAAGGCACCACATGGCAGTAAAAATTAACAAGTAAAAAACTGCAAAAGTTAGCTTCAGCCAGAGCTTGAATGTGTCAAAAACACTCTGAAATAAGTACATGATCCTATATAATCCTTCAAAAAAGCATAGAGGGTCCTGACATATGTCACCTGTCGTTTATCCATCATACACTTACATTCTGCCTTTGAGATCCTAAGCACCAGACTAGTATGTAACTGAGCCAGGTATCTGACGCCAGCTCTTTCCCACTCATGCAAACCTGTCAGGGTAGTTATTTCTGCATTGGTGAAATTATCTCAAATTGGGGTATATTGCAAGAAGCCCTCTATACCCAGAGTAGACCTAGTATATCAAAAATCATTTAGGATATCTGCGCTAAAACATATAAATTACAAATAAGCACCTGCTTAAGCAATCTGTGACACTAGATGCAA
Source organism: Pelophylax lessonae (assembly GCF_965119305.1). Lineage (NCBI taxonomy): Eukaryota > Metazoa > Chordata > Amphibia > Anura > Ranidae > Pelophylax > Pelophylax lessonae. Next base: position 273,952,693 of record NC_138772.1, on the reverse strand, counting down.
GAACTGTGATAAATATATGCAGCAGCGCTAAAAAATGGAACTTAATGTTGTGAAAACACAAAAGTGAATCAATATAATGACATCAAAACTATTAGGTGGAAAACGTGAAATTACACCAAATACATAAAAAGTGTCCATAAGAGCCCATACACAAGGGCTGAAAAGGAAAAATATATGTAAAACTACGAATTGTGATTGTAGTGTCCCTACAATCACAATTCGTAATGCTTCCACCACCAGGTGACACCAAGTATTAAAGCTTCTTACCAGATCCTGTGGACCATCATATAGTATAACACTTTAAGTTTGCAAGCCAGCAATCTCCCTGCCTTATTACCGGAAGTGTAATAGTTAATTTTCAAGTGGGTGACATGTTTATCATATTGTTCAATTAGTGTTAGTCTAAGATCCAATCTCAGTTGGAGAAGCTGTTGTGTCAGTAGGGGACGTTTGTTTTGATCCTCCAGGGTTTTAATATCCCCCAGGAGGTGGTCAAGCTTTAGTGTCCTCTGCCTTTTCACCCTGGAGCACAACTGGAGAATAATACCTCTAAGAAATGCTTTATGGGCGCACCATAAAGTAACAGGGTGGGAGACAGAACCTAGGTTAAGAGTAAAATATTCTTTCAGAGCAGCAGCTATGGTAGCTCAGTAAGTTGGATTGTTTAATACGGAGTCGTTAGCTTGCCAGACATACGCTAGGCCAGGGGTGTCCCTCTCCACCACGGTAATACAGACAGAAGCATGGTCTGACCACTAGGGATGATCTAGTTTCTGTAGGGAAAGTGTTAAGTGTAAGGGGACCGTAGTGTAGTGTAGGGTTAACTGGCAGTGACTGCTATGGAAGGGTGACAAAACCCTTCCATAGTAGGGTGACCTCTATAGAGAAATGATCATTTCTCTGAATTGCTTCGGCACACCCATATGGCTTCTCACCAGCCAAGCATTTTTTATGCTGCAGGGGCTGCCACTGCCAGTGCTTTTTTGAGGACATGTTTGATGTCAGACATGACATCTGAACATGTGTATAGGGGGTATATATACACATATATGTCTGAATATATACCCCTAGACATATATAGGTGTGCTAGTAGCAGAAATAAATGCTTGCGCTAATGAAATAATTTACAGTAATATATTTCTGCTACTATCACACCTATATATGTCTAGGGGTATATATTCAGACATATATGTGTATATATACCCCCTATGCACATGTTCAGATGTGTTGCCTGCCTCAAAAGAACCCAAAAAAATGCCAAAAAACGCTAGCGTCAAAAAAAAGAATGCCCAGGTGTGTTTTTGCTGGCATTTTTTGAGGGGTTTTGGAGGCAGGCAAAACATCTGAACTTGTGTATAGTGGTGTATATACACACATCCATATATTTATATACACACCTAGACATATATAGGTGTGATAGTAGCAGAAATATATGCTTGCGCTAATGAAATCATTTACAGTAATATATTTCTGCTACTATCACACCTATATATGGCTAGGTGTGTATATAAATATATGTATGTGTGTATATATACCACTATACACAAGTTCAGATGTTTTGCCTGCCTCAAAAGAACCCAAAAAAATGCCAAAAAAACGCTAGCGTCAAAAAAAAAAATGCCCAGGTGTGTTTTTGCTGGCATTTTTTGGGGGGTTTTGGAGGCAGGCAAAACATCTGAACTTGTGCACAGTACCACTATACACAAGTTCAGATGTTTTTCCTGACTGCAAAGAACCCAAAAAAATGCCTGCTTTGAAACCGGCAAGGTGTGGAGAGAAGCTAACCCCCTGAGCTGAAAGTTTTCTAATACAAACAATCCTTTTTTTTATGGTTCTGGACATGCTACAGAGCTGAAACTTCACAGGTACACATTTTAGACCCCCCAGATACGAAAAGTTCTTAAAAATTGTCATTTTTGATAAAAAAAGCCAATTATTGAAAAAATTAAAGAAAAAAGAGATTTTTTGATTTTTACTTTGGATTTCAGATCTGGGGGGTCTAAAAATTGTACATGTGAAGTTTCAGCTCTGTAGCATGTCCAGAACCAGAAAAAAAAAAGATCCTTTGTATTAGAAAACTTTCAGCTCAGGGGGTTGGCTTCGCTGCTGTAACACCTTGCCGGTTTAATAGAAGGCATTTTTTTGGGTTCTTTGCAGTCAGGAAAAACATCTGAACTTGTGTATAGTGGTACTGTGCACAAGTTCTGATGTTTTGCCTGCCTCCAAAAACCCCCAAAAAAATGCCAGCAAAAACACACCTGGGCATTTTTTTTTTTTGGACACTAGCGTTTTTTTTGGCATTTTTTGGGGTTCTTTTGAGGCAGGCAAAACATCTGAACTTGTGTATAGTGGTATATATACACACATACATATATTTATATACACACCTAGACATATATAGGTGTTATAGTAGCAGAAATATATTACTGTAAATTATTTCATTAGCGCAAGCATATATTTCTGCTACTATCACACCTATATATGTCTAGGTGTGTATATAAATATATGGATGTGTGTATATATACCACTATACACAAGTTCAGATGTTTTGCCTGCCTCAAAAGAACCCCAAAAAATGCCAAAAAAAAACGCTAGCGTCAAAAAAAAAAAATGCCCAGGTGTGTTTTTGCTGGCATTTTTTGGGGGTTTTTGGAGGCAGGCAAAACATCAGAACTTGTGCACAGTACCACTATACACAAGTTCAGATGTTTTTCCTGACTGCAAAGAACCCAAAAAAATGCCTTCTATTAAACCGGCAAGGTGTTACAGCAGCGGAGCCATACTCCTGTGCTGAAAGTTTTCTAATACAAACGATCTTTTTTTTCATGGTTCTGGACATGCTACAGAGCTGAAACTTCACATGTACACTTTTTAGACCCCCAGATACTAAATCCAAAGTAAAAATCAAAAAATCTCTTTTTTTTTTTTTTTTTTTTAATTTTTCAATAATTGGCTTTTTTTTATCAAAAATGACAATTTTTAAGAACTTTTTTGTGTGATTTTGTGTCTGGGGGGTCTAAAAGGTGTACCTGTGAAGTTTCAGCTCTGTAGCATGTCCAGAACCAGAAAAAAAGATCATATAGGTGTTAAAGTTAAAGGAGGGTCCCGACCCACATCCCTGTTCTACTGAACAATTATCTTTTTTTTTCATGGTTCTGGACATGCTACAGAGCTGAAACTTCACATGCACACCTTTTGACCCCCCAGATACTAAATCCAAAGTAAAAATCAAAAAAATCTCTCTTTTTTTTTTTTTTTTTAATTTTTTCAATAATTGGCTTTTTTTTATCAAAAATGACAATTTTTAAGAACTTTTTTTTGTGTGATTAATAGTTAATGGGGCATGACCCAGAACCCTAGGCACTTTTTAGGGGCATTTATTGGGTTTTAGGGCTTAAAAATGGTGTTTTTTGATTACCGAAGTTCGGGTCCCATTGATTTCAATGGGGTTCTGAAATCCGAACCGAACTTTTGGGAAATTCGGGTGTTCTGGTCGAACCGAACTTTTCAAAAGTTCGATCATCCCTACTGACCACGTAATCTCATGAATGGTGGAGGAGGACACCGCCTGAAGCATTACCCTATCCCCCAGAACCATATCTATATGCGAGTATGAGCCATGTCTAGAAGAGAAAAAAGTAAAATCTCGTTCATTGGAATGTTTACACCTCCATATATCATAAAGGTCCTCCAGATGAAGCAAAGAATGCAGGTCCGAGTGTAGTCGGTTGGATGTGGAGGTGGTGTCCAAAGACCTGTCAACTGTTAAGTTGAAATCACCACATACTATGACAGCTCCTTTTTTGGTAGAGTTGAGCTTCCAGAAGAACTTTCTCAGGAATCGGATCTGGTGAGTATTGGGGACATATATGCAGGCAATGGTGTAGAGTTTGTTGTTGAGCTCAGCCACCAAAATCAAAAAATGGCCTTCAGGGTCAGAGTAGGTAGTATGGAGCTTCATAGCTAGAGAGTCCTTAAGTGCTATCAGAACACCTCTATGCTTGGAGGGAGCAGAAGCTGTGTAGATGTGGGGGTAAGACTTGTGGCGAAAGATAGGAGGATTGGCTGCTTCAAAGTGTGTCTCCTGTATACATAGGATGTCGCTGCAAAGTCTCTTTGCTTCTCTCTCTTTTTTGCCGGATGATTTAAACCATTCACATTAACCACTTGCCGACTGCCCACAGTATACAGATTTACTGCGGCAGTCAGCCCCGTAA